>NC_041025.1:2927410-3606892 GCF_900634625.1 Parambassis ranga
AGTTCAAGAGTTAAAGCAGGAAAGTTGTATTATTAGTGTCCCCTAGAATTAGATTTTATTTGTCCGTTATGTCATCACCTTCCAGTTGGCTTGCTGCTTCTATCCTCTCAACGTGATAGAGATTGATGACAGGCTGAATAAGTGTTGTTCCTTCTATTCATTATACTTCTTGCCTTAAGGTAGTGTACCACAGCCATAGATTCCCAAATAGACTAACAGAGTTTCTGCTTGCACTACTTTACAATTTGTCCTTTGAAGTGTAATTTTTTATTTTTTTTTATTTTTGCAGACACTAATGTAAAACATTTAATCTTGTAGTTGAATTGGCAGGAAAAAAGACCTGCTCCAAAGTTGCAAGTATGGGCAAACACACACACATGCACACACACTTATACCTTTATATACTCATTACAGGCCACCTGCATAACTAATTAATTCTGACAGCTCAGTCCCTATTTCAAAGAAACACTTACATACTCTCACACGTAGCAGCATCAATCAGAAATGGAAGCGTTTTTATTTCCATTAATTTGACTGTGGATTAAAGCTGACCCATTTTTGCTAATGGAACCTGCTTTGGACAGGAGGGATGGGGGAATGAGGACAAACCAGATTAATGGTTATTATACACCTACATAAAAGGAATGTGGTACCTGCAGGGCTTCTCTGCCAACAGGTTCAGCTTCCTTTTTTTGGATATATCGTCTAAAAATTGTTCACAAACACACACACAAAGTGATGATCTGTGCAACAGTTGTGCAAATAAAGGATGGGCTGTTCTTTGTGACATATTATCTGCTGTAGTGACTACATCAGCAAGATCAGAGTTTGTCTAAAAAATAATTTGTCTAAAATTATTTTTAAATGTGAGACTAGAGTGATTCTCCCACCAAAAACCTGTGTGATAATCAAAAAAAAAACAAAGCAAAACAAAAAATATCTGTAACATTATTTTAAACCCCGAATAATAGATTAAATCTGTGTGTTTTGATTTCACCATCACTGAAGCTGCATTAATTATCATAAAGGTTGGGAAAGCTTTGTAGAGACAGTTAACTTGCACCCAGTTTCCAAAGTATCTTTTGAAAATTATCATCAAAATAGAATTTACAGGCTACCCTGTGTGTACAAAAATAAAATGTATGCTTTTTTTGTTGTCTAGAAGCCTCTATATGACAAGGAGAGGCATCACTCTGCCAAATGCAAATAATATAATTTTCACCGTCTCTGATTGGTTTAGACCACAATATGAGCCTGATGTGTGTCTGTTGTTGGACCACATTGAGACTTTTAAGAGTCGCGGGGAATATATCTCCCTCTAACAGCTGGTCGTACTGGTGCGACCTCTGATATTTTTTGGTTGCACCATTGGAAAAATTAGGTCGCATTTTTAAAGTCTGCCATTTCAGAGATGAATCCAGTGAAGAATCTTGAACACCCTTTTGTTTTGACACACAGTGGAGGGAATTGTACAGAAGTTGTCCTGGTCTACAACCAATAATTCATTCTTTTACTGCTTACACATGAGAAGCACCCTGTTAAGGGTTCCAGCATGGTTCCATGTTGATTCTATGTTCTGTGCACTTGTCATAGCTAGCAAAGGAGGTAGCGTGGACAGTATATCAAACAATCAGCACTGAACAAAGATGCTGTTCCTTTATGTGCACTGGCTACAAAAACATGAACACCATCACAGTACCATATGTCAGTCTGCACGCCTTTTTTTGTTGAACAATTTTTTAGAGCACTGATAAACTTTGTTTGAAATCATTCACAAGTTAAAAGTGTGATACTCTTGTCTTAACCTAAATTTCTTACTTAAACAAAATCTAAACGTGGCTCTATGTCTTTTATGCACTTTGAATAGTATGCTGTATAGCAAGCATATAAAATTGACCACATACACTAGTTTTAGAAAATCAAGCAATTCAACTCCATTTCCAGCTTTAAAGGGTAAAAAAGGTAAGGTGAGTCTAAACTGAAAACAATTACATTTCCGAATGTACATTATTGTCAGGTGTCAGTGAGTACAGTTTCCTTCACCATCAAAAAGCACTCTGGGGAAAACTCTTGACAGGAAAAGGTCTGGCAGACACAAAGCCACAACAGAATCAAAACACAAGTTTCTGAGTTAACGGCTTGAATGATAGGTGGCTCACAGGACAACAGCTTCAAGCACAGCTTAATAGTGGTCATAGTAAGCAAGTCAACTATGAAGAGAAGACCTTGAGTTGCAGGTTTGACAGGTGGAGTTGCAGCATAAAAGCCATTGCAGACAAATCGGATTAAGAAACATAGGCTTCACCACAACAGTGGAAATCTTAGGTTCATCATGCAGGATTTTTGTATGCCATCAAATAGGCAAAAGTAGAGTTCCTCAGTGTGTGACATCAACCCTGGGCTGTTTTACTATGCCAGAACTACCTTGGGGAGGAAGAAGAAGATGTTAAAACTACATGGAGTGGCCAGCAAGCTGTTTTGGGATGAACTGGACAGAAGAGTGAAAGTCAAAGCAACCAAGTGCACACATCTATAAGAACAGTCAGAAAAGCTTTCTGAATATAATTTGATTTCCACTATAGAAAGAATGTCATGAGCTGTTGTATTCTGCAAATGTTGCTACTTTGAGTCATAAGTTTAGAAAACATTTTGTTTATAAATTGATTTCATGATTGATATTTTTAATATGAATTGTTTATTTAGTTCTTTGCTTTCATCTCAGAGTACGACTACAATAAGACATTAAACTGCATACATTCAGTTAAAAAAATGGATGTTAGGATGTTATAAAACTTTTGACCAGTAGTGTACATCAGAGAGGCTGTATGCCAGCCTGAGTGTTTGTCCAACTCTATGAATAGATGTGCACGTGTGGTAGTGTGTGTGTGTGTTTCACTTGGCAACGGCTACCAGTCCCTGGACTCTTCGTTGCCTCCACTAACATCTGGCCTCGCGCACACTTGGCCTGAGGACACACAAACTCAGACTGACTCACCCACTCTATCTTACAAATGCCCACTCACTTACACACATACAGTGTCACTTATTTAGTCTCACACACTGCAGGCTGATAAATTCCTCTGTCTTGTGTTCCCAGCCCCACAAGTGATTGATAGATCAATTGTAGTGAAGAATTGTTTGGTCCAGTCGAGACTGACAAATAAGCGCTATTATCACGTTGGTAAAATATGTCTGGCCAGGCCCACAGCTGATTGGTTCTTATCAGGCAGACATATCAAGTTACAGTTATTGCTTTTGCTGCGAGTAGTAAACATCACACAGAAGTTTCCTGGTGAGGGCAGGAGTGCTCGAACGTGAGTGTGAATGTTTCTGTCCAATATCATCGACTTCAGCTCGGAAATCTACCGCTCCTTTTATCTCTGCAACAATGCAGTTACATGAATGGAGGATCCTCTTCTGAACTCTGGACAGCTGGCTATTCACAACCAGAAGTGTTGTGAATGGCCACTATACTGACAAGTGTCGTTTGATGTTGGATTCTGATCGCCAACAGTCCATTTCTGTCTTTTTACACTTATCGTTGACATGCTGTAGTCTCATCTGTCTTTTCTGTGGGTACACCTGTCTAATTTCAATACTTAGTGATACACTGCTGCTGAAAAGATAGGGCAAGGAAAATAGACCCATAGTTAGACCCATAGTGCGCTGTGCTTACGATTAGACTTTTTTTGCATGTGTTTACATAACATACAACCACAATTCCCAAAAAGTTGGGACGCTGTGTAAAACATAAATGAAAACAGAATGCAATGATTTGCAAATCTCAGGAAAAAAAAACCATTGCAAATATAACCTAAAGAACGAAACGGGTCACATTTTACCATTTCATGGAAAATATTAGCTTATTTTTAGTTGATGGCAGTAACATCTCAAAAAACCTTGGACGTGGGTACCTTTCATTTAACTACTGCCTGTCAATGTCTGGGAAGGAAGGAAACAAGTTGCTGGAGTTTTAGGAGAGGAATGTTGTCCTATTGTCTAATGCAGGATTCTAGCTGCTCGACACTCCTGGGCCTTCTTGCTGGACTTTGCGCTTCATGATATGCAAAATGTTTTCTCTTGGTAACAGGTCTGGACCAGGCAAGTTCAGCACCTGCACGCGTCTCCTGCAAAGCCATGCTGTTGTGATGGATGCAGTATGTAGTGTAGCATTGTCCTGCAAGGCCTTCCCTGATATGAAGGAGACGGATGGAAGCATATGTTTGCTTTAGACCCTCTATGTACTGTTCGGCATTGATGTTGGCTTTCCAGATGTGTCACATCTGCCCACACAAAAGGCATTAATGCAACCCCATACCATGAGAGATGCAGGCCTTTGAACTGTCCACTGATTACACACTGGATGATCCCTCTGCTCTGTAGTCCACAGTTTCCAAACATAATTTCAAATTTCAATTCATGCGACCACAGAACCATTTTCCATTTTGCCTCAGACCATTTTGTTTCTGGATCATGTTCACATATGGCTTCTTCTTTTCATGATACAGCTTTAACTTGCCTTTGTGGTTTTGCATGGTAAACTGTGTTCAGAGACATATTTCTGTAAGTCTGTAGTTCTGTAAGTGGATAATCATGCATGTTTTATTGCAGTCCCCGCCCGAGGGCCCGGAGGTCATGCGCCTCCAGGTTTGACCTTTGTCCTTGTCCCTTGTGCACAGAAACCCCTGATTCTCTGAATGTTTGATGATATTATGTACTGTAGACGGTGAGATCTTCAAAGTCTTTGCAATTTTATGCTGAGGAACACTTCTGAAATTGTTTGACAATTTCTTGAGAGTTTGTCGCAGATTGGTGAACCTCTGTCCATCTTTATCTTTTATTTGAGAGTCTCAGCCTCTCTTTATACCCAGTCATGTTACTCACCTGTTGCCAACCTAGTTAGCTGTCAAATGCACCTCCTGTTTTCAACTTTATTTCATCAGTTGATGTAAATTTTGCCAGTATATGCCAGGACCAATTATCAGTACACTTAAAAGGCAAACAACAACAGTCTGATTAAGTGCTCTCTTTTTAGTTTATAAAACAGTCAGTTTATTCACTTTATTTAGTTGTTAAGGCAGTATTGGTTTTCAAGAAACGTTAGATCGTTAAAGTATTATTCAACAGTCTTTAAACGTGTGCAATGCAATGTGATTTTGAACACAAATGATCAAACGTCAATAGGAATCATATTTTTTGCAAGGGAAAATGGAACTGCTGTTACCTGCGTTATAATTGGTTGTTTTGGTTTAACGTCAGTAACTGTTGCCTCTGTCTGCATCAGATGTAAGAACTTTGTGCAAACTTTACACATGACCGCAATTTGCGCATGTTTTATTTAGAGAAAAGCCTAAAGCTTGTTACACACTCCTTGAATAGAGAAAGCTGTTCGTTTTCAGCCATGGCTTCCTACACATTTCCTACACGCCCTGAGGGAGGCTAGTATAAAAACAAACTAAAAGTTTCACAAATGCACGTAGTTCGCTATTATTGGTTGGTCATGTTCACTTTGTGCATACTGCGAGTTGGCTGAGGAAAAAAAAACACTAATTTGTCTGCCAACATAGAACTGCAATTAATAGAATGCGCCCTATAAATGATAATACTATCTCTCTGCTTTGGCAGGTTGTCAACACATTCTTATCCTTCATGGTATTTTATCGTCATATCGCACAAATTGAAATTGAATTGAAGGATGTAAAAAAGACCAATGACAAAAAGACATTTTAGTTTAAACCCACGGAATGTATTACTTTTTCCAGTTCTTATTTTCTTTTGGTGGTTATAAGTATATCCTCTGTGTACAAATTATGTTCTGCCTGTGTGGACTGAAAAGATAATGAAAAAGAGGAAATACTAAGCAAAAGCAGCTCAATCAGGATTGTGTCTAAACATGTTTTTATAATGCTTCAATTATCAGTGTAATGAAGATTCTGTTTATGACTGTATAAACAAAAACCAAAAAATCCTGTGACCCACTTTCCCACTTGCATGTTTTTCAATTACCCGTGTATTAAAGTACTGTTTAAAGCTGCTTCAAACAAGATTTTACAAAGAGTCTGTTCAATGTGTTTCCCCCCACATTTTCAGCAGACTGCACACGCTACACAGAGGCAGTAAAAAAGATTCTTTTTCCATCAGTATTTTTCATTTTCATGCCTTTGGAAGAAGCAGTGATTTGCCTAGTGGCTATCAACTTGAAGAGGCATATGGAAGCAATGCCACAGTGGGACAACATAAGAGTCTGACAGAGATCAGATGAGGCTACAAGAAAGGAAGGAAGGAAGGAAGGAAGAGAAAGGAATCAACACATCAGCAAGGAAGACGTTTAACTTCATAAACCAGATGTATCGGACCAGTAAGCATTCTCTGTCTGCGAAAAGAGCCAATATACACCAATCATAACATTTGACCACTGACAGGTGGACTGAATAACACTTATCTTTTTATCATGGTATCTGTTAGTGTGGGATATACACTCAACAAAAATATAAACGCAACACTTTTGTTTTTGCTCCCATGTTTCATGAGATGGACTTGAAGATCTAAACTTCATTCCAGATACACAATATTACCATTCCTCTCAAACATTGTTCACAAATCTGTCTAAATGTGTGATAGTGAGCACTTCTGCTTTGCTGAGATAATCCATCCCACCTCACAGGTGTGCCACATCAAGATGCTGATCTGACATCATGATTAGTGCACAGGTGTACCTCAAACTGCCCACAATAAAAGGCCACCCTGAAATGTGCAGTTTTGTCTCACAGCAAAATGCCACAGATGCCACAAGCATTGAGGGAGCGTGCAATTGGCATGCTGACAGCAGGAATGTCAACCAGATCTGTTGCTCGTGCATTGAATGTTCATTTCTCCACCATAAGCCGTCTCCAAAGGCGTTTCAGAGAATATGGCAGTACATCCAACCGGCTTCACAACCGCAGACCACGAGTAACCACACCAGCCCAGGACCTCCACATCCAGCAGGTTCACCTCCGAGATCGTCTGAGACCAGCCACTCAGACAGCTGCTGAAACAATTGGTTTGCATAACTAAACAATTTCTGCACAAACTGTCAGAAACCGTCTCAGGGAAGCTCAACTGCATGCTCGCCGTAACAGACGAGTGGGCAAATGCTCACATTCGATGGCGTCTAGCACGTTGGAGAGGTGTTCTCTTCACGGATGAATCTCGGTTTACATTGTTCAGGGCAGATGGCAGACAGCGTGTGTGGCGTCGTGTGGGTGAGCGCTTTGCTGATGTCAATGTTGTGGATCGAGTGGCCCATGGTGGTGGTGGGGTCATGGTATGGGCAGGCATCTGTTATGGACGAAGAACACAGGTGCATTTTATTGATGGCATTTTGAATGCACAGAGATACCGTGATGAGATCCTGAGGCCCATTGTTGTGCCATACATCCATGAACATCACCTCATGTTTCAGCAAGATAATGCACGGCCCCATGTTGCAAGGATCTGTACACAATTCTTGGAAGCTGAAAATGTCCCAGTTCTTGCATGGCCAGCATACTCACCGGACATGTCACCCATTGAACATGTTTGGGATGTGCTTGACCGGTGTATACGACAGCGTGCACCAGTTCCCACTAATATCCAGCAACTTCGCACAGCCATTGAAGAGGAGTGGACCAACATTCCACAGGCCACAATAGACAATCTGATAAACTCTATGCGAAGAAGATGTGTTGCACTGCATGAGGCAAATGGTGGTCACACCAGATACTGACTGGTTCTGAGTCCCCAGACCGCCAATAAAGCAGAAACAAAATGCACATTTCAGGGTGGCCTTTTATTGTGGGCAGTTTGAGGTACACCTGTGCACTAATCATGATGTCAGATCAGCATCTTGATGTGGCACACCTGTGAGGTGGGATGGATTATCTCAGCAAAGCAGAAGTGCTCACTATCACACATTTAGACAGATTTGTGAACAATGTTTGAGAGGAATGGTAATATTGTGTATCTGGAATGAAGTTTAGATCTTCAAGTCCATCTCATGAAACATGGGAGCAAAAACAAAAGTGTTGCGTTTATATTTTTGTTTAATGTATTAGGCATCATGCAAACGGTTTGTTCTCCAAGTTAATGTGTTAGAATCATTAAAAACAGGAAAGCATAAAGATTTGCACAGGTTTGACAGAGCCAAATGGTGACTAGATGACTGGGTCGGAACATCTTCAAAACTGCAGCTCTGGGGTGTTACTGGTCTTCAGTGGTCATCAAAAGTGGTCCAAGGAAGGAACAACTGTGAACTTGAGACAAGGTCATAGACAGACAAGGCTCCCTGATTCACATGAGGAGCGAAGGTTGCATGTGCGGTCCAATCCAACAGATGACTTACTTTGTCGTCTGCTTAAATTGCTGAAGACGTTATTGCTGGTTCTGATAGAAAGGTGTCAGAACACACAGTGCATGGCAGTTGGTTGGGTATGGGCCTTCATAGCTGCAGAACAGTCAGGGTCCCCATGCTGACCACTGCCAAAAGTGCCAACAATGGGCATGTGAGCATCAGAAATTGACCACAGCACAATGGAAGAAAAACCTTACTTTGACAGCACATGTATGCAGTTGGGTCGATGAACAGTTCAAACTACCAGATTGTGTCCATACTCTTGGCCCAAAAAATTATAACGTTTGAATGACTGTGACTAATCTGCTGATAATTGTAAGAGGTTAATATGACTGACTGTGATACACATTCTTATGTAGATAATGGAACTGTGGTCAGATGATAAGTTCTTAAACTCACAGTGGGAATCTAACATTGTCAAGACTTTGGTATCTTTAAACTATGTTTAATGCTGTGAAGAAGCTGTTAGCATTGTCTAGAAAATCTGTGGAGAAGACCATTACGAACAAAGTTACAACGATATGACTTCCTACATGAAAATAGTATTAAACAAAGAGAAGATTATGGTGTGAAGTGTCCCTTTGGAATGCACCAGAACGTTTTTATGACTGGTCTGGTCAATTCTAGGGTCTTAGTCATCCTTTTCCCTAGCTAAATGCTGGCGCTACTGTTTGCTTAGCTTAGCGTAGTCAATGGAGTCAATGTCATGAGCAAAAGTGAATTGTAAATGCACACCCATGTAGAGACAGAAATGGCATGCCACCATATAAATAAGATAAGGCTAGTTTGTTTAATAAAAGGACTGTTCTATATGAAATGAAAGGACTTCTCTTGTGATTTGGGCACTATATAGAAAATAAAATGTAAATCCTTGTAAACCTTGTAATAATTTTTTTAACATTAGCTGTAGCCTCTTTAGCAAAGAGCAGGGACGGAAAACTGCAGTAATATATTTTTACCAAATACATTGAAAGTTTAATAAAACATATAAAAATGTTTTTTTTGGAGGATATTCTTACTTATGTGTCTGTAACTGTAGGTTTACAGATGGCACTCTTAAGTGCACATTGGTGTCCCTGCAGGTGTGCTTTGTGGATTCTGGTGATGCATGTAACTTAGCCAGTGTGTGCAAGCATGCATGTGTTGTTAGAGGAATTGACATTTTGAATTCTGTGGGAGTTTGCAAAGAACTGTCTGCCATCTGCACAGCTTGCAAGTATTTCGGCAGTTTGCAAGACACCACATCTGTGTGTGTGTGTGAATATATATTTTGGATGTGTTGGTGGCAGTGCACTTGTGCATTTCGTTTCTTCAATTCTTCTGCTGGTTATAGCACCTCTTCCTGTTAGTTTTTAGTTCTTTGTTTTATAATTAATGTAATGCCAATAGTTGTCTTTGTTACCTCTACTCTGCAGGTGGAGAGACACTTGAACAGATACATGCGTTCACAGGTGTGCACCAGGTCATGTTTTAAACTGCTTCATATTTGTCATGCTTTTCAAGTGTTCCCACCCTGCATGTTGTCATCACTGTAAAGCCTCTTCTAGAGAGAATAACAAAGCAAAATCAGAGAGCAGGATGCTGGAGGGTAGCTGACTGAGACAGTTAATTCAGTGTGGCTTTTGTTTACACTGATAATAGTGACTAATAATAAGGGCTAAGTGCATGACTCAGCCACAATGTTTTTGGTTGATGTTTCCTCTTCTATTTCTCAGAAAAAAAATGCCTGAAACTCTATGAGTTGCAACATTGTGAAAAACAACATGCGGTGCTTTCAAGAAAATGACACACTTGGCAAATCTTCTAAAAATCAGACTGAGTATTAGAGATTGACTGTTTTTTTTATTTTTTTTTATAACTGGTGCTGTTGTTTAGAGGTCAGGGTCAGCCGATGACCGATTAGTGCTACCGATTTTTTTGGCTGTTTTTCAGTGGCATAAAATATAAATGTTGTAATATAAATGTAATTCACTAAGGTTTCACAAAATCACCCAAAATCATTCACTAATGTCTAATAATAGACAGGTTTAATTTGGATAATAACAGTGCAACATATAACATATATACATATATAGCCATTCATTGGAACACAGACATCATTTAAGGTTACCTTTTCTATAGAACAGGTCTATATCTTATTCTTTTATTAAACAAAAATATGTTTAACAGAATCAGAACCTAACCTTATGATATTTGTCTTATTTCTGTTTCTGCATGGCCACGAAATTACAATTCACTGCTGCTGTCTGCACACAGCGGCTCGATGCGCGTACACACAGACACGTGCGCACAAATGCACAGACACAAACACAATCATTAGGTTAGGGTTACAACACTATCTTCACTACACTATCTTATGATTTTACAAAAGACACCAACATCTTGTGCTACCTTTTAGATTCCACTTAACAGGTGCCCCTTTAATGAGATCATTAATTTTAGTCACCTCACCTGTCAGTGGTTTTAATGCTGCAGCTAATCAATGCATCTGGATGCATGTGGATGGCCAGGCAAGGTGGACATCCTCCTCATTGTTGGTCATTGGTGATGTGTAATAACGTAATGGCCTAAGGAACAAATGAGAATTTTGATCTGTTTTTTGTAATTGAGGAATGCTATAATGTTGGCCAGAACTATTCCAGTGAAGAGGGAAGTATGCCCAATGTAGAGGTATAGAAGCTCATAAATGCATTAAGGGTCCAGCAATGACAAATGTAGTACTAGAGGATTGCAGCTCAGATCTCATTTTGTAGTGTTTAAAAGTTTTAACATTTTACCCCGTTTAGAAAGAGGTCAGGCACTTATCCTGCTGTTTAATTGTCTAAGAGTAAATTAAAATATTTTACCTTGTTTAGAAATTGCACCAAATTTGGGTATAGACTAAAACATTGGACATATGCATAAAATGCTACATCTGTACAAATGCTACAAATGCTACATCTGTAGCATTTTACATATGGGTGTTAACATACGTCCTCCATTCTAAGCACTAGCATCCCCCGGGTTATGCGTCTTCATTATGCACTCTTCATGCATGAGTGCTGACCCATCCACAACATGAACACTGTTGTTTACGCATGAGATGAACCTCTGGGTCATATCAGACAATGATAAAGAACATGGTGGATCAACAATAACCTGGGTTTTACCACTACCAAAAAGTTCAAGTCACAATGCTCAAGAACCACTTATGTATGATCAGGTGTAGAACCATCCACGCATGTATACTCAGACTGACTACATGGCATTGTTACCTGGCTATAAAGACCTGTTCAAGGTTGGCACTGAACTTGTCTATAGCCATGTTTAATTTTATAAGCATGATTTTGAGGCATAGCCTTGCTGAGGACAGCGTCCAGCATGTTGACTGGGAGCTCATTTTGTCTTGTGGTGGTGTCCATCTGGTGGCATTATAGGAGGTTCTACAGTGCTGGCTTCAGTGTGATGCAGCTGGAATGGGAATCGGCACCTCCAAATGGATGACATGTTCCCTCCAGGTCAAGGAGGAGGGTCCAGCTGGAGGAGTTAAAGTATGTTGAGGACTGCTCATGCTGAGCCAGATGGCAAAGCTCTTATACATTTGTATACACAGCTATGGTCATGAAATTTGGGTAATGACCATGAGTTTGTGGTTACTCAAACAGGCTTCTCTGCAGCACAGGAAACTGGGGGATCACACACTTAACAACTGCACCTGATGAGGGATCACAAACTACATGATTTGTCAAACCAATGCTTCAAACTCTCACACAAACTCTCAAAAACATGACCGAAACATGAGTGAAATCTGGCAAAAAATGGTGTGGTGTCCTCATAAGAGAGATCTTGAAATTGACAACACTGACTTTTTCATTTTCTAAAAGTAATGAGGGCATTGCATTAACCCTCACTAAACTGCAGTAATATGTTTTATTTCAGTAGCTGAATTAGTTGTTTGCCAACACTACTTTGGAATTACAGCTCTTATGAATGGCATTATTGTGCAAAGGTGTATTAGGGCGCTAATGGGTTCTTTTCCTACTTTAAAAATTCATTATGTTTGTTTGGTTATAGTCTTGATGTCTTAGGTTTCTCAAATGATCATCACATTTACACACTAAAAATACCACATTTATTTTTGTTTTAAAAGAATGGGATCAATCTTTGCTTTCCCATGTATTCATTAGTTTCAATATTTCAGCTTAACTGACTGCTTCAGTATAAAGCTATTAACACTAGTATGGACAATAATGGGGTGAGCACTTTGACAGGGGTCAGTGAGAGCAGGGATGAGCTGGAGCAGATCAGGGATTTAGCCAGCAGACAGATTGTAGGTTAAATCCACAGGGTAAATCAGAAATGATTGAATGTAATTATATTTTTCCGGAAGTAGTAGCTGTTGTCTTAACACCACCGTGGGAAGGTTTGATTGAGGGTAAATGGCAGGAAACACAATTATCACGCAGAACCAATGTCACACCATCATCATTAATGCTGAATGAGGAATGTTATTAGGATTCAAGAAAAAAAAATCAAACATGAATTGTGTAACTGTCTTAACTGCTTAGAACCAGCTTACCAACACACACTTGAGCATTCTTGAAATGACTTTTTCACACAAGACATTCTTACTAGTCAGAGCAGGGAAACACAAATGTACTAATGATGGATGCTGTCCATTCAGGCGAGGGCATGCTTCTCAGTGTCATGACACTTAATAGAACAGAGCCATCTTTAATTCTACCTGTGCTTTACTGTGGATGTGCAAAAATTACTGAAACATTACTGATTAATAACTGTAAACAGGAAACATCCATTTGTCCATCCTCGCAACATCCTTGATCCTTTAAAATAGCTCTCCAGCATTGTATTAGCAATAAACAAAATGTGACTCACACCAGCATGACACATGATCTGAATGCTTCTGTCTGTGGCCAGTAGTGAATGGAAGAGTAGCTAAATGATGATTATGTCAGACAGTTGAAGGGTTGACAGTGGGTGACAGGAAAATGTTGACATATCACGCAGTCTGATATGTTAAGGGGCAGAAAATGAACTGAAAAATACAGACTGAATTCAGTTGCCAGCTTTATTTTTTTACTTTAACCAGATATGGATGCCATAGGTTGGTCTTTAGGAATAAAAAATATTCTTGTATTTATGCTAATGCAATTGTATCGCTTTAATAGATGATAAGTATACACAATATTCATCTTCCCAGGATATTGCATTTTTTTCTGCTGTGAAATTGGAAATTCAAACAAGATCGTCTTTACTCACAGAAGAAACTTTTTGACATTTACTGTATCATTTGGCTGTGTTTCAGAGACCTGTACATTGTTACTTAATTTAGACTTAATGTGAGCATTGGAGTTGGTATTGCAGGGTTTTGTGGACATGCATAGAGCTATTTCAGAATATTATGTGTCTTATTTTGGTATTTAAGCAATAAAAAAACCTCTAAAAGACAAGCCCAACCTCAAAGGCTGAATGTAGAACTCGCTCAAGTGCAACAAACAAGCCTCCACTTTTCTTTAACACTGTTCATATAATTTTGGAAAAAACTGGCCTTTTGGTTGCAGCAAAATAGAGAACTGTAGATGTCAAATTCCACATAAAGACAACTGATGCTACAAAGCCAAGTGAGGCATATATCACTGTGTTGTAAAGAGTTCTTTAGAGTCAAAACTTTAGTGTGTTGAACTTTCATATTCTGAGGCTTAAAAATATTATATATATATATATATATATATATATATATATATATATATATATATATATATATCAAGAAACTTTGTGACATCCAGCACTTTTTTATCAGATAGACAGTGGTTGAGAGATGCTTTAGGCCACTGGGGTCGTTCCACTTCATGGATAGAAACAGATGTGTACGGTCTGCATGTCAATGAGATAGCACTTACTTTTTATATTATAGAGGCAAGCATAAAATGAAAAAACAAAACAAAACAAAACAAAAAATATTAAACCAAAGGCTCATGAAAGTTTAAAGGAAGGAAGGCACAGTGAAGTGATTATTAGGGTGAAAAGTAGAAAATGTCATTGCAACTACAGTGTTTCTCCTACCAATATATTAGGGGGGGCGGTCAGCCGCCTTCCCAAGAAGGTCAAGTCAGTTTTATTTCATTTTATTTTCTATAGAACGCCAGATCATAACAGAAGTCATTTGTGGTTTCCTTTCTCATAGAATAGGTCTACACCGTGTTCTTTTATTAAACAAACTGAACAGCCTCATGTTATTTATCTTATTTGCACCATGGAATGTCATTTCTGTCTCTGCATGGCTGTGCGTTTACAATTTACCGCTGCTGTCTGCACGCAGCAGCCCGATGCACGTACACACGCACAGACATGGCACACATATCCAGGTGAGCACACTCCCACCAGCGGATAGAGAGCCGTGTTGTTTTGCTCACTGTTCCTACTGACAGTTGGATAGACTGATCTCTATTGACTACACAAAGCTAAGCTAATAGTAGTGATGCCAGACTCCCAGTAAAGGTTACAATACCTTTTATAGCTAAAAGTTACAATACAGCATCACATATTAAGGTAGCCGGGTGTGACCACTAAATAGCCATTGCACCCTCAGCTGTGTTGCTGTGACCACATTGCATATCAAAAGAAAAGCTGGTCTTCCAGTTCTGAGTGATTGAGACAGTGTAATTATTTGTTTATGATTGTAGACTTTGGTCACTGTGATTGTAGTTGTATCCATGCTTGTGTTCTGGTTGTTAAGGTTCTGGCTGTGACCAATTCTATTATAATCGGTGTAACATGCAGCAGGTGTGTGTGTATGTGTGTGTGCACGCTGGCTTTCTTCATTTTTCCTGTGGTGTATTGAACATCTCTGTGGTGGAGTTATCAAGTTCAGATATGAACTATGGAATAAATGAAGAATTACCTCAGCAGACTCAGTCAAGCAGAGCAGCTGTAGCTGTGCTCAGATGCTGTTGGGGATCAGCCTTCGAGAAATAAGCAATGGGCACTAAAAGATCGATAAAGAATGACATCATCTGTGTAGTAAGTAATAAGTGTTTTCCTTCTTGGTTGTATCTGTATTGTAAATGGACCAGCATATAACAGGATTGTAATTTAGTATGTTACAAAGTCTCATAATTCAGTTGGTTTGGTCTGCTCTTGTCATGGTGAGTCACACCACCCTTACCAGGATGAGACATTTTTTGGTGTGTGTGTGTGTGTCGAAAGATAATCGAGTAGTTTTAAATTTAGATGACTGTTGAACAGAGACAAAGACGGCAAAATATTTTTTCGGTTAGACTTTTTTCCAGCTGTGTGCTATTTGACATGTCGTCACATGCTGCTTCTCAGCTGTGCTGTCCTAGGTTTCATCATTTCCTCTCACACCCAATCTCTTATAGAGGGTCTGGATAATGGATCAGCTCTCTCACATTTACTTGACAGTCAATAACTAATGATCAGAGACTGTTACAAGCGAGGGCATCTCACTATGCATGGAAAACATGGATACATGGCCAGGCTCTAAAGGCATCACATATTCGAAGTTTAATATAGACTTCAGTGCACGTGAGTTAGTGATAGTAATAGATCCCATGAGACCATGACAGTCACACATGGATAGGGGTGGGAGGTTTTACCGTGGTAATTGAAATCTAAATTATTAACTAGTATTTTGTTCCAAATTTAACCCATCAGAGGGTGAATCTGAAATCTTAATTTAGAGGCAAAAACAGAACCTGGTAAGAAGGCAGATAGAAACTGCATGGTGCCATACATTGTAAGTGTCATTCTGTATGTTAATTCAACCATACATCCCATATATGACAAGATGACATCAGAATCCATCGGACATAATCCAGAAAAAAAGAAGTGGGTCAGAACACATGCTTTTGTGTTTGTGTGTTTCTATAGTACCGTTAGCAAATTGTTATTGTGTTACATGTCTGAGCACAGAAAGGGCACTGCAGATTGTAATGTCCTTTCGAGTTTCAAGGTCAGACAAGGATTTAAAGCCTTTAAAAATAAATCCACAACAAGCTGAGGAGTCGACTAAGCATGATCATCACCTCCTCCCACTGTAATATTTAAATGTACCTCAGATTCTTTTGTGTGTTATTTTTACAGATATTGTTTTTTATTTTGCAACGACACAATAAGATCCTTTTCTTTCTAATATTTATTCTTATTGTATGCAGATCATGCGGTTCTCCTTTAAAAGACACCTGCCAAAAAAAGGAGGCACTTTCTCATGTTTCTTTAAGAGCAGGTTGTCGTGGAAGCGGGGTGGTGGGGTGGGGGTGAACTTATGTGGCTGTGGAGTTCCCTCTAAGGCCGCTAGGCGCGTCTCTGCTCCATGAAAGCTTCCGAGAGAGACTGAGGGCCGGAGGAGAGGAGGAGGAGGAGGAGGGGGAGAGGAAGAGAGAGCGAGAGCGAGAGAGAGAGAGAGAGAGAGAGAGAGAGAGAGAGGACGGTGTTTTATCAGCCAAGTGCAGCCTGAATCGTGAGGAGCGGACGATGGGGGGAAAAAAATCTCACTCTTGTTTCTTTTTTCTCCAACATCACCGTCATTAACATGTAGACCGGTGCGCGTCAGAAGACCAGGAGCGTAATGGTCTCTTCTGTCACTGGAGAATATCATTTTTTTTATTATAGTTGTGAATGAGGAACATTTTTTGGATTATCGGCGCACTTGTTTTGGACTAAAAGGTTTTTCTTAAATTGTTGCCGCGCGGGTGTAAATGTTGGACCGCATTTAACCTGAGTTTCGACCCTCTGGAAGTGAAAAGTGCGCCAGTCTTATTTCCCAGGCTCATATCCAACGCTTGAGCGTCGGGATTTTTTTTTCGGGGGGGCTATGTGGCTTTTGGAAGGAATGGACCTTATCCTAACGGGACGTAACGCACAGAGGAATATTGTCTGAGGTTGACAGAAGCCGTGCATGGGATCCTTTCATAACGGTAAATATGCGTTCAGACTTGGCGCTGAGAATTTTTTATTTTTTTTTGGCTGTGGGTTTTGACAGTTTACCGGTGAAATCAAGCAACTATGATGCAGTGGGGTCTTTCTTTTTTTAATGTTTTACGCAGCAAAGGTGATGGTGGCGGTGGAGGACAAGTTCATGAGGTTGAAAGAATGAATGGTCTCCGTTTCAAATGCACTGTGCTTGTGCTCCATGGAAAGGGGTGAGAGATGATCATTGGAGAGCGTCCCGTGCACAGCAGAAAACAGCATCCCCTCTTCTTCTGTCTGCCACTTTTGACTTTCTCTCTCTCTCGCTCTCTCTCCTTTCCAAGCGCATGGACGCACAGAGCTGCGCACTCCTACCGAGAAAGCTGCGCAAAATAGCAGCGTTAGGGGGGAAAAAAACTAAAAAAACGATAGGCTTTGGCTCAAAGAGCTCATTGGAGAATTTGTTGTATAAATATTAGCCTGATGTTGAATGAAGCACAACAATTCAACAATCCTTTACCACCTGCAGAATATTTAAAATCTTCTGTCAGCATGAGCTTCTCTTTACATTTTAAATGACATGTTATTAGTGCTAATTAATCAAATGTATTAATTCCCTCTTGTTAATCAAATGACACCTCCTCTCAGGCTGATTGCTGAGGGGTCAGGATGGAGGAGGATTGAGAAGAAGTGTGTGTGTGTGTGTGTGTGAATGGAGACTCTCTATCCTCCGATCCAGGAGGAGGAGGAGGAAAGTTGCGCCCGTCGGCTGCTGCGGGGGCACCATCACCATATAAAACTGGATGAATGCGGTATTTGTGTGTGCACGCCTCAGCGACTTGTCACATACACTAAGGGGGAAAAATGCAGTTAAAAAAGGCTGCTTCGATGCTGGTCCTGGCTTCTTTAATGACAATACCACCATCACCCTTCTGGTTTGGTTGTGATGGGTAGCTCACTTGCAGAGATGTTTGTCACTGCTTTTCAAGCTTGTAGACTTTGATTAAGCCTCAGTAGTTAGGCTTTTTCTTTTCTTATTTCAAAGCCTAACATGTTAATATGGTGTCCAAATTACAGACAGAAGTCAGGATGTGCTCACTGTAGGCAGCACCGTAAGGGGCTGTCACATTGGAAGGCATCCTTGGAAATAATAATATGTGAAGCACAATATAGGCAGTGTCTACAGAGATACAGATAAAAGCACATGGCAGGAACACAGTGTGATGCTGACGTGATCTGCAAATGACCTTTTTAATGAAGTTTCATGTTTTTTCTCCCCCTCCTCTATTTTAGTGTGCGTGTGTGTATGTGTGTGTGTTGGTGGGCAACAGTGAGTATACACCCCTCCTTCCCACGGGCTCTGATCTACATAGAAAACATCTCCTCACCTCTCATCATTGTCTGCCTCCCGTCACATGCTGCTCCCCTGGTTCACCCACCATCCTCTCCTCCTCTACCATTTCTGAACATATGAGGGAGCTAGTTTGTAAATTATAGATTACTTGTTGACTCATGCTGTGGTCCTGTTGTTTCTGGAGAAAGTGGCCGCCTCGCTCTCCAGTGACCTGTTTTGTTTCTGCATGTGTAGCTGGCTCGGGAATTAGCCACCGTTGTACATTTATGCCAGAGTCCTATTGGCTGTGGCTGATATCATGGCATTAGTAAACTGTCCTCCAGAGTGCTACAAAGCCTTTTCATATTTGTTCTTAACAGCAGAGCAGTGATGGCTGTTTGCTTTAGATTATAAGTATGAAATGTCTTTGGTTATTTTTCTAGTATTGTATTTACTGTAAGTGGTGAGAAGGGAGGGGGGCAGGTGCACAAGCTTCAGCAACGTCCTTGTGTAGTAGGTTAGCAATTTGTCATGATGCATTGTTTCTCATCAGAAAAGGACAACAGTGTTTGTGTAAACACCACTTATAACCTTATCCCTGTCTTTTAGTCAGAAAACACTGTAATCTTTTTTGGTTAAGGTGAGAGTCTCTTTGCATTGTGTTGTGACTATTGTGCCAGGTGCTCAGCTAAAAGATAGAAGCCGACAAAGAAGATGCCGGTTAAGTCATTGGCTGTGTGTGTGTGTGTGTGTGTGTGTGTGTGTGTGTGGTTTTAGAGGGTAAAGTGGAGACTGTGTGTTGTTGAATCAGTGGCGTTGAAACACTGCTGAACCCACCATATTTTAAGATCTAATTACACTGGAATCATGGCGATGAGGAAACTATTGCAATGTTTTAAATATGCATCTTTCCTCACTGAGACAGCAGAAAATAAATTAGGTATTGACAGGGATACAGAGAGGACACAAGTGATTTCACCCAGTTAATCTGTCTTTGACGGTTAAGAGAAAGTGTTTTCCACTTTGTTTCGTCTTGCACGTTGGTGCTGCTTAGTTGTCCTCTGGCTGTAGTATTATATGTATTCTATCATTGCATGTTGTGTTTTGTAGTTGTTTTTTGTTTTGTCACTATTTGGATCGAGACAGTGAAATCAATCAGCCAACTGCTCGGAAAGACTGAAAGGTCAGAGCCTGCTGGTTTTTACTTGCATTTGTTTCAAGTGGTGGTCTGATCAAGCAAATCTATGCAAAGAGTCTCAGTCATAATCCAAATATATATGCATAAAAGTAACATGTTTGAAAGCTTCTTTAGGACCTGTGAAAACAGAGAAAAGAGGATATGTAGTTCTCAAAGTTCAAGAATACACACAGCCTGTTGCTATCATAGCTTGTTGTCAATAAAAACAACAGGTTAGGTCAGTAGAGTTGAATGCCATTGCCAAGTGCAGTGGGGCACTGTATGTGCTGATGATCATAATATGAAATACCAGTTTGTTTGTTTGTTTGTTTTTACAGAGTAATGTTGGTATGTGTAACAAATCACTGTCATTCACTCATTTCATGACACATCTGTTGTAAGGGCTAGCTTTGGTTGTTTTTTTACCGTTTCTTTTGGAGATTAGGAACCAAATGGGGAGTTTGAAAAATTGGTCAGCAGGCTGGGTGAAGGGATGTGAGACATTTTCCATGTTCAGTTTCAGGAGTGGAGTTTTCCTGCTTAAAATCAGATGCACACATGCTTTCACACTTACATAAAATACAACAATATCCTTTTGTTTATTACAGAAAAGGAACCCTCAGTGTGAGGCTTGCTGCTACAGCTCAGAAACAATCCCTCAAGAAATTAAACGCAGCTATTCTGTTGTTTCGACAGTGGAGCTAATATTTTGTTTCAACATTTTTGGCAGCACCTGAGCCCCACTAGGTGCACATTGCTTCTTTTAATTATCTGAATGTTTTAATTGCACAGACAGTCTGCATGCTTAGAAAATACAACTAGAGAAAAAAGGCAGACTGTTACAGTGTATGAAGAGAAAACTGTAAGGCATTGGAGGTGATCATTTACATAAGAGCAAAATGTTACTGGGGAGTCACACATCCACCAACAGGCACATCCAGATAAAAAAATAAATAAATAAAATTCAGAGATGGAAGACTGGAAGGAAGTTGTTTGTGCTCAAATAAAGTAGACCACAGGGTGCATCAGTGATGGCAGAGCAGACAGAGGTGATAAATACTCCAAGCAGCAGAAAAGCTGGAATAGTGCTTTGTACTATTTCAGTGTGTGAACCCTGCTCATGACTCAATGGATAGAGAATCTAGTTCAGTTTTGCAGCATCTCAGGAGTCCAACCTGGGGTGCTTCTTTTAATGGTGGGAGGACTTTGTCTATTCCACAGAATAACACAGTGTCTGGGGAGAAACCACACTTGTTGAAGCTCCTGGCAACTGCAGACCTGTCATCTGCCCTGTGTATGGCCACTTCTGTGCTCAGTGATGCGAACATGTAACCACTGGTTAGTCTTATCTGCATGCTGTAATCCACAAGGACAGGGACCGAAGAAATGAGGAGGAGGAGGAGGAGGAGGAGGAGGAGGAGGGGAATACATGGAACAGAATGTCCTGACAGCATTTTACCTTTGGAATATGATGGCTCTGTCATCCTCGATCCTGCTGTGTTTCTTTATGATGAGTGGTGAAGTTTTGAAAATTCACTAGCAGTAAGTAAGTAGATTTCAGCAAAAATTTACAAATTTTTGTTCAATGGCATTTCTGTTGTCACTCATGATGTAGCCAAGAAGTCCTACCTAGACCTGAGCCTGCTTTGTCTTCCAAAGATCTTTCATTCTTGGCCTCAAATCATTCACAAATTGCGGTATAAGGATGTGTGCGTGTGTGTGTGGCTATGTTGACAGATTAGTATCGAGGCTATAAAGAGTCAGGACTTAGACATGATCTTTAATACACAATTAAGGTTTTTGCAGGCAATGCAGATTTCATATTATGACTCGAGTCCTTTGTGAGTGTGTGTTAGTCGTGTCATGGTTGTGTTGCAATATGGTTAGAAAGGCAGAGCGGTTAACAGCAGCCTAGTAGTTAAAATAACTGGCTAGGGCTAATAAATTGATAGCTAGAGATGGCACAAGCGAAGTTTCAGCAGAACTTGAGTGAATGATGCTACCGCTTGTGTGTGGATGCTTATATAGTAGCACTGACGTTGGTCAGGTTGAAAATACTACCCTGAAACTGCGTGGCTAATTTGTTTGTGTGTTTTAATGTCCAACCGCTTGCATTTTGACATGGGGGGAATCTGTAATAGCCAGTGAGTCCGTATTTTTATTTTTAGTCTCCCTTTCTCCCTCAAAGAAAATTCATGTTAAAAAATATCCTTCATAAGAGGAATAGCTGCCAGTTTTGGTATAGTGGCATCATATGATGAGTCTTTGTGTGAGGAAAAACCAACAACTTCCTCCTGTGAAGAGAAAGATATTGGATATTTTTAAGGGCTGAGACTGATGTTCTTTGGGACTCAATCTGATGTTGACATTGGCCAGTGTCTGATTTTTTTTAAACACACAGCGTGAGAAACATGAAGGAGAAAATTTTAGTTCAGGCTCAATTTGTGCATTTTGTCTGGCACACTTGACCAAATGTTTTACTTATTTCCATTTGTCTGGAAACAGCCAACATTATTCCAAAAAGCATGAGAACTTTAACACATTTTCTTATTCTTAGTCTCAGTCTGGACAAAATGAGTGATTTGCAAATAATGCAAAGTTTTGTAAATGGAGAATGACTGAGTAGATTATGAAAACGTATCATGTTCCACAGCATTACAGTTAAATAAGCTTCCACACTGTAGTTATCTTAAATTTCCTCATAGTGCTAAGGCCATCAGAGTAATAATGGGCCAATAGCACAACACTCATTTGAGTGCTTTTGAAATCCGCTCGCTACAGTGTGTACCCTGCAAATGGCTCCTGACAGAATGGTCTATACAGAGTAATGGGGGATCTCTCTCTCTTTCTTGCTTAGTTTGCTGTGTGAACACAGCTGAATGAGCCCAGCAGGCCCAGCAATGTTGTTGTATTTGCATGGATAGTGTTACATGATGCATAAAAAAGTGTTGTTCTTTTCCCAGGAATCCATCAGTCCGCACTTAAACTACAGTTGGCTAGAAAGTGGTGATTAGGGTTAAAAAAAAACCATAATATAAGCCCTAAATGGATATGACATACGGTTAGATACATAACATTATATGAGGAATATACAGTTAATCCAACCTAAATACACACTACATACACTATAAAGGCAAGCCAGAAACAAGTACATGCTGAACATACAAATACATGTCTACCACTGCATTGTAAATGTGATGCGATTTCTGTGTAGCAGCAATAATTGGTAGTCTTTCAGCTTTTCAAAGGGCCATGAATGCATCACGTGTGACATGAGCTTAAGATGGCTGTGCTATTGAGTCAAACCACTTTATCGTACATCTCTCTAACGTAACAAGATACTGTAAAAGAAACAAAGACTCCGAGGCAGCCATGATTCATTTATTAACAAGCAGTCGTCATATCAAAATGATATGCTGTGTCTATAAAGTTGCAGGGTTCTGTTGCAGTCAGAATTCATATGGTTAATATCTTAACAAAGCGTTTGTATAGCTGGATGTAATTGCACTAAAAACATTTCCTAAAAACTGTCATACAAGTAAACAGACACTTCCATTTATTGTCACTGTTGAGCTGAGGGGGAGTGCTTGTGTGGGATGGCTGAATAGAGCCAGCGTTCTACTTCACCATTCTCCTGCCTCACTGCACTGAATCACTTGCTACTGATGAGAGTTGAGTTTTCTGTAAATAGGTGCTTGTTATTTTAGTCTAACTCAGCCCACTCTCCCTATGAATTACCTTCAAATTAGATTATTCTCCAAACTGAAATACTTGTACCAAAAATAAACACAGTAAGTAAAGTAAACCTTAGCTTTTGTCCAGACAGACATGTAATTTAGAAAAATAGAATCATTTGCATTAATTCATTCACATGTCAATTAGGGGTGGGACGGTTCAGGAAAAAAATCTGTACCGTTCGGTACACGTGTTTCGGTTCGGGGCAAGTGTTCTGTTCAGTTCTGGACATGCGCATCAAGTAATACAGGGAGGCGTTTTTACCACAGCATATAGACAAGTGTTGCCAACTTGGCGTCTCTCTCGCCACATTTGGCAGCTTTCCAAACTTTTTTTAATCTAAAGCAACTAGTGACTCTCTCTGGTGACGTTTGGAGACTGATGTGAAATCATTCTGCAGTCAGACTACTGTCCTTGACAAGCAGCAGCCGTGAGCTCCTCCCCCGCCGGACACAGCCGGACAGTCTCTGTAGCTTCACGCAGCAGGTTCAGCTGCAGGCGGAGCAGAGAGAACCACAGCACTCTGCGTCTAATCGTGCACAAAGCTGCCGAAGGTCCCGTCGATGCTCACAGAGCGGGATGTAAATAGCATATTTCAGTGGCAAAAATAAACACCGTTAGCTTAGCCTAGCGTAGTCATAGAGTTCAGGCCATCCAACTAGTATGTCGGTCTCTGTCCGACGGTGTGCGCACACGTGTCTGTGTTTGTGTTTGTCTGTGCATGTGTCTGTGTGTGCGTCTGTGTGTGTGTGCCTCTGTGCGCAGACAGCAGCGCTGAATTGTAAACGCACCATGCAGAGACAGAAATGACATGCTGCCGTGCAGATAAGATAAATAACATGAGCTGTTTAGTTTGTTTAATAAAGGAACAAGGTGTAGACCTGTTCTATATGAAAGGTTATCTTAAATTCTGTTATGATCTGGTGCTATAAATTAAAAAGAAATTAAATTGACTTGACCTGATATAATGATGGTGAAACACTGAACTGATTCTTAAATATGTTGACTCTTGGATAAATAGGCTGTATTTTATGCTCATCTATGGTATTTAGTGTAGTGTTAGTATAGTGTTAAAAGTAAAAAAATCCTCAACAATGTGAACCAAACCGAACTGAAAACCCTGACCTCAGAACCGTGATACGAACCGAACCATGGATTTAGTGAACCGTTCCACCCCTAATGTCAATTACAGTAATTAGTATTTAGGTAGCAGTGGAGGAAGCCGTGCTGTCATTGACATTACACACAGAGGACGGTCAGAGTTTTAATTTGTATTGGCTTGAATTCTGTCAATTTTCTGTTATTTTAAGCATTCTCAGTTCAAGGTTTGTGTGTCTGTGTGCCCAAACCGTACCAAATAGAAAAGGAGCATATAAAATAAAATGATCAAATTACAGCCGTTCCCCTTGTAATATGCAATCTTCCTTCAAAACGGCCAATCCTGTGCTCAGAATCTTTGTTTATGTGGCTCTCGAGATCACAAGCTTACCTTCCCATTACCACAAGATAACATTATTTTTTTCCAAGGTTTGGTAATAATACATTACTTTGTTATCATGCAGTACATGTTGTAAGTGTCGCCCAATCTTTATTTGAGCAGGCACTGGCTGAAACGGAGAGTCAGGATTGATTAAGAATAATATTATCCTCACCTGCTGTACAACAGCTTTCTATATAAAACACAACTAAATGTCTTGTCATATTCCACTACCTAAGATGAAATCAGGTGTAATCAAAAAATGTGATAACAAGTAAATGTTATGTGGTAACAGAATGTTTTTGGGCTCCATATATTTGCATTAACATTTACCTTAACCCTAACAAAGTTGCCTTTCATATCCAATTGTTTAATCCATAGCAGATATTGTATGAAAGGAAAATAAAATCCATAATAATTTGAGTAGCACACATGTTACTCCATAGTCATATGCTCTTTAATTGTGGTATAATAATGTGTGTGATAATTTTTTCTAGGATGTCAGATGGGCTATTGTGTGACTGGGAGATTCTGGATGTAACAATCCACATAACTGCATGTCAACAGGTGTGACCATTTCCAAAACAAATAAAATCGGTCACAGGATTATGCAGGGTGACCTAATGAACTACGATTTAGCACTCTTGATTAGCTTTTTGTCACCGAATTCCTCTGCCCTTGTCCGTGTTATTGGGTTGTGGGAGCATTTGGCTGTCATGCTGAGATGACTGAGCACAGAGTGCTATGGTGAAAGCCATGAATCACCGGCTGTGGTTACACCAGTCTTTCTCCCTGCTTCCAAATGTAATCACTATGACCGTCAGTTCCCATGGAAGCATTTTCACGTGCTAAATAATAATCAAAAAGTTTTACTTCTGTACACTAATTGCTCAAAATCCCTCACCATACCTTTTAGAGCAGAGGGCATAGAGGCAGGATTCCCCCATTGGAGCCTTCCCCCTTTCAGCTTAATAAATTAAAACTATACCTACATAAAAATGTTAATGCACAGCTATGTTGCTGAATTTATAAGGAGGTGGAGGCTTTGTCTCTCCTCTTCTGTGTCTTGTATCTCTCCCCGAGGGTGTCACTTTTAAAGGCTTCAAATCCTTTCACACATTTGTATTAGCCGAAAGCTCACCTGAGGATGAAGCTGAAAAGAACAGACTGTGCTGGCAGACTGATAGGCCCGTTAAGGTTACATGGCCATAGAGTGTGACTCTGGGTGTGCATGTGTTGGTGTGTCTGTGTGCAAGCATGTATTGCCAGGACAAGGAATTCTTGAAAAACAAGAGCAGAAGCGGAGCAGTGTTAATAGACAGCTCTGCTCCGGAGAGACAACCCTCCTTTCTTCTGGTCTCTCTTCTTCCCCTTTCCTTCTCTTCTTCTTCTTCTTAAACATGACCACTTAATTATGATCTGTCACAATTATTGTTCTCGTGAAGCTCACTGTACCTTCTCCTTACCATGCTTCCTGTCTGCCTTTTTCCTCTTATCAACTGTCCCAGATAAATCCCCAAATCAGATGCAGTACATCACATTACAAACACCAGAGTATGAATACTAACTGCAGACTAAAAATTCAGTGATTACTGAGAACAATTTTCACCTTTTCACTATGAAGATGTAGCCCTCGCACCATTATTATTTACTTGTGACTTGGAAAAGATCTAGTTTCTGGGTTGAAATGAGATTTTTCAAAACAGGATTATCAGTCTGAGCAGAAAGGAATCTTTTATTAGTGGCACACATTGGTAAATATTTTGCCAAACAATAAACAAAAGTGCAATATTGTAGAACAAGAAATAAATCACAGAGAAAAGGGGAAAAAGTAATTTTCTTTACTACTTGTTCTTTGTGATCAGAGTTAACAAATGCCAAATTAATTAAAAAAACACTTATTCAAAGAATCATTTTTGTTTAAATATTTGAAAAAGAAGCCAGAAAATGTATGATTTTTTAAAAAACTTAATTAAAGCTCAATAATGGTTATTTGTTGCACTTACTTATTGAACCCATATGAAAGAGTAATGTAGGTAGTTAGTTTAGCTGACAATGCTAACATTCATGTTATATTTAGTAGCACTGTGGTGATTGTCACTGGGTGAGATACACTGAGTGTTTTTATACTGTAGCCTACCTCGCCTTTTGAGCTGTGTTGAGCCATCATAATTATGTACACTAACTGCATCCTCCATTGCACTCCAGTCTAAAAAGTAATCCCTTATACCCCCTGCACTTTTCAGGCAAAGTGACACCCTTAACCATAAAGCCATTAAAACTAGGCCTCTATATAGTGCAGCTCTAGTTTCTGGCTTCTTAAGGCTCCATACTGAATCTCTGGGGGCAATTTTTTCAGTTATAAACTTTAAACTTACTGGGTAGTTATGTCTTTGAAGTCAACTTGAATTCTCACTGTGTATAATACATACAGATGAGTTGAGTGGTAAGAAATGAGATGGATACTGGAGAAGGTTATGAATGAGATATAATGATTCAACCATCCCTAAGTTTAAGAGTGTGTGTTTAGGTGGAAATTGTGCAGACTCTTGAATGTGTGTGTGGCACCTCAGCACTTGCCTGTGTCTCTGTTCTGAAGGGATACATCTCACGCTGAGCCAGTCCAGTGGCCAGTGAAGCCAGTTTCACACCAGCCCACTGACCCTTTCTGGCAACCAGGCACAAAATGTCTGCCAGGTAAACCAAACAGGGAAGCTTGGCTCTCCCGCCACCCACACGGATAACACCGGTCACTTTCTACATTATCCACACTACAGTACTCACTGCAGCCTGCTTAGTATGGACGCCTACTGGTTGAGTGTGCGACTGAGAAAATATCCATGCATTGATTCAACTCAATTTAGATGATGGAATTGAATGTAGTGCCGGCAGATTGGGGCTTAATGCACTCATCCTTCATGTGTGATTATTAGGATGTTGATATAAAAATGCAGGTGTTTGTACTGGATAGTCACAGCTGTGTAATCTTATAATATTATGTTATTCAGAAATGTATTGATTCTGTCTTGTTTTTTTGTTATAACATTTATACCAAGCTAGAGTGAGCATGTGCAAACTTTCTGACTGTGAGTGGGAAGGAAGGAAAAAGATGGGAGGATGAGGAGCAGAACATAGGGGAAAAGTGAGCTGACACATCCTCCCGGTACTCACATACCTTACTATTCCCAAGGCTAGCATGTGTGTATTTGTGTGTGTGTACTTGCGTGGGCTATGTGTGTTAAGTGCCCAAGGCTCAGTGCTGGGGTTTAACTCTGTTCGTAGGAGCCATGGGCATGCAGCACACTGATCCAGACTGACAGGCCAGAACACAGGCTACATTCCCCAGTCAACAGCCTGAACAACAGTCAGACAGGCAGGCCTCCTTTACGAGTGGGCTGCCTCCAGACCAACAGTCAGCAAGCAGGGAAGCAGTCAGAAAATTGAAAACAAAATGACACGTGACATACTGTATGGACATGTGTCCCATTGTTTTATTGTCTCATTATGTAGCTTAATTTTATTTGTTTTACATGCATTATCTATTATGATCCATCTATTTAGAGTAAATCAAATTAATATTTTACTTATTACTTCATTAAACTTCATTTAGTAATATATATATATATATATATATATATATATATATATATAGAGCACTCAATATACTCAAAAATGCTGCAAAAATGCTGTACAGTGGTCATAAAACACTAAAAACAGATATTTAGAATAGAATATTAAAAACCTTTTTTATGGCTGATGGCAGTCTTTGTTGATGTGTTGCTGGTCTTGTCGTTTCTCTCCATTTGATGAAACATAACAGTAAAATTATAATAGCAAATACTACACAAACTCAAAACAGCACTTATTGAATCACACCAATTTCCTGGATTTTTTTGTCTGCCTAGCAGTTTCACTTTGCCTATATAATTATAGTATATTAAATACAAGAATAGGGTAATCAAAAAACTCTTTTCACGTTAATTTTCTTGTTGATGCCAATTGTTAAAGAGGAAGATGGTGCATAATTTGAAGTAATAAACAAAATATAATGACGATTGTTGGAAAATTATCTATAATTAACCCTGTTTAATCACAACCACAGGAAGGAAACAGGTAGACGTTGTTACAGTTCCTCAACAGCATTTTTGTATTGCTACTACCATACGACAAACATATTTGTCTGTAGTTTTAGGCAATTACCGACAATCTACTAGTATTTGAATGTTTGTGAAAGATTGTTAATATTTTATTTTTAATATTTATTTATGAAACATTTTCCATTGTTAGGACAGTCTGTATTCAGAGCTATGAAATAGGGCTTCTGAGTCCATTGGTTGTTTTAATCCCCACGCATCCTATCAGATTAACAGTGCTATCGGTCATTATTCATCCACTTCAAAAACAGCATGTGGTCATATTTTAGGTGGATGACACATCTGGCAGTGTGGCTGGTGGCTTTGAATGCTGCCAAAACTTCACTAGTGTATTTCAGTGCTTTATCACTTCACTTTTGCCTTAAAGCTACTCAGTAAGGTTAAGGAAAACATCACAGTCTGAGTTACAAGACTAAAAAAAAATAATATTTCTTTGTCTTTTTCTTAAAGCATCATAACAGATATCACCTTAACCAACACATCTGACACATGTGCACACAAAACAACATCCAAAAACATAAATAAGCAATTCCAGATGCACTTATTTATCAAAGATGAACATTCATAGTTCTTGTGAGACTTTTATATAAGGTAGCTACAGGTAGATTCTTTTTTTATGGCTCAGATTAAACTTCTGACCCTGCTTTCACACATAAATATGCAATAAATAAAATCAACTCAAACTAAACAACTAAAAAGAAAATAAATAAATGTTGACATATAAAACAGGTTATATACCATCTAAAACAATATTTATTTTTGAGGTTGATTATTATTTTTCAGTGTTTTCTCTGAAATACTATCGTGCGTCAGTAACAGTCAGTAACATTCTTTTTAATTAATCCGGAGTTGTAAATCACCTCATACATTTTATAATGATGACTGAGACACCACTGCGATGGTGTGGCTGCTATAAATAGACCCAGCCATGCCTAATAGTTGTGTGTTATGACGACAGTTTTGGTGCCGTTAGAGGACCGCTGTGCAGATGCGACACAGTTGTGCCTGGTTCTTATTGACTGGCCTAACGAGTGGTAGAGTCTGTGTTACACACATTGATCTAAAAAAGTGACCTCCTGCATTAACTTATGAGTGAAAATGACACTTATGCATTGCCAACCAGTTACACAATTAAAACTGCACACATATCCATAAAGCCATATAGGCTCCTAACAAAGAACCAGTCTAGTGGTTTTACATTACAACTAAATCTGAGTGGGAAAAGTTAGGTGCAACAAAGAATATGATTTTTCTTACTTGTTTGCCACTGACTGAAACAAATTATCTGCTCCTCATATTGACCCCATTTCCCCCCAGTTTTAACAAGGCCATCTGGATAATGATAGTCAATCTTTGAATCTAGTATGAAAATGTCCTCCTGTTATCTTGATTGTGTCTTCAGTTTGATATGGTCTCAATTTGCAAATGGCTGACATTAAAACAGTGTTCCAGGTCAAATGAAGCGGCAGTTCCTAGGCCTGTCACGATAACAAATTTTGCTGGGCGATTAATTGCCAAGAAAAATTATTGCAATAATCGATAATATTGTCGTTTTGAGACCATGTTCAACTAATATAATAATGACATATAATGCAAGTACACCCTACAAAGATCAATAAACTTTAATTTCTAAAGAACATTTAACACTGGAAAGGCCCCCAATCTTCAACATTATTATTATTGTTATTATTAATGATATTAATGTTGATATTAATATTATTATGTGTAGTGGTAGGCCTATTACCATGGCTTATCTGAGCATAGTCAATGGAGTTAAGTCAAACCAACTAGCACATCATCAGCAACAGTGCCAAACAACACGCACTCTCTACCTGAGTGGGCTCACCTGTATGTGCGCATATGTGTCTGCATGTGTGTTTGTGTGCGCACACGTTTGCGTGTGTGTTTGCGCATCGGGCCGCGTACAACGCAGACTCTCTCTGATAGCAGGTTGTATACATAAGCATGTTTAATCTCATGGTGAATTGTGTCAAAGTGTTGAACCGGTGTTGTGCAGCTTCAGAGCCCTCTGTGTTGCTGTAACCAGCGTCCATGCCCTGCAGCTCTGTGACGCACCGTGGCGACGCAGACAGCGAGCTGACAGCGGTCTGCTCAGAACATCCTGTAATTGTTACACAATGAGTTAAAAAATAACCCTGTTAATTTGACACATTTTAAGACAGAAGCCACGGGCCATATAAAGTTCGCCGGCCGGACTTTGCACACTTTATACACTATGACGCACAGGAGTGACGCCTTTTGTCATCCAGTCTCTTTGGCAGGGAGAGGGATAGAGAGAGAGAGAGAGAGAGAGAAAGAGAGGAAGAGCGTGCAAATGTAATTTATTGCGACCGAAAAACTTATCGAGCCCATTTAAAGTTATCGTGCAATTTATTGATTTATTGTTTATCGCGACAGGCCTAGTTGTTCCATTGCCAAAGTAAAGATAGGGCTTCTTCCAGCTTTAGTCAGGCTTGATGGAGTTAATAGTGAGAGGCAGAGTACGGTGACCTTTTAACATGCATAGCTTGTTCATTTCTCTTGAATATGTGATGTTTACAATGTGATCCTGCATCTATACATGAGATCTGATGGCCAAGCTGTCTTTGATGTCATCTAGAGATGGGGGTAGAAATTGTGTTTTGTGGCTATCTTGGCAGTATGAGTCCATTAAGTGAAAGCCCTGCTCCATCCAAAAACATGGACGGTGGGCATTCCACTTGTGTGTCTCTTGCTTTGGTCTACTTTTACCTCTTCTATTCCTTTTACCCTGCTTTGTTGTAGATATTTAGGTTTGCTCTTGTGCTGCTTTCTTGTTGACCTCTAATTCAGAAACACAGGTAAAATGTCGGCATACGTGCACGTAAGCCCTTTTGAAAATGTGGGTTAGTCCTGATTTTTTTTTTTTTTGTCCATAATATTTTGGGTGATCCAGTCAGTAATGAAACCATTAGTAGCTGGCAGTGTTCATAATGGATGACTCTGCTCTTGATGATTTCCATCTAGTGCCAGCATTTAATGTGTATGTAAAAATACTGTCCACTCTAGGTAGCAGAGAGCAGATGAATACATTTTCAATACATGTCTATGAGTCAACAGCATCATGCACAGGGAGAATATCACATCTGCATCACTGAAGTGTGATTAAGAGACACATAGTGTACTTTGAACCATGTGCTTAAAACAGCAGCGGGTTCAACATCTTTCTCTGCCTGGTTCTGTCAGAAGTTGAAGCTGGGTGGACCTACAAGCTAAGCACATCCCTCACACAGTCATAAGCACCTCTTTAATAAATCCCTTCCACAATCCCTGATCTGTGTGTGTGAGTGTGTGTCACAGACATAGGTGAGATGAGATGCCTAAAATAGGACAGACAAAGGGATGGAGGGATGGAGCTAAAATGTTGTGATGTTGTGGGGATTTATCACACAACAGTGGCTAGAAGAGAGAGATGGATGGATGGATGATGGGGAAATAGAAGGTGGATATGGATGAGACTGACTAAAGCACAGGCTGATGGAGTGTTTAGCTGAATGACTGACTAAGCCATAAGTCTCCTGTGAAACCTTATGCCCCTCCTCTCCCTATCTGTTCTCCCTCTCTCTGCCTCTCTTTAAAATAACACTATGTTCCGTGTGGTGACAAGCCAGGATGAAATGATTGGCCCTTAGTTTTCCCCCGACTGCCCTCTCAGATAATCACTACACCTACTGGCTGCTCACACATGCTAACTCTACTTTATTAAAGGCAATCTCTCAATGCATTATATTGGTTGACTGTCAGTGTTTTCACTGGGTTGCATTTGAATACTGCATCAGTATTTAATTTAGATTTTCTTTTAATTTTGGATCAATCAGATGAACCTCGGCCTTATTTAAAATATGACACTGGAGAAGAAGAAGAGTGTGAGTAAGAATTTAGAACAGCTCCGTTTTGTCCTCGCAGCTCTTTCCTCGTTTACTTGCCAGTCACTAATTTTGTCTGTTGGTTGTAGCTGGGCATCTATGGGGTTAAGGGAAGCTGCATTTTGGGGATTTGTAAAAATCGATTGATCCAGAATCTGGAGATTTGTTGAACTGTGGTTGCAATATTGTGTTATGTTCTGTTCAAATGCATCAGTCCTTTCCACTTTCAAGTGTTACTTGAATGCATTGCCAACAGAAAATAGGACCAAATATAAGCTAAATGTTGTGTGGCATTTCAAAACATCCACCCCACATAAAAAGATTTGGCCAAAATAATCCTTTTGCACCAGCAAGACTTAAAAAGAAAAAAAAAATGTCAGCCTTCATGGCAACTAGGAAGCAATGACTGCTGCACTTGCTGGCTGCAGTACAGTGTTCTGCAGGCTTTTTTGTGGTTTATGTGAAGAGGTGATACAATAAAGATGCAAATTATTAAAGATCCAACTAATCAGACGATACTTTCTTACCAGGACACAGGTTGTACACAGTGTTCTGGATAGGCTCTGGGTTAATCAGTCCCTGTTTGACCTCCAAAGTGGAGTGTCTGACCTTCACCAGACAGTTCAATTGTTTGGATGACATTTTCCCAGTTTTGTGAACGTAAACATTATTCATTTAGTTTGTAACTAATTCTGTGGCTTGAACACCACTCCCCTTTGTTGCTTGTAACCTTTTCTGCCATCACCCCTTTTTAAACATTCTAATCTTGCAGTGCAGCTCGTGTCAGTGACCCACTGAATGTTTTTATTTTCTCTGACAATTGGTAAAATAATGATTTTATCTGCTGCTTACTAGCTTGGAAATGACTGCTGCTGACCATGCATGCATTTTTATGAGTCACAGATACTGAAATAAAGATATGTAGATGAAAACAGTGAATTGGCATGAATTACAATACGTAATCCCTGCTATGATAAAGCTGAAGAGATAAATGCCTACCACTTGGACTGTTTCCTTCTTCTCCCCCTTTTATCTTTATATGTGTCTTTTTTAATTTATTGGGATCATGCAATAACTGAGACCTTGTTGACTCTTCAGGATTATCTGCAAACATTTTCAAATAACGACATTTAGTTTGTTCTTGTTAAGCTGACCCCCCTGTTGGACATTGTTTTCTTGGTTACCATAGTGATGAAAACAGTGCACATCATTTTACATGTTCTATATTTACACAAGCAGAAGGAGGTGCAAGGTATTTATACACAGGTTGGTTTAGGTGCCTTTGACTGCTTCAGATGTTTCCCTGGTGCAGCCAGGCTGCCTCATACCACTCCCCAAATGTGACATGAAGTGTTTGTAATGACTCCAGAGGTGAAATTATAGTCATGCTTTGTTTTTTATTGGTAAAAATGGTATCTGTCAATCAATGTTCCGTTGAGGTCCAGCTGTTAGACTTAAGTTAAGCCTAACATTAATCTGAGTCTTCATAATACATTGAAAGGTTTACAATGTGGAATTTGCTTTGTCCCCAGAAGAGACAGGTCCCCACAATGTGACTGTTTAAACAGATTTATGTCCCCATGACACAAGTTATACAAGTACACACACACACTCACACAAACGTCACTTTAATGGCTGTCATTGAGCGTCAGTGAAATGGCAGCAGTGTGGCTGCAGGCTGCCGTGGCTGATCTGAGCTCATTAGAACAGCGACTCAGACTGAGGGGATTCAGTGGGGATTTGTTACGCCGCTACAGCACTTCTGCCCCGGCCAGGAGGTGAAATTGGGAGAGATGAAGTGAAGGATGAGGAGCGGAGAAGGTAAAGAGATGAGGTTAGGAGAGGAGATCAAGAGGAAATTGAGAGCAATAGGAACGAAAGAGACAAGGAATAAGAGAACATTAAAAAGCTGGAAGGAGGATGAGTGAGAGAAAGTGACGATACATTTTTATTTTGAGAAATGAGGAAGAAAAAATGAAGGTAGGAAGAGTGGAAAAACAGACGAGAAAGTTTGAGGGTGAAGGGAACACTAAATGAGTGGGGAAAAAGGTGAAGCCTGCCTGATATGATTAACGGTGTAAAAAGAGAGAAGGTGGGATGAGTGGATTGAAGAGCAGGAGCTCAGAGTGTGCAAAGAAGATGAGAGAAAAACTTTATCGATCCCTTTAGGGCAAGGTAGCAACAAAAATGAGTGAGAAAACAGCAGAATATAGATGAGGAGAGGAAGTAGGCTGCGTAATACCAAACACTTCAAAAAAGGTGTTCATGTTAAGTAAAAAATCAATGAAAATATGCGAAGATGCAAAATGATTACTATTCATAGGTTTATGTGTTTTATAGTAGATAGGAATATGAGAGTGTGACAAAATACCATTAGAAGACACAGTCGTTCACTTGTACATTACAAGAAGAGAAAAATGTGCCAGTATCCACATTAACAGCTCCACAGAGGGTCAAGCATTCATACATACGGACAGATATTAATCAGCGAGACGAGAGGGCTGGGTGTGGAGGAGGAAATTACGCTGAGGGAGGAAGAAGGGGAAAAAAATGAAGAGGTATGAGTGAGCGGAGGATAGAGAGAGGAGGACGGTGAGGAAATGGAATGAAGACGAGAGGTGAAGATTGAAGAGGGCTTTTCCAGTTGGTTACCCGGTCTCGACCACGTGTGAAATTTGCTCGGAACACCCGGTGGCATTCAATCACCAGTCAACTGGAGCAACTAGGAAATTAACACAAAGTGGAGAGTGAGAAATGGAAGCAAAATAGGAAAAGGCAGACGGACACATACATGTATGTTTTTTTGTGAGCATTTTAAGTGCCTGAAGATGTCAATTGTAAGACTGATGGTTCTAAAATGTTTAAATGTTAAACTAAAAGTATGAACAGAATGTAAAGAAATGCAGAAACTGAATCTACACACACTGGCAAACTGTTACCTCAACAATAACACAAGCCTGTTCAGCTGTCTCCCTGTTTATTATAGAAATTAGGGATGCACAATCCACAATATTCATCTGATCCGAATCCCCATACATGAATTTGGGTATCTGCCGATACTGATAATATTCCGATTCCAGAACTCTGTTTGCTTTAATATTATTTTAGGGCCAGAGCACCAAGTGGTGCAAAGGCCCTAATAATAAAAATTGCAATTACAACAGGGCCTTTGCACCAAGTGGTGCAAAGGCCCTGTTGTAATTGCAATTTTTATTATGAACTCATCTCAGGGAAGTATAATATGTACAAATGTATGCATGTATGTCCAAAGGGCAACTTAAGGGTTATTATAAGGTCAGAAAAGGAAGTCAGAAAAACATGAAATTCTGCTAAGAGAAAACAAAATGTAACAGTTTCAAATTGACTGACGATATTTATTAAATCCAAGACAACAATAAAGAAAAACACATATAGCCCCAAATGGGCCCCTTGAACAGTGGTGGTTATTCTGTCCCTCTCCTGACGGTACTCTTCCACTTCCAGCTCCTCTACAACTTGCATTTCAGAGCATAGGTTATGTCCGCTGCACGTTCATTAGAGTCAGATCTTACCTGGCAACAAGACATGCTATTTTCTGATTGGCCAATAGGTCGCTAATTCCAGACAGCTGTACCAGCGCATTGTAGGCTGCCTTTGACTCGTTTATAGGATAGTCTATATAAATTTATGTGCGGCGAAGTTAATCATTTCTCCGAGTGAGAAATGCCATGTGTAAGCATGTAAACATGTGAAATCCATGTGTTACACTCAATGCATGAGACTTGAGAGCCCTGAACTGTCTATAGTTGTGATGAAAATTCAGAAGGTTGAAGCAAGGCATCAGGACATGTAGATGTTTCTTGAAGATGTTTTGCTCTGCTCCTCCAAGCAGCTACATCAGTTCTAACTGTTTGGTAGGGAAACATGGTTTATATGGTGGAGGACCTCAGTGGGGGTCTCTGTGTTGGTCTGATTGTCTGTGCCTGGTGTGTCTAATGACTGGCTAACAACTATGAGCCAGGGGGGCTCATAGGGGGGCTATGGTGGTGGGACCAGTTGACAGCCCATTGTTCTTGCTGTGAGCATGTGACTTGGAGGAAAACCTCCTGGGTATGGATGGAGCACTGCATTGTATGTGGTAGAAAGATGATGTCGGAGTCCACCACCTCTGTTGGTTAGCAACAGTGCTGCTCAATGCTCACCTGCTAGCTAGCTGCAAACTGTGGAATGGATTTCCAGAACGGGGGCGTGTCTCATTACTCTGCATCTCAGTGAGATTTGCCTCTGTTCAGGACATCCATTCCACATTTTGCAGCCAACTAACAGAGCAGTCTGCCGGGAATCCCGTGTGGAGTAATTTCAGCAGACAACATTAAAGCACAGACATGGCTCACGGATCGGAAATCTCTGCAGGTTAAAATTTCCGATTCGTGAATTACGTTGGTATCTCAACCTGATATCGGATCGGCCCCATCCCTAATAGAAATATTCCAACATCCAACCTGTATAATGATCTGCTGCATCATAGGTGCATCTAAGTGGGCATAATTATGCTTCCAATCTGATATGGGAGAGGGAGGGTCTTCAGTACATAGGAGGAAGCAGTGGCTTGTTGAAAGGGACGAATGTCTGTGCTCAAGTAAAATCAAAGACTAAGCAGCTTTGGGCTTTCCAATTTTTGCTCCACAGACAAACTACAAGACTACAGATGGCACAGGCAAAAGACTGCCTTGTTATGTGATGACAGAAATGCAGCACTGTGCAACAAGGCTCACCTATGTACTAGTTTCTATACTTCTCAGCACTGGCATAGATTTTTATTATCCCTTGTCTGTGACTCCAATATTTTATTAAGTCCTGCTGGGCTGTGTTTGCTATAATGTCATCATAGCAACAGATGAGCTTTTATGAATGACCAATCAGGTGTAAGTATTCAGCAAACTCTTAACACAAATGTGTGTTTCTAAGGGACTGGTGAAATTAACGTAGGGATCGCAAGGCTATTTTACAAAAACAAGTGACTTTAGTGCAAATTTTACAAATTGCTCCTTGAAAGTATTCGTATTGAAAGCATACAATGCTAAATTATCTTCTGTAATGAGTCATTAAGCCAACCATGAAATGCTAATTTTCTTTATGAACACAAACACTTTAGATTAAAATGAACTTGTTTCATTTCAGCCTTTGGATCAAGTCGCATATTTTCTGATACCAGTGTAGTAATTAGTATTTTTCCACTTTGGTTCAAAAACTCTCTGCTTGTTTCAGTAAATGATTAAAACTGCTTTGTAAACAGTTGGAATAATTTTCCTCAGTTTTCTAATATGCTGAGTTTGGACACTTTTGAAGGCACCAGTGACACAGGCGTCATGTTTTTTTTAATAGATAAACTCATGGTATAATTTAATTTTAACGCCAGCGGGGGGTGGAACAGTGAACCAGATTTCATAAAGGGCTAAAGCCTATGCTATTTGATCTGCTTAGGTTTTTAATGATTAATAAACACCCCGCCAGCAATAAATACATCCCACTGACATGTGGCTTACTTTCTGTGCCATAGAGCGTACATTAAAGACATGTAAACCAGCTGTATCTCAGTAAACATATTTTCAAAGAAAATGGATGAGTCCTCTTTTGCGTTTGCTGCTTTTCTGGCTGTAGCTTGGAAAGATGGGTATCCCCATTCTTAGTCTGCCTTTAAGGCTCAGATTGGTCCTCCTGTTTCTCCCTCAAACTTAGAAGTTATCAGTAAGATGTGGCTAATGATCATTGAGTTTAAAGATCACTAAAGTTTCTTATTGAATATTTTCCTGCCACAAATTATTTTACCTGTCCTGCATGCTCTTCTGCTGTGCCTCTGCTCACCTGAAGAACTCGCAGTATCTCCAGAGCATGTCTACTTTAGACAGCCGCCCCACTGCGCAATGCATGTGCAAACATGCAACACCATTGGCCTACCAGTCACGTTAAAGTTGGCACACAAATGCTGTCAGGATGCAGCTCTACCAGTCTCTGGCCATGCAGGCCATGAGTTAAGCCGACACACAAGGACAGACTCTGCAGGAAGCTAATACACAGATGCACATCTAATTAACTAAAACCAAAAAAATGGCAAAAAACAAACAAAGAAAAGCACATTATATAAAACAATATATTGCATTTTATAGATGGAAGTTACCGGGTAATTATAAGGATGAGTAAAACAGAAAAATGTAGACACAGAGTGACAGTGAAGTTGGTCTGATGATGGGCAGAGAGGAGACAGCAAGCGCTAGTGGCAAGCTTCACACACACATGATACCAGAGCGGAGTGTGTCTCTGTGGATAGGCTGCACCTCCAGCGCTGACTAATCCATGCACTTTAGATGGGATTATAAATGTGCACGTTGCATTTAAATTTTGGCAGGAGAGGTGCAAGATCGCTGCAGACTCTTAAATTCAATATCCCCTGTGCCAATGAAACATGAAAATGATATTTGTGATGGTGAATTACATCATCTAGATCACTGTGTGATGTTACTCAGCTGTTTGGAAATAATCTCTTCATGTTGTTCTCCTCTCCTCATAGCCTTCAGCGGTCAAAAAAAAAAAAAAAAAAAAAAAAAAAACCTCTTGCTTGAATTGTTTCCGGTCATGTTTTGTGTGCACTCTGTTGCACAACAGCTCTTTACAGTTTTAGTGGCGATTGCCTTGTTTTCCATGTGGATGCATTGATGGCAAATGCTGGCTGCTCGGGGTTTAACACCTATGGGGCAGATTGCAGCATGTAGTGGCATTGCATAAACACACACACACATTGTTTTAAGGCAGTCGTATTTCCAAAAACATCAAGGTCAGACACATTTGAATATCTCATCCCTCTACCAAATAAAATTGCATGCATTATTTTCCATCATATCCCGCTCCTGAAGCAATACCAATAGCTGTATTTTCCTGCATAGATATATTGCTGTCTATAGAATTGCTGTAATAGAATTTTTAGGAGCTTCTGGCAAGTGGTCTGCTCAAGCTTAGTGTGCTGGATACTACAAGGTTGGACACGGTTAGGCTGATAATGTGGGGCCTTTGCTTTCTCGATGGTATAGGAGACTAACAGGTAAAGCTCCACATTTGTGGTCTTTCTTTCTTTCTTTAGGTAGACATCTGCTTTGTACAGCTTTGTTAGTGACAAACTCACAGTGAGCACATCACTACTATGCGATAGCTATGTTGAATCGCAAAGCAAAACATAGTTAAATTATTTGAACTCTGCCCAAAGAATAGCCTCTTAAAAAGTAGACATCTGTTCTCTAAGCCTGTTACATCTGGCACTGTTCAGTAATTATGTGTTTGTTTATTTTTGTGAGACTGGGTTATATTAGTAGCTTTAATTTAAATAAAGAGTGGAACCTCTTTTAGGTTGTTTGTGTGAGACTGGTTGGGATTTAAATAGTCATTGCTTCAGCCTATATGTTTCTGCTGCTGAGCATTTGGCCATTTTAAGAGTGCTGGTAAGGACCCAGGCAGAATGAACTTTGCAGAGCCAAGGCTGGACATCAGCCTTATATGATACATCCTCACTGTAGTGCCCTTCCAAATTTTCCCTCTAGGTGTGTAAAGTAGAGCAAACATCCTTGCATGCTATATGATGTTACTTTTTCATGGTATCATCCATCTTTTAAATAGATCAAGGGTTGTTAATAGTAAAGTTAGCCCATAGTTAAAAATCAACCGTAAGCAGTTCAGAAAAATCTCCCTAGTTCTGCATCCAAAATAGGATGGATAAGTAAGGATATCTGCTGGACTAGGAACTGCTTTCTTGGTTTTACACACATCTAAATGTCGAATAACAAATATTTCGACTACTATGTTAGGCTTGTGACCAAATAGCTAATTAACATGTGTATTAGTAGCTTATTGGTTTTTTATTAGAAATGATGGAAATGTTACTTTTTCATAGTTGTTTGACCTCATCTTCATGTTTTGTAGAATAAATTCAGTCTTGTGACAGCAGAAAGGTTATGTGGCTGCCAATGCAGTTCTCACCTTCGAAACATGACAAGTTTGATATCTTGGAACAGTGGTGCCAAGTGGATCAGCAATATGAGGCTTCAACACAAAACAAGTCAGTTATGTGATTTGATAGACGATTGGTGGCACTGCTCTGTGGATGTCGAAAGAAGTTTGATATTTTCCCATTTGCTTCTCAAATGACCACCGCTTGAATTGTCGACTGGTTTCTGCGGCCCTTCAGCGCTTCATGTGCTCATAACGACAAAGAGCATCATGTCATTACTTTCTCTGCAGCCTTGCTGTGAAAACACTTGAAGCTCCTTCTATGGACTCATTAACAACACAGTGGAACAATCAATGAAAACAGTTTGCTCTTCTGCACCCTTATTCTCTCTCACTATTGTCTGTCCGCTATTATCCTGCAAGTGCCTGATCCCTGTTTTCCATTTGTGTACATGTTTTTGTGTGTGCTGCTGTGAGCAAGTGGCAGTTTATGTAGAAATATGGTTGCTAGGAGGAGGGGATGGAGGGCTTTTGTCAGCCATGGAGGATGGAAATGGTGGAGATGACTGTCGGCTTCATTATGATATGCACTTGGAGTTCACTATTCTTGCTTTGTGATGCGGCTGGAGAGAGACCCCGCGCCTGGGATTACTTAGTCTGACTAAACAGATGTTTTCAGTAGGAAAAATGGGTTTTTTCTGCTCCTGTTTCCAAATTGGCAGATGGGATACTGAAATTGTTTGCTCCCTTAATGCTTCACCTTCGCTCCCACGTTGTGGCTACTCGACTGACTGCCGCCTGCCTCCCGTGAGGCCTCAGAGGAAATAACAGCAGATGCAAACTGTCACATATCTGGGTTTAAAGTGAAAGATATAAACCATCTATCTATCTTTAGTGTCATATTAATAGTCTCTTTTTTGATTAAAAGAAGAAGTGTAAAATGTAGACTTTTTAAAAACTCAGTGTTGCTTGTGTCACCAGACCTCCATAGCCTACTTGCAATCTCTGATTGGCTGGAAACTCAAGACTTAATTAGCTACACCTAGCCTGGATGGAATATGCTGGGTTCCCTTGTCCTTGAAGGGAATGCATTTGTTTTGAATGTGTTCTTGGTCTGCGGTTATACAAGTTTAAGATTTGTATGTTTCATTCTATTACACAAGATGCATGAATCTTACTGCGAATTAAGAACAGTAGTCATTAACAAGTGGCTAAATAGACTACAGAGGCTGTCTGGGATAAGTGTTTTCAGCTCAAACGTTCAAACTTGCTTTGTCTACCGGTGGTGTTTGGGACCAATATCAATTGTGAGGCTTTTGGTGATTGCCTAAATCCTTTGCCAGCTGTAATAAAAGCTGGAGAAGCACCCAAGACCTACAGTATATATTTTTATTGTCTATCCGAAGCATGGCTGTCGTATTAAAATGGCATTATTCAAGCACAACAGCCCTTTTTTATGTTTGAAACTGTAATAATTTTCTATCATTATGCAGAAAATGTGGGTATGTTCCACTGGTTCTCTCGTTTGACATGATCCAAAGGGACCATTTAGCATGCTTCAGTTTGCTAAAAGTAAAAGGGGTTTAGTATGCAATTCTTCTGTGTCCCTGAACAAATAACAAAAACTGCTGACTTAAAAAAGGCGGCCGACCAAGCATTTTATCCTCTGGCATCAACATGATTTGCCAACATGATTTTTTTACACAATGAATATAGATCATGTACAGCTCTCATACATGCAACAAAAAAGAAATCTTCAGCTGAGGTTTCAGTTGGTATTTTTAGTTTATTATTGTGACCAAATCTGATGACATTTCCTGTGCTTAATGCCATAACAAATTAAAATTGTTTTATTTTAAGTTTCCCGTGCAGATGTAAAGGTTGTGTGTGTGTTTCTGCAAGATGATTAAAGATGTACCCTGAGACAAGAGGCATAGTACAGGAAATTAAATGACTGGCACTTTAGCACTACCCTCTGTGTGTGTGTGCGCTCACCAGTGTTATTCCATGTGTGTGTTTGTGTGTGTGTGTGTAGGAAACCTTGTAGAGCTGTTGATTTTCGAAAAAGAAAAGATTGATTTTTTTTCTCCACCAGGATATAAAAAAAATCTTTTGTAAACCTTCTCTTTGCACCTCCATTCACTTTCAGCTTTCTTGTTAAACATAATTCCAAATTGTTGTGTGAAACTCTACTCCAACCCATTTGAACACACACAGCAACAGAAATTACAGCATAAATGAGGATGACTAGTGAAGAGATTAAAAAAAAACAACAAAAACATCATTTCTGTTAGAGATTGTTGAAACAAACAAATTGAAACATGTAGCATAAGCCTGTCTTAAGGCTTTCCTCTTTATAATTCTTTATAATAATAACCAGCACTGCAGGTGTCTTTGAAAACTTAAATACAGCGAGAAAATAAGCAACTTCTCGTCTATTTGCAGTTAGAGCAATTTAAAATACTCAGATTTACTCAGCCATGTTCCTCATTAAAACCATAACTCCCCTGTCAGAAATAGAACATGTGATCATTACAAGTAAAATTAGGTCTTTGTAAATACAGCAGGTAGATTTTTGGATGTACGCAAATAGATCAGGCAAGAAAAAGAAGGGCTCTGTTTGAGATTGTGTGTTCTCATATGATCATACTGAGTATACCCACACTTACAATACAGCAAATGACTCTCACTCCATTTATAGTCAAGTGGAGTTTCCTTGATTGAACCCTTTGGTATTGGGTCATATTCTATCATGTTTAAATGTTCATGCTTAAAAGAAGGCCCACTGTCCTTCCACTGCAAAGATGTCCATGGTGTTATATTATCTGTACTGTAACCGTATGCATACATACAGATTTATGTGGGTTTGGACAATAGGAGTACAGTGACTTTTAAAAAAACTGACGACATTAGTACTCACACTTGCAGGTTGTCATGGCAACACAAGCTTTTGCAGCTGATGAGTCAGCAAGAATATGGCTCAGGGATGGGCAATGCAGCAATTTTTCAGTTTTAATCCAAGAACAGGAATGCACTGTATGCACAGTGGGCATTGCAGAAAGGTTTTCAACAGCAAGAACAAAAAGTAATAGTCAACACAGTATACCTCTTCATGTTCAGTGAAGTTTATTCACTGGGAACTTAATGTATGAATATAAGACACCTGCCTTTCAGGGATTCTCAATTAAATACAAATATTTATGAAGGTTATGAAGATATAGATCTTTTCTTTGTTTATTGCATAAATGGAACTGATACATAAGCTAGTTTCTGTTAGGGTCTCAGGGTCTAACTTTACTTCTTTATGTATTCCAATTAACTCCAGGTCGCTTGTGAAGTATGCTAAATTATCTATGATCAAACACTCACACACGGATAGTGGGTGTGTAAACTTAATCACCATGTGACGCGCTCTTCTGTTTGATCTCCATCTCCTGTCTTGTTATTTTCCTTATAGTTCTGTTGTTGTTAACTTATGCACATCTTGCTGTCTGCCACTCAATTCTCTGCTTCTCTTTCTCTCTCTCTCTGTGTGTGTGTGTGTTGATTCAGACAGAAATGTGAATCCGTTTCTAGCCCAAAGCAAGTGTGTGTGTGTGCCATCATGTCATATCTCTCTTAAGACGTCTCAGCTTGTTTGTGTGTCTGTAAAAACGGTGCATTTTCAGTAGCCAAATAGACAATTTGCTGTGTGCATTGTGTGTGTGTGAGAGAGAGAGAGAGTGTGTGCAAAGCTAAACAGGATTACCTCAGTGTATGAAATCTGAAGGTGAGCTCATCCAAGTGGAACACTGACTCCTAAGCAGTGTGAAGGGGGGAAAAAAAACATACTGGGCAAGACAAGCCTTCATGTTGTACATCTGACATAAACACACTAACACACACACACACAGCATATAGAGTTCCTGCTGAAAGTATATCCAGTTTTTGAGGTGAATTTGAACTGCTCTGACTTTGTCTAAGAGTTTAAACCGAGGCAACTGGACTCAAGGATTGTTTCACCACATCTTAAAAAAAACAATCCTTGAGTCCAGTTGCCTCGATTTAAACTCTTGGACATGACTATGACCTGGATGATTATCTTATTTTTTTTGGAGAATTATTTTTTATCTGAGAAATGGAACATTTATATGTCATTGTAGACTAAAGAGTGTCAAGATGAAGCCAGAGAGTGTAGCACACCTCTCTGGATGTTGTCCAGATTTGGCACAAACTGGATGTTTCTGCAGTAACAACAGAAGAATGTAAACAAAATCAAAACAGGAAACCAAAATCAAAATCATCAGTTCATAAATATGAATTATCCAAACAATTACTTCCTCTATTCACACATTGGCTTAGTTGGACATGATGTAGCCAGGGAGCTGGCAGGACAAAGTCTACTGAATGTCTGTACTTGACTGAATCAGACATTTGCATTCTCACATGCTCATCCCCCCGGATGATGTCCAAAGAATTGTTACCGCTACAGTGCATGTGTGAAATGGGCATTCGACTGCACTAAATCATATGTCATAATACTGAACTCTTATTTGTTGTTATTTATTACAGCTGGATTTGTGCAATGCTGTTTCGAAACTTCCTTTTAGGGACCATGTCAGTCATGAGGGGTGCACGGAGGCCAAAACTAAGGAATGCTTGATGGACATTTTAAGACAAAATGTGAATAATTAGTCAACTAGTTGCACAAGTACACGTTTGATGCCTTAAAGTCTGGTCCCCGAGTGTTGACTTGTGAACAGCACCTCATCTCACAGCAATACGTTTCTACCTTTAGCGACACCTTCTTCTTCTTCTTCACCTTTTGTTGTTAATTCAAACAGCTAATGCACATTACTGCCATCTTCTGGTCATATTGATGCAATACTTTTTACCAGGCAGTTGTGTTTACTTTTCACAATCATTTATTGACTTTAATTAAACTAAAATGTGCACTTTCTTTCTTTATGTGAATACTGACTATTGTTTCTCTTTGTGTGTTGCAGGACTTTGGACTCAACTCTACACACTCCACCAAAAACCACTGCACCACGCACATAGCAGTGCACTTATCAATAAATGATGGAAACCCTCATCACTGACTGGCTTGTCTACGTTCAAAAAAGTGGCTCCTAAAGATGACATCTTTACTCTTTACTTCTCCATCGCAGTGGCTACTGACAGGACCTGTCTGAGGAATATTTTACATCCTGTGAGGAATATTTCTCAGATTTCCCTTCATCCAACTGGAGACACACATGGCTGCTATATTCTGTTTGGATTGGTCACATAGCCTGGGTCATCATTAGCGACTGCAACAGAGTCACCCACTTCTGCCTGTGTGTGAATGTGTTTTAATGTCTTTGTGTGTTTGTGTTTGCATCTGCATGGCATAAGTGAGACCATAAGACAAGTAAAGTAAAGATTTTTTTTTTAAAAAAAAGGTCACACAGGAGTAGTAGCAATGTCCCAGTGGAGGTACCATTCCAGGACTTGGTGTCGGCTACTACAGACTGCCACGAACAGGAGCAGGAGGATGGGAGATGTAGGACTGGACGGCTCCCTAAACTGGTGGGTGTCCACTCTGCTGTGGCTAGGACTGCTGCTCCTGCAGGCATGCCCAGCTGCTGTGTTTGCTCAAAAACTCGATGAGAATGACCCAGTGGTCACCACCAGCTATGGCAAGCTGCGTGGCATCAAGAAGGAACTCAACAACGAGATCCTAGGTCCTGTCGTACAGTTTTTAGGAGTGCCGTACGCCTCCCCGCCCACCGGCGAACGCCGCTTTCAGCCGCCTGAGCCACCGATCTCCTGGCCAGACATCCGCAACGCCACACACTTCGCCCCTGTGTGTCCTCAGAGCATCGTGGAGGGCCGCCTCCCGGATGTTATGCTGCCCGTGTGGTTTACCAACAACATTGACGTGGTGTCCACATACGTCCAGGACCAGAGCGAGGACTGCCTCTATCTTAACATCTACGTCCCCACTGAGGATGGTGAGTTAGCCTGCAGGTCCAGGGTAGGATGGTTGTGGGTGCAGCTGGAGGCGGGAATTACACCCACAACCTTATGGTAGAGAGAGGGTGGTGTTGTTGGGGTGTGATGTCATAGATTGTATTTCCATCTATGTATGTCTGTGAGTAGAGGGAAAGCATGACCTTGTGCATGTTTAAAGTGCATGACACTGTGTGTGTGTGTGTGTGAGAAAGAGAATGACAGAGAAAACATGTGTGGCATCCACTGAGGCAAGTTTTCATTCCAATTCATATCTAGCTCAATCTGTTTCCTTCATCTTCCATCCTTTGTGACCTTTTCTCCTCCACCATCATCATCTCCTTATTTCTCCTCTAACAGATTCTCCTCTCATCCGCAGCTCCTCTTTCTCCTCACTGCTTTATTTGTCCTCCTCTGATTCCCCTCTCCTTCTGCCATGTCTGTAGCTCATCATAGTGTATTGTGCTCCGCCACAATGGCTACAGTTCATTAAACAAGACAGTCGTTGTCATGATCATCAGCGATTGATTTGGCTGACTGGCTGAATGACTGGCTGGCCGAATGATAGACTGAATACTGCTCTGATTGAGCTGGTGTGATTCATTCTTTCTCCCTCTGTCTTTATTTCTCCCCTTCCTTCCTTCCTTCCTCTCTAAGTCTTTCTCAGTCAATCAGCTTTGTGTGTGTGTGTATATCAGTGTGTGTGCATGCCAGCTCCTGTGTGCATTGCGCGTCCAGGGGCTCCATGTTATTCTTTAGTTTTCTATTCACTTTACAGTCAAAAGAATATCCAAGGAATGTGCCAGGAAACCGGGCAAGAAAATATGTAGACAAGGAGGTATGTACAATCTGAATGCAACCTATACAATGCCACAGGAAGACATGAGGAGGAAAGAGATCAGCTGGGAGATCAGGGTCTACAAATTATGCGGGTCTTGACTCAGGGTATGTCTGCAGCTTTTTTAGAAAGCTAAAGAGACAGGACCTTTTAAACACTACCTGGAAGTGAATTTAAGACCAATTTAAAACCCTAAGTAGGAAAGTCAAGATGTCAGAAGCAGTATTCTTCTGACTAATGCATTTCAGTAAGAATAAGCGAGCAGAGCGGGAAAAGACCTTTTCATATTTGTCAGACTTTGTAAGGCCCTGCAGATGACGGACCCTGAATCAGACATGCAATTTGTAGGCCTTGTGATGCTGGGATGAGGTTGAGGTATGTGTTTTTTGCGCCACACTCCCTGTTATTGATGTGTGCTCTCATTGGTCAGTGAAAGTGCGATTGGCTGCCAGATTGGAGGTCATAAGGTGCCTAATAATGATGGTTGATGTGTGGTGAGATTGCAGCTTATTAGATGAGGCACACTGTCACAAACACACACACAGTCACACACACACACTCACACTCATTCAACAGTGATGTAGCAGTGTTAAATAAGATGAGCTCAGGCTGGACCTTGACTATGTAATCTCCATTAAAAGAAAGCAGAGCTGTGTTCAGGTTGGCTCCCGCTACTGTATCAAGCTCTGTTTCATCAAGATAATGCCCTCCATGTCTTCTGTCTCTCTGCCCGCTCCCTTCCTGGATGTGAGCGCATCATTGTGTATGCACGCTTGTGTGAGAGTGTGTATGTGAGAGAGAGAGAGAGAGATGCTGACAGTGTCCTTGATAAGGTCTGGGTGTTAATGTCATTGTCTTGGCACCAGGGCGTGCCTTATTCCTTTAAGTCCTGCAACACAGAAAAAAGAAAACATGTTTTTATTCCTTTCCTCTCTGCAAATGTGTTGCACACACACAGATTATAGAAGCTTACACATTAGTCACACAACACAGAAAAACATAATTTGGAAACCAAGACCTTAGACAATCTCTTGTAGTTTTTGTGTGTGTGTTACAATCAAGGGAGATTTGGCCTAGGGAACAGAAGATGAAAAAAGATAAAGCAACATGGCAGATATGTGGCTTGTCTTACAGAAGAAGCTTTTTCATGTGTACATGTGTGACATGTGTACTCTTAGCAAAAAAAAAAAAAAAAGATTTCTTTCTAGGAAACGTCAGGGAACTTTCAACTTAACAGAGCCCTGAGTTCTGCACAGTGGTGACCTGTGTGCATGAAGACCATGACTTAAACTAAATTTGTACTAATTATTGGGTTTAATGAGATTTAGTTAATAATATTGTTACTACTAATATTTATTTGTTTATTCATTAATGTATTCTTTTTTGATTGTGCCAGTTCTGGTGCTCCATACAGACTCTCTATTTACTTTAAGCAATCACTGTTAACATGGAGAAAAGTGTGCCCAATATGTAGGTATATAGCAAGAAGCCTAGTTGGTGGATCGCTTTGTACAGCTCTTGCAGAACAATGAACGATTTGAACATCAAAGTGCACATTGCTACTGATGAATGGCCAGAGGCATCTAAGAAAATTCAAATGCATATTAACAGCCAGACAACATAACTTGCCGCACAGGAGTCTATGAGGTCTTCAGGCATTGTGTTGAGTGTGTGCTGGTTCAGCTCCCACTGAGTTACTGGAGGCATGTCTACTAGGCTACAGGATCACACAGGTTCAAACAGCATTGGGGGGAATACTGAGTTCTGCAGTGATGCCAGAGGTTACACTTAAAGAGGGAGAAGCAATTTCTGTGGATACTTTCAGAACTTCAGTCATTATCAGTGACATTTGTGTGGAGTGTAGTCAGTGGTGCATGGTGTGCTTTGGACAAATCATGGTGAGTGACTGGGTAATTTCATGGCTAGATGTGTGCCGCAGCCACAGTGGCAAATTTTGTAGCAGGGTTGGAAAGCAAGAAATGCGTTATCAGTCAATGTGGTAGAGTCGTGATCAGTGAAATCATCTGTGTTATGTCTTTGTTAAAGTGACATGCATCAGCAAAAAGACATATGACCTGGCCCCAGATCTTCAATTTGATTGAATGAATTAGCCATTTCATGCCATGTAGTTTAAACTGTGAAATTTTGGTCTGTCCCAGATGAAAGACGACCATCGTAGGAGAAACGTGGAGATATCTTTAGTCGTGGCTCTAAAATGTGGGTCTTACTTTGCACTGTGAAACACGTTCAAAGCATCTTGTGACCAAATATAACTCTTACCGTCAATACAACATTTTTGATCCAAACTAAGGTTTGTTTCTGTCACTGCATGCTGCGACAGAGAGGGTGGTGCAGCCAGACTGATGAGTTTCAGAGTCTGAGGATGAGGATGAAGAGTGAAGGTGTCATCTTATAATGCTACACTGTTAGCATCACTTTGAATGAGTGAACTAGTTAGCTATTAGCTGCTAGCTAATGTGATGTCAGTGAAACCGAATTAAAATAATCAGATATGCTGTTTTTTTCATATTTTATTTTCTCAGAATCTCTGCAATTGAGGATTTTTTTTTTATCTCATAAAGCCCTGAACCAGAATTCTTAATATATTTGGATTTTGCTAACCTCTAGCCTGCATCTGAATCATAAGAGCTTACAGTGAACAAAGAAGAGAAAGAAAAGGGAAGTGGAGGGAGGAAAGCAAGCAATGTAGTGATGAACAGCTGCGGGAAAAGGCAGACATAGTGTGATAATGGTAAGAAGGACAAAAACAAAGTGAGAGCAGGACACACAGAGCCAGACAATAGGGCAGCAGTGAAAGTGAGGGAGGCAGAGTGTAATTGCTGTGGGACTCATCTCTTTGTCCTCATAAGGACTATTGTACTGCCCTGTGCCGCGCTGGTTCAAAGAAGTCTTCTGTGGTTAAAAGTAGTGTTTTTGATGTCTGTGGGATGGAGTGTGGTCATTAAGTTATCACATGCTGGGGCAGTCGTCTTTGTGTTGAGATCAGAGGTAGCAGCGCCGCGGTTGGTCTTCGTCATTCTCAGCAGGACGCATTCACATTTCAATTTAAAAATTGAAACAAATTAAATTTATATGTAAAAATCAGCAAAACCCATGATGCATTAGTCAGATGTTTCTGGCTATGTAGGACTCTTAATGATAAAATGCATTCTTTTTAAATTAAGAAAAAAAAACACACTTTCTAGTTGACAGGATTATGTAATTCAGAATAATTTTGCCTGTTTTTCTTTCCTGCTCGGTTGTTCATCTTTTTCATCTCAGTCTCAACTTAGACCCACAGTTGAGTCAGCTGTGTGGGTTGTCAAAAGACATTGTGAGAAACAGAAAATAACACACTGATACAGAAGAAAAGAATACAATAAATACAAATTATCACATTTTAATTAATGGCAGCAAATATATAACTACTCAGAGAGCTGTTTTTTTCTTTTAACAGTTTGCAGTCTGTTTAGCAGCGTGTAGTAAGAGTTTGCTGCTCTGTTGTCTTGTCAGTGTCTTAAACACCCCTCAGTATTACCCACAGCAAGGTATGAGATTTTAGATTTAACACATGTATTATGTTGCTGAGCAAAAAACTTCAGATTTTTAGATGGTTCTAAATGAATCCTCTTGACGTGGATGGCTTAATTAACTGTCTTGGCAACAGTTACTTGACTCACAAAAATATGAAGCTACACCTATATTGTACTATAGATATGAAGCTTTGGTTTGGAGAGGTTTACTTTAGAGAAGCGTGAAACCAGTGCCATTGGTCAGACAGGTGAGCCATCACAGTCTGTAATCTGCTGTGTGTTCAGGTTTTGTGGAAATTTTACATCCTTATCTGGCACTAGGCGTCAAAGCATTGTAGTTAATAACATACAATGATTAGTCTACTGGGGGAAAAGGCATGTCTTGTTCAAATTCTGCAGCTTTTCTCTTTCTGTTGGTTCCATTTTTGTTTTTTGCCCACACGTATTTCAGTTGAGAGTACAATGGTGCATTATGTGAGCTGTGTCCTGCAGTTGGATTCGAATTTCATTACACCCCTGTTCGCGTGGCTTAATAACTTTGATTGTTCCAAATAGGAAAAATATCCAGAACATGTTGCATCTCTAGATAATTTCCAAGTACTCAATGACAACAGAAAAAAAACAAACATTTTGAATACACAATTGTCCAATGTGTCTAATTTTCATAAGACACAAAACTGCTGGCTAGTAAGCTTGTCAGATAAAATGAACCAATACATCACCACATTTTTCATCAGAAATCACAACTACTTTTGTCCCCTGCTCTACCAATAATTTCATATTATCAGATTGTAGTTGTAAAGATCTCTACCCTGCAAACTACTGCGCGTGCTATGCTGTGGTAAATGCTTCATGAAATCAGCTGTTCACCTGCTGCCCACCTAAACAGCTGGGAAAAGGAATAAAACTGAACTCCCTGTAAGGTGTTAAAAACTCTCTATATGTTTACTTTATGATGAATTAAGCATCAGGCTTTTATAAACCAAACTAGGCCATTTAAACTTCAAACTAGGCCATTTCCCAGTGCGTCTACACACTGTTTAATATCTCAAATATTTCTGGAAATATTTCAACATGTTGCATTATTCTGAAATTGTCTATGTGCCATCACTCCAGAGGGGTTTGCAATAGAAGCTCCACTAGAGTTGTGAATCTTGTCAACTTCACAGATGGTGAATCTTTTAGCATTTTTTTCCGTTGCGGCTCCCTTTTTTCCTACATGTCTTTGTTCTTCCTGCTTGTCTTTCTCTCTCTCTCCCCTCCATCCATCTTTTTCTCCCTCTGCACAGGTTGGCTTTATCCCTTGTGCCTGTCTCTGTCTCTCTATCCATCCTGACCTATTCACCCTCCGCCATCTCACTTTCCTCCTATGTCCTTTTCTCCTGCTCGTGTCTTTTTTATTTTTTTTTTTTTCTCTTATTCCTCGGGCTCCGTCCTAGTTTTGTAGTCGTTGAAGAAAGATCCTGTGGGAGGCGGAGAGCGTGCAGACACACATATACTCAAAGACAAACGTAGGAAATAGAAGGCAAGAATAGGCATGGCCCTTCTTGTGTTTGGGTTTCCCTTGAGGGGCTCTGTCACCTCCACTCACAACTTAACTTCTCCACACTGCTATTTCCTCTTATGTTGTGTGTGTTTGTGTGCCTGTCTAGATGGATCTGTAGATCTGGGTATGTGTAAATATGTCAGGAGAATTTTAGGTTCTGTCTTGTCTGAGAGAGTTTTGTGTCAAAAACATGGCTAAGTATCCATGCTGGCTGCTGGGCAGGTGGTGGACCTGTCATTTAAAGCCCAGTCCCAATATTCATGATTCTGAACTGGGCCTAAAAATATAAGAAAGAGAAGCATATATTGGAAAAGTATGTATCTTTGTTCCCACTGATCCATAAGACTTCTTAATTCCGTGTGTAAATCACCTGTAATCTCTGTTTGCTGAGGTTGAAACAATCATGTTTTGGGTGTCACCATAACAACAATCATGATTAAAGCACTACCATTGAACTACTCATAGATATTAGGGTTGGTGTGGTGAATGGATCCAAAAGCATACTCGGGCAAGGTAAAGGGTAAAGGGTGAGTTTTAATGTATGTTTGCTCAGAACAAAAGATGAGGAACAGAGGCAGGTTGGTGGTGGCGTGGCGGTGGTGAGGCTGGCGTAAATCTGGTAGGCGAGGCAACAGCACACAGGAATTCTTCCTGGAGAGTGAATACAAAACATGAAGTTCATCTAGTAACACGTGAAAGTTTAACTGCAACACGGGGTTCACAGCAGCAAGAAAGTTACCCAACACAGTAGACAATTCAGCGTCGGTCTGAAGCTCCACACAGGAATATAAAGGCAGTCGATAGGAGATCAGACCCAGGTGTGCCAGCCGCCAGTCGCGCCCCATCATCCCGGAGGGAGGGTGCCTCCCACTGAAGGCGGAACCAAAAAACACCTGCTCACAAATACACAGCACACAAAACATCCAAAACTCAACAATAGGACTACCATTCATGCTAAAAACCAACCACTTCCAGTCCATGTAGTGACGTCCTGCATCCATGCACACAGTGGCATGCTAGAATCTTCAGTCAGACCACCTGCAGTGTCCTTTATTTCTCAGTTTCATGCAAAGCCGACTGAATAACGGACATGCAAACACATGCAGAAGCGCTACTCTTCACCTCCAGCAGACTAGTAGGCAGTCACTAGCATTTATCCTCATGTGGGAGACTGAAAGTTGTTGAGGTCAACAATAAAGCTGGTGGAGTTGGTCATCATGTTCAACCAAGGTTGAATGTGAATAGGTGTCATAAAAAGATTGTGGGTTTGTGTCAGGCACTTATGCAAAGCAGGTCAGTCACTGGTATGGAACATTCTCGAAACTTCACCTTGCTTTTAAGTGAATGGCTAAAAGTGAACAGAAGCCTTTCTCCCTCTCCAGTGTTTATATAATTTTAATTCTAATCACAAATAACATGTCACCACACAAAAGACGCACAGCAACCACTAGACCAGCCACAGACCTGTGGTCAGTGAGGTATAATTACTGTTTTTGTCAAGGGAGACTTGTAATTTAATCATAACAAGCTTTCCAAATACAGTTTAGATTCAACCAAAGCAAATCAAATAAATACATTTAGAATACTTGATAATAGAGAAAAGGAAGCTCAATCTAAAGCAGACTCAAGTATGATGTGGACTAATAATAGAGATCGTAAATTGGCAGAATGTTTTAGCACTGCCGAGAACAGAACGCAGAACCAGATATTTTGCCAGAAAATACTAATGTGCCAGCATTACTTACTCTCTAAAAGGTTGTGTGTGCTCTTGTTTACTCAGTCAACTGCATCCAAGCAACATTTACCTGTTTACCTGTATAGCTTTTCCTCAGGGGTTGATTATGTATAATATAGCAGCAGAACCAATATAAAGTCATGTATCAATCCTAAAGCTCCTACCTGAGACATCAGTGCCTGTTGACATTGTTAGCATAGTGGCTAGTATGCTAAACAGGCTCGTTTAGGTTTGCCTTAGGCTGATGTATCTTTATGTGATGCTATATTTATTTCTAATATCCCCAAATTATTTTGACACATAAAAATGATCTCTGGCTTGAATTTAATTATTTATTACAATGTAAAAAAATGTTTAATAAGACGCTCAGTATAAATTCAGAGTTCAAGTTTTAATATCTAGGTCACTGGTTAAAACTTTTCTTAAGAGCGTGCTTGTTGCTCAGTCAGTTACACATCCAAAGAAAAGAAGAGTGTGACCTTGACTCGGTGTATAAACAGTTTTTCAACCTTTTGTTTTCTTAAATAGTAACACCCTCATCAGCATCCACCCACCTACTCTCAAACCTCCACACACACACAAACACATACATGCTGCTGAAGGTGACAGCATTGATAGCTACTCATACATATTCATGACAGCTGCATTACAATAAATAAATAAGCTGCTTTTTTTTTTTCTTTCCTGAACATTAGATGAAGGGCATTTGAACCTTCGGCACACTGCCAACATAAGCCGTCATAGCCGCACAAAGAAGCAGGGATACAAATGTCATAACAGTGTTCCAACCTCACAAAAAATCAATCTTTTTTTTTTTTTTTTCTTTTCCCCGACCCTCTCGTCTTTATCGCCTCGTCACTACGGCTGTAGCGGGGACACATTTTGCCTCATGCATATTTCAGGCAGCGCATTGTGAACAACAGAGGTAGACACGGCGTGGTGAAAAGTAACAGCTCTTGCTTTAGTTTCTATTTCACTCCTAGTCATTATTTATGGCGACCCTTTCCAAAATGGCTGTACAACTATGTAATGCACAGAGCCATTTGCCTCTGTGATGATGGAGAGGCAGCTGTAAACTAAACATAGGCAATGATGTTAGCCTCTCTACACAAACAATATGAGAAAGGGAATGAAAAACACTGAATGAATTATAGCACTGTTTTTCATGTAGAATATTCTTTTTGGTCATTATATTCATAAGGTCAGCAGTGTCTTTTTGCTGTGTTCAGGTTTAAAAAAAAAACAGTAAATTAAAGGAGTGACGAGAACAGGGGTGCCACTTGGCTCGCGAGCTACTTTTTACTATGACCAAGTCAAAATGATCTATCTACTCTAATCCACGTATATACATGTGTGCATATAATTGATTTCAATTTTAGATATGAACACTAGCCTATATATAAACAGGTTAAAATAATCAAATCAATAACCAGAGAGAGGCTGCTAAATGGATGATAAATAAAGGCAACACAAAAAAATAACAATCCCTATTTTTACTGTGTTTTAAGTGATAAAACTAGCTGACAGCAAGCAAGTCCTACTCGATCGCGATCGTCATATTGGGCACCCCTGGACTAGAATATACACTGTTTGTACAAACTTGTAGATGTCCAAATGGGAGTATGGTTAATCAGTGACCACTGAAAACCTCTATAAGCACTTAGTTGGTGTCATAGGGCTTCTGTGCTCAGAGAGTTGCAGAGGCCAGATGGCTGGAGGACTGGTACTTGTAATGTGTGTGTGTGTGTGTTAGGTCTAGTTCGGTGTCTTTAGCGCCATGGTCCTTCTTGGTATGCTACAATCTGAGGATTGCATCTCCTTTTCTTTACTTTACTATTAGCTTCAACTTGTGTCCACAGGGGCTTTTTAGCAAGTGATGCTGCTGCAAAAAGATTAGAGCTCTTAGTACCAGACTTAGGTGCAGCTCACATCTCTTAGCTGTCACATGAGCACTCTACAAGCTAGTGTTTCTTCCTCCGTTGTAACAATTATAATGTGCTTTGCTAATGGCCAGCCTCAGTGACAGTAGTGGATGAACCAACACAAAACAACCCCACAGCCAATAAACACAATTCATTTCAATGTCATTTAATTTATTTAAATTTCACTAAGAGTCTTTCACCAAATACCACTAAAGGGCAATAAGTTAGCATTATAAAACTATGGAATTACAGCCTACCTGGTGCGCTCACCTTCTGAGGCAACTTCAGTGAAATTGTCAGGGAATATTACATTAAGTATTCATAATATCCTACAGTGGATGAATATAATGTTTTGTATTTTTAGGGTATTGGCCGCTTTAACAGAAATATGCTTCATTTGCTGCGACAGAGCCACTATCATTTAAACAAGAGACTTTTGGAGGCAGGAGAATATTTTTACTGAACATTCTTCTTTGAAGCAGTTAATTATTTAGCGGCCTACTGTGAATGCTAATGATTTAGTGTTTTTGGTTCAAGTGCATGTAGAAGCAGGTTTTGCATCATCTCAGAAGCACTGAAGTGTACTTAGTGCTGAAAACAGAACTGAAACCACTGCAGATGTTCTCACATCTCATGGTAGTGAGACCATAAGCTAATTAACTCTAAGAAAATGTTAAATGCCTGATTATGCAGCAACAAAAATATAGAGCCTGGTGTACATTCATGCAATCAGGAAGGAGGAAGACGTCCACTGCTCGACATACATCTATGTAATTCTTCATGTCTTGAGGAACGTGGCTGAGATGCCTGAATATCCCCTTGATCTGTTTGTTCATTTATTTCTGTGCGTGGATTCATGTTGTATATTGTGTTTGCCTTGTGTTACATGTGAACCTGAAGCCTTCTCCAAAGTGCTGTAGCGTAGTGCAGGGGAGTATGAAATCTGTTGTTAGGGACTGCCAACTGTCTTTAATTATGCTGTGATGTTAAATTGGGTATGGAGGAATAGAGCAGGTTGTGCACAGTAATGCTGGCCTCACGCCCAGGTTCATTGTTCCCATAGATACATACGGACTACCACTGCCTCGCAGTCCTTTACAGGGCTTGTTGGCACAGCGAAGCTTTTGCTAAACTTACTCCACAGTGTGGTGACAGAAAGCTGCCACGGAGCTGCCACTTATGACATCTGTGTTGCAAGCCCCAGCATGCAGCTTAAATCCATAGTAATGTATGTATATTTCTGGCCTCACTGTATCTCTGTCCAGTCTAATGGATACTGCTCAGAGGCAGACAACCGCAGGATTGACAGGTGTGTAGGTGTACATTAATTCCTGGTGGAGGTGTTTTGTGTCGGTGCACATACAGTGTATTGCATGTATGTGGAAAAGTAAATAGATGAGGTGATGCTCAGCCAGATGGTGTGCAGGACGCTCGACACAGAAGCCAAAATGTCACCTTAGCTTGGTAATGAGACAGGGAGTGGTGGGGGGTGTTACAGAGATTCCTAATGATTTGTGAGCGAATACACATACGTTAGCACTGCCTTATGGGGCTTTCATCATCTTTTCTGTGTGGTAGAATCTTATCTCTGATTATACCTAAACAGGTGTGATCATGTTGTTGATGTCTATACAGTGAAGCGGTTTCATATAAGGAAAACCTTTAGTTGTGAGTGCACATAAATGAGCTGTAATGCTGTCAAAATGTCCTTCATTAGTGTCATTGCCATATAAATAAGCTCTTTGAAAACAGATTAGTTTCGCCGGAGGAGGCTCAGCAGCATCCACTCACACAGCATCACAGCTCCTACTGTGTGATTATCATGATTTTTAATTTTAAGACTTTTTTTTTTAAATGTGTGAATCTTCACCACAGCCTCGTCACTCCCTATCTTTCCTCCCTCTCTATTTCCTGTTTTCTCACACTCAGGCACTATGAAAAGTCATTACCGGTAGCTCCATTCCAAATTGCCACCTAGTGTCTCATCTGTAATATTTATGTGCTGCACTAACAAATAAAGAAGAATGACAGAACACCTCATTGCCACAATGAGAAGTAATTAGATGTAATTTGCTGTTGCACTACTACATAAATCACTTTAAGGCCTGCAGTCATATTCACTCCAAAGGTGTTCGCCAATGAACCAGCCTTGTCTCTTTATTTCTCTGTGGTGGTCTCTATCTGTTTCATTTGTATACAGAAATGTCTTTTTAACTTGATTTTTATGGTTTGTCATTTTGTTTTGTTACAATTTCCATTCATTAGAATAGGTGTGTTTTTTACTTTTGTAATTCTTAACCAAAGCATAAAATTATTTAGATAATACAATAGTTTTCCTATTGTACTCTTCGTGTATGTGTGTCTGCAAATATTTCACAATAATAGCCCTGTAAAGGGGAGTATTGACTCACAGTGGCCATTCATGGAACTGCAGTTGTTGGCATTTGTTTGTAAAATGCCCTACTTTTGTCCAACAGAAATAAGCAGGATAGAAAAAAATGATAGTCAATTTCCCAATGTTTGACAATATATATATTTATATTGTAGTCATTTCTTTCACCTTTTTAAATTCTGCCTGGGTGGAATGCTTTGACTGACAGATGGGTGCGGTCTTGGATCACCGCTTCCTTTGGCCATATATGGATTTACGTAGCTCACACAAAGCTTTAAAACCACTTGTGAACTAGTGGATGGATTACTTCATAAAAAGCCTGTACACCTCTATTTACTGGATTTTTAATTTGAAACCATCACAGGAAGTGTTGATGTGTGTCTTTTAATTATACATACCTTATGTCATACTCTGCTCGACCTAGATGTGTGGTTTGAGGGAGATGAATCCCTGGTCGTGCTAAAGTGTGAATAGTTGGCACTGGGCATGGGTGAAGGTCAGTTCAGTAGAATACAATGGAGCTGCTTCATAATGTTATCATTGTTTCAGAGTATTATCTTAAATCCTTATTATGCAGGATCTGAGGGAAGTATGATCCTATTCCATTGGCTCTTAATAGTGCTGAGGATTTCTGATAGTATCCCAGCAATAATTGGTTTACTGTAGCCTATTGCATTATATTGCAGCACCACATTACATGAGGCCAATACATAGAGAAAATAGACATTACATGTTATATGTTAGTTTTAATCTATTATATCTATTATAAATAAAACCCCATTTTTACTAAGTGCTGACATACTTTTAGAAAAAAAAAAGTTTTATCATCAGCTGTTGTTGCAGTTTATGTGACTTCCATAAACCGACTCACATGCTGAGTACAGCAGCTTTGTCAAAGAAAGGGGCACCATTCAGCGTTGTTATATCCAAACATGGGTTTTGCTGTGCGGTTCAGCCAGAATGCTGTTCTCTCTTCTGTGACCCACTGCCTCTGAGAGTCACTCTGTGATTCAAGTTTTTAACCCTTTTGTAAAATTATAATACACTTTGAATTTGCCTCCTCTCCGTCCCTAAAACTGTCTCTCTGTACTTATCTTTTTCTCCAGAGAAATTTATTAGGAAGTCGACATCATTAAGCACCTTGACTCATGTGCTGCTGGGCTTTAATGTTTAATTTCACACCAAACGAGGGGAGGAGGAGGAGGAGGATGAGAGGGGGAGGGAAGAGGATCACAGAAGGGGATATGTTTGTTAATTTTATGTGCCTTTTCAGGGGTTTGTGGAGTAAATCATAAATCCTTCATGGGCTCTTATATAACTCTGTGTGTGTGTGTGTGTAGGATTTAATTGTCTATATACATTATTTGTAAATCTAGTAATTAGCCTCAATATTGCATTGGGTCAGTGTCTCGTTACAACACATACTACTACACACATAACATATTTAAACTCATATTGTTCTTTGTTGAAGTTTCAAAGCGTGTATGCAGGTGTACACGCACACACACACACGCTCACTCAAAGATAAATTATGTTCATGTGCTTAAAGATGATGTACTCAATATTCACTCATTACCAATCACACAAAGCGAGAGACACCAGTTTTGCTTGGACTGCTGTATTGGACATTAGATCTAAATTCCAAGGCCGTGTGTGTGTGTGTGTGTGTGTGTCAGTGTCAGCACACAGGAGACAGCAATAGACACCTCAGCAGCTTTAGATACACAACAGCTGTCAATAACTCATCACTTCTTTCATTAAGTATATTGGCAGCCAGACAAATAGGCTGTGTGTGTGTGTGTGTGCCTTCTGTTCCTGCTTGTTCAGTGACTCTTTGACTGGACTGCTTTTTTTTAAATTTTTCATTTAAAGCCCATTTGACCATTAAGCTACTGTGTTTGGAAAGCCCACACAGACGCTTATGAGTGAGAGTTGGTGTGCTTTATGTGTGTGTGTGTGGTTCCATTCTGACAGGTAAAAGGTGATGGATAACACGTGGTAGCGTGGAGGGGTTTGGCGTAGGCGGAGGTGCAGACTATTGGCAAACACGTTAACTCCACTGAGAGTGAGGAAGAGGGCTAGGGGTGGCAAAACAGCCATGAAGAGATCAGCGGTGAGCAAGAGACAAATAATGAACTCCCACCACTTGTGGCCCCATGGAAAGGCTGCAAAAGAACTGTACTGGGAATTTGGTTATTTATGGAGAAGTGATTAAAAATTACAGGGATGAATGTTGATTTAAACTCAATCCATCCATTACATGCTTTTAGATTTAGAAATGAAAGTTTATTGTGGGTAAAACAGGCACTTGGAGAGCAGAATGTACTAACACAGCATATTATTATTATGGATTTAAAAGCATCACTGTTTGAGGAGATTTGCCATCCATTCCCCCTGATTATGACCAGCAATGTCACTGTGATTGTGTAGTAATTACCCACCATCTACCTCATTCATGTCTGCGCTTGGTACGCTTCACATACATGAACCTTATTAACTGGTGCATGCGGGGACACTCACAGAGTGTATGCACCCTACGCCTTCTGCTTTGCACTTGTTTATGATTAAAATGAAGCTCAGGCTAGATCTTGGCTTTGAACCTAGAAAAACACACCGAGTTAAACCTTAGAGGTATAAAACTCAGTCTCTTGTACAGGTACTTCTTGTTATCTTTATTTATCCATTTTCCAAGAGTAGTGACAAGGCCATGTGCATGCTACACCAGTGTAATAAAGCCAAGGGCCCAAAGCTCAGGCACTCAGGTCGTTCAAAAATCCAACATCGAGTTTTTACTCATTGTCGAAAAAGATGACACTCCATTCTAAGAGCCTCAAGGTTGTTCTGTGATGGTATGGCATCAGGAGGAGAAAAGCTGCTGATGGACAGACAGCTGTCTGTCGGCAATTCTGGGCCTGTCATCATGTGCTAAAATAGACGACAGACAATGGATGGTGTTGATTAGTAAAGAGATTGAGATAATGAGTGGACATGGAGAAAATAACCATGACATACTTGAGGGAGGAGAAGGGGAGAATATTAAAAGAAATAACTATCACCACTATTAATAACCATTACTGCCGGCAGCATGTGTTTAATATGTTAAAGAATGTGGGTAATTATAAAGATGAAGTCAGGGGAAGATAAATTTCCTGCTTTCAGTATGTGCATTCAGCAGGTGCTATGACTGTAACAGTAGCATAACAATTTGTTCAGACTTGGAAGCTCATCATTACAGTGAAGTTTTGCCCACATTGGATGAAGTATGTGGGTGGTACAGCAAAATCAACAATCTGTCATACTTTTGAAAGAGTTTTGGAATGTGGCTATTGTGTGACGATGTGAAAAGTTTTGTAGGACGGTCAAAAATTGGGTACACACTTCACTTGTGTACTGATTTTCATAATCCCAAACAAAACTAAACAGAGTGGCAGATTTAAGAAGTTATGACATCAAAACATTTTGTGTAGCCAGTTGGTGGTCCAGTAAACACATAAGTTATAGCAACTTCCTTTTTTGTGTGGAAGTGTCACATTTTGAAGCCATGCCCCGTTTATATCATAACACTTCAGTACTGAATCTTGATTGTGTGCTCCTTATTGTCTTAGAAACGTTCAGTGTCCAAAACTAATTCTACTAAGTAGAGTTAAAGAGACAATGTAAGTCCATATAACTTAAAGGGGCTGTCAGTTTTTACAGTGACACAATACATTTTAAGTCAATTAGATGAAGCATGTCACACTACTGGGCAAAAGTAGGCTAAAAAAATTCATGTAGCCTGTAGGTGGCGCTCTGCCAAAGGCAACTTTCTGTTTTTGGAATGGAACCACTGAAGTTCAGATCAGTTGGATGAAGTATGTTGGATGTCTGAAGTTTTGTAGGAGGGTCAGAAATCGCAAAACAAAATTCAAAATGGCAGACGTACTATTGGATTTGGAGGGTGGATCAAAGAGACGACATGTTTGTGCATCTTGGGGTGACACGTGTGCACCAATTTTCATGACCCGGCCAGAGGCTCTACGCGTTGTGTGGGCACTAAAAAAAAAAAGATAAAGTCGTTTTTTTCCATGTGCGTTTCGAAACTCGTATATGCATAATGCGTACCATATTTAGTGAGTTTTTGAGCATGTTCCGGGCCTCTAAAAAATGCAGTCATTTGGGGGGAAGGAAGAATGATAATCCCAAGGATTCCAAAAGGGCTTCGCTCCAATTCTCGGTGCTCAGGCCCTGATTAGGGCTGAATGAAAAAACTAAAAACAAGACCCACTCGTGGAATTATAGCAACACAATGTCTCATGCAAGACATGTTGCAGTAGGGCCAAACAGATTTAAAAAAAAAAAAATCCTCTAGTGTGTAGCCAGCCCAAGGCTACATTCCTCTGTGTTCCCTGATGTGAGGAGTATCTATGCTCAGCTGAAAGCTACAAACAAACCCTAGCCAGGCAACAATCCTGCAGTTTTCTCCAGGGAAGGATTTGAACCTAATGCCAGCCTATACATCCGAGTTTAGAGTCGGTCACTCTTTTCACCTAAATGAGTCTCAGTAACAGAGTTTTGAATTTCCATTTAGTTTGACTCTATCTCTCTTGTTTCTTGCAGCTCTGTTTTCTTCTTCCACTCTGTAAGTTGAGTTTCCACATTGTGTGACAATACAAAACTCGTAGTTTGATATGCAAAACTGTTCCTTACTCTGCTTTTACACTGATTAAGTTACCCTTTGAGTCATTAAACAGAAACGCATAATCATAGAACAACACATTATGAAAGTAGTTTCCAGTCTATTTAACATAAACAACAGTGACCCCTTCCTAGAAAGGGACGCATAATTACACGTTATACCTTTAAATGTGAGTCTTTTTTGGCTATAAGCCTTCAGAGCAACTTGAGTTTTCTTTTGCATATGTGTGCACTGCTTGCCATATTTTTGCATAACTAGTTAAATACTTCCACAGAAAATAACACTTAAGTGCTCCTTAAAGTTTGTAATAAAATCACTAAAAGGTGTATTCAAAGGCTGAGATGTGGTGAAAGGTCACGGCAAATACATTTCCAAACACTTATTGAGTCCTCATAGAGCAATTGAACATGTCGGGCTTGCACTCACATTTTTGCTATGTTGTGTGTTCAATAAAAGTCATAGCAGAGCAGAGTCGACATAAAATTACACCGACTGCAGAAAAATGCATGCAGCGGCATTGACGTGAGGAAGAATGAAGCCTGAGGATCTCTGGCATGACACATCAGCCCATACTGTGCCAAAACCTCACCACCGATACTCAGTGACCAGAGGTGACCGTAACATAGCTCTCAATTGACTTGCTGAAATTGATAGATTCCCAGCTTAAACTGCAACTACAATTCGTTTATCCAACATAATGGCATAGCATTAATGGAACAATACAACCCAGCAGGATGTCTTTATTTGCAACAGAAGATGGGTCGAGACTCAGAAGAGTTAGAAAAATAAAAATGAGAGGCAGAGTAGATGGAAAAAAAAAAAAAGAAAAATAGACACGAGAAGTGAGAGAAAATGTGTCCCCCTGCAGCACAGCTGGGCTCACTGTCATGTCTGCCTGTCACATGGGATCTGGCTAGAAATCCTACTTCTCTCTGTCTCCTCACAAACAGAAAATAGGCCACATCCTGTTCAGCACAGCCACTGCATGGCACTCTTTCACAGTAGAACATAATACACTATATGGAACATGACGACACAGCTTCAAAGAGAATTGTACAGCTAGTGGAGATGGCAACAGGAAATCACCTGTTACAGTACTGTCATTTAGTCATTTCATATGGATATAATGCACTTTATTTAATTTAAATAATGCACTTTTAATGTTTTGGAGTAGAAGACACCCCAGAAATCCAGGAAATGCACAGATAACAGGACAAAACGTCAAGTGAAAAATGACTATCGTATACGAATTTTTAGCAATTTTATTGTCTCCATGTCATTACTTTCCTGAAATGAGTGCGCCATTAAATTGATACATCCCATGAATTCATTTAACATATGATGCATATCATATGATCATCATTTTCTGATGACAAAGATCATAATTCACGTCCTTGTTCTTGTTCCAAGCATGTGAGTGGCAGCACAGCAGCGCAGCAGCAGCAGCGGCTCTTCCTCTCCTTTCTGCTCTGTCTAAAGTCTCAAACTCACAGCCATTGATCAGCCTCTCTTGTAACCACACATTTCTGATTTGGACTCATTAAAGGGCGGAAGATGTTGAAATAGGAAACGGAAGGCTGATGTAGGGAGCAATTAAGAACAATTCTTAGAAGAACTCAAAGAGAAACAAGTGGGACTAAGTAGGATTAATTGAAACAGACTGAAAAAGAATTTGGTTGAATCATTTGTTTTGTGCTTCGTGAGGTGAGACAGAAGGGTTTGGCTTTTTTAGAAATGAATAAATGAACTGAGCAGGTGCTTTTAGTTATATGCCAAGAAGCTTTTGTTTTCAGAGCCAGAGCATCATGTTTGGTTTGGTCTGAATGTCGATGTGGTGGAATCATAGGAAATGGGTTATTTAAATCAATGTGGTGCTTGTCTAAATAGAGGCATTGGATGTTGGATGCAAAAGGTCTATTTGGAGGGGTCTGTGGGTGTTTTGGCACAGTCAATAGGATGAGGTAGGTACTACAGCCAGGGATAGGAAGACTGACCAAATAAGGAATACATGAATGGATAAAGACACAATACCCCTAGTTCAAAGCAGAATAAGCCTGTGGGCACCGGTTTGGCTATAGACCAGATTTGGTCTTGAGGCCTTGAGTGCTCCAACTCTCTGCATAGCTAAGGGTGGTAGACTTCATGTTTTATTTTGTTTCAACTGCAGTTTAATTCCTACTTAGTAAAGCTTGTTATTTTTGATACAAAATTGACCTCTTTTAATATAGCAAAACATCTATCTGCCAGTTTTCCAACCATTTCCATGGCTATTATCCCAGATACCAGATTTTACATGCATGTCATGACCAAAGGAGGGCCTACATACCGTATTTTCAAGACTATAAGTCACACTTTTTTTCATCCTTTGTCTGGGTATGCGACTTGTACCCAGGTGCGTCTTATCTGTGAAAAAAATATACAGTTAGTTAGCCTTGTGTCCTGATGTCCCATTACAAACATAATGGTAGCTGTTCTGTCCCTCTCCTGACGGTTCTCTTCCACCTCCAGCTTGTCCACACTTTGCATTCCGAGCATAGGTGATGCGCACGTTCATGGAACGTGTGCTTGCAGCTGAGCCGATAGGCCGACAGGTTGCTAATTCTGGACAGCTATAGTGCACAGTAGTCTGCCTTTTACAGAAGCGTGTGTCTCACTCTCAATGCCCTGCAGCCTCACCACTTAAGTTAAAAAGAATTCAAGAGGCAAAGTTACGCTAAAAACGTAGTGATTTACGCTGGCCCGCTGGTGCCATGCATTTTTTGGCTGGTGCGACTTATAGTCTGGAAAATACGGTAATCGTTTGGTTTGTATCTTTAGGATGTTCCTATGACATGGAGAAATTGTTATTGAATTTCGTCTTGTTGAAATGGTGGCTCGTAGTTGAAGTCATTCCAAGGTAGTTCTCTAGATTTGATCACACTTTGTATAAACCTGACAAACATGTACCATGCCACTTTCTTACCAACTGAAGTACATTTCTTACAAATCCTCTGTTACTGACTTTTTTCAAAGCAACAAAAGTTTCAAATTCACTTTTAGAAACATAGTTAAAACAATTTAGAGATGAAATGTCATGCCTCTTAAGAATGGTTCTCATCTGAAAATAACCAGAAACCAAGGATGACAGAGAGAGCGGCACGCTCTGTCCCATGGAGGAAAAGTCAAAGATGTCTTTACCTGATATTCATACAACCTGATATCAGCATATCAAAGCCCATCAACTGGCTGAAGCCTTGTCTGAGCTTTCCAAAGGGGATGTCAAACATGAAAGAGAGTATTTGAAGAGTTAAGGTAGAACTCAGCTGAAATACCGTTTCCTTTTTAAACTGTCAGCATAGACTTCTTCCTTGAGTTGAGAAGCAGCCTTGAAGTGATGAAATTCTTCACTTGGTTGTGCATTCTGACTCACAGACATCTGATGCCTGTACTGCCACTCATTGACCAGAATCATTGTGTATACAGTACGTGTTTGAGTGCGTTATCGAACTGTTGTTCTGTTCAAACAATGGAACAAAGTTTTGACAGTGACAAGGCCCTCTTTACACAACACATCTTCACACTTTTCAGCAGATACCTACCCCAGAAATCAAGGTTGGTTATCCAGTTATTGGATGACTATGTGGCCATAGACTCTCTGCTAAAATGGACATTGTGAAAAAAGATGATTTCATCCATGTGGCTGGGAGAATGCTGTTATCTCTCCAAGTATGTCAAGTTATACCTTCCTATGTGCATATTGTAATATCTAATTATATGGTAGGTGTATAACTGGGTCATGCTAACAATCTGCCTTGACCGCTGTGGGTACTAACAGTAGTCACATTCGTTTTTAATCAATCCTTATGACAGGATGAGGTGTTTTATTACTACACAATGGGACATCAGGATCAGAATCAGAAACACTGTATTAATCCCAGGGGGAAATTGCTTGATATGAGCTATTGTTGAATATTATGTTGATGAGGCTGTGCTCGTGCACGTCTGGGGGGGGCATAGCTTTGAGTTTCCCTAAGGTGCGGGGTTGGGTTTGGACTGAGCCATGAGGAGATGCCACTTTTAAACCTTCTTAACTTTCCAGAATTACCAACCCTGGGAAGAATGTTCATCAGGTCTATTGTGCAGTACAGAGCACAGTGCAGCACAATCTTAGCAACACAATTCAATGCAATCAAGTGTTAGTGGCACATTAGCCACAATTGGGCCCAAAGCCTTGTCTGGATATACAAACATGATTATGTAACAAATAACATACTCAAGTAGTGTTTTTCTAAAATGTAGAAAAGGCATATTTAATACCCATTTGTTTTTTTGTTTTGTTTTTTGATGTTATAGATCAAACTATTCTGTCTCTCACTTCTTTTGTGCAAGTCAGTGCATTAAATGTTCCTTTATGATTCTCTCTCTCTCTCTCTCTCGCTTCAATCCATAAGACGTAATGATGGACAACGCCTGGGCTTTTAGTGATTTTAGAGACAATCTGCTCCAAACACAACAAGAGCAATGATAAAAGATCAGACAGCTTTGAATAATTATAGTCAGGGCACTGTGTTAGGAGTGAGTGATTAACACAGTGTGTGTTTGTGTGTGTGCTCCTGTGAGAACGAACTTGAGAGGGGAAATGATGATTAACGACGGAGCGGACCTTGAGAAGGACAGGCTGCCGGTGGGACAGATGACGGAAGATGGAGGGATTTGAGGAGGGACAGGGTGGAGAGGTGGACAGAGGGGCCACAGAACCTCTCATTTTGCCGAATGACTGTTTGAACGCTGACACTCACAATAGCAGTCATTTCTGTATGGTGTTATTTTGCTTCAGTGCGCTGATTGATGATGCATCATGTTTTAATGTCAGACACTGATTGTTGTGTCTTCCACCTTGGCCTTTCTGTGTTGGTATCGTACTCTAATTAACATAATGCACAATAATTGTACTTATTTTAAAATATCATGGTGTGTGATGCATGTGTATTGTGACATCCTGAGTGGACAACATACTTTCAACAGTCTTTGAAAAACATGCCTTTGTGCCGATGTATGCCTGATAAACACAGGCCTGACTTTGCACTCATACTTTAGGTGGAGGAAGAGTGCTTAGAATAAAATAGGGCAACAGTGGAAAATATGGCATCAATAACTGAATATGAATATGCTGTTTAAATGGCACAGTAGATTTCCTTTTCTAAATCTCTCTGACATACATGGATGTCCTGTTTTGTGTATTGAGACCTGGCCATGTTTTGATCAAGATAAAGCAGTGAAATATACATCTTCCATGGGTAATAATGTAAACCTACTAATATTGTTCGTACTGTTTAATGTGGATGATATTTGAGATACAAACATTTACCTTTTTACATAGGAATTTGATCAATAGAAATGTTGTTGTTGTTTATTAACCCCTACAACTTCTTTGCTCCCGTCTCATTTATCAGTTTGTGTTTCTTCAAACCATAAACTGGAAATCATACCTACAAGCACAGAGAAATGAAACCTGTCTTTGTACACTATAATAGTTAGAAAGCCACATGTTTGCTTAAAAAAATTATAATGAATTAAGATTAATTTACAAAATCAGAAAAATTGGATTTCTGGCTGCTGTAGATTGTTAACTTTGCATTGCATTAACTAATTTATAATTTATAATTTTGCTTGTTAAGCCTGCATATCAGGCAGAAACGTTGAATTTTTGCCATGTGGCACACAAAGTGTATCCATCTTTGTTTCTTAGTTGCACAAAGGAGTGCAGTTTTTTTGTTGTTGGTGTTGATGATGCAGTCTATATATTTTGTGTGTATTTTTGATTAAGACAGGCAGAATAGAGTGGTTGCGATGAGCTTTTAATCGTTTGATTATGTTTGCCAGCTTGTGATTAAAGGGGTTCACATATATATCTTAAATTATGCAGATGTACTTTAACATTGTACATATATACGCTAATGCATATTTATAACTAAAAAAATGTCCATAATATTCTGAGCTAATAAACCTTCTTTTCTATTCCTGCCAATATAGCTACCAAGAACATCCATATGTGGAGGCAGGCTTCTTGTTCAGTAAAGACCTAATATAGCCATAGTGAGCTGTTGCTTTCTCACAGCTCTGATTCCTTTGAATTACCGTGAGATGAGTCCAGTGTGGCACAGCAGTGAGGTGCCATGCTACTGCCTCAGATGGTACTATTCTCTAATCCATTTGTTCCAGGCACTCATATGAAGACTCTAGTCAGAGGCAGCAAAGAAAAGACTCCTCTTCACTCTCATCCACAGGGATAACAGCATGGCTAAAGCACAGGCACCCTGAGAGGCTGTCGCCATCTGCTACACACACACACACACACACACACACACACACACACTTATATATACACACAGACTTGTGTAGCCCCCCCCTGTCATGCATGCTCTCACGGGGGCCAGACTAGGGAAACCACCCTTGTGTGAAGGCTCTTGGTCGGGGGCAGCGTAGCCTCGGGGAGTCTGGTTATAAACGGATGCATGCATGTCTCCAGGCAGAGTACATATACACAAATGCGTTTGCATTGGTCTGGGTTTTGTGTTAGCTGACTTGCCTGTGTGACTAAGTAGGAAGTGAGCTGAGACGTTGTTACCATATTTGGTCTGACACAGTAAAGGATAGATGTGTTGAGGCGAAGATGGTTGACTCCTGCCCCCTTTGTCTTTTGCTCCTTCACACATTGTCAGAAACATGTCATCATTTTAGAGATGGCTATGCTTCCTGTTTAACAAAGACATTTAGTCCACAGTTTTAACATGAAGTGTTAAGCAAAAATAAAAATGTGTTACTGGTATTCCTACTGTCAGGGCTCCTGCAGCCTAAAAGCCCTGACAGTAGCTGTTAATTCAGATGCTGTAATCACAGTGTCTCCCCTACCATTATATTGGATAGACTGAACTCCATTAGCTAAGCTAAGCTAACAGTAGCAGTAGTAGTGCAGGTGGGTATTGTAGGCTTCTCTGAACGGTTGGTAAATGAAAATGTCTGCTTTTATCATGCCATTAAATGTAGGGAAATAAAAGGATAACAAAACTTGTGATGAAACTCTTAGCTGTGAATACACAGCTAAGATGGCAATTATTTTTCAGTCAGGTCACACACACCTGGTTGCTTCTCTTTAGGGCCTGTCTCTCTGTCAGCAATGCGTACCAGTACTGTGATGGTTAATTAAGAAGTTGTGGAATGTCAGACAGCCTCGCTCCGTCGCTACACCCAACCTCTCCAGCTTCTCATGACTCTGAATACAAATATCAGTGGAACCTCTGTGTGTGTGCGTTCTAGTTGTCTTTAATATCACTGCACACTCAGGTAATTAGTTAGATCTCATTCTGTGATTTTTCAGTCAAGAGTCAATTAGCCCAGTGGTTTGCGGATGTGGCAACGTCACTCCTGTGGTACAGGGAAATATCTGTTAATGTGTGTAGGCGGTGTGGGTAAGGTGTTTGACAATTGTTAATGACCTCAGGTCTAGTCAGAAATTTAGGGCAGAAATGAAAGAAGAAGACAATATGAGATAAACAAGTTAAGATATAGATCTAAACAGCTGATCAGTTTTTCATTTTTTTTATTTTGCAAGATTCAATACGTAAAGGTTTGAACGGTCACTGGAACTTGTCCAGTGTAGGCAGTAGCAGTATTTGGTTAAAAATAGAGCAACGTTTGGTGACATACAATCAGTACATAGAGTAGACAGATGACATGCAAACAGAGCCAGACCAGTGCCAGACCAGAGCCAGACCAGAACCAGCCAGGTATCACCAAAAACTTAGAACACTAAAAATCAGTAGTCCGAGAGTTCTAACAACAGACTGAATGCAAGAAAGTTGGTACATATACAAACATATACAAACAACAACAACATAGCACAGTTGTCAGTAGTTCAGACTGCAGTGGAAGGGGTTTAGCAGCAGGTATTATGTGTTTTTCAGCCTGGAGCAAAGATGGGAGTCTCCAGCTGTCCCTGTAGTTTCATAGGTGTTTGTAGACTTTGTAGACTCTTCCTACAGGAGCAGTACACAAAAAGTTGTTGCCTGGATGTTAGCATTTTTTACTGTCTCACATGGCTCTCTTTAACAAAGTGATCTATTTTAGAATGTGAAGAGGTGAAATATGTTTTTGTTTTGTCTCATTAATAATTGGTTCCTTTTTTAAAACGTCTGACAAGCTGCACCTCTCTGTCGCTATCTTTAGTATTGTTCGAAAAACAAGTTGGCGAGGAAAGTTGGGGCTGTTGTGTTTTAGGGTGCAAGGCTTGATGTAATATCACCCGTGAAGATAACAGTAAAAACTAAAAATATATGGGTAGATAGAGCTATACAGTAAGTCTAATGAACTCAATAAAACCATGATGTGAGACCTTGGCACCATCAAAACGGTTTGTAAAACTCGTAATTAAATCCTGTGTTGTTTTATACATCCAGTCAGTTGTCCAGTAATATTTTGCTAAATTAATTTTCTGCGGTAGAAGTCCTCCCTCACGTTAAATATACTGTGCAGGTCACTGTTAACCTTGCAGAGTTTCATTAGTCTGAGTTTAAAAGTAGTTTGTGATGTTCCACAAGTTTTAGTTTTAGGGCTTCCCGCCTCGAAAATCTGCTCAAGCTGCGGGGGGGCTCACCATCCTTTCAGCGTTCGCACTCAATAAAGTGCCACATTTAAACATATAGTGACAGCAAAGGCTTTAAGAATCTCATTATGGCCTAATTATTTTTAAGAGCATTTCATTAGTGGTCTAAACGCTGCTTCTCTGTTTTTTTTCTTTTTCATTTCAACCAACCATTAGCTTCAGGCCAAAAAAAAAAAAAATACAGGAACTGATGTTGAAGAAAAGCTACTGTCAGTTAAAAGCCTGGAGGTGATATCTATTCCTGGCCTCCATTTGTTCTTTCCAGTGTTTCTACCACCTGTGGTGGTCTTCCCAGGGACCCTCCCTGCCTTGGCGGCTGTCAGGCTGGCTTCCATGCAGCTCTAAGGTATTGGTAATGAGCAGCTTCAAACCTCATTGCCCCCTCATTACAGCCAGGGCCTGCTGGAATTGCTGCTTCTTTCCGTCTCTCCAGGATGTCACTATCAAAGAATCTGCTTGCTCACTGCTGGACACGGGTATACTTTCAGAGGGCTTCTATATACCTCTATAAACCAATCACAGTGGGTCAGGTGTTCAGACAACCACATACAGGTACGAAGTCACCCATGCTGCTATGGCGAGTCCAGAGCATCCAAAGGTAGTTTCTTTTTTATAAACTGAAGGTACAACAAATATACTTTTCCCTAATTAAGATAAAAAGTTTGTCCAGAAACAGCATGTGTTTCCACGTCAGTTCCAAGCAATTCAAATCTCATGAAGACCTCTCATCATCACAGCTTCAACAAATTAGACACTGTTGATAGCAGCCCAAACCCAGGTGATAACTCTGCTAACAAAGGTGAAGAAGGCAACACATCCAAGCAGATCCAGCTGATTTTTCTGCTCCTCAAAGTCCTGTGACAGACAGAACTAAACAGAGACTGTATGTTTATGTAGGTATGTTGAGGACAACACACTGTTGTTATCTAAAGTTCTAAAACATCCATTGTTTTATTGTTCCTGTAATGATCATATAATGCACCGAATCTGATAGCAGCCTTGTCTCACTTCATCTCATAGCAACATGTAAACAGTGTAGATTAGTGTACAGTGATTTATTTTTAACACATTTGAACATTTGTTAAGAGTAACGCAATAGTTTCCTACTTTCCCTGATTGGTACTTTAAGAATTATGTAATTCAGTTGCTTTTTGGAAGACATAACTATAACTTGTTGCTTTATTAAAGTAACATGTCTAACACTGGGTAAGGTGATAAATGGGTTTGTGTTCCAAAGTTATGCTTAGCTGAGGAAAAGAATGACAGAAAAATCGAATTGGTGCTACAGGACCAGAGAAGGCTGTGTTCTTCATGTGTACCCGCTGAACACTGCTGCTTCACTCAATGACACTAAATATGTAATTGTGGATTAGTCCAAGTGGGATCTCTATAAATATGCTCTTTGGTTTAGCTTGGAAAATCAGACGCTGTCGGCTCCAATCAGCAGTACTTCAAAACAGAAAACAGTTTCAGTGCTTGGCTCTTTCTAAGCAGGTTGCACCTAGCTGTCTTGTTGCTTGGAATTATTTGAAGGCCAATGAAAACAGGGCCTGTATTTTACGCTATGGTACAGCAGGGTATCTGCAGGGTGCTGCTATATGTAACTGATCCGCTAGGCATTTGTTTTGCCTATTTAACCACATTCCTGCCTGCCTCCCTGGGGACCCCCCTTCAACCCTGCAGCAGGTAGCTCATTCCGGAGCCACCGGCCACCGAGGCTTAAGACTTTATTACCCACACAGGAGAGGTATCCGTGCCCCCGCCTTTCCCTCTCTAGCTTACCTTTGAAGCTGGGAGGACTCAGTGCATTGAACCCTGGAGAGGCGCTATGGAACCCCTTACGTTTAAATTTAGCCCCACGTTTTATCTCAGCTTTCTCATTAGCGGCACTGGAGACTAATTGTTACTGGTTAAGTCTTTATTGCTGGAGGTCCTTTCACTTATTCGTCTCTGCCTCTCTCACTCCGTGTTTTTCTCTCTGCTCCTTTCGGATTGGCACAATGGTAGGGGCGTCTCTTTGTATGACGGTAATTAGCTTTTATGATGTTGCTATGAGCAGGGTCTTTTCACTGCCGTGGCCGCCACTCTGTTCGGGCCTGTCGCTTTATCACCCTGCCATGCTCTAGGCAATTAGTCTGCAGGGACACCTCCCATGCCACCCTGCTGCTGCCGCCACCACCACCGTCGTCCAGCCATATCCTCAGCAGAGGGAGACTTTCAGAGCAGCCGGTTTTACAGAGATTTCATTCTTTTTTTTTTTTCGTTTAAGTCGGGCACAGAGTCTGACCTGCCCTATATAGACTGGAAATGTAGCTTTCCAGATGGCACGTTATATTGCTGAGCACCAGCCTCTGACAAGAATAATTGTCAATACACAAAAACGGAAATAATGATGCTCGCTGTATGTTGCGGTTGACAATTGCTATCTGATTTCTTTGTGAGGAGTCCACACTGCTCGAAATCATAACTGCACAGTACAAAAACTGCTCCATGCTATGCTTGCTTTGGAGTATAATTTGTGCATTTCTGAGGACGGATCAGCCCACACACACCACATGTTACTCCTCATTTAGATTGCACAATGGAGGGACACTGTAAAAGAACTGGAGATAAGCATTTTTAGTATTTTCCTGACTCTGAAAGTAGGCTGTGTAAATTGCTGTAAAAATTATACACATACAGTCAGTTGTGACTTTAATTGTCATGGTCAATGGGGATTGCACAAAGAGCCCTCTGTTATGATAATGATGTGCATCTGTAAATTTCTAATTAACTGTTTGTATGAACACCTAGGTGTTGCTTTGAAGTGAATGCCTTTTAAATCAAACCAGAGAAATGCAAAAGCGAGGCCGCATGCATGCACTATTTCACTTAACGGCACTTTGATATCTGTCCCACACACACACACACACTTTGTCCCATGAGAATTGCAATGTGTAGTTTTACTGCACTCTGCTATTCAATAAACAAAAGTGTGGCAGGTGTAAAATGTGCACACTTAATGTGTGTGAGCAGGTAAAGGAGGGCTGAAACAGCAGAGTCAGGGAGATAGTACTTTGTGTGTAAATCAGTCAGGCAGTTACTGGCAGGAGGAAGAAGGATGTTAAACCAAGATCATTTTTATTAACCTAAACCTAAAAGTAGAACCTGTGCGGTGTCGGATCAGAACATAGTTTGTAATCTTTACTTACTTTCACGTCATTATTTCCAGTCTGAGATGTTTGATTGCATTTATCGACAACACCTGATCATGGATATCTACCACATTTCCTCTTCATTCATTGCTTCAGTAAGAATGACAAACCTGAACCCAGGGCAACATTTGAACTCCAGGGACCTATTGGCTGTCTCGTCACTGAGCTGCAGGTCTTTCCTTCTTAGCTCAGATATTGATCTACCGCTTAGGCAATTAGTCTGAGCCTACACCCTTTACCTTCTTTATCCGTTCTCCTCCCTGCTTCGGTCTAATGCTCTTAGAAAATACCAAAGGATTGCCTGCAGTCAAAAGAAGCCAAATTACCTGCTACTTTTTTTCCTTTCTTTATTGTAATCACCTCCCATCTGCAGGGGATAGAAAAGGTTTCTACTGTCCTCCCTAAAACGCTACTTCACCCACCATCCACCATTGACTATTTTTTCACCTTACTTTGAATTTCAGTCACTGCGTGAGAAGATTTAGGAAACAAAAGCGTTTGGCTGCATTTAAAAAGGTTAAGGGAATAAATGTTAGTAACCCCGTGATAGAAAGGCAACCTGGCAAGGGGTTAACCCCACCCTTTGCCAGCTGACAATTGGGATAGGGTTATTGTTTTTTGTTTTTGTTTTTTCTATTTTTTTGTAGTTTCTCCTTTTCCCATGTGTGCAAACACACCATCTGTTGCTGTGCAAAGGCATTCGCCATCCGTCAGGAGCAACTTGTGGGTCTTCGTGTGGTGACAAGTAGCTGGTTGTTAAACTGTCACCCTGCAATTAGAGGACAACCCACTCCTCCACCTGAGCCACAGCAGCCCCACTCGTTAGCATGGACAGTTAATGAGAGCAGTAGTCACATTCCTGCTATCACTTTCTGCGAATGCAACCAACTGTCCAAAGGGTCTTTGTATATATCCATGTTTTTCCTTTACTTCAACTAAGGTTTAAATCTACCACAGCAGCCTTTCTTCCTGTTTTGGAGAGAAAAAAAAAAAAAAAAAAAACAGAGGTGTGGAGTGGACTCAGTCACATGACTCGACATGTACTTGAATGCCAGTGACTTATAACTTCACTTAGACTTGGGCCTTATGACTTAAAAAGACTTGATATTTTACTCAAAACCTGAATGTGAAAAAGTGAACAAAGTTTGTTTCCCAGCCTGCCACTGCAGCGCACACACTGGAACATGTTTCTTTGTTCTCGTGGAGTAACCGCCTTCATTCAGCGCAGTGCTTTGCTGCTCTCTCACACGCGTCTATATAGGTCTACCTGTGTGTGTGTGTGAGCTGTCAGCACAGCAGTCAGTCAAATGAATCCAGGAGCTATGGATCCTCAAACAACAATGTGCTTTTTTTGCAAAAATGATTGTAAAATGTTGGTTGAAGATTACACACCGAGACGGATTTGACTTTTCAAAGAACGGTAATTAGAGCTGGCAAGCTAATGCTCAGCTAACTTTAGCTTATCGCTACAGCTTATATTCACAATGCGTCAAGGATGTGCTGTGTGTGCCATCCAATTAACATGTTACTGCCAGATGGAAACAAGGTACATCTTGCTGCGTGTAGACACACAGACAGATGCATGCAGAGGATACAGACTACTGTCTGTACAGTCTCTAGCCAAAGCATCCATGCATTCAGTCTAAATTTATGAGCAGTATACAATAAAATTAACTCACTGTTATAATAATAATTTTTACTCATTCATTTTATGCATGATTGTAAGTGATTTACTGACTGTTTTCTATCTTAGATCTTGTACAGATGTCACAGTGAGTTTTCATATTACAGCCTTATCATGTACAAATGACTGACAAACCTTTGCTCTGTTACAAATGCATTGTAGAACAGGGCCCTGAAATAACAGACTAAACTTGATATTGTGGTACTCATTATTGTGCTATAGAAATTAAATGTCAGCACACCTTTGCGTTTTACACAGTGTTTCTCATTTTGTGACTTCATTCGTCCTTGTTTTATCAAATTTGTGACAAATTCAAAAAGTATACACGATTATTTAAATTCAGTATATCATTACTCTGTTGTTAAAAGGACTTGAAATGACTCAAAGTTAAGACTTTGGTCTTTGGTCTTGAATAAACAACTTTAGGGTTTAATACAGAAAGAAGTAAAATGTCAACAACTAAAGTGTACAGCCATGGGAAAGAATCAGTGGGAAATATGATATAAAACACAAGAAAGTACAGGAGGACTGATGGGATTAGAGAAGGTTGGTTGTTTTTTTTTCATTCCAAGTTGTGTTATACATCTGCCTGTTGTTGGCTGATTAGGCCTCTGCAGCCATCTAGGGAAAAGGAATGTCTGTCTTTGTCATCATTTTTCACCTCGCCTCATCAAATCGACATAATTAATGTAGCAATTGACAGGGTCTTCATGCATTAGACTCATCATTTTTAACTTAAACAGTGTCTTAGAAAAGTAGTTAGCTAATGAAGCCTTAACAGCGATGATTGTTTTCCTTCTTAGAGGAGTGTTTGTGTAAAATTAATGACTACTAAGTGATAATTAATTGATTCTTGGCCACCTGAATAAGCAGAGTTTTAATAAGTAGTGACAACAAGGACAAGTCCCAATATAACCATCTCTTCACCGTGTGTGGGCATCCTTGCACTGCTGTGTTTAACAATATAGGAGTCTAATCTTTATAATCTACAAGAAATGTCAACAGCATTTATTCTAGAGCAGAGCATTGGGACAGAAATGGTGACGCACTGCTGGAAAAAAACAAGTAGCATACATACGTTATTTGAATTAAGATCTGTTAGACCTTTAAAAAAAGTGTCTGCTTAAAACAAATGTGGCTCTTTACTGTGTAGTTTGTGGAAATTGTGTGCTGTTTGGTTGCGTGAGCACATGTTTAGAGTAGTGAGGCTTCAGCACGGTTGTGTGTAAATCTCTGTATTGCCATCCGCAAGCATGATGGAGTAATATCTTTCACTCTAATACATTTTTTTCCACATGCTTGAGGTGCAATTGATTGCTGCTTGGTTCTGCTCTGAGGTTTTTACTTTGTGATCTATTACATCTATACTGTTGGACCTGAAAAGGAGGTTTACAAACACATTACAAACACATACCATGCACTCACTGACAGAAACCCTTCCATGGGCATTGTGTTAGACTGTGACTGACTGCATATATTGGGAATTTGTGATTAAAAATCTATGCTATGCTTATTGTAAAAGGTAGCATTTCTTTTAGGCAACTGTGCAGTTCTAAAGACATCTCTGCACCTCTTTTGTCATCAACGCAGGCTCTGATATACTGTTTATGAGTCAAGGCAAATCCCTCAAGGCCCACAGTTCTCTTATCTGCATTCGCTTTGAAAGTCTTTTTTGTTTGTTTCTCAAGGAACATGTGGTATTGCTCCACACCGCGCTGTATTGCTTTTCACTTTAACATCTCTGTAGTTTGCTTCTGAAGATTCGCTTTGACCAAAGTTTGAGCTTGTTGAAATGTAGCATCACCTTTATACTTATACAAAGTGCGAGAACATGCGTGAAGTACCTTGACCTCAACAATAGCAGTCACTCGACAAGAGCTGTTACTTCAGACAATAAGTGTTTATAAATGCTGGAGATCGTCATAGTTATGGAATGCAGTTCATAATATATTCAAATATTATATATAATCAACATTTTCTCCACTTCTGTCCTGTGGATCAACCAAAAATAAAAAAATAAAATACTCGCTGAACTTTAATCACCTGATTTCAGATTGAAAGTAGAACTTTCATGGCTTTCTAGTTGCAGTAAGGAGTAAGGAGATGAAGTGGGGTGAGGGGATGGGTGGTGTGTTGTCCTTTTAAACCTGCTGTCACTTTTGTGCTGCAGGGAGTGAAGGTGTGAGACCCTTCACATGAATCCATCACCCAAGCCTACGCATCACATTTTGCACTGTAATGGAACTAAATGTTCAAAACATGAGTCATACTAGGACATCACCTGCCCGTCCTCACAAGTAGAAATGTATTATGAGGTCGATATTTAGGATTAAGATTAGAAAAACCTTTTTTTGTCCCACTATGAGGAAATTGCACTGTTGCAACAGCAGAGGTAAGATACAGTATAAAATACTAATATAAGAGCTAATATAAAATTATACAATACTATACAATAGACTGTACAGAGTTTCAGTCAAAAACACAAAGTCTTTCTGTTCTTCTCTGGCAGCTTCTCTTGCTGTTTACAGGGGCAACTCGTCACCATGGTAACCAATAATGGTGATATTAGAAGGGAATGGTTTTCCTTATACAAGGGGTTTAATACTATGAATTTGTGTGTTAATATAAATGCTGAACCACTGAATCTCATTTTTAATGCCCAACCATAACTGCAAGTTATTAAGCTATATTTCTTCATGTTCTTCGGGCCAAGAAGTCAGTGTGATGGCAGACAAAAATGGTGACCACACAGCAGAAATGGTTCTTCTCTGCGTTGCATGTAACCCTCACCATCCCCATGTACTATCAATTAAATATTGTTTTTTAGGACGGGTTCAGTTTTGGCCTTTTACATAACTATGTGTTTTTTATGACGATCTGTTAAATATTACAAAAGGGAAAACGCTCTATGGTGTTGGCTTGTTCTTCTGAAAACACCTTAAATCAATGTGGATCATACCATTTCCACAAACACGTTTCATTTCTAACAGCATGGAAAGAAAACATTTGAAAAACATCTAGCATGTTTTTTCTGACGTTATTGTGCGCCTGATATAAACTAATGAAGTCGGTATTTATCCCACTGACAGGCTTAAGCTTGTATAATTTCTCACTCAGCATCTCCATCCTTTCAACATACAAGGGAAGAAGACATTTAATTTGGCGTCACCCTAAAGGATTTGCGGGTTATAAACTTTTCAAACTTCAAACTGTCCTCCTTCAGTGTGTCAAGCTGTCGGGTCGAGCTTTTAAGACAAATTACTGTTTAAATACAAAATGCTGCTTTCCAGCTAATGGAATCAGTAAATATGGAAAAATGTTATGAAAAAAGACCTCTGAGTGTAGACAGGCTGAGAGTGGCATGAATATTAAGCAAACACCATTAAGTTAAGCCAATGCTATACATGATATCCTCTGAGTTATATATTAAGGTAAAAACAGTGTGCCATGTATGTCAGTGTTGTTTATGACATCGGCAACTGTGGTGTGGTGTGCGCCTTTGGGAGACTCAGGAGAGTTGCTCATGGCCACTCATACTGATGTGTGCATGTGCGTGTGTGTGTGTATGAACCACACTGTGGTGGCAGCAGGGACTCAGCATTCCCATGCACGACACGTCCTAGGGCAATTGCTGCGGCGATTTACCCTCTGCTCTGTTGCCGTGGTGACTGAGTCACTAAGGAGGAGTGTGTGCGTGTGTGTTCGTGTGTGTGGAAAGGATCAGACAAGGGCCCTTGTCACTTAAAGATGATAGCTCGCTCTCCCTCTCTTTCACTTTTTTCTGTCTCATTTTCATCTCCTCTTTACCCACTCACCTTTTGTCTGCATCATTTTCTCATTGCTCCCATCATGCACTACTTCCTTTATCATTTCTCCTTTTTTTTATTACTGTTTCTTCGTCCCTTCCCTTCACATTACTCTGAGTACTGGTTAGTCTGTGTAGCATACGTCTGCTGCCATACACGGAAGTATCTTCTGCTTAAGGTTCGTGCTGACACAGTGTTAAAACCATTGTAGTCATAAAACAATTTTGTATCTTCAACCCCGTACGTTGTCACTCTGCCTTGCCATAGTGAACATTTCTGATAAAAATGAGAAGCTGGATATCACAAGACGCTTAGAGAGAATTCTTAATAGCGCGGATGAAGCATAATACAGTGCTTAGTGCTTTATTAAAGGTTTAGATTAGGAGCTGGAGAAAAGAGAGTTGTGCTATAAATCCGGGCGGCTTGGAAGGCTTAAGGTGTGATGGGAGAGGTATGAGAAGCGTGCAAGTCTGAGATGAGAGTAAGATAAGATGCTAAAAATAGACAGAGAAGAGAGATATGTTTCGAGAGAGAGGGCTACAGTGAAGATTTAGGAATCTGAGGAATCTGATTTAGGAAGTTCAGAGTTTTCTCTTAGTCCTTTCTGTCGCTTCTGTTTAGCTGAACGATCTCTCTGAGCGTGCTCTGATGTATTAGCCTCAATAAGGCCAGCATTAGGCTCTACTTTCAGACAGCTGTGGGCATCGTGGACAGATTTGTTTACTGGTTTAAACCTTACCTCTAAAATATTATCATCAGTGTGTGTACTGTAGTGATATGGTGAATCTTTTAGCATCCTCTTAGCATTGGCGATATACGGGGTCACCGCAGGCAGAGAGCCGGTGCATGTGAGATTTATGTCGGGAACTTGCAAATCCCAAGTTGTGAGTTGTAGATATGTCAAACTGTATTTGCTCATCTTTCAGAAGATTTGCGTTTGATTTTAATTGAAAATGTGATGTACACTCAAAACAGTGTATAACTATAAGTGTGGGAGGAAAAAAAAGATTATTCTTATTTCTCACCTTGTTGGTAGTTTGACTTTATCTCAAGCTCAGGCACACACTCTCACTCAGCCTGCAAGCTTCTCACCTCTCAACGCGCCTCTTGAGCTACTGTACAGCCTGCTTAGAATCAGATAGCTAAAACATCTAGTGGTCCTAATAGTGATGCAATAGTAGGTGCATGTTGGTGTAGCTAGGCAGTCTACACTAAAGTCTTATTTGTAAGCATGTTACTGTTGCATTGTAGGCCTCACAGAGTGAGGCTGTAGGAATACACATTCTACTCTGGACTTACATTAAGGCTGAGAACAGAGATAACACATCTAGCAGTGATCACTATACATATAACACATGAATAAACAGCTTTATAGGCTGTATTCCTCTGAAACTTACAATAAGTGTGCCACCAGACCCAGAGAGTTCATGACTAAATATACACATTACCTGACAATGGATTTGGCACTTGGAGAACATTAGGACACAGTTGAAAGATGAGAGGGCATCCTGCCTATAATTACACTGATAAAATTGTCAGTCTAACAAAGTGAGTGAATAAAGGCAACACTGTTAAAGGTTGACATAATAAGGCTATTACCATCAGCCAATCTGCCGTTTCTGCCTTTGTTCATTTAGCTGATTATTATGCCACTGTAGACAGAATGGAGATGAGATGGGAGAGAGTGCAGACATTCACTAAATTTGACATTGCCCTTCAGTTCCACAGGGAGGAAGCCTTAAATTAGGTTGCCCGAGATCCAGCCTTTCTGTCTGAGGAGAGGTCAAGGAGTGTTAGGCAACACTTATTCACCAGAGCAATCCTCTGTAGGCCTGTTGAGCTAAAAGAGAGACCAAGCTAAACTGTTGCACAGCAGAGAGAGTATAAAGGGATGGACAAGCAGGTTTTACCAATGCAGTGTCTTAAATGTGGGCACCAAAATGGCTGCCAGGCTGAGTTATTGTATAATAATAATAATGTCATTTTAGCTTATTCAATGTCAAACACACTTATATAAAAATGTAAAGTGAAAACAAATGAGTTGTCAGTACAAAATATGGCGTTAGTGTCCTTCTATAGTGTCATCTGTACATTTTTTCTATGCTCCAGAGGTTGCTCCTCTGCTTCTGCGGTGTCACAACTGAAGCTCCCACCACATTTGGTTGATATTTCAACCCCACATATATGACCCATGCTTATGTTTGTGCTAACAAAACATATGATCATATTGCCTGATATCATGATTGAACCAATACAGGCACAAAAGTTCACGTTATGAGGTAGGATAGTGTGGGGATAGGAAGCACAGTACCCCTTCACCCTGAATCCAGCTTTCAAGTCCCCTTGAAAGCTGGACTAAATAACCACTGACTTAGTTGTCTAAATAACCACTGACTTAGTTGTCACTACTTGCTTAAACAATTGAACTGCAGTCTAAATTCGTATTTACAAATTTGCTTTGAAACATGCTATTGTTTTTGTTTGGCACATTGCGAAGCAATTTTCTCATGAGATTAGCTAATGCTACTACTGTCACCTCATTATACCTCCAGCTTAACTCCCTAACATACATGTCCTCTTTAATTTTCCCTTAAGTAGCTTTAAGGCTTTTAAAATAATGTTACTCTCAACAGACTAACAGTCTCGCTTGTGCCAACTCTTCTTTAATTCCATGTGATGATCACACTGAGAGGAAACGAACAAGGATTGTGTACACAAGTGAACTTTGTAGCAGCCTCATAATAGAGTCAGTGTTGTAACTGAGAAATGTGTTTCTAAAAGGAGAGAAACAGAGGCTAGTAATGCTGGTTATCCATACTGTACAGTGTTCATGTAGAGCATATGATCTGGTGATAGCCAGAGCGTGGGCTCAGAGATTGCTTCCATGGCAACAGCAAAATTACCTGTAGGACAGTGTGTGTGTGTGTGTGTGTGTGTTGGAGTGAGAGAGAGAGTAATGAGCTGTTCAGATCTGTCAGGGACCCAGTATGTACACCATCTCAGCAAACACATTCAGAGGTCTCAAATGAAAGCTTCTCCGTTTCTTTCTCTATGGTCACGTTGGTTCTCACACACTGATATGAAAAACCTAATCACCACAGCTGTTGAATAATTAAGAGTATTGTCAAAGTAGATGGCAATACGTTAAACCCACTCACATCCAACCAACAGGGGGAACAAAAAAATGATTAGGCTTCACAATAATAAGGTCATTACAGAAAAGCACAGAGGAATGTTTGACAATAATTACAAGCCTCATTCATTGCTATTGGAACAGGATATTGACACATACTTGACAGACTGAGGTTGTCTGCAAGGGACAACTAAAATATGTTTTTAAAGGTATTATTTTTGCCATCACTCAATACCTAACCTCTTCTAATTAATACAGGCAGGGAGAGATAGTAATACAATAAGTGTTAAATGCAACACATGTCTGGGCCAGGGGTCCCTTAGCAATTAGTTTTTTGGTGACATTTTTTCTTACATTTGCAGTCATAGATTTTTATTAAATGTGTTGATGAGACAGTCACACAGTGTGTTATTTCCTATAAACATCTTCATTCACTTCCTCATGCTCTGAGCCTTTGTACATACCTCAATGTGCTTGTTTGTCAAATGTTGCTTGTGTTTGGAAAGACCTTTTTTTATTTATTTTTGGGGTGGCAGATGCCCAGATGGCAGCACACTATTGGACTGTGTGTAGAAGACTTACAGGTAGAATGAATAATTTGTTCAGTTTGAATGGATACTCACTGCTGGGGTAAATGATTCAGCCTCTTCAAGTAAAATACTGATTAATAATTACATTACAAGAAAACTGCAATATCCGTAGATGGTAAAGATTTTATATGTGGAGGTAACTGGCCTCCCATTTGTTAGCAGCTCAGTGCTGCGTCGCTTTGTTACTGTTGTTTCTTGTGAAGTTGGCGGGCAGACTGTTAAGTAAATGCTCTCAGTTAGCATTGTAGCTAATGAGGTAGTCTTACCGGAGGCTTTGGTTGGCCGAGTTTTGTGTCTCTGTCCTCAAATGAGAACAAGGAAAGACCTGGAACAACAAAAGAGACCGGGTGTGTTTAAGTTACACTTAAAATTTAGTTTAAATTGCACAAAAGTCCCAGTTGTACCACATCACTTCTGGCAGAATGAGTTATTTCCACCGTGTGAATTTGGTCACATGTGCCTTATATACAGAGTAGGGTGTGAAAGCTAAGGACAGTGAAATCCATTAGGCTGGTATCTAGAGTGATGATAGTGCAGTGGTTATGTAGGCTAGAAGCAGGAGGAGCGTTGGAACTGTTAGCATCTGTGGGTGGATGGGGGTTTCGTCTCTGGGCCTTCTGAATCATTCAGAGGTCCCAAAGCTGGACTGAGATTATTTATCATTCCGGGCACAGAACAAAGTGGGATGCAGATGTTTCTACCTGGAACCACTGCAACCGCTGAGACCCGCACCAAAGCTACTGTGCAGGCACATTCATGTGACAGAATGAGATTTAGTTTGTAGACAAATGAGACAATTGTATAGATCAGTTAACCCTATGTGTTGCTTTCAGGCTACTAGTGCAAGCTTGCAGTATTGTACAGTAAACTACATGATGGGAAATTTCCATTGTAAACAACATTTGACAAAAATCCATTTTATTTACTATTATATATATATTTTTAGTTACATTAATGCATTTTAGTTATTTACTGTTAATACATGTTTTGTGTATTCAGCTACTTCTGGTGATCAAGAAGAGTTATCTTATTTTTAATTTGCTTTAATAGCCACTTCACACTGCAGTGAAACTGTCCCTCTTAACAGCGTGTTGAAACCATCAGTCATGTGTATTTCGGCTGTGACAGTTCCTGTGTGTTAAGCAAGGCTCTCGACTCTCGGGGTTGCGATACTCGGCACACAAAGACGCAACAGAGATCAATGGAGTAGAAGAGGCTCGCAGTCCATCTGTAGTGCGGTGCATTCTGCAACGATTTCCTGCTGACGTTTTAATGTATCTATAGGACAGGTCGATGAGCACGCTGGGAAGAATTCTATATTTCTGCCTGATGAACTACTTAATCATCTAAGGGATGGTTGGCTGAGTGAGAAAAATCCATATCCATTTTACCTTTTGTCTTTCATTGGCCACTGCCTCTCAGGTCATCAAAAAAATAGACAGAGGAATGAATGGAGAAAGCGAGGGAGGGAGCACACATGGTGGGTGAGAAAATATATTTCAAACTACAGAAGTGAGGGAGATGAAGAGAAGTAGTTGTTAATCGTGACTGACGAAAAATAAGTCACACAAGGCTGTAACTCAGAACAGATTCACACCTATTTCAGAAGGGAGATTTTCTTGAATATTAATCAATTTTAATTATCAAAGGTTTCTTTTTTGTCATATTCAAATGTCAAATTCATATTCAGGTTAGACAACAGGCACAAAGAACTGCAACAGATGGAATGACACCTACATGAACCTGATCCCAACATGCTCTCAGTCTGGGACAGACTGATCAGACTAAACACACAGAAGAACTGTGGCCATTCCGCCAAAGATGCTCAGACCCACCTATCTGCCTAGTAGTGTGATTTTTTTCTTTTTTGCACTTTTTATAGGAAAACAATTCATCATTCTTCATTGACTTCAAAGCACATGAAGGTGCCTGTCATTTGGATCTGCTAGCATAAAAATGAAAAATGCTGATGTGTGCATTCCCAACAGAATAAAGAACCCTGAAGTAACTCTTTATAAATTGCTGAACCCAGACATTACAGAGACAGGAAGAGCATAAAAACCCCCGATACACTCTATACTACACGTCCAACTAGCGATTTACCACTATTAAGACAAATGTCCAAAATTGAGACTGCCATGTATCTGTAATCAAATGATTTGTTAAACTCACTGCAGGTTGTGTAGAATAATAAAAATCACAGTAGCTCGCTAACACATATGTTGTTTTTAATTTCCATTAGTACTTTAAGTAAAAACACTGCAAGATGCCAATAACTAATCTATTGATGAACTACTAACTACTATCTTGAATTTACTGCAGTGAATTATTAAATTAACACAATAAAAATTACGGTGCCTTCTAGTATGATGATGGCTTTGTTAAGATAAACACTTATTATAAAGGGATGTACCATGGTGGTATTCTACAAAGTGAGATTAGCAGCTCATCACCATTCTTAGCCAATCCAGTGGACCTGGAATAGAAGGTACATGAACTGTACTAGATTCTCTTGGGAGAGATCACGGTGATGCATTTTTGATGATGCACAGCAAAGAAAATGTTATATGAGACCTATTGCACATGTGTAAATACACATTGAAACATGGAATATCATGTTATTAATACAGTCCTTCCAATTGCTTTGTAAAATTGGGGGAAAATACATAGTAAAGATCAGTGACTAAATATTATTGATTATTTTATTATATTGATTATATCCTAATAACCACTCTTCAAATGTAAAGTCATTTTTAATTATATCCGCTTCTTGAGTTTTTGTCACCAGTTTACATTCTTTGCATTTCAGTTCAGTATTGTGTTTCCCAACTGTTCACCTCCATGGAGTGCTGGTGCACTCTGAAGAAAGTAGTCTTCATCCTCTTTTTCAGCATGACTGTCAACTTGATGAGCAATCAGCAATGGCTTCACTTAATAATGTAGTATTATGTACCCTGTAACCTGGACCAACCTGAATCAACCCGCTTTCTCTACTCGACAACGTACCTAATACATTTTTTTAAATAGTTTGCAAATTACCACTGTATGCTTTTCGCTAGGTAATTGTAAAAAAGAAAGTAAATAAGAAAGAAAGTCGTTCATCGACTGTAGTCGTTTGCAGTTCATCTTTATTTACTAATTGGGTTTTTCTGGGTATTTTGCCTACCTGTTTTTCAGGATGTGGACGAGATCTTTTCATTTCGAAGCCTGCCCATTTCTCAAAAGTCACCCTTTTCCTGTCAACTAAAAAACAAACAAAGAGACAGACACAGCCAGCAGAGCTTTCTATTAAGTGAAGCACTGCTATTGTGTGCTGTAACGCCACTTTGTCTCTCAGTACTTTCCCCTATAATCCTCCTCGCTTCGCTCTACCATGTCCTCACCTTGTCGTTTTTCACTCCCTCACCTTCATCGCCTCATTTTTTTTTCTCTTCCTCCTCCGCCCTGCTTTTTTGATCAGTGCTCTCCGTCACTTTTCTCACACACCTTGCTGTGCCAAATATCTTTTTTATCTGTCTCACCTGAGTTTGTACATCCAGGGAGCGTTCAGAATACATATTGGTAAAGAGGCAAGACAAACGCCAAACTGCCTGTATGTGAAACCGGTGGGAGAGATCAGTGTCATAGTTATTTTACCGTTTTGTGTCACTCGTGCTATTTATATTTTCACTTACGATCATTTGTATGTCACAGTATGTCTGATAGATCTGGGCACTATAGAGGGGAGTTAGGGGATTTGTTGTAGTTTTTTAATGCTCTTTTGTTGATACTTCACTACAGGATGATATTTAACGTACTAGTTTTAATCGATTAGAGATTCGAGACTAATGAAGCAAGACATTAGTACATTTTATATTTATACTGTTTAGACTAAGTTGGAAGCTTCTTACATGAAGGAAAATTTTCCATCACTGAGCTTGTACCAAGCTTGTTGTAGCTGAACTAAATAAAATCAGAACAATTAACATAACAGGTTTTAGAACAAAGCAGAGCAAGCAGGGGAATGAAGTGACTTTGAATCAATAATTTCATCTTCAATCTGTTTTCTCTTGTGCTACGCAGGAGAATAGAGCGTCATCTCATTATGGTTTGCATTTTTAAAATCAGAGCTTGAAGTGGCCTGCCAACCAAATGATCAATCTGATCTGACAATCAGTATTTGCTCAAGGCTCTTCAGCAGCCCGAGGACATAATTTGCCACATTAATCTGCTGCATTTTCATGCAGAGCGCAAAAAAGAAGTGCGTCAGGTGTTTGTTAATGACAGTGGGTGGACTGAGGACCACTTTTATACGGCTTTTGGGTATCTTAGAGCAGCGTGTCTTCCTATATATACATCTCTCCTTTATCTCTTCTGAGCAGGTGAGGAGGTGTTTCAATCAATTAACAAAAGGAGCAGATATGCATTTAGTGGTAATTTAATGAACTGTGTTCATGTAACATCTGCAGCATCACAATGAGATGTGCATAGAATGAAGAGATTCTCTCGCTCCTCTGATTTGCTATGCTACGGTTTGGTAGTATCTAACCGGCTGATAGGAGGAGGAAGAAGGAGAAGAAAAGATAGAGAGGCCTAGGCCAGATGAGGTGAGGGGCCATGACTTATTGAGTTGACACTCTGTATTTGCAGCATGGTGTTCTGTACTGAAATGCAATATTGGTTTTGTTTACATAGTAATTGATTCTAGTGGAGTAATGCTCTTCTTTGTTTTACCTTGGGTACAGCCAATAATTATTTTATTTTATTTTAATTTACTTTTATTTATTTATGTATTTATTTACGCACACTGGCAAACAAATTATGTGTTGTTTGTTGATCCTATCACATAACAGATTTCATTTTTATTTATTTCCATTAATTTAAAATGAAAATCTTAAACTGTGTAATCTTCATCTGTTGATAAGGGCTGCAGAGAGCTCTGAAGATTTTTGTATCATTATTATTTAAATATTATTAACCACGGTTAGTGACTGAATTGAGATTATGAATAAACATACTCGTCTTGTAATGAACCAGTGGGATTAATCCAGTAAATTTGTTTTCCTGGCGTCTTGAATCATATTACCTATTGGAAGTTCTACTTGATTGATTTCGGTTTGTTGCTTTAAGTGTGCTCGTTAAGCCTCTGGGCAGTTTTAAAGGAAGGAAGAGATCAATTAGCCAGACCACACTGGTGATGCTATTGACTGAATTGCACAAGGAGGATTGAGCTTCAGAAGGAGCACTGCAACATTTTCTTCCCACAGTGTTGGGGAGTAACGGATTACATGTACTGACGTTAAGTATTTAGAATACAAAATATGAGTAACTGTATTCCGTTACAGTTACACTTTATTGAGGTGGTAATCAGAATAAAGTTACAAAAAATTGTCTTCTTACAACAAAGATCTTATTTATGGCAGATGTTTGACTCTCCTGATCGCTTGTCTCATTGTGTGGTCATATACATGTGTATGACAGTGAATAGTCATTGGAGTGAGAGCTCCTACCATCAATACAACATCTTTGAGCAAAGCTAAAGTTTTTGGTTCATGTCGGCAAACTGGACAGAAAGCTGCAGCTGCGGGGGATGGGGAGGACAGAGCAGCCGGACTGATGGGTCAGAGTCTGAGGATGAGGATGAAGCGCTGCGTGCTTAATGCTCCTCATGATGCTGGTACTACTACTAGCTGCTAGCTAACTCCGTCTAAAACAGAGGCTGATTAACATTTAAGTACAAATGTGTCGCTTGCAGTCAGGTAGTTTTATACATGGGTATGTTTGATGCACATATTTAAACACTGTTTCTGTGTGTGTAAAAGGACCTTTGGTTGCATTGTTTAAAATATATATTATTCTGTCATCATAACGTCTTTTTTTCAGTTTTTTCTAAATAGAATAACATTGATGTGATACAGTCAGCTGGAACAATCTAGACAGATTTTATCGAATATTTTATAGCGTCCTTTGCAGTAAACAGGGACTGATCGCTGCATTCAATCACTTAAAATGTAATTCAATGTGTGAGTAATCCAAGTATTCAGAATACGTTACTCTGACTGAGTAATATAATGGAATACATTGCAAATTACGTTTTAGGGCATGTAATCTGTATTCTGTAACTGAATACTTTTTAAAAGTATTCTTCCCAACACTGCCCATGCAAGGAGTTTTCCCCCTAAAGTGAAAGTGAGCTTTTGTGGCCAGGAATGAGGAATGTGCATTAGCGATTTGATATGCTGACTGAAGCATCTAAATGTGGTGATAAAGGAATGTGTATGAAACCTCCTTTAGGGGGCTTCTAACCTATCTGTAAGGGAAGTTCATTAGAACGATTTCTAATCAGAGATTAGTGTCTCATGATGGTCCAAGCGCCTCCTCCTGAGATATATATTAATCTCTTGAGGGGCAAATGCTTGGCATGTAAGGAAATACATGTAAGACACATTAGCAGCAGCAGCAGCTGAAATATCTCATTTCCTGACACACTTTGGTCCCGTCTGAAGGAACGTAGAGGAAACAGTGCCGGGCTGCCAAGCCTTTGGTGCGTGTCTGAAGATAGATGAGCTAGATTTGTCATTCAGCCAGTGCACCTATAATTACACAGAGGAATTATGGCTGCACACTAAAATTACTGACTGAATAATAAGCAGAACCACGAACACTTAGATTCATTTCACAGGTGCTTCACACTTAACCAACAGCTAATTGGGTGTGGGACAGTTTTCTGAACAAAGCCTAGCTTTGAACACATCTCATGAGGTAAAGGTGTCTTTGGAAGGTTGTCCATCAGTGTCAATGCAAAAGTTGAAGCTATGGTGCCTTTATGCAAATGGACTGGGTTTAATGTGCATATCAAAATCTCCACATATAATATTTGGAGTATATTCGTGGTTTTTAGTCTTTTAAAGATTTATTTTCCCCCCTGACATTTAAAATCAGTGCATTTGATATAGTTGGTAACACAAGAGAAACAAAATGTTGGACATTTTATTTCTAAGGGTCTCTAAGGGTTCTAAGGGTTTCTAATGTCATGTCATTAAAAATCAACACAAAGGAGTGGTGCCAGTTGGTAAAAGTGCTTTTTAGACTCCTCTTTGTCCTGTTGTTTACATAGAAACATTTGATGACTATAGTTTGCATCTTTGCTTGCACAAAGACACATTTTATGGGATTGTTGGTTTTTAGGAATGCATCTGTTGGTGGTTGATTGGTTAGCCGGTGGTCTGACAGAGGCCTTGATTGTACCTGCTGTGTTGATTATATCTTGTGGTTTGTGTCAATTGAATCATAACACATGTTTTTCCTGTGGTGTAAGCATTATTATCAATGTAAATGCAGTATTTTTTTACACACACACACATCACTGCAAATGTAGGGGCAACATGAATGTGTTTTAACTTGGACCACAAACCCGTCGTGCCGCCTCACACATCCCTCTCTATAGTCTTCCCTTTACCCTTCAGCAGTCTGTAAAAACTTCTGCCTGATTTCGCTCTCAGTCTGTTTGTGCAGTCGATTACACTGCAGCTCTTTACCATTTTAGCCATGTTTCCCACATTTTTCCATGTGAATGCATCAATGGCGCTGGCTGTTACATATTGTCTATTCAGAAGGGAGGGACTGTTGTGACTTTTGTGCATTAATGTGGCATTAAACAAATCTCTAACTAATGACTTCAAAAAATGATTAACAGGACAGTAAATAATTAACACATTGGTTTTTTTTTTACGTTTCAGTCTCTCTTTTATCTGTGCTTCTTATAGTGTATTGTTTTACCTTTTTATTATATTATATTATATCAAAAACAGTCTGACATGGAAATGAAAGAGAATTGAGAGAATTGGAACAGAACAAATATTAACACATCTCAGTATGACATAATTTCCAGCCTCCTCCATTTTTCATGAAGCTGGACACACCTTTATATTTTTCACATTGGATGGACATTCAGCTAACTGCTAGCTCTGTGCTCCTCATCCCAATGGCATGACCAGGATTTGAGTGTTTCTAGTCAGTGGTTTTAGTAAATCTATTGTAATATAAAGACAATCTGTATGTGCAAGTGTGCCGGTAGATGGTGAAACAATAGTCGGAAAGCAGTAGGTACTTTTGGCGCAGTGGGATAGCAGGGATAGCAGGGTTGTCCAATAACCGGAAGGTTGGTGGTTCAATCCCAACTCCTCCCTAGTCACTGTTGTGTGTTCTTGGGCAAGACACTTCACCCTAGCCTGTGGCGCGCCATGCTAGTCATTGTATGACACTGCTTGTGCAGCAGCCGTAACGAATTCCCCTCTGGGGATTAATACAGTATCTAAAATAAAAAATTAAAAAAAATTATTCTACCACAAATATTGCCCTTAAAGACGGCCCTTTTGGGAGAATTTCCTACGGTTCACCATAATTCCAGTGTTTACAGCCACAGCAAAATCACCTCTGGCATTCATCCTCATTTCATCATAAATCCATGTATACATAAAACAAGAGTTACATTCAGTAGCCACTACGTTTTACTAGTATTGTTATTGGGATACCATTCAGGATTCCAGAGGGTGGATATAATTGATCTGCATAGTAATGTGTCTAAAACATATAAGGGTGACCTTAAAGTTAAAATGGTCACCGATGTGAGTAAAAACATTTGTCTCAGGTGCTTACACAACCATGTCACGCAGGTTGTCAAAGCTGAACGCCAACTTTATCCTCCCAAATATCCCAATTCTAACTGCCAGTCTCCTGCTGTAACATAAATATCAAAGGAGAGATGGTGAGCAGTCGCTTGACTAAACAACTAACAGAGCATAGAATAATAAATCAACATTCAATCCCCCAAACTGTGACGGTGCAGATAATAAAAAGCATCCAAACTTAAAACAATACCCTGTGTGTGTGTGTTTTTTTTTGGTTCTTTATGCCTTTTGTCAAAACAAGAAAATATCTCCCTCTCTTTGACTTTATCTTTTGTAAAGATATCTCATTTCCATTCCTGTCTGCCTCATTATCCCCATCCCTCCTCTCCCAACCTGCCCTGATTTAACAACAAGAACAAGTGAGACAGAAAAGGATGTGTTTCTGCTTTGTTTCTGCTACGTGATGAGTAGATAAATGTGGTGTTACAATGAATACGGCAGTACTTCACTTCTGCCTTTTGTAATGCTTGTGGATTACACACTTTTTTACTTGGGAGTTTTCCACTTTAATAAGTTCAGTTACTACAATAAGTCAGACCAATATGTCCTTAAGCCTTATTTGTATTTACATCTTACTGTTCTTTGTTGTTCCCTTCAGCACTCTCTTACAGCCATACATTCACTGGGATCATTAATTTTTTACCAGTCCAATTTAAAGGGATTTAATGGCATGCGTGCTCGCTGACCCTCTCATGGAAGGATAAATTAGAGCAGAAAATGATTTGCAAGTGTTGGTTTTGCTTTACATTATTGACTCGCATGCAGTCAATTAGGTAAATTAACTCAATCTGCAGCTTTGTGGTTGTCAACAATTCTCATGGAAAGTCTATGAAATACAGTCTGGTCACTTTCAGCCTCCTCTGTTCTCTCTGCCTGTTGTTTTCTGCTGTTATTTTAAGTCGGGTAAGTCATCAAAATTTCGGTAGCATCACATTAAGCCAACAGTTAAAAATAGGAGACAGTAGTGCAAATGTTAGAGATAGTTTTAGGTAAGGATGAGTACGGTTTTGGGGTTTTAGGAATCTGTCCGATGGCGTGTGTGTATGTGTTTGAAATGACCAACTTACATATCAAGGGAGTAAGGACAGGTGACTATAAAATAGATAGTGGCATGGTTTAATCAGCATATGGCAGATATTGTACTGCTACTTGGATTCATTGATCAGATTGGTTTAAGTTACCCTGTGTGTTCTTGCCACGCTGTTGGAATATCTCTTCAGTATAAAAACAAAACCTACCATACTGTTGCTTCCATCCTCCATCCATCCAACAATCAGTATTAGCTGGCTTCATTTAAATGAAGTGACTGGTGTTTAAGTGTGCCCTCGTGTTCTTTAATGAGTAACTGGATGAAAAGTCTAACTTGGTGCTAAGAAAATGGTTGAAGCATTTGTTAAAGATGGGAAAATTTTCACTCATAACAAGTTGTGTGAGGGTGTTTTTTTTAACCAAAACCATGATCTTTTACTAACAAATACATAGCTTAAAAAAAGTCTGGAGTGAGGTTAACACCTGCCTCCGATGCTTGTGGCTCGATCTTTATGCTACCTATACTAAAACAACCTGTAATGCATTGTGTTGTTTCTCAGTGACAATCAACCTTACTTGCAGTGTTTGGTAGTTTAAAGTAAATGGGATGAAAAAATATCAAACGTCACTGACAGATTTCAGTGCCTTGTGCATCTGTGTTGAGCATGTGCTGCACCAGTGTCTGTCACTGGACAATCAGTGCTTTGATATATTTCAGTTACTGAAGTAAGCAGGCACTATGCTAGATGGTGGACTAGTTGTTGGTTCAAGAGTTTCTCATTTGAATTTCTTTTTTGGGACTACAGGTTTCAACAAAGTTGGACCCTCAGCCTCCTAAGGTTTTCCTTTCCAGTGTGAGGAAAATGACTTCCAAAATCCTCATCATTCCCTCCACAGCCAGTGCTGATTTAGAGAGCTAGAAAAGAGCAGAGCCAAGGATGGATAGATGAAATATTGATGAAAAGCTAAATGTGTGATTTGTAGCATGGCATCAAAGGCATCTGCTTCACTGGTGCAATGAGAGAGAGAGAGAGAGAGAGAGGGAGCAAGGAGGGAAGAGGGGATGGCAGAGACAGGGGAGATATATAGATGCATCCAAACCAGATGATGACAAGGAGTGAACGAATCCAGTCCCTGACAGTGTGATAACATCACATTGCAGCATGGAAGGGAATCTCTTCTATTTTTAAAATCTTATCAGAACGATACTTTTTTTTTTGCCTACATTTAAATAAGTATGCTATACTGTAATGAAATAACCACATCTATATACCACTATGTGATAAGTATTTCAAGTTAGATGCTTATGTCAATACATATACATTTTATTAGATATTAGCTTCATGACATCAAATGATCATATTTCTATTTCATATTGCAGAAAATCACTTGACCTAATTTTATAAGCATGATAAATTCCCTATTATTATTTTTTTGGTACTGTAGATGACTTGTCTAAATGTCTAATAAGATACCTGTTATTACTGTAGCCACAGTAAAAGTAAACATGCGAACTAGCAGAAAAAAAATTCCTGAATTGTAGACGGACTGACTGACGGACTGAAGCCACACAGAGACACCAGAGGATAAAGCATACGATGGGTAGCCGATGCAGTGGCTATAAGCTTCTGCTTCTAATTTTAGAAATGCCTTAAAAAAAAATCCATGGCAGGATCAGTACATAAAGTGCAGACGTATTGCTCTGCTTGCTCTTCCTTCACCCTTTCCCTTCTTTTTCTACCCTTCCACCCCTTCACTAACTGTTCTTTTATCCTAGCCAAATGCTAATGCAGCCAGAAGGCTCTTTGAAATTGAAATGATGTGAAAATAGAATTGCAGTGGCAAATGAGCTGTGTTTGCCGGTACCATCGGGGCCAAGCGAGCCCTTTGAACGTGCCTCTCCCCCAGCGAGGGGGGCCCTGTTCTGGGCCGCAGTCTCTCTGGCGCTCCCCTCCCTTTTCACGTCAGCTGGAGATCTCCCAGCGGAGCAGAGATCAAGCTGAAGCTGAATGGAATGGAGTTCCGTTTCACACACACGGATCTATACATAGCCTCATTTGCAGAAAAACATCATCACAAACTTCAAAGCATGTAGAGGTTTCTACATACACATGTGTGTATATATACTGTGTTTCATTGGCAATGTAAATTATTGTCTTTAGCTAGGGGTCAGTTGTAGGTCTCAGTATGGATGTGGACTTTATCGTCAAATTGTTCGACAGTCTGATGCTATGCACAGTCGAAACCATGGACACACACGCACTAGCTCTGAGCCGTGTTCAGAAACTCAGCAGTGTCAGAAACGTACCTTTAGAAAACTTGTTGACGAGAAATCCGGTCACAAACACGCCGGAGCAGAAAAAGACAAACACGCCCACCGCAGACAGACACTCCAGAGGGAAGCAGCAAAGAAGCAAAAAGTCAGCGAGAGAAGAAAACCAAGTTAGACAAGGGAGAGCCAAGACACAGGTTTGACCAAGATGTCAGACGAGAAGAGGAAGTCTTCAAATCTTGTTGTTTTAGGTGACAGCAATCCCAGCCCTAATCCCCCTGAATATGCACTCACACAAAAAGGTACACATAAAAGCGTCTCAGAGTCAAGTGTTATATAAGAATAAATACAAAGCCTGTATGTTTTCAAATATGCATCACAGTAGAAAGATGGCGCATGTAAAATTAATTTGTTTATGCACAAAAAAAGTATCTTATAATACCACCATGTGAGATATCTTGCAGCATAAGGTGAGGTCGATCAATATTATGATATAATTTGGCATCTATGTACCTGCGGCCCTTCTGTGCTTGAATGGATGTTGTCACTCTCAGAAGTGACAACATCCAACAACGAAGTTTGTTGTTGATGGGACCTTAGCCATTTAAAATGTGTTTAATGTTGTGAAAAGGACTGTAGACTCTGAATAAAGATATATTATTCTTTTCAAGAACCTTTTGAAGCTCAGTATAGGAGAATCTTGAAGTGTCTTGGTGACCTTTAGCCCACTCTCCTATGGTCAAATAACATATTAGGAATAGTGAAAATTCACTCTTTGTGTTGTTTATTCGTAAAGACGTGTGGTGTTGGTGTTGGTGTCCCACATAATGGGATTTAACCAAAATGGGAGATAAAGGAGGAGACGGTTCAGCTATCTATCATCCACTGCTCCACTGGAACTCTGGAACTACAGCTTATCAGAACATTTGTTGTGGCCATAGTCAGTAAGTGACAGGCATGTAAAAAGATGAAACTTTTTAATCCAGGGCTTTAAGTCATGAAAAATGTGTTTCTTGGTGTATTCTGATGAATGTGTCATGGGGAGATTGAATTAGAGGACGCACGAATGAGTAAATGAGATTGGGACAGAAAGGCTCAAATGAAGTATGTGTGTAGAGGAAGGTGTGTGCGGTCTGTTTATGTCTGTGCTTCACATGTTGGTTAAGTCAAAGAAGCTTTTTCCATCGAACACCATAGAACCATAGAACCACCATAGAACATGGCCTGACTGAGCCTCTCTTCAGTCTCAGCATTGCTCCCTCTGGTGCCTCCAGCATTACTTCCTGGCACTCTGCCCGGTATGGAAATACCCCTCAGCCTTAATGGACATTTCATTTAATAATCAGTGATTGATCGCTGCTGGTAATGATGTATAAGCAGTAAGATTCAGGGATGAAGGATATTCTCAGTCAATAATTGGAAAATGTAGAGAGCTCTGTCTCAGACTGTGTTGCCAATAGTGGCATGTCTCCTTAACTCTCCAGTTGTCAATATGGCATCTCTTTATTTGCCAGAGGCAATTAGCACCATGGAGTCATGTTGTTGAGTTAGAGTTACATCACCCTCACAGAGCTAATTAGACACACTTGACCTTTTCTACATGAGGCTAATTTTAGAGATGCAACTTTAAGACGAGGCAGAACAATTAGATCAAGAGGTGTAAATCAGACCTTACACCGTATATACATATATATGCTGTATATTTTTGAAAAAAAAAAGGAACTGAAATCTTTAGTGTCATTTTTATCAATGAAAGAGAAACAATATACAATTGCAGAAATGGTGTGTTTTTACCTAATTGCACTTTTTATGAACGGAATTATTATATGTTATCATGGATCTGTAAAATATCTGTAGACAGTCATGATGCTTGCATCAAATATGCACGCTATATATTAAAAACAACCAACTAATTCGAGCAAAAACCTCACCACTAGGTGCCACTAAAATCTACACACTAGTCCTATAATGACGCAAACACCTGGCTGTACTTCACTTCATTGAGATGCTCAGGTCACTACTGTACAGTCTGGTTGTGTAAATAATTCAACAGCATGTCTTTTTCCCACCATATCGTAGAATTCTTTTGTAGCTAATGAGCTCCTCACCACACACTTCCCATTGATGTTATTGCCTCCACAGCAGATGCAGCCTCCAGAGACATATAGTGATCACACACACACACACACACAGAGTCTCATACCTTAAGATGTTTAAAAGTCAACTGTGTGACATTTAGTGACATTTAATATTCATGGAGGTGTCCATGCTGCTTCTATTTGTGAGTTGCACTCTCTGTACTGAATGTGATGATGAAATTATACATTCATATAGTATGTTACATAATCACCCCTCACATGTAAGACACACACATTTGAGATATTTCTCTTGTTGGTTATTTGCATTTAACAGTGTATTACGTCCACAGACAGGATGTGAACACAGGCTTTCATGTTTAGGAGATAGGATAGGATTCTATGAGGGGACATACTTTTTAATATTATTTTAAATAATAGAGGTAATAAAGACCAAAAAATGAGTGCTAAGACGTGACGGCTACTGTACATCATGTATAATGTTAAGGTTAGCATGCTTTTCCAGCTCATGACAGACCAAACCTCATATTATACCTCTCTGGGAGTTTGGAGAATGCTGTTGATTTGTTTTCACAGAATTCGAGCTTGGCATATGAGTTTGGTTCTCCGCTAATCTGGCTCACTTCATATCATGGCAAAGGAAATAGAGTTCTGCACAGTGAAGTTTGAAAATATCTCTCTAAGGGTACTGCCATTTGGAAGAAAAAAATGGCATCTTTTGAGCCTAAACACTGATCCACATAGCTGCATTGCTTCATTGGCTACAGACTGCAGCGTGACTTCCTTGTTTTTTTAGCCAACGATAACTAAATATGAAAAAAAAAAAACTAAACACTTGATCACAGATCAGCGTAAACAAGCCATAAACCATCTCTTGGAATAAATGATTTGAGGAGTACTTTTTAGTTCTTGGGTCTATGTCCCATCTTCTAACACAGAGGAGGTGGGTTTAATGATCTACATTGCAACCAGCCACCAGGGGGCTCCAGGTGTTTTTGACCTCACTTTTGGGAAGCTGTTATGGCTTCCATCTTGTACAGTCTCTGGTTTAACGTTGAATGGGTAGTGGATTGACTCCAGAGTTTGTTTTTGTGCACACAGGTAATTATAACACAGTGCACCTTGATGAAAGTGCCTCTGTGTCTCAGAGTTATTTAACACACTATATAGTACAGTGCTGCACCTTAATTAGGCATTGAACCTTTAAATCAAATACTGGTCTAACATACGGGTATCAGTTTTTGGGCTTCAAAACTAACTCACCCATAACAAGCAGGATGGTCTGCCCCTTTAAATGTTTTGATACATATTTCAGTGATGTTATACTGTAGCTACAGACAAGAAAAAGAAAGAGAGAAAGCTATGACAGCTGAAAATGAGCTGGGATTCATTCCCATGCAGCTGTATGTACGTGGCTTTTTATACTAATTGGTTTTGTCACCATGAAACCCAGGGCTTCCTTTTTTAAGGTCTCCTTTATGTCATGTACATGCAGAGGGGAAAACACAGTTTGCAAGATGCTGAAATGAGGCTTTTGGCTGTCGTGGAGGCTCAGCAGGCCAAGAGACATGTATCTCCTAAATCCATCCCATGTCACCTTTAATGTCATGTGTGTAACATGTTGCCTAAGCAGGAAGTGAAAGTGATCAAAAATTATTTTAATTGATTGCTGTTCTTTGTGAATATGTGTGTGTTTTTGTGACTGCCCACTTCATATGATAAAAATAGAGCAGATAGAGGTTCACAGGTCAACAGCTGAAGCCGGAGAGGCAGCGTTGGCGTTTCATAGCTGAACCAGGATTACAGTGCACTTTTGATTTGCTTTGATAGTGTGATAATCCCTGAGATTTTCACTTCACAGCTGGAAGTGGTACCAGAAATGTCAGTCAGGAAAAGGAACACATAATTCTGTATTTGAAGATGAACTGAAGCGTTTCATGAAAAATGCTATAATACACATATTGCAAAAAAAAACAAACTTTAAATCACCCATAAATTATAGTGCATTCTATCACTGGAGCCATTTCTTATGCAGCATTACACAAACATCTTTTCTGCTGAGTCCTGCCTCAAAGCCTGAAGTCAAAATCCATATTTCTTTCTTGTGTAAGTAGGGTCACAAACTCGGGTTTAAAACCTCTGCAGTTCCTGTCATGCCATATTTCACAGAGCAGTGGGTGAACACAGAGCAGAGCTGACAAGTCTCACTGCGTGAGGAGAGAAGGCTTGGTTCAGAAACAGCTTGACTCCCTGATAAATGGATTGGCCACTGGCCTATTAGCTGACAGTGTTGGTCAAAATGAGTCGGTTAACAACGAGAGGGGGGAAACACACTTGTCCCTTTGGATGTGAGACGTTCTGCTCTGACACATCTTGAGATGTATTTGGTAAGACTAGTCAGCAGTGCTGGGCACATTACTTTAAAAAAAGTAACTAGTTATAGTTACTTCTCCCAAAAGTAACTGAACATACCTACATAAACATACAGTCTCTGTTTAGTTCTGTCTGTCACAGGATTTTGAGGAGCAGAAATATCAGCGGGATCTGCTTGGATGTGGCGGCTCCGTCTCCTTTGTTAGCAGAGTTATCACCTGGGTTTGAGCTGCAATCAACAGTGTCTAATTTGTTGAAGCTGTGACGATGAGAGGTCTTCATGAGATTTGAATTGCTTGTAACTGACGTGGAAACAAACGTCCCTGGACATAACGTACATGTCACATACACGTTCTTGCTTTTTATTACCACGAAGGAGAAGTAATGGTTATTGTACCTTAGCATAGTGAGCTCAATAGTAACACTGCAATTTATTGTCAGTAACAGTAACAGCGTTGTAACGTTGGAAGCGTTAATCCGTTTGTTTATATATAGTGTTGTTTATAACACTGTTATTCCCATCACTGATAGTCAGTCACTGAAGACTGAACCATTTTGACCTGGGTTCATTCTCCTATCTAGTAGTGGACTTGGATTTGAGTCGTATTAATCCAGCCATGGATTGGGCATTACAAAAAGAATTAGAAATGTTTTCATAACATCATATAACAGTCTTGGCAGGACATGCATCTGACTTAAGCATGTAATGCACAAAACAGGTTTGGCTGAGGCCTTAAAATAGGCTTAGGATGCAAAGGGTTAAAAGAAACACTATAGAAGTGAGTCTGTTAGGTCAGTGAGCTTTTTTCCAGATGAGGTTACGTAACGGCTATGGCCTATGTAAAATAGGTGTTTAACAACCTGTTAAAACACAAAAGGAAGCGAAGCGAAGACAGATTCAACAGTAACTTACTACTACTACTACTTACTTTCCGTTACCTTGTGAGAAATCTTCATATTGTCTAGGTAGAGAGCAGATATGGCAAACAGCTTATCGTCAGCCAGATAATACTGTCTACTCTAACTTCCAACTTTTCTTTAAGTTGAATTTTTCGTCACCTAGGGCCAAGTAAAAAAAAGAATGGACATTGTAGAATTTACATTGTAGAATGTACATTGTAGAATGGCAATGGCACTGACGTTATTCCACCATGTCCAAACCATGTACACATGCACACTGATTAGATGGCATTGTGTTTTCAATAAATACTAAGCTCCAAGCTCTACCAAGGGAAAGTATCCTTGACCTAAGAAACAGCTACTTATTCAATGAATAAAAAAATATTTAAAAGTCATTAGGTGAACTAACTCATTAGGTCATTTAATGTTGATGTGAGAACAAAACTCACTTTGGTGAATGCCAGAATTGAATCTTTAATGTAACAAACACTTGAGTTATTGACATGATGTGCGTGCTGTTCATGTGTTACTGAGGACCCAGCTTTGCCTGTCTCTGCTTGCTGTATTTTTCTGTGCATAAATTCATAAAGTCCACATGTAGAATTGCCCTTGAATTCCTGCAGAAAAAAGACACCCCTTCTGTTTCATCTGCTGCTTTAATGTTTGACTAAAGCTTGACCAAATACTCCCAAACTTCCCACTGTGAAGGACATTTGACTAATAGCAGACATTTGCCAACATTTGTGCTCCCAGCCTTTTCTTGAAGTCAGAGGAAGGGTAAAACTTGTCCTATACCTGTAGTTTTGAGCATATTTACCCAAATGCGGTGTGTATTCTCAGCAGATGGATTAGATGCGTGAAGGCTAAGAGTTCCTGACATTTATCTTCACACTTTTTTTCTTTACTGTCTTGTTCGTTTGCACACCAGTCACATGTCTTTGCTCACGCCCCCCTCCCCTCCCAGACTTTTCACTGCTTTGAATTGACTCACTGACATTGACAGCGTGGGTGTTTGTTTCGTCAGCAGAGCAGTGGAAAGAGAGAGAGTGCAGAATAAAATTATTAGCAGCAGAGGAGGAAATGTGAGTAGATGAAATAAGCGGCGGGAGGAAAACTAAAAAGAACTGAAATGCAGCGTGGGTACAAGACAAGGTGAGGGGGACATTAGAGTGGGTGTGAAAGCTTTTAGTTCTCCATTGCATCACCTCAGTCTCGCACAGTCGGACCTGTCTTCTCAGCACTGGATGTAGCAACCGTGGAATACTTGCATGTAGAGAGCAAAAAATACAAAAAAACACCATGGCCTTTTTTTATAGATTAGATTTTCTCTGTTTGTTTGAATGTATATTTTTCTGCTTTGACAGGAATAAAGTCTATTTTCTAATACTAAGCATGACCCCATAATGTAAATGTTTATTAAATGGGATATGGTTGGCTTTGGGTCAGGGTTAGAGCTAGTTGTACTGGTTACAATAATGTAGGAGGTTAGAGCTTAAAACAGTCCCAAAATATTCAGCCCTACCCTAACATAATCTGCCCGAGCCTGATTTAAACTTGAGGGTTTTTTTTTGTCCGCCATTAAGTGACACTTTGAACTAGAGTTGTTTGAATGATGGAATTCTGTTGAGAATGATCGCAATGAATGATGCAACAATATTTTGTCAGAAATCGGTGTGTTTATTCAGAATATTCATGATGCATTGTGGGATACATTAAGAGCACGCTGGGGTCTAAAAATTCTCACTACACATTCGAAGAGCACTGAAAAAGTGTGAAGACACAATATAAGGTTATTGAATACAGGTGGTGGTGGTGGTGGTGATGTAAATCATCATATAGAAATGATCATTTACATACTATTGTTATAGTTACTGTTTCCACCAATCAGAAAGCTTATCAGCCAAAATGTTTTTTTTTCTTCCCAGGAATTGTTTATATTGGGCACATTTTTAAAATTGAGATGTAATTTTGATAGTACAGACACATAATGGACCACTGGAGGTTTCATCAGTTCTACACATGTTTCGAAGAGAAATAGCCTCTATTTGAAACCACTAGAGGGATCTGGGGTCCAGAGGGTTAAATATAGTTTCATTGTGAAAGTCAAGGATATTTAAAAAAAATAGTCAGTACTATGTAAAGGTTGCTAGATGTATAATCAAGGTTATTCTATATGTATTTGTATCATATGGTCTTGAGTGGCTATAATACCACTCTGTAAGAGAGTGTTTAGTATTTCCTTTTATTTCCCCACTGATTATCATCTCTTTGAGACATGGCCTTAGTGCAGGTGTTAGCCACAGGTACACATGGCACACAAACATGTACAGACTCCAGCATTGCAACAATGATGTATTCGTCTTCTTCTTCTTCTTTCCCCTTCACGTTACTGCCGTTATGATCCTTCGCAGGTACAAAATCAGATGCTGCTATGCAGATTTATAAAACATCAGTTCCCATTTAGTACCCCTCTGCTGGTGGGGGTGAAACTCATGAAATAATTCTCAGTTCTGATAGAGCCTGATGATGATGTGGAATATTAATTCATCATCTCCCCCCACCACCACCAGCAGCCCATGCACAGACTTCCCTTTAGGATTGTCTAATCTCAGGATTTTCTATGTTGGAACACATTTTCCCATTTACATGACATATTTTAGTCATTTCCTCGACACCTCGTACGCATTATGTGTCACAGTCATCTAGATAAATGGCAGCTTTATTCAGATCTGTGTTGCAGCTGTTTTGATGGATAGCTTCACGGGAGCCTGTCGTTTTGCTCTTAGATGTAAAGTATCAATTTCAAAAGCCTTGGATCGACAAATGTTGAATCTAAACGTGAAACGCAGCTGGAATGAGAGTTTGTTTGGCAGCGTACATTTACACACAGCAAACTGATATGAAAGAAATCAAGTTACGGGATAATTAAAACGTTGAAGTGGCAATTTACATCTGTTAGCCTGACACCACTTGATCAAGATAACAGAAAGATGTTATCGAAGGTTGAAAGAAATGCCACGCTGAGTGATGTTTTGCATGCCCAGCCATCTATCCACCCACACCACCTCTGTTAGGCGGCGCTGTGTTCCATAAGAAGTGCTTGTCATGTTCCCGAACAATATCTAAAAGTTCGCCCACAGTTGTCAGATGTTTTTACAAAACAGCAAGCTCTTCTCAGCTGGGTCTCTAGGTAAAAAACTAGGTTAGATGCAAACTTTTTCCAACATCCCCCTTTTGTTTTGTCTACCTGCACAGAAGTTTCACTTTTGATGAGGAGTAAAGGCAACGACATGAATCATCACCAAAACTTATATAGGATTACAGCGTACGTACCCATCCTATGTCTGTCTCTCCATGGAAAGGTGGCATTCTTTGTTCATTATTTTTTTAAATGCAGGTATACTATCTTAAATCGCAAAATGCTAAGGCTAATGAAAAAGTTAGAAAGCATGAAAGCATTTTTGTGTCTTATGGGGCTTTTAACAGTCCCGTCCTCTCAAAGACATTTCAGTCATGAGAGACTCAGCGAACTGAATGAGAAACATTTATTGTGTACAAAGTTTGAATGTGCATTGGCGTCCTAGAGGGCAGGAGGTAGGAGGCCTGAACTGGCGTGGATCTGGTGGAGCTTGGGGTGGAGGAGGGTTGCCGGGTTCGATCAGAAGACAGCTGGAGAGGAGATGGAGACATTTAAATTTCATGCTAAGCTGAGAGGGATGGAAAGCGACAGCTGATTGGTGAGGGAGGTGCTTTCTATTAAGCACCTGACTAAGATAGTGGAAGAGAGGGGGAGCAGAGGAGTGAGGGATAGAAGGAGAGAGATTAGGAAGTGGGTAGGGATAAATGGTGAATGATGGGAAACAGAGTCTTCCTGATTGAACTTACGCTAAGAGCTACATTACTGGTGGGTCGTCTTTTCCACTGTGGAGACTTGTGTTGGGATTGCACAAAAAAGTGCATTATTGTGAGTTTTTACATCCTTGCTAACCAATTTTTGTGTTACGCTACATATAGTGTTAGCTGTGTAAATCTCTAACTTTACACAGAGGTTTTAATATCATTTAATTGGATATATTTTGACACTGAAGAGCAGACATTTGCTTTGGATCGTGTAGTACTTGATGTTCATCCTTGGCATGTCCCAGCCTGGTCCAACACAGGTCTTTTTTTTTTTATGCAATTCAGTAATGCACCTCTGTACATTTGACCTGGGAGTCGATGCCGTTCCCACAGCAGACAAAAGCCAGACTTTCTGGAGCACCATCTGATGTAGGACTCCTTTACATCTTTTTAAACTTACTACCATGTTGCAGAATCCTGATGGTACAATGGACAATCATCATCTACACAACTTGTACGGTGCATTGTATTCATATTTTTAGTGGTTAAACAATGGCTAAGACAAATGTTTTCAGCCTGAGCCTCACCATAAAGCCACGCTTACACTGCTTAATTCTTCTCATCAGAGGCTTTGCTGAAGTGCATTAGACTCCCAGTTTTACCTTGGGGAATGGATTCTGTATTTATAGTTTACAGCCTGTAGGGATTTTATCCAAGGTCAGTAGTAGATTACCTATTTGGCTCATTGAGCCATGCACTCTGTTAGATTCCCTTTTTTTTTTAATGTGCATCGGTGATTGATTAAGCCGGTGTGTTTCTATGTCAGTGCCGGCTTTGACTGATGCATACAGAGAGCAATATGTATGTATGAATAGACCTTGTGCAGAATGTGCGATCGATGTATGGACTCTCCTCGCAATAATTACCTCATCCAGGAGAGGGGAAAGCCTCAGGGTTGAGTGTGAGTGTGTGTGTGTGTGTGTATCATCCTGGCTTCCCAGCTGGCTCTTTGAGTCATGGATTGTTGCAGTGTCAGAGAGCGTGAAACTCCTCTTCATCAGTCTCCAATCAATGCTGTTGCTGGAGAGAGGGAGATATGAGGATAGAGGAGAGAGACGGACACAGAAAAAACTGCAGGAAAACTAAAGAAGACCGAGTGTAGATTATATACTAAACAACCTGACAGACAAAATGTAATATATGTTCTCTATGATGGATAGAAATGGCAGCATAAAGGGATATTGTATAGTTTTTTAGGTTTAAGTTGTAAATGTCATGGTCTACCTAACTCGTGTTGGCTTCCAGAGTGTACAATAAGTGTGTAAGCATACCTTTAAAGCTTAGAACTACTTCCAACTTCAGTCTGCAGGTGATTGATGTTGGAGCCCGTGCCACTTCATTGATTATAGGAAAACCATAACAAGTAAGGCAGCTCAAAACCTGCAGCATCCATTTCCTCGACCGCCTCCTGAGCGCTCTCTGTTGACACTTCATGCTACTTCCCTTGATTCTGTCCTTCTAACGTGCATTCATAATGAATTAGGATCAACCCACACACGAAACCTGGCAACCAATAATCAGTGCCATGACAGACATCAGATATCTGAGAGCTTTGCTACAATATCTTCCCTAAAAAAACAGGTTGATACCACAACAAACATGACCTGTCAGGGTCACAAAAAGTTGTCATCCTCAGTATTGCTAATGAATCAGCATGTTTGAGTGCATTTTAGTTTGAAAGTATGGGCTTTCCTCATCACTCCACTTTCCCCCCAAATAACCATAGAAGAATGATGTAAGTAACAGGCGCTTTTTACTCCTACTCATGGCAGTAATTGTACCTGTTAAAGCAATTAAGCTATTTCCATACAGAGTCTACCTCACTGCTATAAAGCACTATGGAGCCAATCTGTCCATCAGATCAGTCAAAGAAACTGCATGTTAATGGGTTAACTTTGCATGCTGTAAAAGGATTCAGCAAAGATAGGTTTAAAAATATATCCAGGAGACACTGTGAAGAGTTAAAAAAAAGTCATTGTTCTAATCATTGATCAGAACAGATGCCAGCTGAGGCCTCAGCAGTGTCTGTGCGTCACACACATACCACAGGTCCACAGGTAGGCTAGGAGAGGTCAGTGTCAGGGCCTTCTTGTCAGTGGGCAGTTTAGAATTGACACTTGATTGCTGCATGATGTCTCTCTCTCTCTCTGTCTGAGCGAGTGTGTGTGTGGGTGTGATAGGAACTGTCATGCAGCTGTCTTGTCGGCTCTGAACCCCACTAACCCTCAGTCAAAAAGGATGCTACTGCAACAGCAGCCACATCACCTACATTGAATTTGCTTACTTCAGTTATATTTATTTATTTATTTGTCCAAATAATAGTTAATCGTGTAACTAGTGTTGATGAATGAGGCCAGAGAAAACACACACGTAGGGCTGCATGTCTTGTTTTTGCTTTTGTTTGCCAAAAGATGATGAAACTTCAACACCCAAAATGCACTGGGCTTGTTAACTTGTGGGTATTTGACGCTAAGGGTAAAATCTGATAACACTCCATAGTTTGCTAACTGGCAGGTTTTTATCTTACATCTCAATTAAAGATTTATACATATATGTATTTAATAGTGACACATTTTATACTATTTATACTGTATATTATACTAATGCAATACTCACTAGAGACATTTACATTTGAAAAGACATGAGAGTGAAGAGGTTAATAAAAAGCAATAAAATAAGTTTTAGCATTAGCTCAGAGCCTTCCATCAAGTGTATTAAATGCTAAAAGCTAACGTGCATCTCCCATAGCCTCTTTGTATTATTTTGACAGTGATCTCTGCGCAGTACACTCCATAATCAGGTGACACGTCCCCAGACAGCGGTTGCTCCGTGTTTCTTCGACGTCTTCACATTTTGAAAGATTCTGGTGTCTCGGTGCTTATTCAGCACAGAGAAAGCACGAGTCAGCTCCCGCTTATCAAATTGCTTGACAAATTCACAAAAGAGGGCAGGAAGACTGCTGTAGAATAGGAGGATATGCAGGACGCCAGCTCTCTTTTTTATGTCTTTTAAAATAGTCATTGGAAAGAAATCGTTGACCCAAAGATAAACCACCATCGTGACCGCTGAATGATTGAAGGAGTTATTACTCATCATCATGAGCTACTGACGAGAACTCTCTTAAACCCTTTCAGGCATTCAGCTCCCATCTCTGTTCCATAAACAGATGTTCAAGTCTACACAGCCATTGTTTTTTATTGAATTTTGTCTATTTAAAATGAGCTTGTCAGTTGTAATATTTGTTCAGTTGTAGTGAGGTAGATTTGGAGAATTTCTGACTGTTTGGTGCTTAACATGGGTTTAACTCAAACAGTGTCTTCTTTCTGTCGTTTGGAGCCTGGTGGCATCGCATGTTGCGGATGTTAATGTGTGTGTGAAGACTGAAGCTCTCTCAATATGCTATTCCACGTTTCTGTGTGTCATGCACATACATTTTTGACTTTTGCATGTGTGTTTTTTGCCCACTGTGTGTGTGTGTGTGTGTGTGTGTGTGTGTGTGTAGCATGTATATATGTGTCTGAACATACAAGAAACTTAAAATGACCAACTGTTTTTAATGTAGAAGCATGTAACTGCTCCCGTCCGTTAGATAGAGGGTACTTAAATGCAACACGGATGCTGAAGTTGAACTGAGAAGTTTTCAAGAAATGCTCTCCTCTGTGTACAATTCAAAAGAAGATTAGCTTAGCATAAAGATGGAGAGTGGTTTGACACTTCTTATATGGAATGAACAGACAAGGGAACTTAATGTCGTTTCATCAGCCATGCTAGTTTTTCTTTAATCCAAGCTAGCTGCCTTAAAACATAAACCAACAAAAATGATCAATACTAATGGACAATTTATGTCATTTATTTGTTTGTTTTTGGTAAAATATGGATTATTACAGAATGTAAACATGTCATTGTTACCACTATACTAGATTTTGTGGTCATATTGGCAAACAAAGTCAAATAAACTGGATAAATATGAATCCAGGTTCAATCATAATTGAAAAAATACTAAACAAAAATCAAAATATTTGCTAATAAATTCCTCTGATGCCTTGTATGGCAATTTGTCTGATACTGGTGACGGTGTGTGTTTCAGCCTGCACACAGTTTAACACCTTAAAAATACAATAAGGGGAGTTTGTCACATGCTTCTATTGAGTGCTTTGCCTTTAAACATGCTGCTTCTTTTACAGTCTCTTATTTTTGTTCCTCTGCTCCACTGATCACTTACTGTTAACATGATGTCTCTGATATGTATAATTTATGCTTGTTTAAAAAGAGGTTTAAGTCTTTTGATCCTAAGAGGCTTATCTCCAGTTAAGTCTTCATTTTTAACAGAGAGCTAATATTTTTTTGCCTCTTTTTTTTAAAAGCCCCTCTTTTCTTGCATTTTCTTAAATGAACTCATGTACAGTAAAAGAAAAAAATCCAGCTGTGAACGTGTGAAGTGGACATTGTGGTGATGTCTCTTTGTCAGTGTGAGAATTTTTCAAAGGAAAAAAAAAACACAGGGAGGGGCTATAAAAACCATATTGTTGAGAAACTTTCTTATCTTTTGAGAGCATCTTTTGAAAGCTGTGTGTGTTCTTGATCACCCTGTTTTCCTCCATCTTCTCCTTCTTGGTCCTATAGGTCCCCTAACAAAGAAACACACTGATGATTTAGGTGATAGTGACCGCACGGACGACGAAGGTATTTTTTCCCCCAATGCCAATCTGATTTGCATGACAAGGGAAACCAAACTTACCCTTCCTCCTCCAATTTTTATCTTCTTTGATTTTCTTACATTTCTTGTCCTTTTTTTGAAAAGTGATGGACATTTTCTTTTTGCTCTTTACTCGTAAAACTCTCTTTTTGGGCTGGATGTGTTTTGTCCTTTTCAGCTTGATGTCTAAAGTTTACATGTCTTCCACCATTCTTTGATATTAATACTTGTAAACATAGATTCTCTGCTTGGATTTGCTCTTTCCTTTAACTTTTCTTTACTTTTCTATGTTGCATCCCACCAACAGATAATGTAAACTTATTAACCCCTCAGCCAGCTCTTAACACATTTTTGCATGTTTTTTTTTTCTTTTAATTCGCCTCCTTTATGAGATCTGATCATGTTCAAAAGATTAACCCCTGGCTACCTGGCTTTTTAATAAATAGATCCCTTCACATTTTTGGGCATCAAACCATGACCTTATTAAAAGTGATGAGTCTAAAAAAAAACAAATAAATGAATGAAAATACATGTGGGTCATTACCTCTCTTGGCATGATTTTCTTCTTCAAGGTTGATTCCAACACTTTTTGGACTTTCTGGAGTTTAACACAATTAAATGGTACACAAATACTTCCACTTGGTAATTGAAGTGGCCCTCTCATGTTGCTTCTATCAATACCATAGAAGCCTCTCTGAGAGACAAAGCTGCACACTCATTGGTGGCATTAAATCTTCTGGGAAACAGTACTGCAAAAGGTAAGAGAGCATAAATATTAATCATGTTAGCAAGACGTTGGCACATACAAAAGTTCCTCTGTAGGTGATCTGTTTTTCTTCATCCAACCAACTAAAAGAATGGTGCATTTACTTATTTCCATTGCATATAAATGATATAGGTAACAAATAAAAACAAAGTTATCCTCTTAAAAGTAGACTTTTACACTATTGGACCTCATTTATAATATTTACCATATCCTACAAGACAAAACTGACCAACATATAAACAGATTCTCTGCCATTTTTATGACTACAATGAATCATAAATAACATATTCTCCATGCGCTATACCACATTTTCCTGGTGATGTTCAACAAATTGCATTACATAAGCTGATAACATATGTACATTGTATATAAATCTTTTTGTAAAATTTCATATTCTTACACCTGCTATTTAAAAAAAATAAAAACTAAAAACTTCTGTGTAATTAAGGTCATCACAGATGCTAACACTGCTGCAATGTACTGGTACTTTGCAGAACACTATATAACCACATATAGCATTCAAGACAGCCATGGCCTGATTCAGTCAGTCTCATTAATGTCTGGAAGTAAATCACAGCAGCACTGAGATAGCTCTTCTGCACACAAATGCTAGAAACTTAGATAAAATGTAATGGAACTAAATTAACATTCCCTACTTACTACTACAGCTGCATCCTATATGATCCCTGACAGAGAAGAATACTAAAGGGATCCAGGGGATGTGTAACATGGACCGTAGGAAGGAAATCTTGCAATTGATATTTAAATGAAATGCTGTTTAAAAGCTCTGACAGCATGCTTGAAACCCATTAATCTCAACAATACAACAAAAAAAGAGGAACCCACTCTTTAATTGCCATAAAAAGAAGCCCTTTGAAAAGTCATATAAGGAATAAAATGTCCTTGATAAAACCCAGAGATAGTCATATCCCCCTTAAGACTGCTCGAGTGCAATTTTAATGACAGGCAGAAAGTCTTAATAAGGCACCTCTACTGTATAATGTGACGAAGTAAACAGCAATTACATCCAAATAAGACTCACAACCGTCCGGATCCCTTTGATCTGTGCCATCACGCTGTTTTTCTGGAGCTCACATGCATATACAGATACACACACACACACACCAATAAGATTAGAGAGAGTCGCACAGCTCACACAGATCTATTCAATAAAATCCCAGCAAGCCTCAAGTATTATCTCGATAAAGGATGCAGGGCAGACAACTAATCCAGTTTAATATAGAGGAAAATATGCTGGGGAACTCACACATGTACCACACACACACACACACACACACTGTAAGTCACTCTGATCTGCCAGGACCCCAGCCCACCATTCCCACATGGTTTTTGTGGCTCTTAACCTTTTGACTTCTCGTTGACTTGTAGATGCAGACTCATTGAGGACCCTCCCAAACCCCTCCCTCAAGGCAAATCTTGCATTTTACAATCTCTTTATACTCTGTAAAGCTGGTGTTTGTAATCCTTTTTGTGCTGGGAATAGAGATGTAAACAGGAAAAGTACCCAGAGCTGAGGATTTGTAAGAAGCGCCCGTTTTTATTTTTTTTACAGCAAATTTTGCCGCAGTGGTTAAGGGCAGAAAGTAATATCTTACGGGACCCCCTATATAAAGTATTTTATTACAGTACCTAAGAAATATGAATTCCCATTTACTATGAAAATAGATAGAAAGCGTAAGGGGGTGTCCTCATAAACACGCCAATACTTGGCTGTGCCAGTATGCATTTCTCTCACTCTACCATATCCTCTGACCCATCAGAGATGATCCCCCACACCTGTCAGATAGTGTGCATGTGCTGACAGTCTTTGCGTAGTTACTCTCTTTGCTAAAACAGGGAGACCATAGTTTAACCCTTTCACTACTATAATCATAACAGTCTGCCTTCTTTTTTTGATGATTCTGTCAGAAAATGTTCTTTGTATTAATTTACCTGTTTTTCTTGACAGATGAAATATATCTTTCAAAAGCTGGCACATATTTGCTATTATGTTATAAATGCTCAGAACAGTGTGTAATAACAAGAAAAGTAAAAAACGGATTTGGATTTTCATCAATTTTCTCTATAAACAACTATAAATGGACAGCAACAAGACTTTGAGATTACAAAAATTAAAATGAAACTATTTTACATCAACTCTCCGCTCCACAAAACTTCCACCCCGGCACACACGCAATGACAGAGCTACGGTAGTTTGAACAGCGCATGTCAATTTCTGTCGCTGTAGCTTAAAAGCCCCTAAATATTAAAGTCACAGCAAAAACTGCCTATCAAAAATATTAATAATCTTATTATTATCTGTTCCATTTGATTAGGTGCATATGTTATTACAGTGCAAATTGCAATTCATTAAAAATCTATATGTAACATGCATGTCACCGTCATCATGCTGGTGGATAATACACTTAATGAGTGACATCAGCAGACTTGCACTGATCCCACAGTTGGATTTCATCTGGATGCGTTTGAATCAGTGTTCACCACTGGGCCTCATTTTGTTTCCTGTTGCTTTTGCTTAGAATCCCCACGGCGTCATTCCCTGCAGCAAAACGCTGAAAAAACACAAAAAAACCCTGCTCCTTGTGTCTGTGTTGCTGGTTTGATAAGTTCTCTACACAGGCGCAGGTAGAGGATACTGAAGTTGTTGCTACAGCCCGGGGGCATCTCTCGGGGTTTGCTCTGAGAAATCTAAAGCACCTGACTCTCTTTGATCATAATCTCATCCACGAGGAAGCAATGATAAACTTCCATGCTGGCATGGCACCTATCCTCTCAAAACAAACTCACTCTCTTCCGTCCTCACCCGACGGACGATTGAACGGTCCGATTGCTACCAGATTGCATCTCATTTTCAGTCATCTTCAAGCAAGCTTTCATCTGGCTGCTTACTGTGAAAACACTCCAAGGACGGTCCTGCCTGTTTCCACACACATTCCACAAAAAAAACATTTACTTAAAACAGAGGATCAATAATATTACAATAATCATGAGAAACCTTGGCTCTTCCAGTAATAACCTCCAATACATTAACCCACTTCATTGAAGATGCTGATGGGAAGTGATGAAATTTCCAATCAGCTGAATGAGGATTAATTGATAGGTTGGGGGAATGAAGGGAGAGAGAGAGAGTGGGGTTCAGAGGATTTTTCTTTGGCTCGGATTCATGCATTTGCAGCCAACGGAGGATGCCAGGAATCCATGCTTAGAACGAGCATAGACTTAAAAACCTCAAGGTACAGCGTGTTCGGTATACACTGGGACTTGTTTTAGTCTGTAAATCCAGGTAAACTTCAGGTAAATCCATCAAATGTTCAAACATTGCCAAGGCAATTTTATCCTAACCTCACCTCATTACCGCTGACCTTCAGCCCAGAACAAAAAGAGGCAGCTATAACAAACCGTGCCATATCTCACTGCAGCAGAAATTAATTCATATTTCCACTGAATACTTGAGAGCACATATACACATGCTATAAAGGAAAGAGAGTACCATATCACAGCCTTTTTCAAGAATACAAGGTTGACTTTAAGAAGTAAAAAGGCAATACTTCAGTAATGTAAATGAATATTATTCTCAACCATCTCATCTTTTTGTTAGTATCGCCAACATATTGCCTTGAAAACTATTCTATGTAATTAGCTTATTGGATGTCATGATAACTGGTTCTTCACAAACTCGTTAGATTCATCTACATCATCTCCACTTCTACGGATTCCTGGACAACACTTGCCTTAAGCATCATCACAAAGTAATGTATCACTACCACATCCACCATGCTAACCATGGTCATGGCCGTTGTCATAATTAATCATCCCAACATGAGCATTGTTTTTGCTGCCACCACTTACATAATACATGCCCCTGCTGGCCTCTCGAGGTCATGTGAGTATGATAACACATTAGGCATTTCAGTTGGGGTGGGACTTGTTACCAGAGTAGTCAAGAAACTAGTGGAGAGGCTAATGCATATGATGATATATAAGCGCACAGCAGCCCTTTCCCTGAATGGGACACAATGTTATGGGACCCTTTCACATTTAATGTTGATACATCATTAACACCCTGCGCTGCAACACAATATTTATCTCTCGCAGCATATGTTCGAACACAACATCATGAGACCCTTCAATAACATGTGTTAAGACACAGCATCAGCAGAATATTTGAAAACAAAAATAACTTTTATTTTAAAAGCTAAATGCCTACACTGAGAAACTTCATGTGTCAGGAGTCTGACTAATACAGACCTGGCTGCTTTGTCCACATTGCTAAACAGAATATACACACACAGTTTAGTGTTGACCCAATAATAGCTCTGTTTGCTCCCTCCAACTGCTACAAACCTGCTGTTAACACCCCCAGCTGGCCCCAGCTCACTGAAAACAGAGAGCACCGCAGTGTAAGAGTAACAATAAACTACTTTTTTTTTTAAATCAGAATATGAAAAACAAACATTCGATCTCTCTCTTTTAATTGCTTGGGTGCCCAGCAACACACATGGCAAGTGTGAAGTAGATCAGATGGTTGAGAAGAATCACCCACACACATCTCCACACACCCACACATAGATTTATACATAAAGATTCCTGGATTTATATGTATCAGTGCATCAATATCAGATTTTTTTGCTCCATAAATTTGGTGGTAAATTTAGTAGCATAGGTACCAAAAAGTCAAATAACAGTTGAGCTCTAAATATCATTACTTCCATATTTCAGTCATGAATATAGCAGCCCGCCATCATCATTATTGTTCCATGTTGCCATTCTTTTCACTAAAATCACCTATTCCACTTCACACCACCATTACCCATGACCACCATTATCAACACCATTACCATTATCGTGACTATCATGGCTGACATTGTCATCAACATCATTATCCAAATTACTATGGTTGATTTCATTATTATAATCACTGTCATGGATATTATCATTACCGTCATTTACATCATCCTCACTACTGTCACTCATCAGCGCTGTCAGTTATCATCACTGCTGTCATTTCAACATCATTATTCTTAACGTTATAAATAGCGTGTAACAGTCACCATTCCTTGTTAATATTTGTCTCCTTGCCTTTTGTTAGGCTACGCACATACCTGCACCACGGGCTACAGACACACTAGTTATAATCCTCTGACCTTTTTTGTCAGGAGTTTCTGGAAGCATTCCAGAAGAGAGTTATGATCTGCCGCTACATCACGGCCAGAGCCTGCTGCGACACGGCAAGCAGAACAACTATGAAGGAAAAAACACACTGCAAAGGACAGAGAATGAGAGAAGTGATGTAATGGGCTCTGTGCAGAAAGGACAAACATAGTGCTCACACACACACACACACACACACACACACACACACACACACAAGGAGACAGCAATTGACCAAAATGTGGCTCATTTTAATTTCCTGCTTGATGTTTGTTTTCTTTTACCCCATTTCCTCTTGTCATTTGAGTTTATAAGGTTCATTCTCTGTGAGGAACGAAACAATTTCAGCAGCTGTCCAAAATACATACGTTAAATTGAAAATAAAAGGAGAGGCTGTCTGACACATCAGTCTGAATCAGAATCAGAAGAGGTCATTTTTTTCCACATACAAGGAATTATGCTGAATAATTCATATGTTATAATGCTATATGCTATAATGCTGAAAAAAAGTGATTATAGGTGTGCATCATCATTAGTTACTATACAGTTTATCAGTGTGCTGTAAAGAGATTTTACTGCTATCAGTCCCTGAAATGGTTCAAAAAATCTGTAAAAAAAAAAAAACAAAACAAAGTGTCATTACGATGACAGGTACACCTTCACCGCAGCAGCAATTTATTCAAGTTTTCCTTGAGCTCTTTACACAATTGAATTTTCTCCCCCTTTGATTTGGAGCTCTTTAAACACGGCGTAGGAAAAACTTCCACACACAAAATCACGTTCCTGCCTCCCATGCGCCCTTCCCCAGTAGAAGCTCTTTCTACTCTCTTGTCTCAGAGGTAACTTTTTTTTTGTCCTATTTCCTTGCTTGGTTAATGTTTTAATTCCCCATAGACTTTAAGAGTCTCTCCCTGGACCCTTGTGTCCCTCACTGGTTTAAAAAAAACAAAAAAAAAAAAACACATCAGTGGGATAAACGACGTGTGCTGCTCCATGTTCTGATGGAGATAGTTAGGAAGCCAGATGAAAAGCTTCATCTCTGGGAAACAGAAGATGAAAGTGAAACTTTGTTTTGAACGTGGGTTGCAGCATGTTGTTAGATCTCTCCAACTCATCCTGTTTTTTCTTTTTTTTATGTTTTGTTTATGAACAGCGTTGAGGGCTCGAGCTTTGCAATGCACCCCCCACCCCAACCCCCCATTTTTCTCTCATCAAGCAGATGTAACACATTTGCATGCAGCTAATCGCGCTGCTAACAGCAGGCCCCGTTCTTTTGACCTTGGCCTCATATATGACATCTGCAACAAAACATGAAGGAGCACCTCCTTCTTTGTTATAACACCTTTTAGTGGCAGCTCATTTCTCATTAAAATAAGCCAAAACTTCATAATAACATAATTAAATTATTAAAAAAGGAATCTTTTGTTCATAATACACTTATATTATATTATACTAAGTCAATACAAACAGCTCTCCTAGTCCTTACCTGAATCCAAATGTGTTTCAATAAAGCAATGCCTTCATAAAATTGTCAAACCCTACATGCAGTTTTATTAGATTTTTCTCCCAGATTAATTGCTTCAAGTTTCAGCTGAAGATGGTGTGACAGTTCAGATTGCCACTCTTGTATGTTGACAGTCCATTACCTGGAGGAAAATTAAAACTCATCACTTTAAATATCCTGTTTCATTAACAGCTATATGAAATTTAAAATAGGTTTATAAATAAATAAACCAGCATTTTCCAATCACTACAGATATGTCATTGCCTTCATGTTTGGGGAAAAAACATGGTTTGATGCCGAAAAACTGCCCAAAGGTCTACTATGTTAAAGAGCCAGTTTGCCAAGATTACTCAGGAAAAAATAAATAAATAAATTAAAAAGGTGGCTAAAGCCCCTAAAAGTATTGAAATTGCATCTCCGACTGTCACCTTCAATCTGTCATCTAATCAGTCCTTCTGCCTGTTCCACCTCCTCTCTTCTTCCTCCCCCCCTCCTCTCCTCCAGACATTAGGGAGAGTGGAAGCCCCAAGCCAGTGATGGTTTTCATCCACGGGGGCTCCTACATGGAAGGAACTGGGAATATGTTTGACGGCAGCATCCTGGCCAGCTATGGGAATGTGATTGTCATGACTGTCAACTACCGGCTGGGTGTCCTAGGTAAGGATTCTGCTTTATAGTATGATAAACAGCTGTTGATGCTTTGTTCTTTCTTCCTGGTCTTCTCTGTTGAATCAGCTTCTTTCCTTTATTCTTGGAGGTGTACTGATTGAGCGGTCAGGGACCAGAATCAGATGATTTTTTTTCAGCATGCTCAGCCCAGAGCAGAGGCCAGCCAGTCAGTCTCACATATTTTTGGTTCCCCACAGTTCTGCTAAGCCCAACCCCTGCTGAACTAGTGCATTAACTGAAGAGATTTACTACCATCATAAGACAAAGGTTTTATCACAGCTCTTTACACTCATGAATGGAAAGAAAATGATGCTCATGTTCTGTGTGGGGTTATGGTGTCATGTGGAGCTGCAGCCTCTCTGACACATACGGTGAACAGCAGTGAGGCCAGGAGGAAGTGGCAGAACACTTTTTACTGCTTGCTTCCTGCTAATAAGAAAACACATGTTTAACAACTATTTTAGAAAAGCAGAATATTCCACTGCTACCATCCACTACCACTAATTTTAGACAAAGAAAATGAGCAAAGATTGATATCAGCAGGTCACATTAAGGAAAGAAAAAATCAGAATAAGACAAAAAAATTGCAGTGGATGCATCGCTACCCTTTGACCCATGTTGGTTCAATGTTTGAACTCTCAGCTCAGTTTTAGGCTCATTTACTTTTCATTGTCGCCTCCTTTCTTGGTGATGAGCTTATGTCTTGTTATTTTTGTATTGTTACTCTGCAGTTGTGTGAGTTAAAACAGTTTTAAACTAGTACCTGTGCCAGTGTTCATACCATCTGCTCTCATGGCTTTCTTGATTATGACATTTCCAAACCCTGGATTTTGAGGTCTGACACTGGCGTTGGTACACATTGTCCTGTTTGTTTGAGGCCTTGCATGTTGTGCAGACCTGGCTAGCCTGGGATGTGTTACCATCCTCCTTTAGTTGCCTTTAATCTGTGGCGGCAGCACCTTCTCTGATTTTCCATCCCTTCTGTTTTCATCCTTATCTCAGTTTTCTGCCTCCTCTATCTTATCTCTTCTCATCAGCCTAATTCCTAAATCCTTTTTTTCCCTCCTGTATGGATGTCACTGCCATACCTAGAGGGCATGTATATATTGCAACACATGATGGAAACAAAGGTGCACTGCCTCTATTCCTGTTCATGTGCTAAATGAGATTTTTTTGATACTGAGGTTTTCACCTTTTCTGTTTAAGCTACAGCAGAATACAGGTACAAGCCAATATCCACTTTTCACTCAACTAAAATACAGTTAGTTTTAGATACATGTGTGATTCAGAACATTGATGTTGTCTGCAGGTGGTCTACGTCATGTCTGTGTTCTCCCTGATCGTTCACACAACTTATATTTATCTGTTGCCTGTCTTAGATTCTATTTCAACAAAAATTATCTGCAACCTTCAAGCTGTGATAAAGCCACAAAAGTAGATTTTAAATGGAGTGCTTATAAAGGGGCTGGGGGCTGTTCCACTCATCTGGACAAACATGTGCACACACGGCATACCTCTGCAACCACAGTCCAACACTGCCAACCTTCCAGCCACTAACCTCTTTTGTAGTACTATTACTAGGTGAGGTGTGAATCCAGTGCCCAGTTTTGACACTTTTATTAGACCATGCAAAAAGAGAAAATAAAGAGGTTTAAGTTTGTAATCAAACAAATTGAAAGCAGGATGATTAAAAATCCAGTTGTAAGTCAATCTTTTCATTATGCTGTATGTTTGAGATGCATAGTTGACGAACATAACAGAAAGACAAAGAGCAGATCAGTCGCCTTTCCAACTTTAAATTACTGTGGACATTGCAACACCCCCCCCTCCTCCTGTGTTTCTCTCTGCTCTTTCTGATGTGCAAGCTCTTAACTGCTGCAGGCCACTTGTGTTAAAGAAAACCGTGTCCCTGCTGGTTAACATGAGACACTGCTGTTTGCTCTCAGATTAGACGCTGTGTGTTTACCCTCTCGGCCATGGACAGCAGCGTGCGGCATTACCTTTCGCATGAGGTGTTGTGTATATGTATTTGTGATGGAGTGTAGGGCTCATAACATCCAGGCATTTTGTGGACATAGGTGAGGTGTGGATTTTGTAGGGCCTCCCCCATGTTATACAAGATTTTGCACAACTCAATTGGAACTTTAGTTTGATTAGCTATTGTTAGGGGAAAAATTGTCCAAAAAAAAAACACCTTTCATCATAATTAACTTTAAACTGTCTCTCATACTTATAATTATTTTTTCTGTACCCAGCCAGTTGGCCTAAAGTATGTGGTTGACCTTACCCAGCCAGCAGCACCTGTTCACATATAGATGCTGCTCTGCTGACAGAACTCCCTGCTCTCGCACCAGCGATTTTTCTCCTCGGCTTAGTGTGTTTGTGTGCAGGAGTGAGCACTTTGCAGGAAGCCATTAGTGGCTTTAAATATGTAGAGCTGCTGACTCAAAGCTGTATTTATTGTTAAAGGCCTTGGCTACAATGGATTTGGCCATGGGGCACGTATATAGTATGCCTCTGTCAGTGTGTGTGTGTTTAATGAATAAGAAGTTTCCACTGTGTTAGATTGGGTGTTAATGAAACACATGGTATAGTGCTGTCAGAGTGTCAGTATATAAAGCGGCAAGTATTTATTGTTCATGTCAACACTGTCCTCTGTGGTTTATGATAACAGCTAGGTTTTGTTTTAGCTAAGAATCTACAGTAAGTACTCCATAAGTAACATTCAAGGAGGAAACGTTACTATCCTGAAGGTTAGGAAAATGTATTAAATAATAATCCCTATCCAGGAAATACAGAGACCCTAAAAATCACAAAAAATTATCAAATTAAATAAAACAATTGACTAGAAAACAAATAATAATTTGATACAAGTTTAACTTATACATCACAGATAGCGGTACAGAATCCGACGTCCACATTACTAGCGTCCTTGCAGACAGTGTTCACCGCAAGCCCCAGTACGTGGTATCAACATCACCACAGGGCCTGGTTTGTTGCAGGCTGTGCCTTTAAGGCCAGGCCCTCACAGTGTTGAGTTTGTTTCAGCCCAGCCAAAACCTTTAATCATGCTGATTGATGAGGTGCATTTCCCTGACTCAAACCTTCTCCAAATACCCCTTCCATTCAAGCCATACATCAGCCATTCAGCCAATTCATCAAGCCTCTGATTGTTTTAAGATATACCTGGCCAGTAAAATATCCATTTCTCTGCACGGCACCGCTCCTCTATCGCTGTTTTGCTTTCATCGCTGGAATCACATTGGGGAAAAAGTCCTGACTTGAGAAAAGATGCTGCCGGGAATGCAAGCAGAGTGCAGGTGGTTTAGAAGCTGTTGATTTAACCGAATTGGATGACTAATAATTAATTTATACACTCTTTTATTGTCACTATGATTCTTAGGCAAGCAGAAAATAAAGATACAAAGACTTGTTACCACACACACTGAGAGCCCCACATACATCAGCTAGCATGGCTTTAACTGTATCTGAATTAGGCCTGCGTGTGTTTGTTTGAGGAGCATTTCCTCTCACACAGGAATTATCTCTAATGTTTACCCTTCCCAAATATTACTCCCCTTTTCCTCCCCTCCTCTCATATATCTTCTTTTTTTTCAGCCACCACAGTAATTGGCCTTTCTCTTTCTGTTAGTTTTTTTGTCCTGCTGGCTAAGTGTTGAGGACTATTATTTCTATGCTTATTAATTTCTTTCTCCCTGAAACAAATACCCCAATGATTTAGGTTCATTACTCTTTCTGTGCTGCTGTGCGATCTCTCCTTTTCCCTCTCCTCCTCCTCTTGTGTCCTTTCTTGCTAGTAGCCCTGACACAGCTTGTTCAGAATCTCATGGAACAGCATCTCACCCTTAAACAAAGTGCTTCACTGGAGTATTCATCAGCGTGCAATGATTACTCTCCATCCGACCATTGGAATTCCTATTAGTGCACTTTCCCCTTGTCCCACTTGTCCCAAGCTTTCTCTTAACCTGATGATACAGACACTAAAGACTGCAACTTCCATTTGTGGGCACACACAGAGTCTCATCTCACAAGCCACCATTTAAATTAGTAAAGGTACTAGATAATAATTATAATAATTCTATAATTAACTTACAAGAACTTATTTTCACCCAATTAGAAAAACTTAGACATTAAGAGAACTGCAGTTAGCATCCTGTTTCTTATTTGCACGGGTGATCTCAATCCATACGTAGGCATAAACAACTGACTTGCTGACTAACAAAGCAAAGAAACTATTGGGATTATGGATCCTTCATATCCCAGGATTCATTGCACACAGCTGGGACAGAGAGGACTGATGGCTTTCAGAGTCTGAGGATGAGGCTGAAGAGTGAAGGTGTTGCACTGCATGCTTATAATGCTCCTCAATCATGATGCCGGTATACTGTTAGCGTTACTTGAATGAGTGAACTTGCTAACCTCGCCTAGAACTGAGGCGGATTAACATTTGAGTAGGAACATGTGGCTGCAGTCATGTCGTTTTATACATGGTAAAATTACATATTCAAACATTGTTTAGTGTGTAAAATGACCCTTGGTTGTGTAATGAAGGGCCTCTTCAGTACTGCAAGCGGTGTCTGTAGCATAATTAGCTGGCTTTTTGTTCAGTGTAATCCATGTGGGGAGCATGATTTAATTGCATGATATTGATTGCATGAATTAGCAGGATATAATTGGTGGTGATAATAAAATACGAAAACACAAAGAAACAAGCAGCCTAATGTTATATTGATTTGATGGAACTTTTGCTAGGGGTTTGCTGTGCTGCCTGGGGAGCTCAGGATATAGGCCATGCCTGTATATATTAAAAAATGATTTTACTGTGTGTTGGTTTGATTTTAGAAATGTTAGAATAAATAGGTATGTGTTTGAGCACTCACCTTTTGGTCCAGGTGTAACGGGCAAAACCTCTAGAAGCGTGTTGGTTGTGTTGTTTTAGATAGAGGGAGAAGGAGATCACCCCTTTTTGGTGATCTGAGTGGACTCCAGGTGTGATGGCAGCTATGTAAGGCTGCCATTTTAGAACAACGGGGCTTGCTGTCAGGACCACATGCTGCCTGTGGTCCCCAGCTTGTGGGTGAAGCCACTGAGGTGTGATCTGTGCATGTTAAAATAAATGCTTTTTTTGGTCTGTACACCTACCGCTGTTTCATGTCTCCTCCTTTTGAAGCCTATCTGCTACATGGCCATCATAACAGGTTGCATTGTGTTCTGTTTCTCTGAATAGAATAACACGAATGTGAATCTCTACCAAGCTCTACCACTGGCTCTACAGTCTGTGTTTGTGTGTTCAAACGTAGGCTCATTAACAGACTAGTGCTAAGCTGCTTGGATGTTATTTCCTCTGCTATTGAAGGGTAGCAATAGCTTTGATCAGTGGATAAGCTGCACCAACTACCATCTACTATAATATTTCTCTCTTCCACTGTCCTATGACCTCTACTGAAATCCTATCACCGCTCAGAAGACAGAATTCAAGATTTGTGCAATTTATGTATTTATGTATTGCTTCCAAAATAGACAGTGTGACGATGTTTGGACATGTTGAATTGCCATAATGAAATTCACACGTGAGCTATTCATTGTAAGAGGTTGCAGTGCAATCAAATCCCGACCAAAAACAGTGATATGATAATCAAAAACCATAACTTTCCAATCATTCTGTGTGAAATCTAACCAGATATTGCCTTTGATTTGAATTCAGTCTGCTCCAGTCAATCTGTCCCTGTATTTGATATTATAATTTAATTACAGCTGTTTTTTTTTGTCATATGATTAGACGAGAGCTTATATTAAATTCCATTACATACTATAAGTTGTAATCAGCCAGTTTATCATGGTAATTTCTGTCTTTTAATGGTCTAATGCTGTTTCAATCTTGTGTTAATAGTCAGTCTGTGAGATAAGCTGCAGTGCTCTCTGTGTTTAATGGGAATTAAACATGGCTAAAGACAGCAGGGATGTGGCAAATAGCAGCGGAGATACACATCTATTGTGTGTGCTTACAATAGCATGTTTCAATTGGATCAAGTGAGCAACAAGTCAAACCACAAGGACCTGGAAATGTGCCGCAGTATAGTCTCCTTGTTGTGGGGTTCTTTCTGTCTGCCATTGCTTCATTTGTTTTTTTGTGCTGCTCATTTGGCTCAATAATGTTGGCATAATGATACATTCAGAGAGTGGGCAGCAATGCTAATGGAAGCTATGCTATGCTAATGGTGATCTGGCAACAGAGAGTTTGGCTACGCAGGGTTTACAGCAGCTCTGCCGATGCGTCGGGGATTGGATTAATCTGGCCGGAGCTGGGACAACAGACGGCCATCTGGGCATGCTTCACCTCGCCAGCCGTCTGTAGCCACAACTCTTGCACCTTGCCACAAACCCACCGTCATGCACACAATAGTACGCATGTCTCTGATTCAAGAATGACCATTGTGTGCAGACACAAGGAGGAAAATTGGTCAATCAGTTGTTGCTGGTTTCATTCAGTCATTTGAAGACGCAGTGTTGATCAGCTTGCATATCATATATATGCAAGATTTGGGGACACATGTACAACATGATGTGCAGTTGTTGGAGTACACACTAGTAATCTGACACACTATTGTATCCAAATTCCAGTAACTAGAGGAACTATTTGAACTTGTTTGATGATGACAGTTAAAGTCAACATTGATACTTCCAAAAATAAAGAAGACTACGTCGGCCTTCTTCATTTATGCTATCCATGCGGCAGTGTTTTGATAGCTAGTACATGTATGTAGTTATTTATTGGACCATGCACATGTCTCAAAAACCTCTAGACACATGATTCCGAGTACATTTCCCTACAGTGCGTTAAGGACACAAAGGGAACACTCTACAATTCTATTTACAAAAAATATGTTGAAGTATAAACCCATCCTTTGTTCTTGATGAAACCAGTAGCCACACTGTATTCTTGCATGTGCATGCAATCCATCCAGAGCACAAATGACACCCTAACTAATTCCTCTGTTTTGTTCAATAAAGCTCTTCTTCATTGCCTGGCCTTTCAATCTTGATATTAACTATACTAAAAATACTAACACCGAATATACTAACACAGAATAGTTTCTACTAAAAAAAATAAAAAACTAATTCTACTAAACTATTACTAACTTTTACTAACTGAACTGCAGAATGTGCTTAAAACAATTGATAATTTTACTTCTGCTTATCTAATTGCTAGAATTGGTCTTGTAATGTCTGAAAACTCATACAGCTCTCAGCTTGCCACGTTTAATAATAATGAGACCTATATCTAAAACTGAATTGTATGTAATGTAATTGTTTGCCTTATTTTGAAGTAACCTGTATGAGTTTTCAGACTACACTAGACCTTGTGTCTTTCTCGTTGATTTTCTTTGCATTTGCATGCTTGCCTGCTTCCGTTTCCTCATCAGATAAATAATCAAAATAATGTGTCTTACAATGAAAATAATAATGTGAGCTGTTGATAATGTCTTATGGATATTACTTTTTCTGACATTCATAAAACAACCCACAAGTCCTTATATTAACCTGCATTTGAAATAACATGGGACAACAATCCATTCAAACCTATTTGAAAAGAGACTCTTCGTAAAAAGTGTTCTCTGCACCTTTGCAGCAGTAGGGGCCAACATGCATTGGGCAAGAGTGCAGTCAAGAGAGATTGCCAGTCTTATTGCTTGGTGATTACTTTTTTACTTTTTTTTATTTTTGGACATATAGGCACTGGCAGCTTTGTAAAGAGGTAAACCACAGAGGCATTTATTAAATTTATTTTATTTTAGGCTCACTGCCATACCAATACATTTGGATTTGATTAGATGATCAATATGAGTGGTTCACAAAGTTGGCTTCTTGTGGCAGATTGGGTTTGCATTTAGGTCAGTGATGTGGTTGTCTCAATTGCAGTCTTGTATTAATACTGCTGTTGGGCTGGCAGGGGTCACAGAGGCCAGCTGATTGCTGCAGAGGTTAGACTGCAGCTGATTAGCCGGAGATGGCTAGAAGCGGGGGGGCAGAGGAAAAGATGGGTTGGAAAACAAACAGAGATTACATCCCTCCTACACATTGAGCTATTACTAGACACCTCATTGCAGACGCAATGTGTAGATGCCTGTGTGTGTGTGTGTGCACAGAATCCCTTGTGACAGTGTTATTTATTGATCAAAGTGTTGGCTGTGGCTTCTGTGTGAATGCATGCTTGAGCTGAAGTGTGTGTGTGTGTAATGGGGCTAGTCCAGAAGATGGACACGTGCAGCAGCAGCAGCATCAAAGCGTGTGGTGTGTAACAGTTTTGATCCCTGCAAACTACACATGTAGAGGGGTGGACCAATCTCATCTCTGATCAGCTGTTTATCTGTCTGATGACCTTTTTTTTTTAAGTCCTAATTTTAGATAAGTGCCTCATTCTATCCCATTCTGTTCACTGATGTATGCCTGGTTTTTGATCAGTGGAGTTTCTCAGCCTCTGTACAGCCCACTGGGAAACTCACCATATTATTTCCCGGCACCAAATAAAACCATCATCAACAAGCAATAAAGAAGACAGAGAGACCGAAAGGGGGGGAACGATGAAGAGAAAATATGATTTAGGGCTCAATGGGGGTTGTCCGCCCTGCACGACAAAAGCCATCTGATTGGTTATCAGCACGAGCCACAAATCTGCCGTGGCCATATTTTTAGAGGTCAGATAGGAGCATCTTGCTGAGACGCAAGGCAGCCAGGAAAGGGACAGAAAGGGGGGAGCAGCACAAGGGGGTGTTAGAGTGAAAAAGAGATAAGCTGTGTATGGCTTAGACTGATTGTTTGTTAAATATCGAGATACTGGCCAGTCATTTATGTGAATGTCACACATGTAATTATAATGTATTTAATTTATACTCTACAGGCTTTGTGTTTTTGGTTTGGTTGCTGTTGGTGGATAATGGACTCAGTGTGAGGTAATATCACAGGAACACAGTTTATGTTCTGCACCCTTGGGATTGATTTAGGACCTTTTTCAGTTTTCACTGAGCTGCAACAATTAGTTTACATTTCAAAATATCAAAATGATTATAGCTTTTAAAAATAAAGCTGCACTGCCAAAGTCAGTTACAGGTTCGGGTGCAACAGCATCAACCAGTGCCAAATCACTGGTTGATGCTGTTGCACCCGAGCTACTTCCATCCAGAATCCCATTTTAGTTGAACCATGGTGTATGTTTTTGTTGAGTGTAGAAGTGTGTTTTTGTGCCATTCAGGTTTTGGAAAAGAGTGAAAGAGTTTTTGGCTAGTAAGTGGCGGAGGAATATTGGCTATTTACTGTCATTTAGCATCTGAAAGCTTTTCTGCACTCTCACCTTGTATCCTCATTTTTTTCATGTTTACTTCGGTCTGAGAGAGTCTCTTCTGTGCTGACATGTGTGCAGCATTAATCTTATATGGGACCAAACTACTGATATGTAAATCAATGTAATAGCTGACGGCAAAAACACAGCAAATCCTTGCAAATAACAGTAAATTGTTGTGACTAAAACCTTTGAATAAAAGACCAAAGAGGCGAATCATATTAACATCTACCCATGAGTTTGATGTGGACTCCAGTGTGGACATTTTTATTTATTTGGAAACAAATAAAAAATAAGCTCCTTGAAAAACAGAAGATATTTACTTTATTTATTTACATTTGTTGACCAAAACTGTGAACCTTGCCAAGTTGTTTTATTGCCTATTTCTGCAGCACTTGGCAAAAACGAAGAAGAAGTTAAGAAGGAGAAGTTAGAAACAAATGGCGAGCATGAGAGAATAAGAATCAAACTCTCCTTTCCTGGGTGGAAGGTCTGATCGCTTTAGTTCATCGGTGGTGCTTCAATTAATGTGTGTGATCGCACCAGATGCGTCGAAGCCTGTTTTAGACACATCCCAGAAGCAACCCTCCACTCTGCCCTGTAAAAGATACGTGTCCAAGACACGTCAATCTGCACCAACCAGAACATGTAGGGTTGAAGTCATGCACGAGAACAATGAGGGAATCCAATTCATTTTTAAAATAAAACTGGACTGGACTCAAATTAATAAGAAAAAAAAATCCTTTAAGCTAAATTCACCATACAGTCAGTCATTAACTCATGAGTGTGATGTCAAAGTCTCAAGAAACTGCCGTAAGTCTATGGTCCGGACAGACAGAACTGCCTCAGCTCCTCCCAGTTGACCTGATGTTGTGTTGAGGACAAAACAAAAGACAGCAACACAACTGTGCCCAGTGGCATTCCAACCTCAAGCCAAAAAAAAACAGAAAGAGAATCGGCCCAAGTGTCCCTACACGATAAGATGGAATGTGATGGAAAATTTACTCTACAAAACTTAGTAGACTGAGGCCCCACACAGCCAGTCTATTGATAAGTTGAAGCAATAAATGTGCAGTCCATCAAATGGCACCTCTCAGCTCTCACCTCCCTTCAATGATTGCTCTGATGTTATGAGTGCATCACCCCCCGGGCTTCCATTCACAAACCTTTACATTAACACAGACATCCTCTCCTCTCTTTTTATGTTTTTTTTTTTTTGTCTGCCACTCTTGTTCTCTTTGCAATTTTGGCGTTTCACTGCTAAATAGTCTATTTTACAGAATCCATCTGCCATATTGCCTCCTCGCTTTGTTCTAAAACAAATCCCATAATCCTCTCAAAGGTCAACCTTCTCTTTTCTCCCTGCTGCCGCTCTCACCACTTGCCGTGTATTCATTTGTTTTTTCCCCGATGGAAGCAACAGAACAATATGGAAGATAAAAGAGAACGAGGAGGTGGAGGAGAGGAGGAAGATCCTGTTGTTCCTTTTCATCTCCCTCATGCACTGCTGTTCGGTTTCTTTTTTGTTTTAATTCATTTGAATTCCACTGAATTATTTATTGGCATAAGAAGTATTTTTTAAAAAGCTAACAGTCAGCGCTTTATACACTCACACAGTATTGACACGGTTCGATTCGAGTCGCCGCTCTGAACACGAGGTATCAATACCTGCAATAAAAGAAAACAGTGCGCTTTTCTTTTTTTTTGTGAATACTTGTAGTGGGAGAATATGTGCGTCTGGTTTGCTATGACTTTGTATTCAGTGCATCCTGTTTTTGCCATCTAACAGAATGAGGGTGGGGGTGGGGGGGGGGGGGGGGTGGGGGGGGGGGGGGGCCTAAAAGTTGTTGAGCAAACACTGCCTTGTGACTGTTGGTGCCAGTAAACACACTGGCTAAATTATAGAGTAAGGTGCAGTGTCATCACTGCAGACTCGCAGCTTGATTTGCATGTGTAAAATTAATCCACCGCATATTGCATCCTGCTGATGCTAATTAGAGAAGTAACCATTAATATCAACCACTTAATCATCAATATTAATATGCATAATTATTAATAATTCTATTTCCCTCTCCAACACGATGGCACTGCAGGGCCTCAGCTACTTGTGTTTACACCAACATCTATCTTCATTATACACTTTGTATTAATCAGCTCTTCTCTCTCTCACACACACACACACACACACACACACACACACACACACACCACTTTTTTCACACTATCTCTCTTTTTCTCTCTCTGCCTGTGTCTGCCGCTCACTGTGTGGCTGTCATTCCAATTTGAAGTGTCTCTCTTGATTAGTTTTTTAGAATGCAAATGATCCGTGAGTGTCTGTCTCCCATTTGGTACGGTTCAATTAGGGTGGTTTGGTTTTAAGTAATTTTCACCGCAATAACAACTGCAAAAACAAGGAGGGAGGTGGGGGAAGCTGAGGGTTAAATTTAACATTTTTCATAATCAAGGTCGCTTTTCTAGTGTGTATTTTTATATATTTTAAGTGTGACAGATGACAAAGTGAACAATTTTCCCTTTGATGATGCCACATGTGTAGTTTTATATTTTACAGTGAATGTTATTAATAAAATTATGTTATTTTACATTTATGTGAATTAAAGTGCATTTAAAAAAAGAAATATGAGAAAATAATTGAAGTATAGTAGTAAGCTTTGTGTTTTGTGGAGGACTTGCCTCCATTTTTTTTCCTGAGGATTTAGTTCATACTGCCTCAATTGCTTCTGTCTCTTCATTAAATCCTAGCTTTGACACCATGTTGAGATTGGGGGCTCAGGGGAGCCATATACCAACTATAGCAGGACGACTTGTTCTTCTTGTCACTGAAGATAATTCTTTATGGCTGTATTTGCTGCACTGTGAATCTGATCGGACAGTCTGGTGGTGCTGTTTGATGGATACAAATCAAACTATATGTACACATCCAGAAATAAGCAGGAACCAGAAAAAAAACCCTCCTTGGTATATAAGATACCAATTAGATTGTGTTGTGCCGTATTAGTGAGAGTGGTGATCCATAAGCGCTGGCCTTGCAGGCTTATAACAGACCCCATGGGAGCTGTGAACTGGTCGCAGTGTTGACAAGTTGTTTGTGTGTGCACAAGGTGGTTTCACTGATGGATAAATTAAAGCAGGGGAGCATTTCATTTACTGCCCCAGGGAGACCTTTTCCCCATCATACATTTTTTTGACGCTTACTCTTTAACCGCTGCTGACCCAGCTGATAGGCCTTGCTGACCTCCGCTTTCAGTGTATAACCTCAGTGTTGAAACCCTCACAGAGCTGTATGAAAGGTTTCAAATTCTGTTCATATTATCCAATGAAGAATGGAACAAAATGATTTGCCATTAAACGTTAATACCAATAACCAGTCTAATCCCTGATCCCTGAGTAAGTAATCCCTGATCTATTTCCTACACAAAGCACTAAAGGTTACCATATGTGTGAGGAGATGCACATAAAAATAAGACAAGGCAGGTTTACATCATCCTACAGCTTACATTCTTCTTGTGGCTAACACAAATAAGTTTATTTTTAAGCATATAACCATGTGTACAGTGGGCTGGATGTGTGGTGTGTGTGCCGTTCTGGGCAATAGAGCAACATCTGTTATGCCTGAGGGCCAGACAGAGCCTCAGCCAGCAGTCTGTCCCACAAAGCTTGCGTGCACACACGCACATACACATACACACACACAGGTTTATTGGATACACAGGTTATTGTCATGTGTCTCACTGTGTGTATGTGTTTGGCTCTCTTATTACATCCCCTTCTCTCTCAATTTGGGGTCTCTGCACACACTGCACAACTACTTGGGATTTGCCAAATAGCCTCAAACATCCATATAAACCACACACACACACACAAACATCTGCACACTCATCCACAGAGCTCTTCTATGTTTAGAATTCTCACATGGTGACTGGTTCCTTGTAGAGCCCTGAGGGTAACCCAACTGTGACTAATCACCGAGGGTGACAGTATACAGTGAGCATATGTGTGTGCATGAGAGACACTGGGTATGATTGTGTGACGAGTGTGTTAAGTGTTGAGAAAAAAAAAAAATATAGTGTGCGATGACCTTTTACATCAACTTCTGTCATAACGTCAGTTTGAAACGAACTATACAAAATTTGCTGAATATAAGTGAGTGTGTTTATGTGTATACTTAGACATGTGTATATAGGGCTGTGTGATTCATACTGTTAAAGACATTACGAGTGACACATGGTATTAATCACAGTAATCCAATTCTCTTTATCAGTACCCACTGCTGTGCTTTAATGAGCGATTCACATACAGAGTCTTTCACATAGACAGGGTGTTGCTGGAAGATAACCGACTCACTAACTGTCTGTTAACCACACACGCCTTCTTGTCAGCCTCACATCTCAGGCAAGCGAAAACACAGAAATAAACGGGTATTTGTCTTAAAAATAGCGCCTATAGTTTATGTAAAATAAAATGCAAGGAGAGGAGCCACCATCCAAACACTGTTCAAATCTATTTGCTCTGGTGTATGTTCACAATACTGCTCATGTGAAGACTGCAGTATTGTATGATCAGGGTTAAGAGGTTTGCAGTTAGTAGGAACAATATATTGCAGTATAGTGCACGTTTTCGTGCTCAGCTGTTAGCCTATGCATTGGCTTCATTCCTGTGCAACAACAGCCACTGATCAGTCGTAACATTCTGGCAAATGAAGTGAACAACACCAATTGTGTGGTTACCATGGCACCGGGCAGTGTGTGGATATATTAAATGGTGGGTAAACATTTTGTCTTCAAAGTTGAGGTCAGAAGCAGAAAAAAATGGGCAGCTGAAGGATCTGAGTGACTTGGACAAGGACCAAGTTGTGATCGCAAGATGATGATGATGACAAGTGTCAGAACACACAGTGCGGGGCAGTGTGTTGCATTTGAAGGTGTGGAGACCATTGAAGGTCGGCAGGTGGTCATAATGTTATTAACCCACGTTATTCTACAAATCTATGTTTTGGGGCTTTAAAACATACAGGATGGCAACCTGCTGACAAATAAATATATAAAATCAAATAACATAAATACAAAAGTCATTGCAGCAAATATCCAGTCAGACAGGTTTCATCTATATTCTGCCTGAAATAACCTTTTTTGTCACTTAGGAGATCATTAACTTACTTGACACTGTCCAAAGCAGTCTGAAAGATAAAACCACAAGTGCTGATCTCTTATTAGTAGGTGTCATGCATTATGCAGAGAAGGTCCAGGGATAACCTACAAACAGAACGAGTGACAGAAGAGTGTTTTCTATAGGCGTCAGTATTACAGGCCCCATAGTCAGCAGTGACAGTAAGGTGGGGGGGTGTAGGGGACGGAAGACGTTTTGGCACCGTGCTGTCTTGCTGTGAGAGCTGCAATCACATTCAAGTGATTGTGATTGGGCTGGCTTGGAGGAAATTGATTTAGCAGCTTGAGCCTGGTTATGGAGTGCTTTTCTGATATCACTGGTTTGGAGAGGAAGGGGATGAGAGAACAACAGAGCTGGTGAGAGAGAGAGAGAGAGAGAGAGAGAGATAATAATGGTTTACCCAACGTGCTACTCTGTGGCCTGATGTCATCTAAGGGACTGTCATTGGCACTGTCACAGCATCCACACAAGGGTGTTCAAGTTTCAACATCGCTCATAGACATCATAAAGGAACAGAGTCTACCCTTTTTCCTCTCCACGCTGCACACTCCCAGAGCTCCCTCTTTATTTACCAGGACAGGTCTCTGGAGCTGCTACTGAAACTACAAACTCTGTATTTTTGAATGCTCAGACTTCATAGCGAATGCCAGACTTTCAAGGCTACTTATATGAGGAGGAGAGGAGACAGTGCAGAAGAAGAGGGTGCAGAGCTGGCTGTGTTCAATCCTGACAAAACACAGCAAAATGATTTTTTTATTTTTTACAGAAATGGCTGTGCACTGAACTCCCTGCAATGTAACACACAACAAAGGCACAAAAACCAATCATGAAAATGAAGCTTCATGTTAAACACTTGTGAGCACACTTACACTTACACTAAAAAAGCAGCAAAAGACTTTACACTGGGGCTACTAACTAAACACAAGACAGCTTTAAATGTGCATAAAAAATTAAACTGCACAAGCCTTAATACCTTAGTTAAACATTTCACTGTAGACTGGTTGACACCCACCAAAACTTAAAGAAGCGAACCTCAAGCACCACTTCAGTAACACTGCAAACCATAGCAAAACAGCTCACACAGTCTAACCTCACTTAAATATCTCTAAACATTCAAGTTGAATGACGGAAGTTTTGAAAATCCGTCCTTCTATTGACAGATTAAGAGAGGGGGAAAACGGGGAGTAAAATTAATTACTTAGATCACGTTGCCCGTGGAAAATTAAAGCATTTTGGACTGTTCTTCAACATTACTAATCTTCAGTTTGAGTTTTGCGGTTTTATTGCCATAAGGTCAGATCCCAACTGGCACAAACAAAAAGCACCTTTCTCTGTGTTTTTATTTATTTATTTATCTCCTTGTATCTGTGTCACTAAACATGGAATTGTTTTCCCCCCAGGCTGCAGACCTCTTGCAACCTTATCTGGCCACAGCTATTGATCTTTTACCAAGAGGCCTGAATCTTATGAGGTTGATACAGTGCGGGCAGCAGTATCATAGTGCAATCTCTGCTTCTAGCATGATCGCGCTGTGTTCGAATCAATACTTCCGAGGCCACCGCACCACTGTCGGCACAGTGTTTCATCTACTCTGAACCATCTGTGGCACACTGCCACCATTTTGTCACAGCTGCTGCTATCAATGAAGGAATTTTCTAAAAGCAGTAGGCGGAGCAGGAACATCTTTTTAACTGTGTTTTGCCATAGGACTTCCTTGACTGGGTAATTATTTTCAGCACTTTCTTCTTCTTCTAACTGTCCACCCCAAACTCAACAACTCTATCGCTCCATCTCCTGTATCATCTCACACTTGACATGCTCTTGCGGTTTATGTATTTTGATTGCAATTCCACCTATTCAAATTTAACAGTGAAAGATTGTTTTCATTAGCGAGTGACAATAAATGGGATATTTAAACAGCTCACTGGCTTTTCAATTTCACATCTCGGGTGTCGCGGCCATGCTAGGTGCCTAAGAGACACAAGTAAGGAGAGAGAGACACAGGAGCGAGGGAGGGAAGGGCAAAGGGTGGATTAGGAGCAGAGGGAAATTATGCTTCTCATACCATTTTCTGTATGTGTATGAGAACCACACATGTTTGCACGTGGACTACAGTCTGTTGCTTACGACACACAAAATTATGGAGTACGCTCCTTAAACAAATGATGTGAGGTGCACATCCACATTTCAGGTTAGAAGTGAGACATTTACGGCGTCTTAGTTGAGACATGTTTTATGTCAATGTATTTTTGAGATGCAACTACAAAATAAATACTGGATAAAATAATGTACCTGATCATCACATTATATATTATTATATTAGTCATAATACCCCACATTTTGCTCAGCCAGTCTGGGAGCTTTGCTGCAGTTACTAATTTTCTTTGACGGACAGGTTGATAATCATAGAAACCATATGAAACGAACCAGCCGATCTTTTCTCGCTGTGAACACATGTTGCTTTAATTCCTGTGTGCCATTTATAGATAGCACTGACTCACTGGATCACTGAGAGGAAGTCCAGGTCAGAATAATATCTGTGCGGTGTAATGTTTCATTTGGCCATATTTGGAAAAGTTCCACTGTCTCTTCAAACCCTCTCTCTATGTTGTCCTTGCAGAAATCACATTTGATATATCTTCATATACATGCCAAACTGGTTAAGCAGCAGTCTGAGCATTCTTGTACTACTTGTGATCACAGTGTTTGTTTATTCTTTTGGCAGCCAAGACAGATCAGAGAGTGGGACAAATTCAATCTGATGTATGCTTTGTTTACTCAGACGGGCTAGTTAATCAGTAATGTTGGTGTAGGATTGGAGTACAAGCAGGATATTACTTTATTTGTCAGTGATGGGAGCAGTGAATACTTTCTGACTGGCACTTGTTGGAGTGTTAGTCCAGTACAGGCTTGTTCCATAGATAAGCAAACTTTTGATCCTTGCCGACAGATGATAATGCACATTGAACTTTCCAGGAAAGCTGTAAGTACTTTGTTGCTTTTAGATCTAGTAGTGACATCAAATAACATTCTGTACATACTGAGATCAGCACAACTCCTCCAGTAGCAGAGTATTTGAAGGGTTTTTTGTGGCATGTTTCATTAGCAGATGACAGAAGTCATCGTTGAATCCTTTTTTACTTTACATAAATGTCTGTGTTTGTGAGAGCAGGAGAGCAGGAAAAGAACAGTTTGAGGTTAAAAGTTAAAGTAATATTTCTACATGTGTCTGTACACAAACACACAAATGCTACTGGGACTTGAGTCAGTGTGTGTGTGTGTGGGGGGGGGGGGGGTGTCGATACTAATGATGTGTGCTTTCTTTGGACAGTATTTCCCTTTCTGTGCCCTCCTCTGCCTTACGGTGAAAGGTCGGGGTCAGTTACAAAGCTGAGGATGTCCAGTGGCATTTAGAAATGCAAAAAACACATAGTTAAGTGGGATGTGAATTTTTTTCCCGAAAACAACTCAACACACCGAACGCAACTTTTCTATAGCTTGCACAAAGTTTTAGTCGCTGTTACTGTTTGTGTGTTCTCTGGGTGTTTTTGTCTCTGTCTTTGATGCATGAGGCAGGTTGTTTGATAGAGACATGACAGCTTCACACAGTTGTGTATATATATGTGTGTGCGTGTCTATTGACAGCTCCAGATTGCTGTGAAACGCACAGAGAGAACAGTCTATTCCCTTTTCAGTCTGCAGCGCAGGCAACATCCATCACTGCTGACAGGGAAAGGGGTGGGGTAGAGGGGGTGATGCAGAGGGAGGGAGGAGTGACAGGTGAAGGAATGATCTTAATTCTAAAGGGGATTTTTGTGTTTAAAGCTTGAATACACATCAAGTTACATTAAAAAGAAAAATGCTGAGGTGGAGCTAAGTGTAGATGAGAGGTTGCCCGATTCCTTCTACATGACTTGTTTTTTGTTTTTTTTTTCCCTTCCTGACCCTCAAATAACCCCCTCACACACACACACACACAGGGACACACTTAAATGTGCACACAACAGGGCTTTTTATTTAGTTTACAGGTGAAGTGGCCAAGCAGAGGCAGACTGAGTGGAAACACTTAATGAAGCCCTCTCTCTCTCTCTCTGCTCTCTGCTCTCATTTCAAAATCGTCCATTAGCCTTAACTTTTTTATACCCTCCTCTGCTTCCTTTTATATATCACTCCACCCTCTCTTCTGTTATCCTTTGCCTCCTCCTCATCTCCATTCCATCTCTCTTTTTATCTGATTAGAGCCAGAGTTATAACTCCTTCTAGCTAATCTATATAGTTGTCTATCCTATTTACAGGGGCATCTATTGGATTATACTGGCCCTTCTGCTTGCATCTAGTTAGGCTTATAGGATATATGGCTCACATGCACGCACATGGGCTGCGCACACGTGGATTTGAACGCACACACAGACAGCATGCAATGCAAATCTGTATGTAGTCTTACACAGAGCAATGCATTTGTTATGCAATTTAGGATTAATAAGGATTATAAAGCTAACATTCCGTACTAGATTGGCATCATTCATATATAAAAAACAATGCATTCAGACTCATTCATCCATTGTTACTCAAGATCAATTCCTCTCTCCTCTCTCTGCATCCTCAGCCTGTACAGTGTGTACATCTGGCAGCCATCCAGAGGTTTGGTTGCATGAAGCAGCATGTTTACTAGTCGACAAGGTCACTGACAAACTGACTGAATTGCTCGCTTAGCGATGCTTCAGCAGATGCAGACATGCAAAGTTTCAAACCTCTGATATGAGGAGTAGTTTTTTCTGCTGCTTTACTTCTTTTGTTCTCATATTATACACACACTTCACTTCCAAAGTTACATTTTGAAAAGGGAAAAGGTGGCAGTGCATGGAAAACTTGATGATTTTCTGGGTAGTAATTTGAAAAACATTTGGGTTAGATTTACACTCTTTACCAGATTCTCCTTTAAAATCTAATGTGAAATGTCTTCACTGTACCTTCCAAAAACACCTCGACTTAGAGCTCTGTTATACAGCATAGTCCTACCTACAGTATATGATTTAACATGTGACTTTTAATGACATTCTGTCATGTCAATATGTCAATCATGGAACGATAAAACAAGAATAGTCCACATAGGGTGGCAGGCTGAGGATGGTGGTGTTGGTATACCCCTGCAAAATTCCACCCATGGCTTTACGCCGGGATGTTTTGTTTTATATAGAAGCTACTGGTTAAGCTAAGGCTTTAGATCACATGCATACATGACATCTTACACATTCTAAAACCACGCCCTTCTGCTGCCACAATGGCATGTCAGTGCAAATCGTTGGAAACTCTAGTGGCATGAAACGACACGCCAAACACAAAGAATGGTTAGTAATGCTGCGCTCCAAGGGGGGTTTGCTCTTTGGCTACTTGGGTTTACCCTGCACACAGCTTCCACTTCACCACTGAGCTGGTCTACAGCTGCAGAAGAAGAGAAGGAGGTGTGTGATTCGGCTCTAATTGTGCTCTTGAGTTGAAGAGATTGCTCAAGCAATAATTGCAGACCCTCTTGCTCCGAGTAAATCAGTCTAAATGGAACAGGACATGGATGGAAGCTGCTTTACTTGACCTACTCTGTTTCTTCCTACTTCTGATTTCCTCAATCACTTCCCTGACACATAAGTGACTGTTAAATTGCTCTTACAGGAAAAAAGTATAATCTACACTCATGGACAAAACGTTCTGTAGCACTCATAGAAATGACTACCTATTTAGAGAAGCATACATTACTTCCCATCAAGGAGTACATTTCACACTAGTGCTGGATGATAGGATGACAATGGTATTGGTACGACTGTCAGATTGCATACAGTAAATAAGGTCCATTCTTACACATATCAGTGCCTCATGTTTTATTGAAAGGGTCATCTGTTTACTGAGAGACCAGGTGAGCTTAATCTCCTAGAAGGCTTGACTGAAGCTCAGGGGGCTCCTGCAGGGACAAACCATAGAATCAGTCCCAAGGAGGTTTGTCGCACAGGAAACCCGGCCATATATCCTCCTAATCCCGCCACTTAAAAAAGTAATCATAAATCCTTTGATGAACTATTCTTTGTCCTCCAATAACCAATTACAGCTAATATAAGCTCCTTTTAAACCACCACAGCAGAGATAACCCTCACATTGGCGAACAGATAAACCTCCTGTGACCCACTTCCTGCCTTTACAGACACATAATCGTAGTGTCTATATTGTGAAAACGTGTAAATCTCTATGCCACACTCCCTTTCTGTCTCTCCCCCTGGTTTAGCTTTGTGCTTGAGCCTCCCATTACACTGTGTAATTGTGCATGCTAATTATTTTTGCCATTATGATTTCACAGCATGTTGCCGCTAACCGCTTATGTGCCTGTTTTGCCAAGTTTTCGCTACAGTGTTGTGTTACTGACCATTCAGATGAAAGGCAAGGTAATGTGCAGCAGGTACACTGAAAAAGTGAAGATGTGCAACAACTGTTACAAGTATAATATATAGATGCATTTTTAATTTATGTAGGACGATAATAAGGAAGATATTTGCTGTTAGAAAATATTTTATTTTTGCTCAGAAATAACTCACAAAGTTGAAAAAGGTAAAATTACTTTTACTGTAAGTACATGTCTGCTATAACAACTATTCAGATCTCAAAACTAAGCCTTAATTACTAATTTGTAAAGGTGTGCAACACTAATTATCCCTATGACTTACTTTTACAGTAAGCAGTTCCTCAGTTTTGAATATACAGCCCTCAGTACCAGCTGGCGCAGAAGGTTTTGCCTTCATTAATATAAGGAAAATGGTGTTTTTGACACTTAACTTTCAGAGTAAATTTAGGCACTAAAACAACGAAAAAGCATCGACACACATTTTATGTGGGTCTTTTACTTTGCCCAGTGTGTGAGAGCTCTGTCATTTTGTCAAGATCCACTTAAGTATGTGGAAGTCCTTAACCCACTGAGTATCTCTACAGACACTGACTTTCCACATACTGGAAAAAACCACCACCAGTAACAGAGTTTCTGCATAATTAAATAACAAAGTAAATGATTATAAAGACAATGAAATGTGAAACGTGATCCCGCTATACAGTCCAGAAGATGCCAGTCTTTATGTGTGCATAGGGCGATGTCAAGTGTCACATATGTGAAGCAGAAGGATGTGTGAAGGATAGCCCAATAGATTTCAATTGGAGTACTCTACTGGCAGCGACAAATACAATGTGATGGCAGTACTTGCTTCTTTTCTGGCAGGTTATTATATTGCGATAGGGGCTGTTTTCCAATCTGAGAGTCAAAGTGATCCAAAGAGATAAAGAGAACAAAGAGAAGGTAAACAATGAAACTTAATTGAAATACTTTAACAGCACCTTGAATTAATGAAATAATCAGTCTCTCTACATCACTGCCCCTGTCACCATCGTCTCCGTGTTCTCTATGTCTCTCTGATATACCAGGTTTACGTCACACCATAACTGGATTCATCTAAGTCAAGGGTTCGATAAAGAGCAGTGAGTGGAGCAGAAATAAGATGGGAGAGAATCCCACTTTTCATCTCTTCTCTCCTCTTGCTGTCTCACTGTCCCTATACGTTCTTGTAGGCCGTGATGGAGCATTGCGTCTGTGCCGCAGGTCTCTGCCCCAGCCAACCACTGCTCTAATCCTGTTTCCTTTTTCTCACGCTCCATGATAGACTACTTTGGGGTGCATTCATGCTCTGAAATAGTCTGTGTGAGCTATTTCACGCGTATTGTGCTATGGCGGCTGCCTGTTTGTCTGTGCCTTCGGTGCCAGGATGTGTGGTGAGATAGAGAGCGTGTTGGTCAGCGGGGTCCGGCGTAGTAGGATAGTGATGATATATGGACAACACATGCACACACCCAGAGGCCATTGCGTGAGCATGGTGCATTACAGTGATTGAAGCCGATAATGCACCAACAGACTCCATGCTGTGTCCCTTCTAACCCAATCACAACTGTGCTGGTGGTGAGCCCCACCATCTGTACTTCTTTGATTGGATGGCCGAATGATTGATGTGCACTTGAACCTATTCCAGTGAGTTATTGTGGCCCGCTGTAGTCTTTAAGACAAGACCCTGCGGTCATTTTTCATCGGCGTACACACGATTGTTAAACCATCCTGCCTTCATTAACTCTTTGATACAAGGCTGAAATGCAATTAAGATGCTTTACATTTGGAAGCATTTCCTTTCTATGAATCAAGATATGCTCTACAATCAACAGATAAAAGTAGGTTGCTGTTTTTGACTCGCAACAGGGCCACTGTTGGCCCACGGAAATACACAAAATTATTCTGATCGCATTATGGTACTGTTCAAAGAATACCAGGGCGTTGATAACTTCATCCTCTTTATTTTTTTTCTATAACATGACTGAAAAACAGATGATTGGAACAGATCGGGCAGTCGGACACGTAAAGACAAGGGTGGTAGATAATGCATCCCCCTATAACGAGACACATAAGGAAAGACATAAGGAAAAACATTTCAAACTAATTTAGTTATAACACTGGATATTTGCCAGTTTTCTCACTCAGGTTTTCATTTTTCTCAGGCGATTCCTTTTATATGTTTTGATTCATAGAGGAGAAGGCCGACTCGCATGTGTATGTGGAGGGGAACATTAACAGCACATACATGGCCAGTACTGTCCGGTACGCCGCTTGAACACGCGACCTAAAAGTTCCTGCGGATTTGACTGCGTCTTTCACCAGAGATGTTGTGTGGAAATCTATGAGCTGCATCTCAAATCCGGCATCATCCAAAGAGGGCGATACTGCCTTAGCCAGGGAGGAGAGATTTTCATTTGGTCGGACTACAAGAGGGTTACACACAAAAGGCATTTATAACCATTATTAAAATAGGGTTAATACAGAGTTCATTAATAAAAAGCCATGAAATTATTCAAACAGATGCACTCATATTGTTTATTTTTATTATAGGACCAATTGTAGATCTCTCCCATTAACCATTTACCTGAGTGGAAGCCAGCTGTTTGGAGCTCTGAAGTGGCAATAATCCAGACTCTGGCCCGCCGCCTAGTGGCTTGGGGAAAATTCTGGCCTGTGGCCAAAATTACTTGCCGACCCCTGCTGTAGGCTCATAATATAAAAATAGCACAATCATAGCTAAAAGGTTATAAAAATATAAATCATAAAAATAGTTATTTTTCTTTGATTTATGGTTAAATAAGAATGTAAATTAATTGGAATATATACAACATGTTCCCAGTGCCCACAGGTCCTCCATATGTCATAGTTACATTTTTACAGCATTGATTCAACATGGTTTCAACTGTAGATTTGCAGCTTTGGTTTTTGCAAAAGTGTTATGGTTTCCTAGTTCTTGCTTGAATATCTTGCTTTATTTTACCATGTGGTAAAATAACAATGGTTTGGATGAAGTGTCATGATTTCAGTCTCTACATCACATATGGTGCCTTCAAGTACTGCCTGAAAATTCAAGTTACTTTCTGTGATGAAGCATCAGTTTGATTGTAAACATCCATTGTTCTGTCCCCTTTCCATTCAGAGTCCTAATGCCACTAATAGCACAAACGAGCCATGCCCCCTGTGTGTGTGTGTTTTAGCATATGATTTTCCCAGTGTGTGTGAGCGCCTGTGTAATACCTACGGCAGAGAATAGTAGAAACATCGCTCCAGTAACTTGCTGCATAATTCTCGGTGCCAGGGGAGCGTTGCTTGGTTGGTTGATTTCTATAGAATGGAGTCTCTCAGTATTTGAAGAGGCTAAAATAGAACAGCACAAAGCATGTCAGGGTGGAAATAATAATAGAGTAATAATATTTATTAAAAAAAAAGTATTCCCACCGCACACTCTGCACAGTGCAGTTGGGAAACGGTTGCTATTCTGTCTGCCTGACTGACTTGACTAATATCTTTTGCAAGCCATAAGAAAAAAAAAAGTAAAAAATGAGAAGGACTTTTATCTTTGAAGTGGTTGTGGTTTAGGGGATTTGAGAGTCTTTCAGTTGTTTTTTTTTCCTGCTGGATAGAAATAGAGGAGGCATTGTCTTCCTTTCTCCACACTTTTGTTGACAACTGTTCTGAATCTGCATGGCTCATAGACACTCAGGAATGTTTTATCTGTTTCTCTCACATTTTCAGATAAAACCCTGAAATGAAACTATAACTCACTCTGATAGTGACATGCTACAGTTGTTATTCTGTCATCAGGGTTTGTTGACTTTGATGGTTATTCAATTTATCATGTGATAATACATAGTATATATTTGCGTTTGTTTAAAAAAAATCAAATTTATCTAACAATTTAAAAAAAAATACATACAGAAAGTAGGGCAGAGCTGTCCTTCTGTGCACTACAGAGCATTCTGTCAATAATAAAACAACCCCATATGTTGTTTAAGGCACAAACTGTGTACTAATTTATCTGCTTACTGGTGAAGTAAACACATTTTGTACAACTGTAGCTTAATACATGAAATATAATGCAATATCTTGGTAATGTTTAGCGATGTCATTGTATTGTGGTTAATTTCTCCCATTTCCTGACCTTTTTTGAGCTTATGTAACATGGCACACATGGCGTGGCCACTTAGCTAACAAGGGGCAAGCTGCGGTGGCACTATTGCTAATCTGCTAACACAATGTTGCAAATTGTTGTATTTATGTTTATAAAGCTACAGATAGAAGATAGAATGGCCAGTGTAAGACTAATCTGGCAGTCTGTCCAAAAGTCTTATCACGACATAGATTGTATACTGTAAAGCTTTATTCATGGTTACATCATTTATCTGTGGTCATGTAGTGATTCTGTATTAACCTTGCTTTATGGCTCTACTGTCATGTTGGTCTAGAGGACATGTTTTTTTACTTCAAGGTGACCGTCTGTTGCTTTTAAATGGAAGCTGTGCTGAAAAGATGTATTCAATTTAAATAGTTATTTCCTCTTAAATCTCAGTTCTTCATTCTGATTTCTAATAGCGGGTCATTTATAAATGACATTTATCCACATATTGAAAATTCTTTGAGCGTTGATGATGCTAACGATGAAGTTTCAAGTACGTGCATCTCATGAACCCTCAGACTGAAACAATTACGGTGAAGAGTTTTAAGCACACAGCGTTGGAACACAGAAAGCCCGTCTCACAAAGTCAAGAGGGAGCCATTTACCTTAAGAGTACAAAAGTCGTGCATGTGGTATTTTTCTGTGCATTCGTAGTTCCTGTTCGACTTATTTACTGTGATCCCTTCCCTCTTTAGTTTGCATGAGGCGGACCTCTATTCTTTAACAAGGGCCAGAGGTCGAGGCCTGTATATCTTTTAATATATACCATAAGGCCAGCACACGGGAGTGAACTGCAGGTTTATAGAAATGGGGGAGAGGTGAGAACAGTAAAAAGGAGAAGATATGAGCGACAGAGGAGATATGAGCAGGACACTGTGAGGATGGGAACTCAAATGGTTGCTAGGGTTACGGTCAGGGTTGCGACCCTTTATGTCAATCCATCCATTTGGAGCATATTGCAGAGTAAGAGGATTGGATTTTTATGGAGATGGATTTCATTTGCTGGAACACACTAGTCTCTACCTTTTCCCTCCACCTCTATCTACTGCCTCCTATTCCCTTTTCTTGATGTTCTTATATGTGATTTTTTCTTCTTCTTTCTTTTTTCTTGTGAGTGCTAACTTGTTGGTCTTAATTCACACATAAAAGATTATTCACTTTTCTGCTGCACACAGTGACAAGCAGGTTAGAGTTTGTGATGCTGTTTGATGTATTTTAGACCTGATTTATGTGCACAATGAAAAATGTAATATTAAGCAGGATGCCATGTTTGGGAGGAGGATAATAAAATCCTAACTGGATAAAGTGACGTATGATGTAGGTAGGATGTAGTGCTGGCCTAATCATATGGTATGGCATTGACTTGCTTTGCTAGATGGTGTACCACTTCTGTTTCTATTTGATGGTGACTGTCGGACTAAGATGATAAGTTAAAGCAAGTCTTATTATAGAGAGTTGATAATCCAGATCTGGGCTCATGTTTAGCTATGAAAAGCTCGTATTGTCAGACCCTTTCACCACAGTAGTCCAATTCTAGCCATTTTTCGCTACTACAGTGACAACTCCCACTCTAAACTATCCATGTGATACGTACTTCATTCCACACAGTCATAGAAGGGAGGCCAGATACCTTACCAACAGCTGTTTCAATCATCATCCAGACTGAAATCACTGAAGGTTCCCCTGGATGCTACACCAGTTCTATAAATTCTGTGTAGAAAATCTAGTATAGATTTAGAATAGTTTGTATTTTTTTAGTTTTCAATGATCAAGGATTGAATGAGCAAGGAACAAGCACCTGAGCAGGAAATGCTTTTGGTGCAGAGACGGGAACGAACGAGAGCACCTTCATTGCCTTTCAGACTGATTTTACTGTTGACTGCATAGGCTCTCCCTGACCTCCTACAACCAACCACACATCCCAATCACTTCACTCCAATCCAATGTCCAGTTTCAGAGGAGTGGTCATGCACCTAAACCATGGAAAATTCACCTCTCCAATGCCTGTTTTTGTATCTTGTCTTAAAATGGCCACTGACTTACCATTTAGAGATAAAGATTCCGGCTTCACACTCAGATTCTAAGAGTCTATAAAACCATAGCTTTCAAGATGAGACTAAATTATTTCTATTACTCTCTGGCTTTCAATGATGGTGTGCTCTTTCTTTTACTGACTGAGATTTTTCACCACACTTCCCACTCATGCAGCTGTATGAATCCTCACATAAAAGCGGCAGAGAGAAAAATCTCCTCCGCGAGGTCACATCGAGCCCCACGCTAAAAGGCACCCATTTCTCTGCTGTGGCTCCTGCCACCCAACCCACAGAGTTTCCCAGCTGTTTCACGGAGTTCAATTAGTGACCTTAGCAGCAGAACACCGCTTCTTGAGGCTAAGCCCACCCACGACTACCATACAAACCATAAAAATAAAAACTTAGGAAACAGATACATACAAGCCTGAAGAGCGAGCACATGTTAAATGTCAATCAATCTTTAATTCATGTAATTTGTGCCTACTCTGCATTGATTATGCAGCCCACCTGCTTTGTCATGCCCCTGTGTATGCATTTATATGTGTGTATAAGAGTAGAATCCTCAGCCAAGCTCCCTCATAATCTCATCATGCTGGCATCCTGCCTTGGTTTACATGCTGTGGGTAATGACTGACTAAAGTAAGTGTGTGTGTGTGTGTGTCAGAGAGATTAAGAGAGGGAGGGTACCAGGTTAATATGTCACTCAGTTGGGGGTTCTGGTAAAAGCTGACTTTTTGTGACACCCCACATTGCACCAGGAGCTCTACTTGCTGTGTCACAGTGTGTGTGTATGTGTGTGTGTGTGTGTATACTGTCTGAGTGAGAGAGCGAGATCCAGCCAAACAGCCAAACCTCACACCCCAGTGCGAGTCACAGTGGAAATAGCCTCTCACCGTTAAACGAGCCCATCCTTCAGAGATAGAGCTTTCCTCTGCATAATGTCTCCACCATAGGGGCCGCACACACACACACACACACTCAGGAGAAACAGAGAGTTTCAGATCATTAATCTTAGTGACTTCCGCCCCCTTAGCCCCCCCCCCCCCCCCCCCCCCCACTCCACCCACACCCCACACCCCCAACCCACACCCTCTGCTCTACTGTCCTCACTCCCTTTGGCAAAGTCATGGCTGTCTTCCTTGACCAACACAGGCCCCCTGAAGCACTAGCATATGTGTGTGTGTGTGTATGCGTGTGCATGCGTTTTTACTCCTGCATGTGTAGATTGTGTGTGGATTTCCTCTGTGTGCCTCTAGGCTAGGCATGTGTTTGCACTTATATGTGCCAAAGTAAGCATACTGTAAATGACAGAGCAAGAAAAAGAAAGAAAAAAACCATACACAGAAATGGAGAAGCAGAGTGTGTGACATGATGAAAGAAAGAACATGTTTGACTGCCAGGATCAAGACTGGATGCCAACAAACAGAACAGAGCTCTCTCCAGAGGATACTGTCCTCCTTTTTATTACACCTCAAAAAACCTAAATCACATATTGGCAGCAGAGTTGTGTCAAAATATATTGTAAGAACTGCCAATTGTCGTTGAATTGAAACATAATGGGGGGTTTGCAGTAATCACCTGCAACACTGAAACTACATTTCAGCATATTATCAAAGTCAAACAGACGTTTAGTTGTTTCCAGCATGTATAATAGCATAAGGTTTGTGGATTCACTGAAATAGCATCAGTTGCAAATATGAAATGATTGATATAATATTAGATTAATTAATTAACCCTATGTTTTTACATTTGCCCTTTTAATTTCCTTAAATGTGGCACAGGCATAGTCTTTTGCTTCTTATGAGGCAGCTGGAGTCTAATAAGATTCATGAGGTCACAAACTAACACAAATACATCGTGCCTTATGACAAACCCCCTGCTCGCAGGATGGTTCTGTCCAATCAGCATCTTCTAAAGAAATACAGGAAGCTTATGTGCAGTGGAAAGCAAGTCACTTTCCTCTTATGTTGCTTTTTTATAATAATAGTGACTCACAGTTTATCTAGTCACCTGCTGAGTATTCTTTTGAAATGCGTGTCCTTTCCAAACAGTTTCATAGAGTGACCTCCTAGATAGCTGTGTGACCTTACAAATATCATTTTAAGCCATACCTAAACAATTTACGGATGACATCATAAAGGTAAAACTCACAGTGACACAATGATTCTACAAAAAAACAGTTAAAATGACTCACTACATATATTTATTTGAAAATATATTGACATAAAGTGGAATTCTGGGTAAAGGAATGCAACACTAGCCTGGGCAGCCTTCTTGATTCTTTTTCTACCCTGTACAAAAGCGGCTGGATCCAATTGAGTATCCAATAGTTAAAGGTAGGGTAGGAGATTTTGAAAACTCAGTGAGAGTCAGCCAGATTTCGAAAGTAAATACATACCCCTTTCTCTCGGAGCTCACCCCTAATCATATGGACGCGCATTACCTGAAGACGAGCTGTGGTCTGTGACTTCGGCCATCATGCACATACTCGAAACTGCCAAACTAATCAGTTGCTATCGGATTGTAAAGAGAAGTTACACTAATTTAACAAAAAGTGCATGAGAATGAAATCTCCTATCCTACCTTTAACCAATCAAAGAAACAAAACATATAATGTAGGCAAAGCAACAAGTTCCAAAATAGTATCCAGTGTAGGTATACCAGTGAATGACTGTTGTCCATTTTGCTCTAAAAAACCTAAAAGTCCAAGCTGTTATTAGCAATTCTGCCAATATATTTGAACATGTCAAGTAGTAAGTCCTTTTTTTAAATTAACAGTTGGTATGATAAGGTTTGTGGAACTGGCTGTGAAGGGGAGAGATCCTAGTAAATACAACCATGAATGCAAATGTTCATGTTTTCGTCTGCTGCTATAATCATCACAAATATTTGCAGGAAGGCTTAAATGCAAAATCACACTTTAAATCCTAGAGAAGCCAGGTTTCCATTGATGATTTATTGTTCATTTACTTTAATGCTATAAAGTAATGACACACAATTCCACATAATTAAATCAAATCTAATCATACTTGGTGAATTAATGTGGTAAATAAAAAGAGAACCTAGATAAGCCTAAAAGCAAATATCTTCTCTTATCTGCATCGAGGAAGCTAAGGAGTGATGTAGATGCAGCTCAAAGAGATGTTGGTCAGTAAAAGGCTGAAGTAGAGCTGGAGATAAAAATAGGACGTTGACATTTAAGTCAGTAGAAGAAATAAGGTAATCACATATGCAGTACTACCACAGCCTCACCTTATTTCAGGCTACAGTGTAATGAGGGTGATATTTTCAAGCTGCTTCCATAGTTATGTAATACACAGATGGTGTTAGATTTACCTCAACATACTGTTCCCATGTTGTACCGATGCCTCCCTCTCCAGCCTGCTCTGCTCACTCCCACTCTCTCTCTGGATTACCCTGCACAAAGAGTGACACATGACAAAACATTGTGGTTCCTCAAGCATTCCTCATGCTGTCAGAACAGCCCTCAGTGACCGTCAGTTCTTAAGAAAGAAGACAAACAGGTGGAACAGGCAGCAGTATTAATCATGTCTGCTAACTGAAATTAGCAAAATAAAAGCACACTATATACACAAAACCTGTAATGTATATATACGTTCATTCAGAGCGAGATGCAAGACATGGTCAGAATTCTCCACATTATAATGTGCAACATTATAACATACAAGCGCTACCTTTCAACCTAAAACCTACAGAAATAAGCTGAAAAGTAGAAACAAACAAGGACAGACTATAAATATCCAGAACTAACTGGAAATAAAGTTTAATTAGGGCAGGACAGACAAGAAAAATACAAAGACAGGAAGTGAAATTAGACTTTCAAAATAAGACCACAACAGAAAATCCAACACATGCACAAACTGTAATTTTTCATGCTCATTTACAGCTTTAATGTTAATTTACATGAGCTACATTGGCTTAATCAACACTTACATGTGCATGTGAAAAGACATCCACAGAGGTATAGGGAAATCCACATAAACCAAATATTTACAGGATCGACTTTATAACTCGACAGGGCGATGATGTCATGTTTGCATCAACACAATATGTGCAGCTCAGGACTGCATATTTCTGTACAAATGTGTTCCACGCAAGGCTTTAGGAGTAAACATCTATTTAAAAAATAACAAAATGGAAATCCAAAGAAATATGTATGTAAATGTAATTCAATTTGAATGTGAAAGCAGTGTGAGATTTTCTAGATAATAAGATCAATGTTCTGGTTCAGAGAGAGTGAGGGATAAAACCTGCAGCAGAGAGTCATCACTATACAGCACAGCTCTTTCTCTTTTTTTTCTGTGCACATTTTACACCTTGTAATTGTACAATTACAAATCCATTAAACAATTACAATACATATCTGTGTAGTATAATTTAATATGGCAGATAAAGAGAAAGCCAATACACAGAGGCACATTGTCTTTACATAATCCCTGCACTGAGGGGGCAGAAGCCCCTTATTCTTCCCCCATGACACTATCAGCCTGCAGCCACAGCGGCAAATCCCACTGTTGTTGGAGGAAGACAAGGAATTACTTCCTGTGTCAGATTAGGGTTATCGTAGCAGGGCTGAGAGTTATTATTATTGTGACTGATATAGGCACTTACACACACACACACACACACACACACACACACAGTGGAAAAGATATAGTATTTACAGGGTTATCAACCCATTATAATGTTGGATAATCTGCACTCTGGGGCAGTTAGCTGGCAGTAGATTCTTCATGGGGAATTTGGCCTGCATTAAAAAAAAAAAAAAATTGCAACAAGCAAATCCATGGACAATTTCTGCAGAGAGATGGTGCTTATTCTTGTTTCATGGACCAAAGAAAAACAAACAATAACAACAAAACACAAAAAAAAGCTGTTCATTAGGAGGTGACATTTCAAGGCGGTTTTTTGAAATTCAGCTGCTCAGGCTAAAAGGGGGGGTGGTGGTGTTTGGCAGCTGAACAAATAAGACCCAGATGGAAGAGAGAGAGAGAGAGAGAGAGAGAGGAGAAGGAGATGATGAAAGAGAAAGTGAAAGAAAGAGGCAAAATCCTCTGCAGTGATTACAGAAGAGAAAATAAAATTGTCTGGATGTAATACAGAACAAGTGCATTGTGGAAATATAATGTGTAGGATTGCCGTGTTGTTCTTTCTTTACAGTATGATAATAAGCATGTAGACAGTAAGATGTTAAATCCAATTGTTGATCTCATTCTCAAATGAAAAAAATGTGTCTCATCATTAACCACCCTGTCCCATGGGCCCCACCAGAGAAGGACATAATTCAACTCCTTAGTGGATCTCTCTCTCTCTCTCTCTCTCTCTCTCTCTCTCTCTCTCTTACACACACACACACACACACCCTGTACAGAATCATTATGTTAGACTTACCAGTATGACCTCCCATAGTGGCTTTCCCTAACTGTCAATTAACAAACACCGGAGGGTATCAAAAAGATGCACCCACATCATATCAAGTCTCTTGTTTAGGTTAATTCAAGGGCAGCAGATATTACACACTTATGTGCTTGATTAATTAAATGGAGGCACACCACAGACACATCATCCCCATGTTTTGGTTAATTACAATGCAGAAACGATGTTATCAGCAATTTGTTTGTGTTATTTGGAGTAAAGAAGTATGTAATTTAATTGGAGTGAAAGAGGTTACTTCATTAGTACATGTTATTAACCTTTTTCCTTGTTTTGAGGGGAATGACTCATTTTGTTCCGTCACATTCAGATGAACCAGCTCAGCTCTTGGTTCCTATCACAGAGCAGTCTCCCTCACCTCATACGAGTGCACGGTGGCAGAGATTAAAAGGCTTACGCAGCAAACACAGAGGAAAACGCTTGCTATGAGTCATCTGAGGTAATCACAGACCAATCACCACTACATGTGAGTAAACAAAGTGCAGAGGTTTATTTTGGGTAGCAAGATGTCCCAGTAGGTGTCTGTAGAAGGTCACAATTCACAGGTTAGGACACAGAGACATTGAGTGTGTAAGTGAACTCTGGCAGTTCTAGTTCACACAAGCAAAGGTGACAAGGATATATGCTGAATAGAAACCTGGACTCTGGTTTTGGAACAATAGGGGACAAGTGTAGAAGGGCGGTTGTAGTGATATGCCAAAGGTTGCACAGCTATCGGTCATTAGGCATTAAATAAATTTTACTTCCTTAAACATAGAAAACATCATGTTCAGGTCTTGATTACCATAGTAACGTCTCCTGTCTTCTTTGTATTATGGTTACAAGAAGTCATGGTCTTATGGGTGTCTATTCCCAACAGTTAAGCAGTGTCAATCTAGTCTGTCAGACTACTGAAAACTGAAAGTTCTACTTTAACCTTCTTATTTGTCCCTGGTTCCCAACTAAGTTGTCTAAAACCCCACTAGGACGTTCAAGAGTTTAAATCAAGGCAACTGAACCAAGCCACTTGAGAGAGTGGAAAAATGTCCAAGAGTTCCTTTGATTTAAACTCTTGGACATAACATGGCCTGGGTGAATCATCCCCAGACACCCCACTAGGATGTCACCAGAAATGAAAAGAGGTTTGGCGATGCTTTCTATAAGTAAACATATGAATATAACTACCAGAGTATGAAGAAAAAGAACCAAGTAATTCATTTTTGCTACTGCAATCACTTGGTGGCTGGAGGTGCTCTCCTTTCCTTTGATGCAAGTAGTGGGAGTTCAGAGAGAAAAGGTTTGAAACCACTGACATATGTGCTCCTTGCTGTTTGTCCATAGGTGATGTGGGCCTTGTTCCCTAAGATTATAGGTATAAATAGTTAGCTCATCTGCAAAAAGGATTTTCTCTGTGCACAGATTGAACAGCTAAATAAATAATGAGGGCAGTGCATGATGGTCCACAATTCTTGTGATCATCTGAGGTATGCTGATTTTTGTGATGCAGTGTGGGATATATTGAGTCCACTCTTTTAGCTTTCATGATTGTCACCACATATTCCGACAGCACAAGCCCTTAAAAGTATATACCACATCTGAAAGCACATTTACATTTATGAGCAGGTTAATATCCTGAAAATAATTATCTTTCCCTCATCTTTTCTCCCTACATTAGCCTTGAAAAGTGGCCCGTGCTCGCTCATCATCCTTCAATCGCTTGTATCGGCATCTCTTTTTAAAAAACAATGCTAATAACTTGCAGTCGTTGGTTGCCACTGCTATCAGCATATTCTGATGGCTGAAACAGCTTGTTGTCAAATCAATAATAATTACGCCATGAAAGGCCTTTCTACTAATGATTTTTACACAGCAGAACTCGATTAGAGGAGTTGGGTAATAAACAGTCCTCTTTTGTATATAGTGAAAGGAAAAAAGTGGATCAGGATGTTGCTGTGCTGGAAATACAGGGGAGGACTTATTTGAGGATGAATGGAGACAAGAAGGGGTTAATTTTCCTCTGATTTTTTTCTGGCAGACAGAACTACGTATTTTAAATAGCTTCACAGGAACTTTGTAAACATTATACTGCATTGACATAATGTAATGTGTGAGGTTGCAGAGTGTACAAATAGATTTATAAGACAAGGTCTTATCACATTTAGATTAGATTAGATCAAACCTTAATGAACCCTGTGGGGAAATAGAGCCATTACAGCAGACAGCAGACAATAAAACAATAACATGGTGTACAACAAATAAGAGAAATTGCAGGTAACAAAGGCATAACGCATCAAAGTGATGTGTAAGATTCATTATGTAGAGTAGCTACAATAGAAATGATCCTGCTTCACAAAGGGAAAGAGATGTGAAGTGCAGATTTGACAAGGTGATTGGCTTTTCTCTTTGTTAGTGGAAGTGTCTGACCTTTTTCTTCTTTTCTTTTTTTTGGAGGAGGGGATTCATCTTTGAAAAAGCCCATTTCCTTTTTCTAATATTTGAAATGAAGACCAAGGTTTTAATTATTAATGTTTCCTATGAGCTCAGAAAGGTGGAGAAAAGGGGGGCAGGGGTCTTGTGAGCAATAGACTCAAAGACAGAGTAAAAAAAAAAAGTAAGAGGTGTAAAGGTAACATTCATTTTCATTCAAACATGCACACAGTGCAGCTAAGTCACTGCAGGATTTCTACATCTGAAAAGCACAATAGAGTAATGTATACCAGGTATAAAAATGCAAATAGGATACATATACAACACATCTACATACATAACCTGTTTATATTGGGTTAGGATTACAATTTTTGTAACATCACTAATCCAATATTTTTTTTTCACAGTTTTTATGTCTAGAGCCGTGTGGAGCTGTGATTGTGCTGTTTCCATAGAGGTGCAGGACTTCATATTGCAGTGAACAATCAGCCCACACACTTGACTAAAAGATATGACAGGAGTATAAAAAGAAAAACTCTCTGATATTACATGGGGTTCATAGAGTTAATATTATATATTTATGATCTCCTTCTTTTGACAGTGGTAGTGATGCAGATGATGGAGTAAGAGACGCCTGTGCCGAGCCACACAGGTCCCCTGGCTGTGAGACACATCATGAACTTTGCAGTTGCCTTTGTGCCTTATTCTTTAGGCATTCATTCCCTTTCTTCTTTTAGTATTAATATCACATGGTAGCCATAACGGATATTGTCAGAAATGTTCCCTTTGCATCATCTGCCAAGGCCAATATTATATCAAACTTACACCCACGCAGCATCCAACGCCCATCAGGTTCTTCAGTCTGCCTGTGTGCTGTAGGACTGGACATGTGGATTTCAGTGTGTCATGTCTGAGGTGTGTTAGGGATTTTCCTGTGGGTTCCCCCTGCATGACAAAAATGTCATTATATCTAACAAATCACATTGCTTGCAGCTCCTCACGCTGTTTTCTCCTCTGGCTAGTCTTTAGATAGATTGTACTCTTTCCTTTTGTATTTCTGTCTCTCTGTCAACACTTTGTCTCTGTGAAAAGTATTGCTTTTATCCACCCCATATTGGCCTTTTTATTAAAATTCTGATTTCCTTCTGATCTCCTGTAGTGAAAGCTTCCTCACCCCAGCTTAAGGAGCTGCTAACCCACCTAAAACAATTTCATTTGTCACGGTGTCAGGAGAGAGGTTCACTGCTCCATGATGGTGTGTAAATGCTGTATCTGAGGGCCCAGCAAGTGTAGTGTAGTGGAGATTCTGCTCAATCAGCCTGTGCAGAGTCACATTCACACACAGTGTTCTGTGCTTTATCTGCATTACATGTAATCCAAGCTGAAACTGCACACATTTGACACACCAGTGCTGAGTGTAACGCATTACAATAATGTGATTTCTTCAGCAGTAATGAGGTTTAGAAGGCAATGCGGTCTAGAAATTAAATATGACTTATGTTACAGTCAATTTCTGTCAAGTGAGTTACTCCTCAACAAAGCCCAACACATGCAGTCTGCAGGAATCCTCAGGGCACAGCCTGGCAATAATAGTCATGTTTGTGTTGTAATAACACACTTAAAACATGTTCATGTCTCTTAACTTTTTTTCTCAACCTAACCAATTTGTTTTAATGCTTCAAATACACCTGAGTAGAGTAACTTTCACAGATCATCAAGCATCTAAAAAAAGAAGGCAGTCCCAAAGGGGTAGCAAACTCCATCCTACTGAATGAAAGTCATACATCGCGTCCTCACCAGGAAAACATGAGGTTTATATTTCAGTCACAAGACATGTGTGTATTTCTCTCCCACATCTCTATTGCCCTGTTCACACTGGAGAAAGTCAATCCAGCTAGAGTAGGCTTGAATCCAGATAGCCTGTAGCCTGGATACGTTCATTCTTTTGTTTGTTTTCGGTTCAATACGCAGTTTATTCCTTTGTAGCCCTCTCGAAAATAAACTTAGGGCAAAGCTGTCAAAATCGGGCCCATCTCTGTACTCAGGCTCTTGCCCCTTTATCCATCCCATTTTCAGATGAGGTCCAGCAATATGATCATATGTTCCATAACTATGTGTCGTATCTAACTGATGTATTATTGACCAAACAGGGTGTTTTTTTCATGACCACATGTTTCATATGTAGCCACCACCCACCTAACTCCATTTCTGTACTTTTAGTATATATTGTACCAATGTACATTAGCCCTGTGGCCAAGTATAAGCTGCTGATTGTGGGGGGAAAATACTCCATTGCTTTTGTATGCTTAAAAAACCACTCGTTTTTTTTTTCATAATCTTCCCCCAAAGTAATTAGTTCAGCAATGTCATTTTTCTGGTTGTGCCCATTTCAAAAACTCCTACTCACTCATGTCAAAGTCTATCGCTCAATCTTCCTCATCCTCCTCTTATGTGTCTTGTTCTCGCCCCCACAGCACTTGCGTTTCTCATTATTACTTTGCACACTGTTTGCGTTGACCCTTCACAAACTCTATTCTGCCTGCTTTAGGATGATTTTTTTACATTCAGAATATATGTGATGTAGCGAAAGCTTGGTGTGCCGAGGCAGCTGTTTGTCCTTCTCGTGTCTTGTCTTGTCTCTTGTAACAGGATGAACTCCCACCTCCGGTAGTGAGTTGACAGCCAGTCGCACATAGCAGATCAGAAATTTAATCAAAAAGCTCATTTTCATTCAGGAATAATATCAGGTGTTTTTTTTTTCTTCTTCCTTCGCTGAGAAGCACTGACTAGAGAGAGAAGTGAGTGATGCAGTACGTTAGTTGTGGCATTCAGTTTAATCATGAGCTAATTGCTGTTTTATGCAAATGGTAATGCAGATGTATTTGATTTGCACAAAATACATTAGTAGTATTGTCTTGTAGTCATCGCTACTTTTCTTTGAGCTTAAATCCACATTGTTTTTGATAAAGGAAATACTGGAAGTAATGATGACTGTGAGTGTATGCACTGTTACCAACCGGAGCTAAAGCTTAAGCTCTTCCCCTGACTCTCCATCTGGCCATGCACTCTGTGCTTCCCCCCCGGGCATGTTTTCTGTACCCAGTGGTGCCAAGGGTGGGGGTGGATGGTGGGGGAGTTGAAGCAGGGGGGTCACTTCAGGATGGCTTTGGGGGCCAACCCATCCACTAACAGCTAGCAGTGTATAAACACCTCTTCCAGCATTGCCCAAAGCTCAGCAGGAGACACAGCAGGAGTGTGCTGATCATGAACTAAATGCCTCCCTCTTGGTGCAACACCTGCAGAAAAGGGTTTAAGCTCCAGGTGCCAGGGAAAGACAAAAGTCAACAGTCTTTACCATGCAGAAACTGACAAGCTTGAAGAATCGTTAGATTTATGACTTCTGTGAGGGTTTTAAGATCAGGTGTTTGTTCCACTTTGTGGGGTAATAGCATTTCACCTTTAACAGTTCACTGTTTAATAGAACTTTTCTGCATCACATCATAAATGGCAGCCGGGGTGTGTGCATTGATGGGATGCACAGTTTTTAGAATGCTGCAGCATGAAGAAAATGCAAAAGTTATTTAGTTCACCTGACTGGAAAATGGCTACCATGTAACAGTTTTTCTTGTAAAATGTGTTAATGTTTATACGTGTTGATCATCCTTATAAAACTTCTTACATTTTTTTTTAAACCTAACTTTAACCAGTAGTTTTTTATGCAATATCCAACCACTCTAAACTGCTCGTGAAGACTAAACATGACAGCTGAAAACAAAACAGCTCACAGTGTCAGGGGGACTAGAACTTCAGACTTTGTAAATACGCTGCAATGTGCCCCAACCATTCCCAGTCTACCACCTAACTCAGACTTTTGCAGCTGTATCGGTACAATGATAGATGACCTCATGCATTTTATCATATATTATGCTTAAATGTAATGTGGTGTGGTATGTCCATGTGTTCAATTAGAACAAATCATTAGGTTTCAGCTATCTGGTGGATCTGTTATCAACCAATGCAGCCATTTATCATGAGGACATATTGGTTATTTTAGCCATCTCTAATGATTCCCTCCTCCTGCATCTAGCATTATCTTGGAAGATTAGCCATTGCTAATGTAAATTCTGCCATATTTGAAACACACCACACAATAGTGCACACTGAAGTGTACCAGCAAAAGTATATGTCAAACACACATTGTATTTTTTAGTTCCACCACAAAGCACTAAGATTGTTTAGCTAACTGTGTTTTTTTTTAATGCCCCCTGTAGGCCTGAACATATCAAATGCATCCATGTAAATAAGCAGAATTCCAATCCCATAAAAATGAATTTAAGTATAAAGTATTTTTTTCCAGATTTGTCAGTGATACATGGAGTACTTTTTTTCTAAACCCACACCATTCTTGTCTGCAGAACTTTATCTCAAGAGAGAGCAGCAAACACTTTCTGAAGGAGAACGCCCATCTTGCATAACATGCACAAACACATAGAGACAGACACAGTCAAGAGATCCTCAGATTGCTCTGACAAATTGCACATGTAAACGCTTGAGCAAGTGGAGCAGAGTGTGCCATCAGCCCGCCTGCCCAAGAGCACTTGTATGAAATTGTGCATTTAAAATGGCCAAGTTATTGTTGTTGTCATGCAGAAGGAGCAGAGGATGAATGGACAGATTTGGGCTTTATGGAGCGCCACTTAATGTGGCAGCAGACACCAGTTGCTGGAAGCTGAAATCAGCGTTGGGGATGTGTGCGTTTATGTGTGTTGACAGCCCAGACATCAGTGTAATGGACTCTTTGTTGATTGAAAGGCCCAGCAGAGGAGTTTGGGGACTAATAACTATTATGAAATTGATAACCTTGGCAGGCGTCTGCTCAATTCGCACCTGCTACTGTTTTCAATAAAACAAGAGGAAAGCAACATCATTGAAAAATTATGCCCCAAATATGAACCCACTTCATTTTACCCTGCCATTTCCACTCTGCTGTAACAATAGCAGCACAGAGGAAGGAGGGGGAGTGTAATGGATGTGACTGGCAGCTCATTGATTTGAATGGCTGGGTCGGATGCAAATCCTGGACAATGTAGGTGAAAGAGAAAACTCTGCACTCCCTCACAGTGGGGACTGTCAGGTAGTGCCCTGAAGCAAGGCACTAAACCTTTTTATACACTGCAAGTGACATTGAGCCAAACAGATTTCAAATACTTGGGGGACTTTCATGTTATATGACTTGAAGCTCCTGTTTTTATTGACTTAAATCTCAACCAATATAATGGTCACATGTGTTTGATTGTCATAGGTGTCATAGGAGTAGTGTTGGGGAGTAATGGATTACATCTAGCGACAGAGAGGACAGTGCAGCTGGACATTTTTGAATTACTTTATCCTATAGTTGGACATCACAAAGGGGTCTAAGGGGTTTGACTGTGTTTTGGAGCAGCACTTTGACATTTGGTTCATGTCTCATCCTTGGAGGTTGCTGCTTGGTGCTAACATGGAAGTGCGCTAAGTGCCTATTTTTACTTGCATTAGTTGACCATTATCTTCTGTGTCTCTTCACTTGCTGTCCTGTACCTGCTTTTGGTCTCTCTTTTGGTTCCTCTCTATCCTTTCTCACACTCACACACAGGTCCTAAGAAAAATGGAGGCACAGACCCAGAAAGAGACGGCAGGAGAAACATTAGGAGAGAGGCAGATGAGTGAGAAAACACAGGGAGATCTCCCTCATACTTTATATGCTAATTGAGGTGATGCTCCGACACGCTGTAAGCATCCTGAACGCAGCAGTCAAACAATGACCTCAAGGTGATCGTGAAGTGTAACACACTGTCAGTCGCTGATGCCAGGAGAGTAGCTGCAGCCAGAAGTAGTCAGTGAAGACTCAACTCCTCCTGTGAGCCGCCGGTCCAGCTTGCTGGATGTTCCTCTAATTATTTGTCGTTGGATTTGGACTCCATCAGATTTTCTCTGACTGATCCCTGTCAGCTGTCAGTTTAAACTGTATATATTCATAACATATTTCACATTAAACACAAAACATTTGCAGACAAAAGCTGTTCAAATCAATATTATTACAGCTAGCTTTCTGAGCTGTGATACACACAGACACATACTGCTCTGGCAATAAAAGAAACAATCAAATGAATCTATCAAACATGCCGCTTCCTTCTGTCAGCTTGTTTTACAATTGATGTGTCTTCGGGGTATTCTTTTGTTATTTCAGGAATACTTCCAAAGTTTTTTTTTTTTTTTTATTTAATTCATTTGTTACCTTCCACAATAATACAATTATGGTGGCCCATAAGGACAAATGAAAAAACATGTGCAAATGGTGTAGAACATACAAAAAGAAATATCTGCACTGTAAATTATTAATATTTGTTCTAGTATAATATTTTTGATGCCACCAATTCTTCTTGTTGTGTGTGTTGCTCAAAGTTTGATGCCAATTGAGGCTGACCTGTTGGTCCAATCCAGCTGAAGTCTGCAGCAGTCAAGACTAAACACACTGGCCCCTTCATGTTGTTACCTGTCAAACTGCTATAGAAATAATAATGAGCTCAATGTGAAGTGGGTCTATGATATAAAAACAGCTAGGCGCTTGGTTTACTAAACATAAACATGACTTTACATAGACACATGAGATCACAAGAGTACAATGGCAACTATTTTGACTTGTATTAAGCTACACAGCCATCTGCAGTATGTAGGAAGTACTGGTTGCTCTGAGCATGTTGTAGCTGCATATAAAGGTATTGGTTCTTAGGACAGGAACAGGAAATAGGGAAAATCTGGAGGTAGAAGGTTTCAATTTTTTCAATACACTGGCAGTAGTAGAGTTGATAGTTAATGATGGTTAGTTTTGATGTATCCAATCACCTGACAAGTATTGTCTCTCTCTGACCTTTTTTACAAAGGCCAAGGACAGTCTGACTGGAGTCTAAAAACAGGCAAAAAAATTCAAGCACAGGTCGAGCTGAGGTGGTCAGGTAGTCATGTAAGCAGAAACCTAATGATCTAGACCAAAGACTTTTTATGTACCAGGCAGTAAATATGCTCATGCTGTCAGTATAGAGGTCTGGGATTAACTCTTGGAACCAGCCTCAAGTGGCCACTTGTGAAACTGTGATTTCAACAACAACAATTTTGTACACATTTGAATGAAGTGAAAATAGAAAAAAGGGACAACACTGTGCTATTATTAGAATAATATGAGCTGACAGTAAGAATGTGGTCTTTATAATTTTATGGTTGTACAGTAAAAACAAACCCACAGCCTTCAGAGATTACCTGTCTTTCTATTTTTATTGCAGGAATAAAAATATATGACATCATCCTTCATTCCAGTGTCCCTGTTTGGTCATATTCAGTCTCCCAGGTGTGACTTTCCAAACATCATATAGCCTAGTTCCTTACTAATGCAGACAAAAATATTTTATTTTTATTTAATCTTACACACTGAACATTTGTGTTTACTTCCCTTGTGGGAGACTTTGTAGCAGACAAGCCCCTGCAAAAGTGTGGCATAGCCGGAGGATTTTACCTAGTAATTAACACACACAGTTTCAAGGAAAGGTCTTGAACTTGGGCTGGTTGTGAGCCAGAAGAGGTCATAGCTTGGACTGTGTGTTTGTGTGTGTGTTTGCATGTGTCCGCTGTGTGTATGCCAGGACTACACCCGACACAATAGCGTAATTGTTCTTTTAGTTGGCTAATACTGGGAAAGCCTTGCGGGCATAAAAGCTTTAATTAAATTAGCTGGAGGGTTTACAAGTTTGGGGGAGCTGCTCCTGTGGATGGCTAGCTGCGCTCCAAAACACTGCTTTTGTTGAAACACAACCCAGAAGCCAAATGGGAGAATGGTGGCCAAGCAGAGTTGTGGTTACTGCATTGACCCATATGTCCTCGCTCTTGTCTGGATAATTTGTAACCACATGCCGCAGTGTGTCATGGTTCAGTGTAAATGCAATTGTATGTGTTTTTCATGTGGTAAAATGGAACAAACCAATTTTTACATTACAATGTGTTATCTTCCTTTCTGTAGCAGTGTTGTTTGTGAGTAACTATTTCTGTATGGAGAGAAAAAGAGGAAAAAATGTAGATGGAGGGACAGAGGAGAAAGTGTGAGAGTGAGGCAGGACCTGTGTGTGAGCGGAATCCTTAGCGCCAACGGCTAATTTATCATCGCCTCCGTTGCTATAGGAACCAGTTTTCTGGGCAAATCATGGGATGCTGGAGTGGTGTTTTTCTCCTCTTTTTCTTCTCTTTTTTTCCAGCTTGGTTGAAGGAACTTGCAGTTTTCTCCTGTCTGCATGAGAGACAGCCTGAAAAGAAGAGGTCTGGGAAAAGTGTTGCTTTAATAAGTAATTTAGCCAAGCATTTAGCAGCAAATCCAGCTTTTATCATGATAAATAAGGGTAAGGGGGGAAAAAAGAGATTCATTTCGGTTCACATGTAAATCAGATTGCCTCAAGATTTATTTTCTGCTGTGCTTGAGTACTAGAGGGGCATGCTCCTGAAAAACAAAGGTTATAAAGAAAATAAACTTTACTGGCGTGCTATTTTGAGAGACTGTAAAAGAGGTGATGATGGTACTTGAACGCATCATGCGTGATGTAGGGTTCTATTGGAAAGTAAACCAAATCTGAAGTAAGAAAAAAAAAACACACATTTATATCACACATCCCAATTAAAAACAAAATCACTTTAAACTAAGCATCAATGAAGCCATGATTGAGTCAAGAGCGACCAACAGTCACATGACAAAAACTCCAAACATTTTTGCCTGACCTACACTTGATACTCAGAGAAGTGAAAACGTGTTTGCCTGTAATAATGCAAGTTTAAAATAGCTAAATATCTATAGCACAGGGCTCTCATGATATCTTATTTAGTTAATATAAGTTGGCTAAATGTGTCAAAGGAAGCATGTGTTCCAAATCACAAAAGATCTTCAGAGGACGTTCTGGATCTACTTGATGTTTGAGCAGACGTACATGTGGTCACTGACCTGTTGCAGCTGAAAAGAAGAACAATCAGTTGCCTCCCTTTGCCAACAGAGACACACTGTTAGAGTGATTTTGACCCTGTAGTAAGTAGTATGGATGTATATACTGCAACATGCATTATATACAGTATGTACAGGTTCAATATTTGCAGCAAACACAGTTCTAAGTGTCAAAAGGTGTGCAGAAAATGTGAAAAATATTCCGAATCAGTGTTTGTATAAATATGTATAAAACAGCAGATGTTGTGGGCATTCATTAGTTTTTGCCACACTTGTGTCAACATTGTGTAGTGGCCAGTTTGTGCTGCCCGCTGGTAATTTTTGTGACTCACTGAAGCTCATCATACTCTAATTTTGTCCACCTCCTTTGTAAACATACAGCACAGAGTGGATTGTGTTCCCCCAAACACAATGCATTTAGTCAGCCAGATAACGTGAGGGATATAAGTGTGAGGCATCAGATTTGATCGCCGTCAACAGATGCCCGCCATCCTCTGTAAGTGGAGGACATGTGTGCATTGGCTGCAAGCCCATATGTACAGCGCTTATCATGTGGGGGAAAGAGAACAGATGGAATTATTATCGGTTATTTTTGATATGTTGGCAATTATAACATCATTGTGAAATGTCATCTACTGTTGTGTCATTGTCTTTGTTACCACGACAGTCGCTGTCAGAAACAACTCCCATGGTACAGGATACTGAGGGTGTATTATGGGGCTTTGAAGTGTCAGGCTAAACAGTAACAGCGGTAAGAAAAGAAACAGGAAGTCAGTGTTGGATCTGCAGGGGGTGATCTTCTAGAAGAAAGAAACATGAAATGAAGCTGTATTTATAGAGACTCAGTCGTGTACGTTATAGGTTCCTCAGGCAGTAAGGTGCAGTTGTCAGCTGTGAGTAGGTAGGACACATGTAACAGGCTGAGAGAGGCTAATAAAGAGTGGTTTGGATTTATTTTGTGTCTTCATCTTCTGCTTTTGACTGCATACACATTTGTTGAATGGCTGCTGGTTATCTTACTTGAAGAGTCTAGAAAGGAAACTTCCAACAGGTCACTATTGTTTCTTGGTGCCCAAGGACAATAATCCAGGTATACACACAGCTTCTGTAGAATGAATGTAAAAATTTAAATAAAAAAAAAAATTAAAAATGTATTGCTGTCAAAGCTAAGGTAGTCAAGGATCCACAGACAGGGAGGATGGTGGTTAACCATCCATCTAGCAGGGTGGAGTTTGAGTCCCATGCAGGGCCATGAGTTTGTGCGGAATAATAATAATAATAACAATAATAATAATAATAATAATAATAATAATAATAATAATAATAATAATAATAACAACAACAACAACAACAACAACAACAACAACAACAACAACAACAACAACAACAACAACAACAACAACAACAACAACAATAACTTTATTTATATAGCACTTTTATAAACGCACAGTTTCAAAGTGCTTCACAATATAAGAAATTGCAAACAAGAATGACAGTTAATGAGTAGTAATGTTTAATAAGTGGTTAGGTTTAAGCCAAAACTAATAGGTTAGGTTTTGGAAACAATCATAGCTTGGGTTCTTATCTTTTTAAGCAGTTTCATTTGTGCATTTGTTAGATTTGTTAGTGTTGAGGCAGCACCAGACCAAGATGGCAGTGTTCGACTGGAGCAATTGGTTTATTTTCTGCACAGCAGAAGCGAGTCCTAATGCATTGTTCATCTTTATAGTTTGAACAGTGTGCTCTTTAGTAGCTATATATGTTGTTTTGTGAGAGATTTATGAGGATTTAGCCACTTTTGAAGCCACTTGAGGAGCTGCGGTTCTGGGCAGTTAAGTGCTTCATTTTGCAGCCTTGTTTGTGCTTTGTTAAAAACCGATGCGCGCAGCTATAGTCTATAAATGCTGTTGGTTTCAAAAGCCTTGAAAATTCACAGTGTCTCTATGTGCAGTAATGTTTAGTGCACACACACACACAGTGCATTGTACATCATTAAACACTTTGAATTATATTTTTAACTTCCCAAAAGCAGTGTAGGAAATAGCTTTGACCAGGCCTCACCTTTTCTTTGCGTGAGAAACATTTTCATGTTTTGATTTTTCAATGCAAAGGATTATGAAAAAAAGCACCCAGCTGTGTTGTGTCTTTCTACCCTCCACCCTCTTCAAATTATGGTGGGAAGGAGGAAAACATGTTTACTGTGCTTTCTTATTCTCTCTCCCGTTCTCTCTCTCTCTCTCTGGAAGTTGACAGCACATCATAAATCCATCTCAGCCTGGAGGAAGAGCATCTCAAGGCTGCTGCTTCTCTCCTAAAAAATTCTTATTTAAAAAAAAAATACTCTAGAGATTCTGTGGGGGTGGGGGGGGGGGGCAGAGGAGAAAGAGAGGGGTAAGCAGGAGCAGGGAGAGAGGAGAAGGAGGAGAAAAAGGGAGGAGGCTCAAAGAGAATTATTCATCCTCTGTTTGAAGAGCCAGTTTGTCTAAATGAGGCTTTGCCAGCTGCTATAGGAACATACAGATACTCCCTTCATGTTACACACACACATTTACACACACTTGCTTACACTGTATATAGACCTAACAGAGACCCTAACACTTTCTGACTGATTTGGGATGATGGGCAGTTCAGTGCCGTAGGCAGGGTGGTTTGAGAAACACTCCCAATTAGAGCTATGGAACTGTGATAGCTTATACACGTATGTGTCACGTGTGTGTGTTTGTGCGTTCATGGTGCGTTCCAATATGTGGCTGATTGTATTTGTCCGGCCATGCTGCGCTGAAACAATGTTTCCCTCGCCTTTCGCTGTGCTCATTTAATTCCCAGATTGGCTGATTACCAGAACCAAGGCATGTTGATGCATTCTAATGGCCGCATATGGAACTCAGAGTTTAGAGAGAGAGAGAGAGAGAGAGAGAGAGAGGACTTTGCAGAGACTGTGCCAGGCCCAAGGGCACAATGATATTGCCATTGGTGCAAGTTTGAAGGAAAACCCTGATAATTCCTGTTAAATCCCTCATTAGCAGGTGAATTCAGGGATCTGGGACATGCAGCCTGTCAAAAGACAGATTTTGAAAGTCAAAATTATAAAACATTGCAAACCTCTATCCGTCTGTAATTTGTTTGGACATTTAGGTTATGCATTCTCACCAATTAATTAAACAGGCAATCTCATTCTGTCCTGCCCCTCCCCAGCAAGAAAAAGAGGTCGTCATATCCAGGCCATTGAAGTGATCAGTATGTATATGTATCTAGTACCCGCCTGTGGTCGTATCTGTGTGCTGCGCATTTAGCCGTGGGACTCCTCACAATAGTGGTTGAGCTGCAAACAAAAGTCAAAAATGACATTTTCTGAATAGATGAGAATAAACTATGATGCATCCAACCTGCCACATATTCTGACTTTGTTGTATTATTTTTCAGATTTTGCTGTGCTGCATGCCACAGCTTTTCAGCATGCTTAAAGTGAGCAGTGACATGATGTAAATTTTAACCTGAAATTATCCTTTATGAATGGGCAAATATCAAGATGGGGTTTGCATAGCGGCATTATAGCAGAATCTGTTTGTGAAAGGCTTCCTGCCCTGCAGCCTTCTTCTCAAAACCTTTAGATTCCAGGTGCCTGTACAGTACATCAAGAGGTCTCTGCTTCTTGCAGGCCTCGTGCAGCTCTTCTGTGATTTATGTAGACAGGCTTCACTGACCATTGTCTCCAGGTTTTCTTGTGCAGGGGCAATTCCATGTCCTTACAGAAAGAGCTCTCCCTCTCAGAAGCTTTGCCTTTTTGTTTTATTTTTGATGGAGAAGATTCTGTTCCTCCATGAGTGCCTCTGCTTTGAAATGATTTTCTTTTTCTTTTCTTTTTTTTTATTTTACATTGCAATGTAGTAGAAGTAGAAAAAGTCTCATATTCTTGGATTTTGTTGCATGAAAGTACAACTTCACGCCTGGTGTTCTCCTCTTGTTTATTTATTCTAAAACGCCTCCTCATCCTTGTTTCCCCTAGTTGTTTGTCCCAGTTAAAGTATTACTTGACCACTCTTCACCTTGTGATTTCCAAAGATACAAAAATGTGAGTTTACAGAGCTGCCAGGGGAGGTGCTGAGTGGCACACCATCCAGAGCTTCCACTTGAGATTAAAGTTCTTACATAATGGAGCGAGACACAATACTTAAGAGCCCGCAAATAAAATAAAACACTTCAGAGACGTTTTTGGCGGAAGTAGTCCACTCTTCTCTGAGAATGAAGAGCATCTGAGAGTTTTTCGCTTGATTTATTACAATAGGAAGAATGTTTTCTCACTGGTGACACTGTTTAAATGATGAAGCTGTTTACAGAGAGGTAACAGGATCTGTGTGAAGTACTACAAACAACATGAGACACAATGAGACCAAGTTTAACATTGTGATGTAAATTTTAGCACACACAGTGGCCTTCTAGAAATTTCTTAAATTAAAAACAATACAATTCTAAATACTGAATGCCAAAGAGCAATTTCCCCCAGGGATTAATAAAAGATTCCTGATTCTGATTCAGATTTTTGGCGCCTGGTGAATTTTAAGCTGAGTTCTGTTCATACTGCTGGCAGTTGTTACCAGATGTTGGCCACTGTCCGCCTTTTATGAACATATCTTACTTACACAGCAGCATTTGATCTGATTGGTTCCAGTTTCCTTGTGATCACAGGTAAAACATGCATCATCAAATCATTCACTCCCCCGCCAGGTATTCTTTTCACACTGTTTCCTGATGGATCAACAACAAACCACTTGGAACAACAGGTTCATATTTAGTTGGCACAGACCTGCACCTCTACAGAAATATGAGCAATACATATGTATGTACGTAAACATGTGCAAAGGTTGCATGTCCTAACCTGCTAAAATGCTAGGAGATCGTACGTACAAAGCAGGTTAACATTCCTGTATTAAAACACTAAAACATGTAGTAGTCACTTATCTTCAACACTCCTCTTAACTGTTTTTAGCCTTTAAACTATGACACTGTCTGTCACCCTGAATTGTGGGAATAACCCGTGTGATGAGGTATTTTAGTGTTATTAGAGGGTTTGAGGAGAAAGTAGGACAGCTATTTCTGACTCATTTTCATTACCGCTAAAAGTCAGAAACACTGAAGGAAGTAGAACATGAATCGAAGAAGAAGAAGAAGAAGAAGAATGAATCGAGAGCTGTGTGTGTATGTGTGTGTGTGTGCGCGCGCGTGCAGGACCTATGAGGCACTCTCACCGGTTCACTGAGGGGCCAGCTATTTACATGGTATCACTACGGAGCAGACCAGCAAGACTACATGAATGCCCTGTGTCTTTGTCTGTCCTGTGACATGAAAACATACTTTCTTCTAATGGTTGCATGTGTCTCTGAGGCCAGGTGATTGAGAGAAGCACTGAGAGGAAGACAGTGAAGAAGAGAGATGAGCAGAGCCAAACAGAGTGACAGAACCAGACCCTGGAGTGGCAGAGAGACATAGACTCATGGTGCTTTCACACTGAGATCTCCTTCCACAGAGTTGTTGATGTTCTGTGTTTTGAATTGGTGGCAGCAGGCTGCAGCTCCACCGCTGTGGGCCCTGTCTGTATCTGATCCTGCCAACAAACTGTGGCATATGCTGGAGAGCAGGCTGGAGTTTAAACCTCCTTTTTTTTTTGGAGACGTGGGCGAAGTGACAGATTATTACCCTGTAACACATGACAGATTTGGTTGTAAATCTCATTAACAGTGCAGACGGAGAAACGTTAAAATTGATTTGGAGCTGTGTTTCTGCCTGCAGGATACATTCAAGTTTACATTTGGTATAAGTCATCAGATGACTAAATTCTAAGATGGATACATTGAAGGTTAAACCGCATACTGTAATTGTGAATGTTGCTGTTTTGAGTTGATTGACTTTCTCCCATGTCTCTGTGTTCACTAACCTTCTTGCATACTGGCAGGCTGGATCACTCGCCTCCCACTCTCTAGTGCAGGTTAGGTAATTATATATATATATATGCACTGAGGCTCATGTGTGATAGTTGGGAAACTGTCTACAGTTTCCCAACTATCACACATGAGCCTCAGTGCAGCTGTTATTGCAATGGCTGTGTACCTGGATGGTGGCTCTCAATGCTCTCTCTCTGGTCCTAGCTGTTCTTTCAAATATATCTTCAGGACCCTTTGTCCTCAAAGTTGAAGTTAAAAGTAGGAAAAATGGGGAAAAGGAAGGGTTTTAGTGACTGTGATAGGATCGTATTCTCAAGGCTAGACGACTAGGTCAGAGTGGCACAGAAAATGCAGCTCTGTGGGGTGCCTATCAAAAGTGGTGGAAAGGGAAAAAAAGAGGTGAACCAGCGACATGGTCATGGGCAACTAAGGCACTGATGCAGGTAGAGAGTGAAGGCTGGCTGTGTGGTCTGATCTGACAGCTGTGTAGCCAATATTTGCTTTTATGCCACTCCAATCTATACATAGTAGAGCTTACACTGCTAAAGGCTCCTTGCTAGGTTTTGAAGTCCCTCAGCGGCTTGTTGCGTTTCCTCCTTCCTTAAATTGATCGGTGTGGTTGGACAATAAGTGGACAGTGACTGGTAGATGGTTTATCCAATCATCTGCCATCATCATCTGCCCCTCACATTGCAACTGGTGTTGATTGTCTTTCCAATTTCTCTTTGAGATCTTGAAGATGGCTCAGGAGTATACCTCATATAAGTAAATAGTACAAATGTCCTGATGTTCTTTAGCTCACCAGACCTCCTAAAGAACAACATATTTTGAAATGTAACCCCAGAGAGGGAAATCATAATAAAACAAATCTCTATTACTCTGATTGCTATGGTCACTTCAGCTATCATTTCACTTATCAAAAGGAGCCACTTCATCCCTCTCCACCTTTTTAGCATTGCTGCAGCATCTTTACAGACAAATATAGAGAGTTAGTGAGAAAGCTGTTGGGTAGAGTGGCAGAGACACAGACAGATAGGGAGATTGTTATGCTGGCTTTGTCATCTTTGTTACATGAAGCCCAGCATAGTCCTATTATCCATCTAGCTGACAAATCCAGAAGCAGCATTGCAGCTGAACACCATCTTTTTAACTTCCTCCTCCTTTCATAAGCAGTGCATCTCCTTTCTGAGTATTTCCTACTTTGTTTTGTTTTTCAGCCAGTGTGGTGCAAACTCTAAGCGTCCATTTTCATTTAAACATCTGTGGAGGGGAGAAAAGAGGCAAGAACGGCAGCTTTATTTGTCAAGTTCTCGCAACGTTCAACCAATTAGCAGAGAGCTGTGTAACTTCACAGCTCAGAGGCAGCTATGGCATTTCATTCAGCACACACACACACTTAGCAAACATTTACCAGGGAGTATATGAACATGCAGACATAGTATAGTAAGGTAAGGGTCTGTTAGGAGGAGTAAGAGGAAGCATTAGGAATTAATTTGGTTTCTATTTAGCTGTATGGCTCATATCTGAGAGACAACTGGCTTTGTCTACATACTGCTGCAGGCAGAAAGGCTGATTGGTCTAAATTGGCTCTGTGACAACTCATGGTGTGTATGTGTATGTGGTACGAGGGGAGTCTGTGGGGCTTATCAGTCTATGGCAATGAAGGTTGCAGCGTGACGACAGCCGGGGTCACTGTGACAAAGACTCTCCTCTATCTGTTATCAGCATTCAGAATGCAAAAGCAGAGCAGCCGTCCGTGCACAATAGGAGAAGACAGAGACAAGAAAGCAGATACAATCTAGTGCATTTTTGATGAAAAATAATGTCATTATTACATTACTGCACCCAAAAGAAATATATATTCCGACCATGACTGGCAGTTCTCGAATCACTGCAGTGCTCGTGTTTTTTCAAAAGGAAAATGACATTTTCACATCAGCATAATTGCTTGCAGTATTTATTTGCATTTATTTACTTTTTTCAATACACACATTTATTTGAGAAGTGTGAGGTGGCCGAAGGTAAACAACATTACAACGCTTTTGTTCTGAAAAGAAGAGGACATGATGGCAGTATCATGAATTGCTTCCTTCCAGATATTTACTTTTTTAAATCAGGTGAATAGCGTCAGTGTTATATAAAGCATTACAGTTAGAGTTCAGAAAGCTGCATGCTGCGGGCGACACAGAGGACCATCAGGTAGTTTTATACATGGTGACATGAGCTAGTTATTATCACAATCAGAAAAATAGAATGGCAGAACAGAACCTTTCCAATGTCCCCCACCCACCTCTGTAGTTGGACTTTTGTGGCTTTATTGGTCCCTTGATATGATGTTGGGCGTACATCCATATGTTTCATCAGCAAAACTATGAGTCATATGTGGTGGGTGTGTTGTACATCCTATCTGTTTGATGGAAAGTAGAGATTTAAAGATTGGTTGGTTCGTCGAATCATAGAAATAAAAATGTCTAAATAGATCATCAAATAACCACACACTAGAAAAATATGAAATTATAAAAGGAATAAAACAGTCATTGTGAAGAAAAGTGTGTACAGACCAAGAAAATGCAGTAATAAACACCAACAGAGATATAACATCAGCTGAGAGGAGGATAGAATGAAAGATACAGAATGTGTAGGAGGAGAGATCACTGAGGAGAGAAAATAATGAAACAGAGTGGCCGGGGGCCTTAAATGTAACAGCCATGGTGGTCCTACTGACAGACAGGAGACTGAAACATGCAGCGAGGGAGCAGGAGCTGCCAATAAACAGGGTCACAGACAGAATAATGCACAGGAGAAAAGTGTCTTTTAGTTATAAACAACGTGTCATAAAACAATCATTACCAGACAGCAGCCTTTGAGCAGAAAATATACAGTAAGCCATATTTTCTGTACAAAGTCAACACATTCAAGACAGAAAGTCCACCTTGAGGGCAGTGGAGCTTTTCAGCAACATACTGTCTAGACAGTTCATCGTAAATAAACCTCTTGCTCCGGTCAGAACCTCTCAGCTTCTAACTGATTGTGCAGCGCAAACAGGAACAGGTAGGCAGATAAAAGAAGGTAATAATAATAACACTTCATTTTTCTCATTTACTGCAGCACTCCTGTGATTCTGTACAAGAGCAATCCTATTTCTGATAAGTCTGTTTTCAGTAAAAGGAACATTTACATCCATTCATTCTAACTAAATTGACAAGTCTGTCAGATATAAACTCAAATATGGAAGTAAAATGTCTTTACATTTTATTGTGATGCATGTATGTATGTTAATAGCTTCAGTGGCAGCATACTGGATTTTTTCCTCTCATAAGTATCTGCAGTGAAATTTGCACAATGACAAATGAAAAAAGGGATCTCAAAGTATTATAATGCAGTAGTTGAGCTGAATAACAAATAAACCTCCTTCATCTCATTCTCCGGTCATTCGACAGCAGTTTCTGGGTTATGTCAATATCAAACAGAGGTGCAGTTCATGAGCAGCAATGAGTAGTTTATATAATGGAAAGGACTTTTAAACTTACACTCAAGTGGCCGTTTGAGGTACTACAGTTTTTGGAACTCATTTTGCTAACTCATCTCAATTTGCCTTCATATTTATATCACTATAACACAAAGAAAAGACTAGATTATTTTTTTTTTTCTGCTGTACATTTTTTAAAGATTAAACCGCAAATAAATTGAATTCATCCCAATGTGAGATGTGATTTAACACCTGTGAATACACTGAGAAAAGAAACACTGAAGAGAGATCCTACTAGCAATTACAAGAAAAAGAGTGTCAGCTATCTTCTGAAACTATAGAAGAACCAAATGATCAACTGCAACGCTACTTCTGGCTTTATCCTGGGGAGGCCACTCCATGGCTGAATGGACTCCCCAAGATACACAAAGGAGTCCCATCGTCACACTCAGTCACAATGTGGACCCAGAAGACACCATGGTCTCATTGACGTCACCTCCTTGTTCACCTGCATCCCCACTTCAGAAGCCACAGAAATGGTAAGGAGATGCCTCCCACAAGACAGCACACTCAAGGAAAGAACCAACCTCACTCCAGACCACATCTGTGACCTGCTGGACCTCTGCCAGACCACCACTTCTTTCCAGTATAATGGGAACTTTTACAGACAGAAGCACAGCTGTGCGATGGGATCACCGGTGTCTCCTATTGTGGCCAACCTCTACATGGAAGAAGTGGAGAGAAGAGCCCTGAGTTCCTTTCCTGGAACCACCCCCACCCACTGGTTTAGATATGTGGATGACACTTGGGTCAAAATCAAGACCCATTAAGTGGAACGGTTCACAGAACACATCAACGCAGTGGACAATAACATCAAGTTCATTCGGGACGACACTAGGGACAACAATCTGGCCTTTTTGCACTGCACAGTACACATTGAGGAGGACAGGAGCCTCAATGTGGAAGTGTACAGGAAACTCACACACATGGACCAGCACCTGCTGTTGAAGAGCAGCGAAAACTCTACAAGTCCAGATGCCTTGCTTCAACCTTCTGAACCAAGAAAATAGTGAAAATAGTAAAAAAAGTATACTTTTTCTTTGAGTTTCTGCACTTATTACAGTTATCAAAGATTCTGCTGTAGCTGACATTCTGATTAGATCTCAGACACTATGCTTATTATCCAGCCCCAAGGCAAGGCTGCAGACATGTGTTTTTACGTGTGTGTGTGTTTGTGTGTGTGTAGGCGCGCACATCCGGCACCCCATTGAGCCAGGATATTGGGCAGTAGCTTTTTTGATGAGCAGAGAGATTGTTATATCCTCGCCTGAAAGATGGATCTGTCCTTCGTCTTCTATCAGATGACTCTAGCTGTGACAAAGATCATTATGTGTCTGTCTGTGTGACATGGGATAATGTATGTTACAAAAGCCTATTATATGTGTGTGTGTATATATATATATATATATACATTTATATTTTATATATATTTATTCTAATGTTTTAATATACATTTTAAGAATTTTGGGTTGTTCAAATAATGAAAATAATTAATAATATATAATAATTATATCAGCAAATGACATGTTACATGTGTTCACATTGGAAGATTTCGCTGTTAAGTGGGTTGCTACTAGTAGTAGCAAGGGATGAAGATGCAGGTCAAAACTACATTTAGGAGTAAATAAAAATAAGTGACAGATCACAGAAACAAGGTCACAACCGGGCCTAATTTCAGATCATACAATTTTGGCAGATTCATAGTTCGACTGGTTAGCACAGCTTGAGGGGGTTTCGCCTGCCAAAACAACTGACAGACATCAAATCCTAAAAGACTTATAATATTATTACCACAGGCTGCTAGTTTAGCTTTATTTTCAAGGTCTACTTGCACTATTTTGATTTAATAACTGTTATAATTAACGGGAACTCCCCAAGTCTACAAGCATCCGTAACATGACGGGCTAACAACCAACAGAGCACAGGATCAGAGAGGGGGGCAGCCTGTTGACACTGTCTGGCTGCTTTGGTAATAAAGCCGAATGATGGCAAACAGCAAGATACAATTTCAGCTCAGCGATGAAAAATAAAGCTGTGTAATGAAAGCACAGATCTGTACTGTGTCTGCAGAAAGAGAGGAGGAGAGACAGCAGAAGAAAGATAGAGGCAGAGAGGAGAGTTATTTTTCGCAGATCGATAGAGAGATGAAAAAAATTTGTTAATAGCTCAGTTTTGGTGACACGGAGGAGTGTTGCTATTGTTGTTTTTTTCTGTGGGACCGCATGATTCATCAAAACACTTTTTTTCTTTGTGGTTTCTCACTTGATTCTTCTGGATGCAGTTCTTTATTTTGGATTTTCATTGGATTTGATTTATCTTGATTGATTTATGATTTAATCACAATCGAATCACTGGAATCAGGAAAAGGATTTTCAGCATAAGTGTTCTTATTAGGCATTTTTCCACTGCAGAAACTAACAGGTCATTTAGCATGCATTTGTTTATGTTTCCATTGCTGGACATCTTTTAGTTGCTGTTGTTGTTTGTATGTGTGTTTTTTGGGCATACCATTTTCAAGCTGAGGCCTTAAAAATAGGCTTGGGATGGAAAGGGTTAAGACGGAAAAAGACCCTTCTTTGTGGAGGATACTCCTGTCCTGCAATAAAACACATGTGGTGTAGGGCTTGATGTTAACTGGTTAAAGCCATGGTGCGTGAATATCAACTTTAAAAAAAAGTCAGATGGTTGCAGCATTGAGATGATAAGTACTAAAAATATTCAGCTTAAATATTTTTGTTCTTCAGCTGATTAGAAGCACATTGGAGTGAGAGCTTAATGGGCAATGATAAGCTCATATTCATCAAGCTCATTATGCAGATTAGTGGTTTTGGAGATTTTGTTGTCTGATCTATGATTTTATTGTCTGGTACCATATTGTACTTCACAGCATGCATCCTTATTTACCCTCCCGCCATCTATTACACTGTCCTCCATTCCTGCCTTCTCTGCTTTATAGTTACTCCTCCTCTTTTCGCTTTTTCTCACAGTGCTTTTAGTCGCCATATATAGGTCGCTCAGCTGTGATGAATTAAAACAATACACGTGTGATATATTGCAACGATATGTGTGCGCGTGTGGTACGCGTTTGATATATTAAAACGGCGCGTGTGCCACATCCATCCACGGCTGCCGTCCTGCGCTATGCTATAAATCACCATCAGTTTCACCATCACATCCAGGAAACCTGACAGGACATACCACACTACACTGTGTGTGTGTGTGTGTGTGTGTGTGTGTGGAGGCCACCAGCTAATATGCTAATATTTCAAATCTTCTTGTTGCAAGAAATCTAAATTCAAATTTATTGCATCATTTTGAGGACCTGGTTTGCAGACAAAATAAGATTCATAATAGAAAGTTCCAGACAGTTCTCAGAAGTGAGTGATGCAGTAGATTCTTTTACTGCATAAAATACCACTTCATTATAGACTATAATCTCGCCAAAAAATTTCATGCTGTAACTGTAATGATGGCTATTTAAGAAGGACTGAGGAATATAGAAATTAGAGAACATCCCCACATGAAAAGAATTCCAGTAAGCGTTGTGTCTTTGACTTTAAAGATTTCTTTACAGCAGGCTCTTAAATTGACTGTATAGAGTGAAAGAAGGTTTTGATTTAATGGATCTAAGAGAATTTAGATCTTTATAGGAAAAAGTTACCTAGAAAAAAAAAGGTCCCAGCAGAGACTTTTTTTTTTTTACTTCAAGGAGAAGAAAAAAAAGGAACAATACATAAAAAATTAACAAAAAGAGACTTTGAACGCAAAGCTATTACAAGTAGGGGTGGGCGATGCGGCTAAAATCTTCAAAAATTAATCAAATTTTGACCGAAAAATGCCCGACTGACAGACATTAATCCAAGAAAAAGTCTTAAAAAAGCTTATATTCCGATTTACATGTACTTTCCCCCTCTATGTTGTGTTGTAATTGCACAACTGTGGTGATGCTACTCACATAACGCTTTGCCCTCAGTCAGTGGAATAGAGTCTGCGATGTGAAGTCATGCGTTTTTACCAGTGACCCATTTAACTGAAGCAACAATAGCATACAGCGCGACAGTAGACCACTGTAATCCACGCTTTAGTGTACAGATTGTACACAAAAGGTCATAGACGTTCTCTAATCTGAGAGTGGCTTTCCAATCCAGTAAAGGAGGGGGAGGGGGTTAGTGAGATTTTATTGTGTTAAAAAAAAAAAAAAAAAACACAATGACACACACACTTACACACAGTGGAGCACCTCAACACCTGGACTGTATGAGATGGCAGTTGGTCACAGATGTGGCCATCTGGCATCCCCTCTGAAAGTGTGTTTATCCACATGTGTGTGTCTCTGTGTGTGTGTGTGTGTGTGTGTGTGTGTGTGCCCTAAAAGAACAGTGAGTCCTAGAACAGAGCTGTTTCGCTCCACATTAGTATCATCCTGGAAAAAAAAAGAAAAAAAAAACACCTGGGGGCTGGATTAGGAAGTACAAGCATTTTAGCACAAAAAAAGAGAAAATCGGAGATGAGATTGTGTTGTTGGGGGTGTTAGTGCTGTTAAAGAGAGTCAGAGATACAGATACAAACACGGAAATACCGCAGCGTGACATTCATGAAATACTACGTGAAATATGCAGGATTAGCCACAACACTGTATTTGAAAGCCCACAGGAAACCCTCATCTTGTTTAACATTATTCCTTTTGATTATTTATTTATAAGTGATAGGTTCTCTCAGATTACCATGCAGGGATTATTTTTTTACTGAGTGCTTCACCCTCAGAACTTTAAAACCTTGAAACCCTCCAACAAGTTTGTCTTAGAAAAGCTGGCCATTTTTGTAAACTGGGAGGATCAACGGTCTTTGAGGTAACTGATTGTACTTGAATGCATCACTTAACCTAAGCTAAACCTAAGCTTAAACTTTTTTTACCAAAGTATTTTTAAACTCCTGTATCTATACTTCCACATGAGTAATAAATGTCTGTACCTTTTGACACAACTATGAAAAGCCACATGAGAAAAAAGGTTGGGACTCAGAGGGTTATTCTATATTTATTTATTATTTGTGGCCAAACATTTGAGTCTGTGCTTTATTGTTTACATTTTTTGTGATGGGGTACAGAAAGAGGGGACAACATGCAGCAAAGGGTTCAGGCTGGAATCGAACCTGCACCTCTGCGGCCTAGCCAGGATACCCCTGGTTGACGTTCCTTTTATCTATTGGGACTTTGTGGCATTAGCCAAGGTTGAATGTTCTGCAATTGTTGGTCTCTCAGCCAGCTGTTGGCTTTTCAGGCAAACATAAACAAATCACAGCTACTGATTTAAAGCTGCAGTGCACCGTAGAGAATTCCTCGTTTTCCTGTCTTTCATTTCAAATATAGTAGCTCCTAGGCTTTAAGCTAATGCTGCTACCTGCTGCTCAGCTTTGTCCAACAAGTCACAGCTGTCATCGACAGAGGCTTGAATATGCTGCTATACCTTGCTCCTGTGGTTTACAGAAAAATACTCCTTTTTTTTTGTTGCAGTTTGTATTCGTCCAGCAAACATCTGTCTGCCGTCCAATCAGTGACACTCTTTCTGCAGATCAAATATGCCCTTCACTCTTTTCTGTCCATATGTAACCTCTTCTCTCACCCTAACCAAATAGTGCTCTTCCCTCTACACACTTTTCTTCCTTCAAATCTTTTCCTCATATTACTGTCTGTCGTCTCTTATCTTTCCTCCCTCTTTAACCTCCAGCCATTTTCTCTTCTTGTCTTCTTGCTTGTTTTGAGGTCAGGTCCTCTTCTTCTGTCCCTGGCTCTGAGGAGGAGGAGGAGGAGGAGGGTCGCACTGACTCACCCGCCTTCTCTCGTTATCTCATTAAGATAGCTGTCAGAGCACACTGCAATTACCCAAGTAGCTATGCCACTGCTCCACCCTACATCTGCGTGCACCCACATGTCCCCCTGTCCATACAGTACGGCGGCATCCGCCTGTGTGTCCGAGCGTGCGTGCACGTGTGCGTTAATTGTGCTGGGCTGGACACGTCTCATTTCAGACAGCCCACAGAGACCTGCCATGACCTGTCTGCCACTTATAACACACTGTCCAAAGAATACTGATGAAAGGTGCTGCTTCCACTGTGCTACTTTGCATATGAAACTGCCAGATGTTCGGTGATCGGGCTTTTCATGCATGCAGATGGTTGAATCTTGCAGAGTACCACTGTGTAATACAAACAACTCAGTGAGAACATTGTGTGGTCTCACAGTTTATAGCTCAGAATGCTGAAAGTGAGCTCATTTTTCTTAACATGAATGTAGTTCTGAGCATTTAAAACCTTTTTGTTTGTTTGTTTGTTTTATCATAAAAGGTCTCCACACAATCAAAGAAATCTATGTAGCACTTGCTTGTTATAATGAGACTAATAAAGTAAAGAAAAGGTCTTATAATAATTAAATCTTATCATTAAAGATAAATAGATGTGCGCAATTGAATAAAAGCATATAGCACTAATGCAACAAAAGCAAAGGTTGATGTTTCTTTAAATTAAACAGCACTAAGTTACTGAACAATAAGCAAACAAAAGCAGGTTTTGCATGCATCTCTCTTAGATAGAGAGAACCAAAATAACAAACAATATAGTATAGTATATAAGATAAAAAGGTCTCAGCTTTCAGCTCTGTCCATAAATCATCTGTAACATTTAACATTAAAAGTGAATTACTGTAACGGCTGAGCTTTATTTATGGTAAGAAGGCCTATAAATATGCTATATATTATAACATAGTGAGGAATTGGATGGTTTGTTGAAGAGAGAAATGGATGTTTGGTGATTGGCACTCACCTTTCACATCTGATTTTGTGTTTTAATTATTTAAGAGCCAAACCTGCCATTGCAATTCATGAATGTGTATATTGGCTATATGCAGTCTTGGACTCCTGGAATTCAGATTAAATTACCTGATGCATCAATGCAGAATGTTTCAAAGTTACAAAAGATTCCAAAAGAATGGCTTCTCAAATTTAGGATTTAGTGGAAGTGATAATTCTGGGTTTGGAGGCTTGACTGAGTCAGCGGTTCACTCAGGTTTGATCTGGTTATACAGAGTATACAGGCAGCTCAGAGAAAAGCATGAGAGAAAGAATGAGACGAAGAGCTTGATGAAAGAGATTTATTTTGGGTTCAGATTTGATAACCTGTATTCAATCTTCTCTCCAATGTCCTCAGCCAGGCTCTGCAGATGCTGTGTGCCTCCTTTTTTTCACTCCTCTTTCATAATTTCTTTTCAATCAGTTCCACCTGCCTTCTGTGATGGCGCCGAGATAAAATATTGGGCCTGCCCGAGCCTCTAAAGTGGTTTATCGCCATAGAGACACGGTACAATTCTGCAGTAAGGCTTGAGATAAAACACTGAAGAACTGCGACGTACAAAGCTTTATCAAAGAATCACCACGGGGAGCTGTTAAAGTGAACCACAAGACCAATGCCAAATTCAGATCACATGGACAGAGTTCAACTTTTTTTTGCCTACTGCTACCAAAAATATACACACACACATACACATACACCCCTGCAGTTAACACCTGCCAAACTAGCAAGAAGGTGACCGCAGCAACCGTTATGAAGTAATAATGCACAGAGTATGAATCCATCTATCATTGTTATTGATGGATTTACATCATTAATGTCATCCATGTGATTTGCCATCAACTCATAAAAGTGATGCAGCATCTAAAAGTAAATTTTATTATTATTTAATGTGTACCTTCAAAACATCTGAAAGCTGAGCTGAATATCAAACCTCACCAAGAACTTTGAACAAAGACAATACAAGCATGGCAGTCTGTAACAGTATTACTAATAGGGATGTAACAATATCAAAATCTCACGATACGATAATATCACGATAACAACTCCACGGTATGATATTTATTGCGATATTGTACAGATGATATCAAAAAGTCATGAGACAATAATACCTCGACTTTCAAATAATGTTCATGAAACAATGAGCAAGCCAGTGATCACACCCTGTATCAAAACTCTCTATTGATTTTATTTTTATTTACTGTAATCATCTCTTATCTGAACAAATCTATCTGATCTGATTTATCTTTAAATAATCTGATCCATGTAATCTTATTTTATCTATAATCTGATGTGTGTAGTTTATTCTATAATAACAAATAAGAATAAGAATAATAATTTCTTGCTCATTTTATACATTAAACATTGAACAAACCAGTTAAACAAACATAGCTGAGGGGCCAAGCCATGTCCTGCAGAGTTTCCATAGTGACTAGTTAAAGGCACTTCTTGCCAGAATCTCCTTCCAGTTGATTTCCATTGCATGCAGCAGAACTAGTGTGTGGATGACTGTTTTTGTTACTGTTTTCTTCGGATTTACTTTGCTCTGTTAAATTGCTCTGCCATGAGGACCGCATGCATGAACAGGCTCTCTGTGCTTACTTATGCACATTTTATCTGAATATCAACACTGATTTGTGGTTTGGCCGCACAAGAAGAATCACCATGTTTGCAGAAGCACTTCAGTTCTCATCCTGCTAACTGACAGCTTGACAGACATGCAGGTTAGCACTGTCTGTGAAATAGACTTAGTGCTGCACCTTCACAACCACTGTATTATATAAAGTATTATTTCCATTTTATACATTATTATTCCTACAATTGTCAACCCACTGGCTTAGATACGCAAACAAATGTGGTAAATAAAAACATGTTTTACATATGACGTATTTTATTCATTAACCATTAACAGTCCGAAATAACACAAAACTTTCATTGCTCATGAGCACCTACAGCAAATGGCACATGTGGCCCCACTGTCACCCACAGTTAATTAAAATTCTGCCTCATGAATAATTTGTTTACATCTTTGTGATAAGTACTGCTTACATAAGACCCTATGGGAGACTGAGCCATTTCCTGTAGCTGTGTCACATGTGCTTTAGGAGATGAGAATCACAAGTTCATCGACTCCAATAATAGACAATCAACAAATTAAATTATTCATCTATATTAATGTATTTTCAGATAGACAAATTAGTCTATTTTGGTGCACAGTTATGAACAAGCTGCACCACTCTGCACCAACCAGATCAAGCAGGGAGGAAGTCTGACACATGAAAGCGTTGAAGGTGAATTCAGTCATTAACTCGTCTGTTGTCAGACAAAGTCTGTTACAAAAAAAATTATAATTTTAGTCATGCAGCTTAGAAATGGCTAGGAACTACTGTTTACATGAGCTTTACCTGCATTTCAATACCAACTAACCATTGTCTAACAACAGAAAGATATATGAATGAGAAAAGCTTTATCAGAGATCGGCTCGATTATAATACAACATGTGCTTTCACATGATGTAAAGAGGTGGCAGAGAAATCCCTCTTTATCTCTTCCTGCATAAAGATGTATGTAAAGCTGGAGTCCTTGGACCCCAGCTTTACATACATTGAGCACAGGATAAGAGAAGCTGATGCTAATGCTAATGAACTTTGTCATGAACCTAATTTTCACATTACCACATCATATACCTGTTGGCATTCAGTGTAGCTGTTACTACATCTGACAATGTAACATAAGAACAGTGTATACTGGGATGTGGTACTCATGGCATCTTGGAGGAAATGAGGAAGTTCTGCAATGGGCATGCAATAAGAAGAAGGTAGAGAAGGGATAAACGAGGGACGAAGGACATGCAGGTGTGAAATACAACAATGTCGCATGTATTCTTGAGTATGACCTTGTTTTACAAAACATGTTGTGGGTAATGTGGTGACGAAGAAGAAGAAGAAGAAAAAAAAGATCCATTTGAGAGAAGAGAGTGAGGAAGTGACAATGCATGAGGACATCTAAAAGTAGATAGAGAGGTAGAAGTGAAAGGTGAGGGAGATCTAAACAAGGCAGAGATGTTAGAGAAAGAGAGAGAATCATTGCTTATTTATAATCTGTGTTATTCTCTGCTTTGATTCAAGCTCAGATCATACATTAGATCTTTCTGAAACAGCCCATGTTTCCTATCCGTGCCTCTCAAACTCAGCTTCTATCTTTAGCTGCCATCACTGTCCTAAATAGACTCTCTCTCTCTCTCACACACACACACAAACACACACACAGAAAAACGGAAGGAAAAAAAAGCAAGTACTGAGATATATTGTACATCCCTGCTGCAGCTTTTATCTAAAAAGCATCGAATTTTCCCTAATAAATTTCACTTCGCTCAGTTTGTAGGAACAGACAAACTGTCCAGGCTCAGGCTGATGGTTCCACTCCTGCCATGATTATTTTAAAGCTGGGGTTTCAGGGAGACTACATGCACATATATGGCATGTGAGGTTAGTTATCCCAGCTCCAGCTCATTACAGGTTCCTATTGATAAAAAGACCTGAATCAACAGCACCTCCTAATGGGTCTATTCTGTGTGCATGGACAGTCAGTGTGTGAGTGTGTGAGTGTGTGTGTGGATTGCACCCTGCATGTGGCAGCTGTAGTCAATGGGTCACCACCGGCCATCTGGTAGCTGCCATGCCTGGCGTCAAGGTCAAATATTCATTTTTATGCTGATGACCACACAGACACACTACTGACACAGTACTTACAGATCTGACCAATGCTGCACTTTGCAAATGACACTTGTTGCATACATCAGATTGAATATTATTATATATTATATGTTTTATTTATTGGTAGCTGGATCTGATATGGAATATGGTAACATCTACTGCATGAATAATTATAGCCACATTTCAGTCCAATAGACTTTAGTGGAAGCTTTTTGAATCATACTATCGAAGGGGTCGAATTTGTTACCATGGTAACCAAGACTTAGACTATCACCATTTTTTAGAACCTAACCAATTAGTGTTTTTTTTTTTTAACCTAGTCAAGTGTCAGGAAATATCAAAGGTGATGTAGCTAATATAATGTTTACCTGGGCAAGAGCTACCTGTATCATTATTCCCTGGAGTATACTAAAGGCCTATATTAGTGTTCCTCAAGCTGTTTTGGGAGAAGGTGCCAATACAATTATGAGAAAATGGAAAATAATTTAGATGGATTTGTTTATATAACCACTATTCAATATACCCATACCCAAAACTGCGTAAGTAATTTGTACCCAGGGATAGTCAACATTTAATACTATGACATAAAGAGGCAATTGAATAATGTAAGTGGATGCTACTGGGGATCAGCTCCAGCCTTAAATGGAGCAAACATTGAAAATGTTTCTTTCTGTTGGCAGTAGACAGTAGAGACGAGTGCAGGTTTAATCATTTTAACTCGTAGTGAATTGGTCTTCGGTGTCGTCTGAAGACCCTCAGTGGTTTTTGCATGTTGACACAGAGTAAACAATTATGTAAAACTTGGTGTAAGGTAAATGTGAGGTTTAAAAAATTGTGTTTCCTCAGGAAATCCATAATGCTGTGCAAGTGGGTGTGTTTATCCTGAAGGATTAAGTGTGGATATCAGCTGAAATCAATATGTACCAAAAGCCTAGACCAAACACTCAGTAGGGTGCACACTCCAGTATCTCTCTTTTCCTATCTGTCTCTCCTCTGCAGCTATCTTTCTTTCCATCACTCCATCTCCATAGCTCATCGTTCTCGCCTCGGGTGCAGACTGTTGCTAAGAAACGGATGGGGGAGCCAGTGTATGTATTAGATATGCTTTCTTTCTTCTTCTGCTTTTTATTCAAGTCTCTGTGACGAGTTCAGAACTTTTTTCAGTGGGAAATGTCAGAGAAAATCAATCCCTTCCACCCTCCTTAACTTCATTTTACTTTCTCTCTCTCTCTCTCTCTCTCTCTCTCTCTCCTGATCTCTTCTTGCTCTTTTACTTTCTCTCTGTCTGTCTTCTCTCTTCAGTCTAAATATACACCAAGAAGTCAACCTGTCTGTGCTTGGTTTTTATGACTTTACAACAACAACAACATGTTGATTTCCTTGACTCTTAGCTTATCTTTAGCTCTGACTTTCATCAGATTTTTAACAAGACCTCAGCTGCCCTTTGGTTTGTTGTTTTTAAAGTCTTAAAAGAAGAAAGGAAAAGATTTGGACATGTTTTCACATTTCAACTATCACAGCACAGTTTGATTCAGGACCTTACCAAGTCAGAAAACATCAAAGTTGCCTCCTACATCTGAAATTTTTGCACACCAAAACTATTTGGTCTGTGAAACTACAGTAACCCAACAGCAGATTGGATTGCTGCTCCTATCTTATGTTTATTTTCTTCTTCTTTCTTATGATTGAAATGGAAAATAAAAGTGTTTTGAAAAGATTTTAGGTAGAGCTGCATATGTTTTTACAAAAGGAAATCAGAAGTTATGTGTTGTCAGTGTTCCCTTTGCAGGGAATGTATACATTGGCTGGTTTTGCCTGGGCTTGGTTGCTGGTTTTGCCTGCCTTGGGCACTGATCCAGGTCGACCATTTAACTCCCTTCCTATAGAGACCGTGAATCAAGTTGAGTCCTCTGAGTCCACTGACATATTAAAGTCCTGTATAGGTCATGGAGTGTAGATGTGTAGATCATTTGGCAACTTGAGTAATGTCAGAGTACCAAAGCTGAAATCCAACTTCTATCAGGATTAAGCAGCCACCTCCCGGGCTCACATGTGAAAGCCAATGCAGAAGTTGAAAAGTTGCAGTTAACACAGCGAGTCAATCCCCATAGACTCCCATTGTAAAAGGCCAACTTTACAGCAGAAATAAAAATGTTTACAGCCAAAAACAATCCTGGTTTTTATTGATAAGTTACTTTCTAGTGTCTACTGTATAAGGGGTTAATTCTTAATACTTTTTGTTTTAATATTTGGACTTAAATTGGCATAATAATGTTTCTCCCATTATGTGTGTCATCCTGCTGAGTTTGCCTTAATATAGATGTTGAAGTTACACTTTTGTACAACTTCACAGGGATGCTGATCAATGCTGACACGGCAGACAACAGCAGAACTTAACCCATGCCCTCCCTTTTGCACCTTGACTTGGTTTAGCCTACCATTAGCTCCGAGGTGAAGGGCAACACCACCTTGGGTGAAATGAGGGGTGAAAGAACACATTGCCTCTGTCTTCTGAGGGGCCGGCACTAATGGAGAATAGATTACGTCAATTAACACTCTCAGCAGGGAAACATTAATCAGCTAATGACAGTTCAACGACAGCCAGAGAGGAGGTGGAGGGGAGAAAAGAAGTGTACTCTCTTGTGTGTAGCCAGCTGGAAGGTATGACATCCATCTGAATGATTCTCAACCCTTATTTAGCACATGAATGTGAATATGTATGCATATCTGCATCTTTGGATCATAAATCTGGAATCTTTATGTTACATTTGATGGCACTATGACCCAAAATAATTATATCGCTTGTGTAACAATTGTGAAAAACAAACTTAAAGCTTCTGATATGTGCGTGACAAGAAAGTGAAACCATGTAAGTTAACTCCTTAACAATCTGTGAAACAAAATAAAAGTTTTCCTTCCGATACACTGTAATTAGACAGTAAATTAGAGCTAATCATCTTATATTTAGTTCAGTAGCCTGAAAAGCAGTGCTAATGCTAAGTGAGGCATACGTTACAAAATATTTAGAAACTCCGTGTTCATCTTTCCATTGCTTTACACAACCACAGCAGTGATCATATCAAAAAAGGACATCTGGTAGTGATTACAGATGGCATCCAGAACAGGCTAATGTCCCCACAGTGAGCCATACATTGCGTAATGACTGAGATGTGTTTATTGGTTTATTACTTTAACCACCACAGTGATAATAATCTATCTATCTATCTATCTATCTATCTATCTATCTATCTATCTATCTATCTATCTATCTATCTATCTATCTATCTATCTATCTATCTATCTATCTATCTATCTATCTATCTATTAAGGCAGCCATTGCTTAATAATCAAATGGGAACTGAGGTAACAGTTGCAGCATTTATATAATAAAGTAAATGCTGTTTTGCTAGCAGCAGGCTCTGAGTTCATGCACCGAGGAGGTGGGATTTCAAAAAGTAAAATATCTTTATCAGTAACAGTATGTCATGATTCAAAGTGCTCACACTCTGTATGTGAGTTGGGAAAATCTATCTCATCCATAAGCTTCTCATACCAAACCCACTTCTTTGACCTCCACGGTACATCTTGGTTACTCCTCACGTCTCTTCTACGTATATGCATGCATACACACACTAACTTCCCCACACGTTGGCTCTCAGGGATGAGCCTGGAGACAACACAGTCATGCTCTCTGTCTGTATATTTTGTGCAGCTAGTCTTCGTATAGTTAATGAGCTGTAAAATGTAGGCCAGAGCTGTTTCTCTGTGCTCTGTAGAAGAGAGAGAGAGGATGTATATGGACCACTGCTTCTCAAAGTGGGGTTTGCAGACCCCTCAGGAATTGTTGGGTGCAGTCAATCCTCAGGCAGGAGAGGCAGAGTTTAATTTCCACATTTTATAACAAAGGAATGAGAACTGTAATGATATTTATTCTCCTTAGTGTAATGTGGTGTGGCCACAACTTCAACTGACATTTGTGAAATTAAAAAAAATAATAATAACTGAAAGAAAAAATAAAAGACAAAATGCCAGCTGTAGAGTGATAATAAAATATATAATCACCCAGTTTCCTGAAGATTGGTTTGCCTTCATGTGCAGCTGATTAAATTTGTGTGTGCTTGATCTGTGCCAGCAGGCAGCTGTGTGCTGGTGGAGAGATGACCGCTGTCTGTATGTGAAGAGGCATGCAGTCATCACAGAAGTGCTTATTTGCCTCAGCCTTCTGCCGGACGGCATCGGAACAGGAACGTTGGCGTTCATGTTGTTTTGATCTAAAACAGAAATTACAGCAACAGCTTCCATCTGTTTCTCCACGCGTGACGACTCTATCCGCTGACATATCAGGGAGCATTTGTGTCTCTCTCTTTGATTTATGACTGCAATAAAGCCAATTAAAGGAAACGCTAAAATGTTCATTTATCTACAGAACCGGTCAGATGATTTGCAGCCTTTGTTTAAGCAGGATTGCTTGAGTGATACTAAACTCACAGGCAGTTTGTGATTAGCCAGCGTCTGGCGGGTTGCCCATCCAGCACTGATGTGATGTTAACATGTAGCAAAAAAAAGTGAGAGAGGCAGTGGGACAGACAGGCTGTTAGATGGGCACATGCAGTAAAAAGGCATATTTAACCTTTTGTTTTTGAATAAGACAACAATCAGAGAGACAGCTGGTCTTGGAGGTAAAGGATTCTTGAATAAAACTGGTGGTAATGTTATTGTTCATAAGCAGCAGCTGGCACCATTGCTGCATTCCACTTTATATTGCTTTTAACCTTGGAGCACTGATTCACATTGTGAGACATTTCATCTGCTGTAACATAAAATCATGTATAAATACAATGGTGCATTTGTAAGCAGCATCTGTCCTAAAGAGAGCATCACAATATAATCACAATATATATATATATATATATATATATATATATATATATATAGCATGTACATGTTGTGATTATACAGAAGGCTATAGTGTCCAAGGGTTGTGTTGAGCTGATATTCAACTTTGTTTTGATTCTTGGTATTGATTGGCTGAGTAGTTTTGAAATGCAACCCCTAGAAATGGGTGTCTGAACTCTGTACCAAACAAGAAAAAATAAATAATACATATGGGGTGGACTCAGAGAGATGCGGATATGCAGTCAATGACTGAACGGGGTTGGAAAAGGAAATGAGAGAAATTTGGCCAAGTTAAAGAAAGGTGAGCAGTGAGGTTTCAGCACCAGAACTTATCAAATAAAAAACACAAACATAGCTGGTTTTAGATCAATAAATGTAAACAGACAAAGGAGTTTTTTTTTTAAAAGGACTAACAGAGAGCTGCATTGATGACGCAGGAAGTTGGCTTCAAATGCTTCCCTTGACAAAACGCCAAACTGTTACATTGGTATTTGGATTATTGGAGAAAAAGTGCTCCGTGTTTTATTGAAAAATGAATGCTGCTTTTATAGTTTTGTAGCCTAAATAGAAATCAAACACACCATGGTCATAGGATTAACCAATTAGGTGTTTTGATGCAACTCATATATCAACCATAGGTGTTAAAATGCACACAGTTCTGCAGCACTTTGTAAGCCGCAATAAGGCCAGTTCACTCTGGAGAAAGTCAATCCAGCTAGAGTGGGATTGAATCATACGGCTTTTGTACGCGACACGGACACTGTCCCATGAACCCGGAAGTATGATGTCCTTAGCTGGATTCTCTAGCCGCATTTGTGTTCAGACCTGAGCTAGATCCACCTCCGAGAGTTCAATTCGGATATATCCAGATTGGCGTTGTTCAGACTCAGCCCAAATCCCGCTCTAGCCAGATTGATTTCCCCAGTGTTAAGGGGTCTCAGTCACATGATCCTCCTGAATTCCTGACACCTCTCAAATCATTTTCCTCTCAGTTTGTTTCATTCTGACTTCATCTCCAAACTGACATGTCTTTTTTTCCCTTGATGTGGGTGCTCTGCAGTTTGACGCTCTTTAGTCATTGTTCCTGTAAAGCTTTAAGCTAAATGTTGACAGCCTGGCTGTCAGGGTGTCCAGCCTGCTCTGGTTCAAAACTCTTGACATACTGAACAATAGACTAAAGGCCACAGTGACAGCTGACTGATTGGATGATTAACACACTGCTAACCAAATGACGGACCTGCCACATGCATGACATCTATAATTACACTATGTTCCATATTCTATAAAACAGTAAACACTTTAAAGCATGTGAAACTTCCTTTTTTATTGGGTTCAAATGGAGGAGACAGTGAGTGGTTACCATGAGCACTAACAGCCTCCTGCACAGGGACTGCACTCCTGGCTACGTTATCTGATTTGCGGATGAACCTTGTGAGCTCAACAGAGCGCTCGCTGTCTCTGCTAGGTAGAGTTAAAGTCTGCAGGAGGATCTGTGAGGGGCTTTACGACTAAAAGCATCAAAAATAACTTCTTAACAGATGACACAGAGTTAAACTGACTGTTCAGCAGCCTGACAGATCATTTTGAAGGCTGCAACAATATGTCTACCTGAAAGATTTCTCTTCTTCATTCTGTTATATTAAGTGTGATGTATCTTTTAACTTGTGGACACCGAAACTTATGCAGATTCCTCAGCGCTGCTGTAAGGTGACAGTATGAGTCCTTGTTTTGAGCGCAGGCGAATTGACAGATAACTTCACTTCTGTCTCTTTTTTCTTTTGAGTATAGAGTGAGCTGCCTCTCAGTGTGATGATAATACAAACTCCATCTCCCTGTGGAGTTGGGACTCATAGGGTTTTATTCTACGGTAGGTTCGCCCCAAGAGAGCAATTGTCACATGTTTTCAAAGGGAACACTATAACAGTAGGAGGTAAAACAAAAATAAGTAACATGTGGACATGGACGCTAGTATCCTTCATAATTCAACCCAGATCAGTCGATAGCATTATAGCGTAGCTCCTTTCGAGCTCTGAATAAGCTGCCCCATGCACACACATTTTCCCAAAATCTGACAACCAATAATCTGTGACAATCCACGACAATACATCGGGTTAATTTAAAATTTCTTCACCATCTATTTGCTTCCCTGGTGAAAAAAGAAATGCTGCATGCGGTTGAGATAGTAATGAGATAATGTGGGTAATGTTGTTGTTTGTTTCTCGCATTGCCTCTGTGTATGCAGATTAAGTTGAAAATTGTGTCTCTAAACAAGCTTAGAGTCAATCTACTCCCGCTGTGCCAGAGAGTATAACATTAAATAAATAAGGATTTAAAAGTGGTATCAGCAATTTTGGACGAAGATGGCGGCTTCTTAATTTCTTGCAGGTTATATTGAACATCTGTTTAAATGTGCTCTATAAATGAAATGCCCAGCCTTGTTTCTCGGCTATTATACTTCATCTACTAAAGCATAAAAAAAAAACAAAAGGTATTTAGAGGAAAAAGAGAAAACAATAAAAACCACTTAAGAACAGCTCTTTTGCACAAACACTCCAGTCCCCTCAGATGGTCTAAGCACATTTGTTATTGCACAGCTAGTCATTTACACAAGCACAGACAAGTTTAGTATCTACCCTACCACATGCTCGCTTTTATTTTCCATCTCTTTCCCTTGTGTGCATTTTTATTTTGGTAGAAGAAGAAAACAAAGGAAAGAATGTGTCTTATTTCCCACATAGATGTGTGTCTGACATAATGGAAGGGGGTGAGAAATGGTTAATTGCTGTGAGGGTAACAACAGGACTCTGAAATAGTGCTGTGCCATTTCCATGTATCAATATCCCTTTGATTGCATTGAATTGTATTGAACTTTCCACACTGTGATTGAAAGGTCTGATCTGGTGTGGTGCATGTCTTACAGAGCAGTATATTGAAGTCAATTTAAGTTTGTCTCATGTGAGTGACTCACAAATTGGCTGCAATTTGCTTATGAAGTCCTTACAACATGACTTTAGAGTGGGTTTGTCAATGGACTTGCCTTAAACCGCAAGATTTAAATTGCAGGACAGAATAATGCTGATTTCTATACTTGATTCCTAAAGGGAGTGCCGGAGCGCCCGGTGTCACAGGAGATGTGAGGCCAGGTCATTTATTTTCTTTCTTATTTCTATGTGCAACAAGCTTCTCTGCCATTTTCTTAGCCATCCATGCACCTATTCAGATGACCACAGCAGGGCGCGTAGCTACGTGTTCATTTCGATTGAACCACTATTGGGAATGAGATTTTATGTATGACTTAACTTGAGTCAGTGAACACCTAAAATGGATGAATTAGTCTGCAAATTTGTTTGATTGTGTTCGACAGGACATGATCTAAGTGTCTCAATTTAATCCTGATATCGATCGTGTTTTGAGTCAACTCTGTTTTGAAATGTGCTGATAATAAACAGATACATTAAAACATTTTTCTGAGTAGAAGAGGCTCTGTCGCAATCTTGGCAGTGTGTTACATTACAACAGAGCACTCTTTTGGATTATTGTATTATAAAGTAATCCATATTATTTACATTGGGTACAAATGGTACCGAAGAAAACAAGAATCCAGGCCTGTGATTCCATCTGTTTCTGTTTACCTCCCCTCTCTGTTCATCCAGCAGCTGACCAGACTGACAAAGGTGAATTTTCCAGGCTTTTAATGGCTGATCGTTGAGGGCCGGGCAGCGAGCTGCTGGATGGTTCACAGTGAACGGACATCAGGCTCTAATGAGGCACAAAGAGAATGGAAGGGGGTTTGTCTGGACTAATTTCATTAGTGTCCTCCTGTCCCTGGTCTTTGTAGGCACAGATAAAGGGGACATTCTCAGATGGGGCATAATAGTCTGGTGGATTGAATAATGCTCAGATAACAGCTGATATACTGTTTATGGAAGAGTGGCTGGGAGGGGACGGTTGAGCTGTGCACGGGCATTTAAAACAAGAATTAAAGGTGTTACTGATTTTTCCTCTTGTCATCATCATTTTAATTTTTAACTCTGTGTTAGTAGCAATTAGCAGGTTTAGCATCTTAGTAACTGTTGGCATTAATATCAGTACTTCCCTAAAAGGCACTGATTGGACTGAACCATGAAAGTAAGCCTGGTTAGCTGGATTTGTGTGAATTTGTTATCACAGCCCATAGCTGTCTGTGTGACTGGGGTGGATACTTAAAAAGCTGCAATGAATAAAATCACTTCTACCACTTGACTCTTTGGAACTTTGGTCTCATTGACATTATATTATGCTGTCAATGAGACCAAAGGTCAATGAGATCTAAGGTCTCTCATTGACAAGAGAGGCAGCGGTTAAGGTTAACATTCACCTGTTGATTCACCTCCATCATGACTGGTTTTATTTGCCTTACTCTAACCTTGATATCCTTTTTTCATTGCACAGAGATTGTATGAAGAAAAACATTTCATTAAAATGTTGTGAGTGGAATGGAGTGTAGGCTTTTTTTTCCACGTCTGGTAATAAGAGTTGAAAAGTTGAAAGGATCTTCATTGCAGTGTCACAGCATTAATACAAACTAACCGCAATGTAAAAAAAAAGCAGTGGATGAGCCAGCTGCCAGCTGATTTATTGACGACTCATCGACAGCAAAATTATGCACAGAAGGCTTCAGTGATAGCTCAGGGTGTTTGGTTGAATTCTGCTGTTTCCTAAAGCATCTGAGTGTATGAGGAAAGGCGGGCGCTTCATCGCTGCAGGAACATCTCCATCTCTCTAATTCACTTTCTCTCTCTCTCTCTCTCTCTCTCTCTCTCTCTCTTTTCTCTCAAGGTGCCATTAAAGAAATCCCCAATTACTCCTAATAATGATGTAATCAAGCAGGGCTGACGTGCCAGCGAGCTTTAATTAAGTTATTAATTAGCTGAATAATGGGGTTTTTATTCACCGGGACAGAAGCCACAGTCTCCCACGGCAGGATAGTGTGTGTGTGTAGGTGAGGCGTAACAAGGTGTGTGTGTGTGTGTGTGTGTGTATGGGGGTTAGCAGATGATGTAACTCTCAGAAAGAGGGGAAAAAATAGAATTACTGTAATTTGGTGAAAAGAGCATATGGGAAATGTGTTTTGGTATCCGTTTTTACAGTGGATGGATATTGTTTTAAATGCTTCACGAGGCACAAATTAAATCAGATCCTGTATCTTTTCCCTAAAATTACAGTGCTTCATCACTGGCCCCTTAAAACACTGTTATATTTCACCTTATTCGGAGTCTGTGTGCCCCACTGCTGGAGGCCAGTTTAACCTACTAGCATGTTGTGCTGAGTTCAAGTCGTAGATAGCAGGCTGACAAAAGACATCCTCGCAATACATAATTACCTGGATATGAATAATCCCAGGTGACCCCCGCTGACTGCAAAGGTGCGCTGCCAGTTGATCCAATTAACTTTAAACTGAGGGCCTTAATTTATCTGCAAATGGCTGTGCTTCTCCAGGGAGGCTGATAATGTCAAGCTTCTCATTCACACAACAGCTTTTTTTTTTATTCTTTTTTTCTTTTGTCAGCATACTCACTCATTTTCTTTTCTCCTCCAAAGCCAAACTATGACTAACCACCTTTTGCCTATTAAATCAGACTTATTGAGATTACATTCGCCACCCACAGCTTCCTGCTTGTTTTTCTTCACTCCTTGTTGTTTTTAGCTGCAATATTCTGTTGAATATGAAAAAGGCATAAATTATGTTCCAATAAACTACGGTATCTTACTGTGTGCATTAACATATTATCTGTGCTAACCTGATCCAGTTGACCAGGGTCACACATATGAAGATAAGTTTTATACTCCTCAGTAAGAGTAAACACATTGAAGCCTCTTTCATCCAATCAGGTGTCAAGCAATGGCTCCTTATGAGAAGTCCATCCCTCCTGCCTGCTATTGCAGAATATCTGATAATCAAGCAAGTCAACACAAAACAGACCCCCCGCTGCATGGTAATGTGAGGTGAAGGACACTCCACCCTGCGTTGCCATGTGATAAGGGTCATTATTTGTGATTCCCCCTTTCTCAAGCACATCCTGGTAATCATGTTGTACTCTGTATTATTGTATATTATATTGGTATTAGTGAAGGATAGTGCATTAGGCAGGCTGAATGTGTAACACATTTGCTTTGATGGTTTCTTACTTTCTCCCCCGGTGTGTATGAGAGGTGTCCGTTTGATGTGTTTGCTCCCAGGGGCCCACTGTCTCAAAATCTATCTAAGCTTTTTTTTCTTGGTTATACCTGGAAACACTAAACTGTACTCAACGTGCATTGTCTCTTATTGCGGCAAGATGGGTGGAAACATTCTGATGACAATATCTTTACACATGCTCAAGTAAAAGCTTTAAAGAAAAGTCACTTGAATACCAGGTGTGGGGGAAAAAAAGCTTCAGCATTGCCACAAACAACATGGAGCTGTTGGAGTACTTACTTTTAATACATGCTGAGATTCTTATTCATATTTCCGTGTTTTCATTTCAGACATCGTTGATAACATTTTAACCTCATGCATTTCAATGAGTTTTTCTGTACAGTGGGTCCTTGAAGGCTTTTGAGGCTACAAGTGCTTACAATAGCCTCCTCAAAGCCTGTTTGGTTATCACTGAATGGGAAAGCTAATAGGAGCCAAAGTGAACGGCTTTAATAGAGATTTAGAGATTCCTGCTTCTCTTCTTGCCCGTTTTCATTTACTGACTAGCTCTGCTGTTTAACCTTGGTGTGTGATGCAAGGTCAAAGCGCTGCAGTGACCCATTATTCCAGTTAGACTATAGTGCGCAGCCCCTTCGGTGTGTTTGTGTGGAGTACTGTTGAAGGAAATCTGGTGTGAGACCTTTTTCTTTTGTCCTCCTTCCCTTTGCCCTCCCGTATATTGTCTTAGCTATCAGGCAATGGCTCAAGTGAATACAGAAAGGCCTTTTATCTCCTTCTCTCTTTATTTTATTCTGTCTCCCTCATGTTTCCATTCCCTCTCCCCTTTATCTCTCCCCCACTCTCTCCCACTCTTTGTCTGTGTCTCAGGAGATTGCTCTGGTGCATGCAGAACGCTGCGTCGCTTTTCCTTATAGCTGTGTAAGCTAACAGAATTATCAGCTTGGCTCCAGACTGCCTTGCCAGTTTGACTCACCTTCACCTTACCCGGCTTCACGCGCCTCTCCAGCTTCAGCCAGGCTATACAGTACTGGCCTTGGCTGGACAAATGCAAGGAACGTGGCTGCGGAGGAGAAGCCCGGGGCCCTGTGGAATAAAGATGTATTAGGTGCTTGGGTCTATAGTACTCACTCAGCCTTGAGGGTATAATTCAAGTTGACTGCAAATAAAGAAGGTTGAGCCTGAGGAGGATAATATAGTGAATTGGTTGATTAGATACCCACAGGGAGCAGAGGGAAATTGATTCTACTTATAATCACATAGTTATCATGTGTGTAATATGCATTTAATTGTTTTTTTGCGGTTAATCAGCTGATCAGAAAATAAGCAGTTGTTTTTTTGTCATTTCAGAAATTTTACATCTCATTATTAATGACTTAGGATGATAATTACCGGGGAAGGATATCAGTCACAGCCTAATATTGACAGTCTTTTATACCAAACAGCCGAAGAAGCAGGGAGGACTGCAGGTTAAAGGTGGATGTCTTTCTGTAGCCTTAATGGGATCAGGGATTAGATGTTATTCAGTCATATGCCGCAGAAACATTGCATTCACTGGAGAAAAACAAAAGATGGATATTAAACAAGATAATCATTATTAAAATTCAGGAAAAACTGTGCTGTTTTTTTCCAAATTAAAATGATTTCCTAGGTAATTCATGAGAAAATTATAAAAGACAGTAAATCATCATAAAAAAGATGATTATCCAGAAGATAATAAGAAAAAAAGAGATAATTTTCTAAATTTTAGAAAATTTGTTCTAAGCTCAGTTCCATTAATTGAGACTGAGATCTGATCTTTCTTCTGAGTATTATTTCACCCACTTTTGAGACACGTTATTGACAGCATGCACTGTTGCCTGTGTCAGGCTGATGCAGCAGCATCTGTACTCTATAGACTGTAAAAGCACGAGAGCCTTTTACCTTACATTACTGCCTCAAAACTTAAATTATACATAGGTTAAATTAGTCACATGTAAATATTAATATAATTAAGACAGTTGGACTATTAGCTCACTCCTGTGCTGCCCTAGTCTGTTTACCAGCAGTGACACACAAGACTGCTGCTTCCTTTACATTATATAATATTTTTTTTTTACAGTGATGCTAACATATGGGTATGGATTACATAAGAGTGGGGCCATATTATAACATGTCCCCGTTAAGAAAATAAGAGGTAAAAAAAAGCTCTGAAAACTCATTTTACATTTTGAAGACAGTTATTTTTGTCAAATATATTTGCACCTTAGAGTTGTGTGTATTCTCTCCTTCACATTGGCTAAAAACTGAACATGTTCTATAACATGTTTTTTACCAGGGGGATTTATTATTTCTCTTTGATCCACTGGATGTATCTGCAGCAGCAGACAGAACTGCTTCAGGTTTGTTTTTCATTAGTTTTGTTCACCCGGTGTGGTATGGGAACGGTGGTCAGGTGGTCAAATAAGCCTCCCTCCAAACACCCTCCCTCCCTCCCTCACTCCAAACACCCTCCCACATATTCACTGTGTTTGCTGGGGCTTCACTTTGACAGGCAGGGGAGATATTTATCTGTTTATATTACCCAGTCTAATTATGTGTCAGCTATAGATTTAAGCTTCCAGCATCATCAGTGGGTTTAAGTCTTAAACCAGCCTCATTACACAAACTCCTACCACCTCCTCTGTTCTAATTGCCAAAACAGGAGTTTGTGGAATTCTACATAGCGTCCCATAATGCAGCAGAACAACTCAGGCTGAACAAATCATACTGTGTGGATACTTTATTTCAAAGACGAAGGGTGTTTTTCAATTTTTATGAAAATTGCCATTTAAAATACATGTGATTTTTACATTTTAAACTGTTCTAGACTGAATCCCTGTGTCCTGATCAAAGCACTTCTTAATCCAGATTTAAATTAGTCAGCACATTGGATTAATACCGTCATGTTCAAGTCTGTTTATACTTCTAATTTTTAAAAAATAATTCATAAAAAATGTTTTAAAAAGCCACAGGCTGAATTACATTCATACATTATTCAGTTTTTTTGATTTCACAATGCTTTTTGTCTATCTCAGCCTCCTGTTATTCCTCTGCCTGCCTATAGATGGTGCATGTTTCCACAGTCAGAACTGCAGCACTCGTATCACTGGCTTCTCTGCAATTGGATGGTATCAGTTGTGGCTGGTCTGTGTTGTTGACAGTGGATTAGTCAGAGCTGCTTGTGTGTGTGTGTGTGTGTGTGTGTGGTTGTGATTGAATGTATTTGGGAATACACTGATCCGCTGGGCTCTGATACCCTGTTCTGTTGCATTTTGGTTCAGTTCCACACACACACAGACAAACAAACAAACACACACACGCGAGTGTCCCATGCCGCAGGGCAACGGCTGTTGTTGCATTGCCTTCGGGGCATTTGTGTGTGTTTGTGTGTGTGCGTATGCATGTGTGGCTGGGCAATGATCAGACGTGGTCCGTTGGCCTGCTGGCTTGGCGTTTTGTCTGCACAGAGCCGATGGGAGTTGAATGTTGAAGTTGTTCTTTTAGGTGAATGCAATTCTTTTTTTACACAATCATAAGCAGGCTCCCGATCACTTACAATACTGCACAAACCCCACGCAACATGTTCTCAGATCCATGCATTGATGAAGGGCTTTTGACCCGTGTCACACTCGCATGTAACACACACTGCTTATCTATTAGCTTCAGTTGTAGCAGCTTGTTCAGCACAAGCCTCAGAGGAGAAGAAAAACTCTGTGGGAAATAGACAAAGACAGAAAGAGAGAGATGTATTTCCGATATGAAACTCCTCCTTGTCAGCATATTACCAGCTGCAGCAGAGACTCATTGCATTCAGAGCACATTTTTCTTTACTCTTACCACACTGGAAAGAAAAATCAAGTGGCCTTGGGAAAACGTTCAGCAATCAGTTAGGAGCCACTTATGAAAGAAAATGTTCAGAGGCAGGTGGAGATATCAGCAGAAGTATTCCACTACTGTACATAACCACTGTGCAGTTTATTCTAAAATAAAGCGGATAGTGCATGCAACTTTCTAAAATTTCTCAGATTGATTAGCACAATCATAATTAAAGCTTTTAGTGTCTCTTCTATACTTCATTTTAAAGTGTTTCCAGTATTTACTTTAAACACACACACAATTGTGTGCTTGTATTTGTCCTTTTAAATAATTAAGTCTCAGAAGAGATTCCCTGTGTGCTTCAAAATAGAGACTCTGTGAGACATAAGGCAAGGCTGACACGAAGAGATGGATGAGATAAACGCATGTTTTTTTAATCTTTCACGATCTGTTTGACTGCAGCGCGTGTTTCCTCTGTCTTTTAAAGTATTTGATCTTTTTTCATGAGCTGATTAAGCTCCGTAAAAGGATACATGGAACTTAAAAAGAAAATATAGAACGAGGTGTTTTGTTGTGTTCCCTGCAGCTGCAATGTTAGAGGATGGTGTTGCGTAGATCGATCAAAAAGAGCTGCGATGTGGCGACTTTATAGGAAGATAATGAAGAAAACAAAAGAGGAAAGGACAGCAAAACCAAAAATCAAGACTTTTAATGAACGTTTTATGAGAGAAGATTTCTCTGCAAGACATTTTGTTTGTAACATTTTGTTGCCGTGCAATTACACAAGTGTCCACTGGGATATGTAATGTGATAATGCTGCATCAGTTGTGGGGACTCTGTGTTTGTTATATACAGTAGCTGCCTAACTCACATAAACAGATCTCTCTCTGCCCGTACATGTCACCTAATTTATGATAAAGGACAGATTGCCATTTGTCTGAAAGCTTTTTATGACTGTGCAGACCTTGTTATGGTACCACACCATCTATTCTGTGCTAGAGGTGTGTGCGTGTGTGTAAGAGAGAAACCTGGATTCATGCAGCCGCACTATAATAGGGCCTCTATTCTGCAGGCGTTATTTATGCATTGGCCACTCTCTGTGAAACCCCACTCTCTATCCCTGATTCATTATCCTGAGAGAGAGACAGAAGAGGTGTGGAGAGAGAGAGAGAGAGAGAGAGAGAGAAACCCAAAGGCAGCCTTCCCCACCCCTCGCGGCTCTTCCTCTCCATCCTCATCCTCCCCATCACATGGATCTCCCCTGAGCAGTCGCTGTGAGTGCGTAGTGCCAGCGCAGCAGGCTTTTATTGTGATTGAGTCTGCCGCTTACTAGGAATGATGCAGGGGAGGCTGTCTCTGTCTCGCAAGACAGACGGATAGCTCAATCCAAAGCTGCCTTACGTCCATGCAGGCAGGACACTAAAGGAAAACCAGTGTGTGTATATACACACAGCTGGATCCTCCAGGAAGTCTCATCAAAAAGATGTGGTTTTTATTTTATTGGCTACGTTGAAAAGTTCTGAACTTTAGCACAATTAGATCCAGTTTTTATTAGAAGTACTGGGCGCACAAGCAGTAAGAGTAGGCGATCAGTATTTTTTAGCTCTAAACTGCATACCACCATAGAATGCTGAAGTACAGACATCCAGAAGAAAGTCGTCACAGTAGTAGCTAAAAATGCAGACCGTCGAAGTGATTCGTTTCCCTTAAAATCCCTTAAAATGTCAGGGATTTCTAGAAGATTCAGTAATTTTTAATGCCTAACTCCAATGATGAAACTCACCCCCCCCACCATCCCCAACACAAACCTTTACAGTCTCATGATCGGGTGGCATCAGGCAATATGATCATGTGTTTTGTTAGCATAAACGGAGACGTGTTGTATATGTGGTAAATGTATGTTGGACAAATGTGTCATTCTATAGTGGAGAACAATGATGGAGAGACATGCCTGTATAACTGTAACTGAGTTTGAACACAACCCCTTTTCCTAATCCGAACCAAGTAATCTTAATGTCTACTTTTTACCAAGATGTTCGTTAGAGGTCATGAACTGGAGGTCATTGTTCACTTGTATGTCAGCCGCATGTCATTTTGATCATTCGGTATAAATATGACCATCTATCAAATGTTCCCTTCATGTGCCAGGATGTGTTAAAACAATAAATACAGCATGTTAGTATGGAGCTATTAAAGGTGTAAATAATCATCCAAGCTGCTTTTTCTCATTCACTCCGAAGAGGACTAACAACTAGCAAGTTGCCTCCTGTTTAAATGTGTCCTCCCAGCATGTACTGCTATGACCAGTACAGGCTCCATCATTGTAGAAAGTAGCACGTTAGGACATTAACAGCAATTGATAGGAAGGAATGATTCCATGAATTGTAACCACAGTAATAGAAAGGTAATTGTCTTTCGCCCTCCTGATGTTAAGGCATAACATAATTATAATATAATTGCACTATTAATTCTACCACCCACACTGTACGCTCACACACACACACATTCGCTCATTCAAGTCAGACACATTCACATTCCGGTCACTCCTCTCTGTTCCCAGCTCAGGGCCATCTGTCCAGGGTTAGGAGTGGTGTTAAACACCAAGATGTCCTTGCTGTGTGTGCAGCACTTCTCTCTATCACTGACTCTCCTGCAACTCCTTCTCTACATTTATCTTTGCTTCACTCTCCATCCATTCCATTAATTGAACTGATTTCTTTTGCTTCCCTCCCTCCCTCTCTCTCACCAGCCCCCTTTTCTTTTTCTATGTCTCTCTCTCCACTCAATTGGCCATAGGCAGATAGAGGCATAGAGAAAAGAGGAAAAGTGATTGAACATTTACAACTATCCTGGAAATCTCATTGCAGAGGCCTCTCGCTGCGACAGCTTTTATTGCTTTCCACCAGGAACCTTCAGATAGAAAGCCTGACTTCATCTCTTCACACATGCAGATATACCCTAAAGAATAACCTCCCACGCATACATACTACATGCTTGCATAGTCATGTGCATATATATTATGAAAGCATGTGCACATCCACTCTGAAATACACACACACACAAACGTGTCATAAATTGGATTTTGTCAGTATGAAAGAAATGTACGTGTGCCTGTTGTGTGTGTAGCAGTGACCCTCAAAACAGGAAGGCTGGAGTGAGGAAATAGAGGGGAAGGGAGATGAAATGAAAGAGATGGAAGGAAACAGGAAGGGAGGGAGAGCAAGATGAAAATATTATGACAGAAGAATCCATCATAACTACAAACACTCCTCTTTGAGTCTACCTGATCAGGTGATTGTGCGTATTTGTGTGTGTGTGTGTGTGTGTGTGTGTGTACTCCTACCTGAGTGGCAGAGTTGTGCTTTATGGTCCCAAGCCATCAGATAACACTGAAGGAAGAATCCATTTGTGATTGTGCATCTGTCTGTATATGAGCTCCCTGTAGCTGCTGGAGTAAGATTAAGATGGACTTAAAGTGCTTTACATACACTAGCCCTCCACTCCAACCAGCATTATCAAGGACATATTTTAATCTTAAGATGAAATACAGCAGCAGTGTAACAGCTCTGCTATCAGCATTGTGCATCTACTCCCACAGAGCAGCATCAGTGATAGAAAAATAAATGCTGCTATGCTATTCTTAAAGAGGAGCTTGTAGCACTTGTAGTAAGAGAAGTACAGCAGTATCTAACTCTGAACGTCCCAGCTGTACAAAGACAGATTTTTTTTGACACACTGCAAAAAAGAAGTACTTTCCTGCAACAGAAAAACAACAATAAATGTTCCATCCATCCATAATTTCAAGCCATAAAACCACAATGGCGGGCATTTTCACCCATATTTTTTATTCCCTGTAGACTTCACTCAAGCATACAGCCCTGCACATCTGTTGAAAGAACGCAATCAAGGCTAGCATTAGAGTGAGCTGAAACATAAAAGAAGATTGATTATTGATTTTACAAAAATAACAGGAATCTATATGTCTAAACTTTTTCCATGAGTTTAATTTTCACAGCTTTTTACAACTTACAAAAACTACCTTTTTCACTCTATTCTGGAAATCGACTGTAGAAGGCCTGCAGGACAGGCCAAAAAAGACACATGACTGGTGTAAAAAAGTTGCACTGAGGGACACATTTTTTTTAGTTCTTCACATTTTTTTTATTGCTAAACAGTTTTATTTCGGGTGATTTGAGACCTGTAAAATGAAATGGTTGTGACTTTCTTCAGGTGATGAATTGTCTTATATTAATTCAGTTTTTTTTTTTTTTAAGTAATTTCAAACTTATCGGTGTGTTTTATGGTCCGGATGGTGAATAAATGGTGGTGAGGGTGTTGTTGGTTTTGGTAGAGTAGTAGGTTTGTCAGTAGTATCAGTTGTGTCTCAGATCTCAGAGGGTTTCTTGCAAAATATTGACAGGATAATATGAATAATAAACTTCTAAAATATGGAGAGGAGAACATATTTGGCAACATAATACAGCTCCAATTAGGGTTCAATCATAGACACTAGTTTCATGGTAATCAGCTGTCTGACTCAAAATCTCAAGTAGAAATGCAGAAAGGCAGTAGCAGTTCTGCCATGGTACGTTTATTTGAACAGTGAGAGACAGAACAATAACAAACAAAAAAAAAAATAATTCTCATTTTCATGAATAAAATAAGTATTTGATCCCTTCAAAAAAACGTGCTTTAGTACTTGGTGATAAAACCTTTGTTGGCAGTCACAGAGGTCAGATGTTTTTTGTAGTTGGCCACAAGGTTTGCACACATCTCAGGGGGGATTTTCTCCCTCTGCTCTTTGCAGATCCTCTCCAAGTCATTAATGCTTCATGGCTGATGTTTGGCAACTCCAAACTTCAGCTCCCTCCACAGATTTTCTATTAGATTAAGGTCTGGAGACTGACTAGGCCACTCCAAGACCTTAATACGATTCTTGTTGATCAATCCTTTTTTGCTTTGGCCGTGTGTTTTGGATCATTGTCATGCTGGAATACCCAGCCATGACTCGTTTCCAATGCTCTGGCTGAGGGAAGGAGGTTCTCACCAAAGATTTGACAGCTGAAACTCCACGAGGTCTCTACTCCAGGCCGAGGGAGACTGGCAGTCATTACAAGTTCCTTCCATTTGTGAATAATGGCACCAACTGTTGTCACCTTCTCAGCCAGCTGCTTGGAGATGGTCTTGTAGTCCATTCCAGCCTTGTGTAGGTCCACAGTCTTGTCCCTGATCCTTAGAAAGCTCTTTGGTCTTGGTCATGGTGAAGAGTTTGGAATCTGGATTGATTGATTGCTTCTGTGGACGGGTGCCTTTTATACAGGTAAGGAGCTGAGAGGGCTCCCAGTGTCAGCTCCTTACCTGTATGAAACAGAAATCTGGCTGATTGATAGGAGATCAAATACGTATTTGATTCATGAAAATGAGAATTATTTATAGCTTTTTTCAGGATTTAGTTTTTTAGTGGTCAAACTTACAAAATTAGCAGTGGTTCAAATCATTTTTCACTAACTGTGCTTTGATGCAAGCACTTGAGAGCCTTGGCCTGTGTATTTGACTAGCAGGAGGTAATATTATATTTGCACAGAAGAAGCCCAAATCACTTTGTGATTATGTGTGACCCTGTGGAGCAGCAGGTACCTCTCAGCTTGATGCAGATTGCATTACTTAAAACACAGCCTCTGGCCTCTCTTCATCGAAAGGCACTTGACATAAAATATATTCCCTGTTGACAGCTGTTGCAGGAGCATTTGTTCCCTCTTAGGATTAGAATACACAAATTGCTGTTTAGCAACACTCTCAACATATAATGGTAAGGTCAAAGTTCTAAGTATATGTAGCTCACACATCACCACAGATAAGATTTTTGGGGCCAGATTACACATACATACTAACAGTCATCTCGTTATTTCCTCACTCGGGAAGGCAACGCAACTCATCTGTGCTTACCAGCGATCTCTCACAGTTGAGTAGTCCCTCTTTTCTTTGAATTAGCACATTGAATTAGGTGAATCCATGCAAATCTGCATTCAATTGATATTCATATGTGAAAATATTATTCCCCTATCCAGAATATGTATGGATGTTTTCCAATGCACCATGTAAAAGAAATATATATTATATATAAAGAGAAAAGAAGAAGGAAGGACGAGAAAGGCAATCAGGAAAAAAAAAGAAAAAGACAGGACAGAAAAACTATTTTAAAAATGAAGATAAAGGTGAATATCTTTTCTGCCTTTTATATGTAATAATAATAACACGTTTTGTATTTGTTATTAAAAAAAATATTCTAATAACTTATAGAACTTGACCGCAGACAGTTTGTGATTGTAGGGAGCCTGAAGCCTTCCAGTCCAGGGTTGCTCAGTTTGGGGCCCAGGGCCAAATTTGTCCCAGCTTACCTTTGTTTTGTCCCGCCATGGCCTTTGAAAAGCTCATGCTCATTCTACTTTATGTAAAATTAGTACATCATGGAAAGCGGTAGTATTTAGTTACACATAGCACTGAAATTATATAAGTGCCTCTGTTTGTCATAAAATACCACAGCTGTATAGCTTAATCCCTGCAGATTTATTTCAACCTTTCCATAGTTCCATAGCCTCAGCTTTGATAAGGCTAAACTTAGAATGCTGTATAGATGGTAGTTTTCACATCCTGCCAATAGAGGCAGCAGATCAAAAAGCACTCTTTATATTTAATACCCTGCCAGCTCTCCACTTTTTTCTTTTCCACTTATTTACTCTTTTTTATCATAACCTCTGCAGCACTTGTCTTTCAGTAACTCTCTCTCTGCTCCGATGTTCACAATCCTGCAGTTTATAATCCTCCTTCTCCTGTTTAATTATTCTTTCTTTCCACCATGATCATTTTGATGGTTGTCCTGCAGAATATATGAATGGAGAGCATTGGTATAGATAGTACCCCTATCTAAACCTGACAATCACTAGTAGCATGTGTGTGTGTGTGTGTCTATGTGGAAAATAAGCACACACAAATGTACCTCTTTTTGGACAGATTGGGGTTTTGTTCTGTCATTCTTCTCCAGAGAGTCATTTTCCCTCCATCCAGTCATCATGGAGGGAATGCATTCCTCCCTGCTGTTCTCTCTGAGGTAAAGGTAATTAGGCTTGGCTTGAGATCTGGACTCTTTGGTTTACCTTTTTCTCCTGTTCTCTCTGAGTGTTTCCTCCATGTCCCCCAGCCCCAACTGTCTTTTCAGCTCCAAAAATATACCCCTACCATCACAGTACTTCAGGCTACTCCTGGTATTTTTCTTTATTCTGTCCTTCTCCACTTTCTCTCTGACCTCCTTTTTCTATTATATCGTAGTAAAGTCTATAAGAAATTAACAATGGTATTCCACCTGTCAGGGCATTAAATATTTACATCATCGTACTTCATGGTAGATGTTTCTTGGACCTGGTTTCCAACAGAAATGGAATCATCATCCACAGATCTGTCTTTGTGTATCCTTCTTGTGTCCTTACTCTCTATGCTGTGATATATGAGGCATTTATGTGCTCATCCTTCAAAAGAACACTTGAAGGCGAAATGCTCGCAGATAACTGAGAATCCTTTCATATCTCATTGACATGTCACCTCCATACGTTTCTGAAAAACCTCTCTGAGACTATTTTGCAAGAGATATATGTTGGGCGACTCCTATAGTTACAGTTAAGCTTCTTGAAGTCGAAGGTTTCAGGTCATTGATTGTGGCACAAATTAAAACCAAATCCGTTATTTCAAAACTCATGTCCTCTCCTGTGCCTGGTAGCAGTACAGTGAACATTATTAAGAATGTCATGGAATTCAAAAAAATGTGTTCATTTGTTGTCTCTTTGCTTACTTGTACAGCTGTTTGATAAGATAATTGACTGCTGGTCATATTGTAAGACACAAACAAAGGTCTTACAGCTTTGTGTTCATTACCACATTATTTGTAGAGACTTTCTCTCCAATGTATCTGCTGGCCCTAAATCCCAAAAGCCCTGAAAAAAAAAACCCGCCCCTCCCGTCCCCTTTTCCCTGTGTTCTCTGCTGTAGCCTGCTGTAACGGATTTTGTGTCAATTAAGGATCAAAGTTGTAAGTGTTCCACAGCAGGGCAAAGCAGTGTCTGAATCGCTGCCCAACAACGGGTCCACTGGCGCATAAAAAAGGATGCCAGACACACTGTTCAAATAACAGATATCAGCTGGATATCTGGATGGTGAAGACTCCTGATCCCCAGCCAACTAAACTCCACCATTCGCTTCTGACTAATGGAGCTTTGCATTCACTATAGGCCAGTTAGAGAGCAGACTTCTGGGTGATCATGAGGCCTGACTTCGCCAACTCTTGGATTCACTCGAGGCCGGTCATTAAGTTGTTTGGTTAGAGGTATAGGAGAGGTATAAAGTGACTAGCTAATATTCCTCATATCTATTCCACTCCACTGTTTCATTTATATACGTTACAGCTGCTGTTGTGTGCTATCCAAGCATTTTTCCCCTCTGAGTCTCTGCCATCTTCCAATTGCAAACATATCAGACATTATCCAGGTCCAACCTGCCCGAGGTGTGGACCAGCCAAAGTGTTCCCATTTTGCAAAAAATATCCGTACCCTAAAGGTTTAAACCTTAAACTGGGTCTGCCAAGGATAAACGTCTGAGAACACACTGACTTACACACTGTGATGTGTGTAGGTGTTGATAGAGCAACATGTGCTGCTGCTGTACTACTGTAGGTGTTCACCTCTATGTGCACTGTTTTTATATGGTAACCAAGCACCTGCAATTCACCCTGCAGCCTCTAGGGCTGGCTTTAAAAGCAGGTTAATCCCCATAGAATCCCATGTTTAAATGGCCAACTATACAGCAGGAATAAACATGTTTACAGCTTGATACAAAAAGTGATGCATACTTTGGCTATGATCACTCTGAGTGACAGGCCAGTTCCAACACAGCACATGCTGCATGTATTTACCCGTCTGCCTCAGCTCCTCCTCCAGAAATTTGGCCCGACCCCCCCAAAAAACCATACGACTCAAAATTCGGGTAAAAATCGGACCAAAAAATGCACAGTGTATGCCCGGCTTAAGAGAGTAACAAATCTAGGGAATTCTTGGCATTGAATTCATACTGATCCTGTAGCACAAATTTCAGAATCAGAAATACTTTATTAATCCCAGGGGGAAATTGCAGACATACATCTTTTCAGCAGCAAATTGTCACTTAGAATCTTTTATTCACTTGTGTCTGTACCTGTATACATACAGAGACACCTTAACCTTTAAGGTTAATAAATAATAACTCAATAACTCAGTGCATAGTGTTTTTAGCCAGTCTGATCTGCCACAGAAGCCTGTTGTAGAGGTTTCAATTGAATTGCCTTGACTTTGTTGTTTGTTTGGAAAAAAAAAAAAAAAAGCTTTATTTCCTAGATGGAACAAAGCAGTGAAATTCAACAAGGTTACATTTAGTAAATTTCCTAGAATGACATGCACCAGTGATCCCCTCAGTAAATTAAGACTGTAGACATATATAATGCTTAATACCTGGAATGTGGAGAAGAGTTAAAAGAAGAAGAAAAAGAATGGACAGGCTTTGGCCTGTAAATCGAACCTCACCAAGGATTCTCAGCATTATCCACTCAACTAGACAAGACCAACTCTCCCGTTATTTCTTAATACCCTCAAACCTTCCAGAAGTAATGAGGTGCTTTGAAGAGAGCAAAATGAAACGAATGCGGCAGTGAGCACAGTGTAATTCTATGCATGAGTTCCGTTTGCCGCCTCTCTGTGTGTGAGATGTGTTTGGGTGTGAAAGTGAGGCATCTGATTTGACTCCTGATAAATCTTCCTCTGCTGCGGCATCAGAATGCATTCCCGAGCCAACAGCCGGGGCCAAATCCATTTTTATCTGAGTGCAATTGATGTCACTCCAACTTCTCACAAAAAAGTGCTTCTGCCAAGACACCAGATGTGAGGTTTTTCCTCTTTGTGTTTGCGTGTGAGGATCAGTGTGTTTGAGTGCAATTGTGCATGTGTCAGCGTGTGTGTTTATGAGGCAAAAGGTGAATCGATTTCAGCAGGATGGCTCGAAGAGGAATAGGTCTCACAACTGCCCAGAGCTGTCTGTGGAGAAATAACCCTGTTATGGCAGCACACACACACACAAACACACAAACACAGACACACACACTGATCCTGTTTTGACAGTGGTTTTTGGCACAGCTTAACCTTAATCTCATGACTGTACAGAGAGAGACAGCGAATCACGGTTTTGACAAGGCGGTTTGTTCTTGCCAGTGCCCCTCCCTGCAGGCAGGACGAGCAGTCGCCTCTGATGGTATCATCACACACTGTGCAGCCCGTCCACCATTACCTCATGTGTTACCCTTTGCTGATGGCAGATGATGGCCATTCATCAATCCAAAGTGTTCTCATACTCTAAATTTTGTGACACAGTAGGCAGAAGCAAGATGGATTTTCAATACTTGTGGTAAATATATTTCAAAGGTGTTGGAATTTTTTCTCGCCTCCTCAATCTGTTGCGTGTCGTTTTCCTGCTTGTAGGATTCATAATGCTGCCTTATGTCTTCATAAATCTGCCTTGTCATTTCTTGTAGGTTTGTAGGGTTGCCTTTAGACTTTTTGTGGCTCCTTTCTGGATCTCTGATATATCATATCTAGTTTTGTGTTATCGTTATTGGCTCTGCAAGATGAATATTTAAAATATTAACACTGCTATTGGCAGGTCATCATCACCAGAAATATAAGGTTAATACATTAGACCTTGGAAATAGCCGCTGCCGCTGCATGTGTGTTGCCAGAGGTGGGACTTTTTACCATGGTAGTTGAAAATGTCTGCAATATTTTTCCTTGCAAGAGGTATTTAATGGTATGAATTTGCATTTTTCAACCTAAATCATGATCTTTACCTAAACCTCATGAATACATGCCTATCCATGTGAAACAAGACCAAGTAAAATCGAAAGTGACAACAAATTTACAACAACTGTGTTAGGGTGCACATTAACCTAAGACTTCTGGGTCAAAGTCCACTCCATCAATGACAAGCCATGTGTCCATAATTTGGGGGAAGAACTGAGGAAGTCTTATGTAGAAACATTTATTGAGCTAACAGCTTGATTGAAGAGAACATAGTTGACAAGACATGTTAACACTCACTCTGTTGCTAAGTTCTGTAGGTCTTCCAATGCAAAACACATTTATATGGTTTGTCTGCCCACATAGGTCAGTCTGTCTCCCAGACAAATATAGATCTGTCTGAAAGACTATCTGAGATCAGGACCACCTAGTACATATTTGTCCTGGTAATGATGTCCCCATATTTTATTTTTTTTTTTTTTTTTTTTTTTTATTTTAGATACTGTATTAATCCCCAGAGGGAAATTCGTTACGGCTGCTGCACAAGCAGTGTCATACAATGACTAGCAAGGCGCGCCACAGGCTAGGGTGAAGTGTCTTGCCCAAGAACAAACAACAGTGACTAGGGAGGAGTTGGGATCAAACCACCAACCTTCCGGTTATTGGACAACCCTGCTATCCCACTGCACCACTGTTGCCCCCAAAAAAAAAAATATGCTGGTTATCCATAATGACACCGATGCAGCACAGGTTTTATACTAATGCTGACACCTCATAGGACAGTGGTGATGTATTTTAAGTAAGATGGCCTATATTCCTCAGAGTCATTTATATAAGGAAATGCAAACATACATTGTAAGAAAGGAATTTTAAGGATTCCTTTACTCATATGTTCTGGCTGTCCAGTGTAAGCGTAACCATGTGTCGTGTCCAGGGGTTACAGTGCTGCTTTCTGTATTATCTAAGGGAACTGATTTCTATCCGTAAACCAAGGACAAGGACAATACCAACTCCAATCATCATACTGGATTTCTGATTTTCCTATATAATCAAATATTCATAAACCTGTTTTAACATTGGTAAGGATATACCTTATATTATGCAAATGTGTTTGCCCTAGGCTACTTACAAAACAGCAGAAATTACAGCATGAGTGAGTTAATACTGGTTCCAAATAAGTTATGAATTATGAATTGCATGGGTAATATTATCACCTGTTTATCAGCCTGTTGCTAATATCCACCAGGGTTGGTTTATCCTGTAAGCTACATAAACACCACACCAACAATTCTGGGCACTTCGAAAAACAAAATGTGACTACTAAAATTATACTATTGGTTTCATAACAAATTCAAATTTTTGTCACAAAAATAAATGCTAAATGTTTGTAAGGACTATTTTGTCTTCCCAAAATATTGGTTGTGACATGTCCATATGCAAACCTATGCCCTTGCAGTGAATCGACTATGGTGTTGATACATCATAGAGACTGTTTTATGTTTCTGAAGAGAGGACTTTGCTGCATGTGGTCTCTTTCTGTATAATGAATTGGATGGTTTTGTGGAGCTTTTCGCTGAGCTGAAAATGAATATTTGGAGGAGTGAAAAAGTAATAAAGAGATCCCATGTCTCGTACAGGTCTACTAACACACTCTAATAGTCATTTTTACAGCAATAAATTTTCAGCATGGGGAAATTGCTGCAGCTCCACGGCTGCACACATAGAGCAAACAGTGGCTTCTTTTTTTTTATCTGTAGATTAGGTTTTACCATGCAGTGACAGCTCCTGCCTCCTCTGTAACCACTTCCACTCACTGTGTCAACCCACCCAGCAGAGTAACTGTGAGCAGAGTGCATCAACATACAGAGCTTTTAGCCTTTAGACAGCCATCTGAGTGCCTTCTCAGTCCAGACATGGGTGGGATGTCTGTCTAATAGCTCCTTTGCCCTCCCTTACATGCCACCAAAGGACTGAAGCAACATCAGAGGGCTGAAAAAAGCAATAACCTCCCCTTGCTTTGCCCAAATGATCTTCAATAGTGGCTCTACCGCAGAGAGTAAACCCAGAGAAGAAGGAAAAACAGCCTTTTTTTGTTTAAATCAAAGAAGTGAACCCTGTTTTAGCTCGTGTGTGTTTCAAAGCCATCAACCATAAGGCTAGCTCCATGTCAAACATTTGTAGTCATCCAGCATGTATGTTCATTAGTGTGTGCAAAAGCTTCTGAACCTGCACACACTTTGAAGTGTCCAATAAAACATGAATAATAAAAGCAATTAATACTATCATACATATTAATGTGTGCTTGTGTAGATGATCAAATGATCAAAATGTCTCATTTTATTCCCCACAAGCACTCGCAAAACATTTATGTACTGATGTCGAAGCACAGAGATGAGAAATAAAAGAACAGTATTGTTCCACACACCAATCTCATCTAAACAAAAAGGAGGCAGAGCAGGCAGGTTAGGAGACCCGGGTTCAGGAGATGTTTATGGACCTAGGTTTTTGTCCTTAGACGTCGGATACGTTACTATATGTCCTGCTTTTTTCTGTCACTTTTGGCTTGTATTTGGTAAAGTTTACACACAAACAAATCACTTGGTTAGGTTGAGAAATGACAGTTTACTTTTTACTTTCTGATTTTACAGAACAGAGAGAGAGTACAGTTAATTATTCCATTATCACAACATAACATGCATTTTTTGTGATACATTCATTTATCTTGTTTCTTTTTTGAGCGTTTTCTTGTAATAACAGGATCTTTTTTTTTTACTCAGGAGAAATATGAACAACTTAGAAATGGCTGTCCAATTTCAGCCTCAGCTCTATATTATAATAGCTAATAGGTACTTGTAAAAGTCAAGGTTTACACATTAAAATACGAGGAAATTGCCTTGTTTTTATTTTTGTGAAAACAGACAACTCATTACAAGAACCAAGATAAAATTGGAATCATGAGAAAATATATTTTGTAATCTTAAAATAATGGCAAGAAAAAAAATCCAGGACAGCTGTTTGCCAGCTCTTCTAAATGTTGTTTATTCTGGCAGTTTAAAACACCACTGAAGACTTTCAGACTAACAATAACATTGAAAACTCGTGATAAAGTTTATAATATATATATATATATATATATATATATATATATATATATATATATAATATAGTTTGTATTGTACTGACACCCTGATCATTTGACACAGGCGGAGTGATACCGCTATGCGTTTTATCATTGTCATAACTAGTATAGAATCATTGCCAACATCATAATGAAAAGCTTGATTCTCAAGAAAAACTTCAGTCAAAAAACTACAGTCATTAAAACACAATGGCGCCAGGTGAGAGGACCTGTTACAGCCAGAGAGGGAGACTCACTGTGAAAGAGCGGCACAGGTGCTTACGTTAAAATACACTAAGAGATATAGATACTTCTGAGATGGGGTAAACAAGCTTTACTGATCGAAAGGAGAGAACGAGAGGAGAGAGCAGGAGCTGCAACCAAGGAGTGGGATTAGTCTGAAAGTGAAGGATTAGCAGGGCTGAAAGGAGCCCCATAACAAGGCAGCAAGCAGATAGCTGGAGGGGTTACAAGACTGGATTCTGCTAACAGATATCGGAGAGAGCCACCACCACCAGGAGGAAGCTACAACCAGCCGAGAAATTTAGATGCACTGCTGGTTGGAGAAATTGACTCCCTCTGGCCTCATAGAGTGGCTTACTGCTGTTGGAGGGGGAAAAGAGCAAGGTTTAAGATGAGTGTGTGATGCTGGACTTTTGGCTGACTGCTACTACAGAGGGGCTAAAGGGATACTCCAACAGATGCCTATTTAAAGTCAGATCACAGACAAAAAAATGTGCACACATTCACAGAAGTCACATCCTCAGCATGTGTTGAAAGTAAGAGGTTTATAACAAACTAATAAGGATTTACCTACAGACTATTTGCACACATGGATTTGCACTGCATTACAAAAATCTAAACTTCTTCAATCCGACTATGATACACTGTTAGTGTAGTGTAGTGTTAGTGTTAGTATTTTGCCCATCAACACAAAAGGACGTTTTATTTTTTTAATTATTTTATTTTTGTGAAATGATTTTACCACCACAAATAATGTTGGAGTAGGGTTCGTTTTCCAAGGCCGTGAAGCAACCAACTAGAACAGGACTCAGGCCTGAAAACAGGGAAGAAGTCTGTTGTAACCTAAACCAAGATCATTACCTGAACCTAAGCAGGTAGTTTTAATGTCTAAACCTTAGCTTGACTGAACACAATAGTAAAGAGACATTCAAAACGGGCCACTAAAAATAACATAAAAGAAAGCAAGAGCTGGATGGGGAAATAAACCACAGCCTCATGGGTAAAGGTTTTATCCTCCTTTACACCCTTCTGCCTCAAGGCTGGTTTACAACAACCATGTAATAGAGGAAAACAAAGGTTTTCTCTTTTAAGAGTGATTTATTTGTAACTTTTATTGAGGTGTGCTCTTTTAAAAACAGAGGACAAAGTCCCAGATGTTAGCAAATGAAGGTTTGTTTTCCCCTTGAATTTTTTCTATCCTCTAGCATCCCATCACCAAGGTTGGGTGTGTGTGTGTGTGGGGGGGGTGATGTTGATTTGACTGATTGTGATGGCCTTCAGCTTTGCAGTTTTTCATTTCTGTTATGAACGAACGTCATCTTAATATGCAAATCTTTTAAATTATTTAATTTCTAGTCAATTTTGCATTCAGAGGCAAAGGCTGGTTTAGCTTTCAGTCATTTGCGATGTGTTTTTTTTTTTTTTTTTTTGGGTAACAGAATATTTAATTCATTTCTTGTTGGCAGCGTTGCAAACAGAAATCTCTCCAGTCAGCACTGCAGAACTAATTGCAGCACTGATACAGGACGGAGGACTTCTACCATGCTTACCACTGCAGATGCTGTCATAACACAAAGCTGCTGAGGGTTTTTGGATCTTTAGCTGCAAGAAACAAGAAGGTGGAAACGCTGTTTCTGGTGTACTTTTTACATTGCAGATAATTTTTTTTAAGTCGGTCCACATCAAGTTAAAATGCAGAGGGGGTGAAGCAGTGCATGGTGTCTCAGTGGTATAAATAGTCTTATTTTTGGTTCCCTGTGGTGTCTTCAGAGGAATATGATGAATAATTCTGAAGTTCATGTTGCAGTCATTGCACCAACAAACAGGCCCACATATGCATGCCTGCCCCTCCCACACACACACACACGCATGCAGGCAGTTTAAAGTCACAAGGATATGCACATACATAAATACAAAGTTACACACATGTTGACATGTTCTGAATACATCTTTACAAAATGTGCATTACATGCAGCATATTAGAATTGCACGCTGTAATGGCCACCCACTGAAGTCTGAGGCTGTGAAATTTCACAAGTTGCTCCTCTGAATGAAAACTCTCAGAAGTTATTTGACAGAACTTTTCTTCAAAGACATATTTGATGGTGTTTAAGTTTGCAGATGGAAGAGAGCGTGAGGGGGGGAGAAAAAAGATGTGAGGAGGAGAGGGAACAGAAAGGCACAGGGTTTTATCGTTGTGAGGGAAATGTTTTATGCTGCACGTCAACCTGTCTGTGGACTGATGTGGATATCAAACATTTAGCACGCATGATGAAACCACATTATAATAAATGCTGTTTTCTTTTATGAGCTTTTTTATAAAAAAAAAACATCATGGAACAATTTTTCAGGCTCTAGGTGTCAAACCAGCAACCATGTTCATTTCAGCATCTGCTGTGATAATTTAAATGTTGTACAAATTACGTGACATTAAGTTAAGTGATAGATTTATTTAATAGTAATCTCCTCTTTATTACATGTATTATTGTAACCATGGCAACAAAGGTCAAAGGTATCCTTATAGGTCAAGATGTTCTGCTGGTAGAGAACATGTCTTCCATGTCCCTAGCCTCATACTGGTCACAAGCTGTGGGTGGTGACCAAAAAAATGAGATCATTAATACAAGCAGCTGAAATGATGTTCCTCTGCAGGGTGGCTGGACTCTTAGAAATAGGGTGAGAGGTTTAGTCATCCAGAAGGAGCTCAGAGTATAGTTATATAGGTATTGCTCCTCCATGTTGGGAGAAGCCAGTTGAAAAAAAGTTCAGGCACCTGGTTAGGATGCAATGTGGGCACCTCCCTGGTTAGGTCTTCCAAGCAGGTCCAACCACGAGAAAGCCTTTGGAAGACCAAGCACTCTCTGGAGGGATTATATGCCTTGGCAAGTGAGAGGGAGGTCTGGGTTTCACCGTTTAGGCTGCTGCCCCCATGACCTAATAAGGATGGATGTTGATGTTGTACATGCTGACATGTCACAGCTCCTGCAGCTGTGCACATGTATCCACAGGTTAACAGTGCTTTGATTAATTGATTAAAAATCCTAAATCTATGAAAATACTGAGAAGGGACAACAATACTTTTAATGTCTGAACCTATAACAAGTAGTTCTAATGTGTGATTTTAAAGTAAAGTTTCTGATGTGTCATGGAGCCACATTGGCAGATGTGTGGTCCTGTGACCAAATCAACCAAATGTATGGTCCATGATGAGGGGCTGTCTTCAGGGAACTAGAAAAGGAATGGTCCCAGATGGAGCACATACCACAGTGTTCTGTAGGTAACTTACATACAGGTTTTGGAAGTTAATGCCTATTCTCTTTATTCTGCTACTCTTTGTCAACACCTACATAGAAGCCAGGGTTTCTCAAGCACTTCATGAACATGAACGGTTAAAACACGTGTCAAACTGAACCACTGCTGCACAGCCACTGGATACAAATGGTCACAGCCGCCTGTCTGCAGCACAGCAAATAAATTCATAGCAATTTGTGTTTGCTAATGGTGTGTAGCCAGTTAGTGTGATGCAAGTGGAGCTTGTAGAGCTAACAATTTTCTTAATAAGACTTTCAACATTTCAACATCTAACTCTTTTACTTTTCGGCTCTTCTTTCACTGTACTTCTGCATCTCTGCAGCCAACTAAAGCTGAAGCGAGGGTTTTAAAGCAGTCAAGGTGAGAAAGGTGGCCTACATAGTTCTCAAGCAGAAGAAATCGTGCAGTGATGTTTAATATTTTACGACACACACACACACACACACACACACACACACACACACACACACACACACCCACACCCACACCCCTACCTTATCGAGGCTCAGGTGATGTTAGTGCAGGTGTCGTCAAAAAGCTTTTAGCTCAGCGAGTGTACTGGAGGATGGAAAGATATAGATACAGTTTGTGCACACACACACACTCACGCTATTTTATCTCAGTTCCAAATTTAGCTCACACCAAAAATGCTGATATGATTGGCTGACAGCATGAGTCGGAGGGGAATTCTGACCGTAATCTGCTACTAATGTGTCATCCATGTAGTTTTTTTCTTTGTATTTATTTATTTATTAGGACTTAGAAGTGAAAACTAACATCTGTCTCATTTCCTATCCTCACTGGACTGCCTGGCACTTTTTTTTGCGTTCTCACTCGTTCTGTGTTTGCCTTCTTTCTCTCACTCCAACTCTCTAAATTAAAGAGGCTTTTAGCTCTCCAAAGAGAGAGCTGTCGGCCCAGCTGTCCACCTTAGCATTAAACAAATTGTCAGCGCACACACTCAGCGTGGAGACATGTGTGTCCCTGTGCAGACATCTCTCTCTCTCTCTCTCTCTCTCTCTCTCTCTCTCGCTCTCGCTCTCGCTCTCTCTCTCTCGCCCTCCTATCCGGCCTCCTTATTTGAGAAGGTCAAGTATGTGTTGCGGCAGCCTCACATACGCCAGGGGATCCGCAAATTACAGCCGTCCAGGAGGGAATGGAACGGCCCAATCAGACAATTAACTCGGCTCCGTAAAGGCCAACGCAATTTCATCTCTCACACATATTCGTTCTCGCACACTCTTGTGGCTTACTACTTTTAAAGACCTTACATTGATTAGGTTCCTACTCAAGCCAAGAAAATTAATCACATTAATCCTAATTCTCAATTTCAACCTGAACTTTTTAGATTTCTGCACAATGGTATAGTCTCACCTTGTTGTGTGTCGATATTAAAGTCAACGTCTAAACATCTGGATCCCCTCTCAGACATGGCTCACAAAGTCAGCTAATGGTGCATTCAGGTGCTCTTCATCCTGTAAAGTCAAATGTTTAAAAGTTTATGATCGGGGCATTGCCCATTAAAAGCTCGTAAATTGTAACTTCATTTGATAAAGCAGATCAAGTGATGTGAAAGAAGCAGTTGTGTCCCCTTTTGCAAACAAGATGAGCAACTGGCAAATACAGTTAACAGCCATCAACATCTGTCTACTTTGAATAACCACTGAGAACAACCCTCTACTCCAAGCAGTTGTTTTTCACTCTTGTCACATATTTAGCCAGTGTGGCCTCATTTTCCTACTGCAATATAAAGTGCTGCACATTTATGGAAAAAGCATACATAAACATACAAATATGAAGTGTAAAAAATTTCTGAAAATATATGAAAATTCCAAAAAACTGGAATCAGTCTAAGGATATACTGATATGGTACAAGTACAATATATTTCCAAGTGCCCACAGTTGCCACTAATTGTGTCTCTTCAAGCCAGTTTTTCTCCTCTTAAGTCATCGCTGTAAGCCTACAAACTCACATCTATCACAGTCACAATGGCGGTTCATAAGTAAATCGGTTGTGGCTTGTAAGGACGGGTGGATTTTTTTTCTAGCAAATATTTCATTGAAATATGTCGAACATGGTGGTTTGAGCTTAGATTTGGTCATATTATTGTTGCAAGGGATGTATTCATAGACCATTAAAAATGATTTCTGCAATATTGAGTCAGTTAACAACAGAACCAGAAGAAGATCTTTTGAATTTGTTAGTTTTTTAACACTCTTGAAGCCTTTTAAACAGATTCATTTCATGTGAAAAATGCAGCACTGTTTACAGAAATGTCAGTAAATATATCATGATTTTTTAAGTTGGCAAATATCTCTTCAAAATACAGTATTGAATAATGCAATAGTTTCACCAACTTACCAACTTATTGTATTTTTTATGTTATTTTAAGATACAGTTTCAGACAGTAATCATGTACTGCAGCAGTCGTTTCTCATAGCTTTTTCACTTTATTTAGTTAGGTTAGGTTATGTGAAGGTGTTTGGAGCTACAACTGGCACAAAGAATGTGAATGTGAACATAAAAGTTTTTTTTCAGATCTCTCTGCAGGCTCTCTTGGAGGTGCACATTTGGAATCCAGAAACGCACAGGATCACAAATGAGGTGCTTTTGTGTGTTTTGGATTGTGTGATTTTTTTTAACGTGGGTATAGAGAGATTAGAGGCAGCCAGCAGGTAGCAGTAGCACAGGGAGATGAGACAACTGGGATAGAAACAGAGATGACAATTTGGTAGAGCGACATGGCAGGAAATCGGACAAATCTCCTATTTTAGGAACATCTAATTACAGGGACCAATCTCCTATTTTTGGATCATCTAATTACAGGGATCATATCAAAATCAAAGCAACTGTTCACTTGCACGGACTGGCAGAGGGGCAAATACAACACAGATGCACCAAGTTCGACGAGATTGAAAGGCTTTCGTAGACTGAATCACTGTAAAACAGCTTCTACTGCGAGGAGTCTACAGTATGTGAAAAGAAACATTGACAGCTGGGCATTAAAGGAAAAGCAAGAGAACAAAATTAAACAAGAGGACAGGTTAAAAAAGTGAGACACACAGCAGGAACTGTCAGTCATGCTCAAACCTCAAGAGATAATGACAAGACAAGACAGAGTGACAGACAACCTCTGACTGTACAAACCTCCAACACAACACATCATTAACCTCCTCCAGACATCCTACTGTCACCTACATTGTGTCTCCCATGAGGGGTCGTATACACACTGCCACGGCGCATCTCCACTGCCCCTGACAGCTGTACAGATATGGTCACGGAAATCTAATATTTAAATTTAAAGTAGATCCTTCGGCTCAGATAGACCCACTGCATTTCAGATCATTACCTGACACAGAATAATAAAGCTGACTACAGCGGAATTTTATTTATTATGTGATTATAAACAAGATAAAAGTGACCAGACTGGACGGTTATTGCCATATTTTTGTCAGCAGATACAGCTGGATCCATAAAATAACAGAATGATCGGCAGTAAAAAAAAAAAAAAATCAGTGAGTGACAGCCAGTAATGATGCTAGTGAAAAACCACATATGATGAAACCATCATCTGATGATTCTTATCAATGTTTTAGTGTCACTAACTCATTATTTTGCATATGAGTAATATTTTACATGATGCCACAGCGTTAAATATAACAGTCAACAGTCTGTGTTTATTTGTTTTATGGCTGAATCAACAATAAATCATAAAGCAAAAGAGGCAAAAGATGAAACTGTACAAGTACTAATACTCATTAGCTACATTTCCAGCTGTAGGTTAAGTGTTTTTGCTTGGATATATTATGTTATTTGAATGATTAAATTACATATAAATGCCAAAAAAAAGCTAATGTGGTGGTTAGGTCAGATAAAACACAGATGACCTCTGTGTGTGTGAGGAGATGTGTGAACCAAGGTGCTGATGTGCAAGCAGGGCTGCCCGCTGCTGTTAATGGACAGCTAATATCATGAGTGAACGGTAAAAGTAGAGGCTGCTTCATGAGCAGATGGAAAATCAATAGCCTATTAGAGTGTACAGGGCGGGAGGGACAAGAGAGAGACAGAGAGGTGGGTGATGGGTAAGACCGGAGGGGGGGAGTCAGGATTAGAGACAAGGTGAGAAAGGAGCCGGCGGAGAAGAAGATGAATTTATTCCGAGCCTTTAAGAAATCTAACTCAACACAAAAACACACAATATCAGCATATTTTGGTCGTAATTAATTTCTCTGTTATTTTTATTTAATTGAATTTTGATGCTTTGGCGTTCCCTTTCATCGAACATATGTTCCAATAAAGCTCAGTAAATTGAAGCAAAAATTGACAGCTTTACACACACACACAGAGAGAGAGAGAGGCAAATGAAGGGAAGCTCCATAATGCAATTCACTTCAAAACAGAGCCACTGGTAAAGGGCCTTGTAGAATGTGCAAACACGCTTTATTATTGTGTGATCTCTATTTTTATGATCTCTATTCATTACAGGATTGTTAGACGATTGGATTCTTCTAACATTCGTGCCAATAAAACGCGGCCAGTTGAACTGAATAAGCCCAAATGGAGCTGGAACGCAGGCTGTGTGGGAGACGGAGAGGAAATGAGAGCAAAAGCTTGAGGGTGGCAGTGATAATGAGAGGAGAGTCCGGCTTCTCTGTGTGTCCGCTAGCCTCAGCAGCCTCTAGCTGGCTATTAGTAGCTGCAGCACAACCACAAGGCTCTGTGACAGTCAATTAAACCTCTTTATCTGGAATGCCTGCGTCTCTTTTTGCTCTTCCTCCTCCTCCTGCTCCTCCTCGTCCTCGTCCTCACTGCGCTCTTTTTTTTTCTGCAGTGCCCTTTCATTCAGTTGTCTTTATTTGGCTCGTATTCATCTTGCTTTCCAGCTCCTTCTCCCTTCGCTACCTCCTCCTTGAACTCTAAATAAGCTGCGTTCACAAAGAAATACCTCCTGGTGGCTTGCCAGGCAAAATGGTGTTTACAGGAATGGCCTTAACAAGACAGCTCTGGGTTTGTGTGAGTGTCTGTGTGTGATAATGCCTTTGGTCTTACTGCTATCTGGAAACCGTGTCTTCTCTAAAGGCGTAGCAGTGGCTGTTTGTGAAGTCAAACTGAGGCTAAGTGTCTTGCCTTTGGTGAATGATGGACTCACTGCAGTATGATAGAAAAGAAGGATTCAGTGCCGCTGCATTGTGTTGTCATGGCAATTAAACCCATTTATTTGGGAACTAATACTCCCTCAGGTAAGACTTGCTGGCTAACTTCCGCAACTGAGTCTACACTAGAAATCCTACTGTAGCGTTCAGAGACGGAGGGCGGCGGGTGGAGGGTGGAGGACGCTACAATATTGTTTGTGTGTTTTCCAGCACAGGCGTAAATGCCGAGCCTTGCAGCTGAAGAGTACTTCACTACTTGATGAAGACAAATGTAAAGCTCAACGTTGTGTTCCCCACCAGCACCACGTCAAGAGCTTGATGTTTTCTGATACCCCTCCTGTGGTTATTGAGGCAGCTGTTGTCACTATGGTAACAGAAATGGGACACTTTTGCTTTGTGAAATGAGTTAAAGAATCTGTTTAAAGCTAAATCATAATTCTTACAGAAACCTGACCAAGCAGTTTTGATGCCTAACTCTCCAAAAATGAACTTGGCAATAGCGAAGAACTCCTGCCATGTGTGTGGTTGTGTTGTTTGTGTGTGGAAGTGTGTGATAGTGACAGTTGCTTGCCAAAATGGTTTTTGTAGTACCACCATACCACCAAACATTGTGTAACAATCCTCGATTTTGGAAGGACCTTGTATGAGGTTTCTTTTCTTGTTGTGTTAATCTTGTGTTTTTTTTCTGTTTTCCATTGAAAAGGGATTTATTTATATATTTGCTTTTTTTTCTTTATTTTGATATATGTGTCAACTTCTGTTGGCTTATTTGCCTCCCTTTTTGATAACCTTGTGGGGAGATTTATTTAGATAAAGTTCTTTTTTGTCTGTTATAGTTTCTGCTTTATCTGCAGTTTTGTCCTCCACCTTTACTCTACCATTTTCAAAACACAGAATAAAAGCAAAGCTACAGTCAATAGCATGTTAAAGCTCAACAATAGAAATGTTTAATCTTGAAATTACCAAAGAAAAAAACCTGTTTTTGGCTGATCTCTGTTCTTCCACAGTCTGTAGAAAAAGTGAACTGAAGTGTGTGTAAGAGGTTATGAAATGCCAGTAGTTTGACATGTATAGAATGTGGAGCTCCATCATAGAGGTGCAGGTTTTATATTGCAGTGAAAAATGAGTCCATAGTGACTATAATGTGACCCATAGATGAGTGTTAGGTTTAAATCCATTATTATTACTGATTGTATTAACCCTACTTATAACATGCTGCAAATTGACGATAATGGACAAAATAAGAATAGATGTCAAGGATCAATATGTATTCAATCATGAAAAGGAAGTGGAGCAGATGAATAAGTGTATGGTTGCACAGATGGTGATAAATGTACATTATTAACAGTGACAAACACAACGACTGTCTCTATAGTAGAAAAGAGTGAGTGGATGTTTTTAACCCTTTCTGTGGCAGCAGCTGAAAGAAAACATAGAAAACAAAGCTGGAAGAACAAGAATGGGCTTCTGTAGAGTTGACATTAGAGAGTCATCGTATGTGGTGTAAATAACCAGACGCTCCATATCGAAGCCGCTGTGACCTTGTTAAGCAAAATCATCAATGTCATACGGAGAGAGCAGTTAAAGAGGAAAGACAGCAGTTACTGTGTGTGTGTCTACCTCCTGTCAGCTGTTATCACTCTGTGTGTGTGTGTGCCGCAACAGTTTCATTATTTTTTATTTGATCACACAGGTTCTCTGTGTGTGATTATAGTAGGTACTCATGTTGCTGCCGCCTTTTGATTGGATTTCATGCGGAGTTATTGTCATTACTGTTTTTTTCAGTACTTTTTCAGAGTTTGGTGTGATGTGGCAGATGGTGTGATGCTGTTTCAGATGCTTTTTACACTCTACGAGGAGGGGGGTAACATTTAATAAAAGCAGAATCAGGAATTTAACAGAGCTGACTGACTATGATCAGGAAAGTCTCCATCTATTAGAGTGAAGCTGTTTTTTAAAGGAAGTGGGACTTGACAGCAGAGACGTGCCGTGACAGAAGGTGACAGATTACATATAAAACACAATAACCCAATCCAGAGTGTGTGTGTGTTATATCTGGGCCTGTCCTCTATGGTAGGGCTGCTGACCGCTGTGATGCAGAGTTGTCACAATGGTTATGGTGTGTTGAGGTGATCGATGCCTTAAGCTTATACAAACGGAGCAGAGACGGATGTATAAAGGCAAGGAACTGAGCAGTTATACAAGGTTTTTTTGTTTTTAGAAAGACTGGCTGTAGATTATTTATTTATATATTCTTATAAACTGCTGATGGTTATTTATTTTAATTGAGCCATATGTCAATGGTTGGAGGTGGGAAATGAGGTGGGAAAAAAGGCCAGGTAGAAGATGGAGAAACAGGAGGAGAGAGGTAGAATACAACAATAAAAAAAACAAAAAGTGTAGTGACCTGGAAGGACTTGCACATGGCATCTCTCTGCCAGAGGCCAGGTGTGTGTTTGTGTTTGTGAGTGTGAGGTGGGTGTATGTTTGATCATAGCGTGAGCAGTCATGGACCTGCAGGTTTCTTGCCTCTTGTATACACAGACCCATCTGAGAGCTTTTTTTAACACACTAAAACAGGCACAGATTTTTCTGAGTCGATAATATAAATAATAAACAGAAAAATAAAGTGTCGATTGAGCTAAGTGGCTAAGTGGAGGATCTCACTGTTTATTAGCCAGGAGGATGCTAGTAAATTCATTGCACTGCAAATTTGTTTATATTATTTTTTTACAGAAGGAATTTATTAGTAAAGATTTTTAAATTCAAATATTTTTCCAAGGAGCATTTGCAGCTCACAACACACAACCAAAAGCAGATGGAAGCCATTAGCAGCACTTGCTTTGTCTAAGTGGTATTTCATTATGAGCACACAGTGTTAAAAATTGTTCTTCTTATCCATGATACCTCTTTGCATTAAGGGCAGAAGAATATAAATACAAAGACTTGTGTTTGTTGTATAGTGCAGGAGTGCAGGATCTAATATTTTGAAATTATCTATATATATGTATATATTTATTTTTCTAAATACATGCAGACAGGAAACAGATATGTGTACATGTGTATATATATATATATATATATATATATACACATGTACACATATCTGTTTCCTGTATATATATATATATATATATATATATATATATATATATATATATATATATATATATATATACAGGAAACAGATATGTGTATATATATATATCTTATATATATATATATAAGATATGACAAAAATATGTGTGTTTGTGTGTATATATATATCCATACATCCATAATCTGAACTGTCCTGGGGACAAAGCAGTCGGTGAGAGTCGGGGTACACTATGGACAGGTCACCAGTCCATCACAGAGCAACATTACAAGATACAATAACAGAAAGCTCAGCTTGTATCTTTGTCTTTGAATTTTAGGGCAGTAAGGGTGGTGAGAGCAGCTATGGTTAAGGTTCTCTTTAGGAGTGATAAGGATTGACAAGTTTAGAAAGAAAAAAGGACATCAGAGGATTGGCTGTTATGGGGACAAAGTCAAAGAGGCCAGAGTGAGAGGGTTTGGAGGAGGAAATTGAGGTAAGTCAAAACAGATGATTCGCTGTGGCAAACGTTGATGGAACAACCAAAGGAAGACGAAGCAGGGTAATTCAACCACCATTCCACAGTCTGTCCAGTAATGCTTTAGAGCTAAAGCTTTACCTCTCATCCAAATGTTCTGCATGTTGGACTATTGGTCAGTTTGTGGACTACTCAGTGTAGTCTTCTTGTAGCTTTATAGTGGTGGAGTCCAAAACGGAGCAAAAAGGACTTTATACTTGTGACTCCACATGAAAACCTATGTATCTGTTAAATGTGTGAACACATGTTTCATAGAATCATCATACTTCTTTACATTCTCTGAGTGGAAAACCTATGTAGGCAACTGAAGAAAAGTTTAAGATACTTGGCCTCATCTTGCACTCGTCACACTCCTTTGAAACTATTCCGCATTTCAGTTCCTTTTAAAGCCATGAACTGGTGGATCCCTCAGGTGTTGTAGAATGAATGCAGGCAGGTAGAAACCTCTGATCATGATGTAAGCAGATGAAAGGACGTATATCTGTGCGTCTCAGTCTTTAAGAGGGAATGCGTGTTTGAGCAGGATATGGAAGAATACAGTAGAAACCATACAAACAGACTTTTATCAGTGCCCCCTTTGTCACTCTGCCTCTCTCTCCCTCAGTGTACATTATAAATGTGGTGGTGATGAAAGCCTCTATCAGACTTGATTTTTTTTCAGGCGGCATCATTATTAGATGAGCACAGACTTATTTTAGCTAGGAGCCTTCTCTTGTCTGTTCACACCAATGCAACTTTCATGTGTGTGTGTGTGTGTGTGTGTGTGTGTGTGTCTGCATCTATATCTGGCTATCTTCTTGCGCACTCAGTGAGCTGATGGCTCACCACACCTGCACTCACATCACCTTGGTCCTCATGAGACATGTGTGTTTGCATGAGAGTGTGTGTGTGTGTGTGTGTGTGTGTGTTGAAATATTGAATACCGCTCCACACTTTCTTCCAGTGTGAGAGCTCTGCTCTCCGATGTGGGATATCTGTCTCACCAATAGTGGCTTTGTATTTGACTGATGCTGTTCCTCTGGCTTAGTCTGAGACTTAGTCTGCTATCCTGTTTGCATAGAATACAAAAACTTTATAACCATTTTTTTCTCTGTCTTGCTAGCATTGTATTGTACTGTAATGTAAATGCATGTCATTGATCTTGTGATCTCACACAGATATAAATAATGCTCCAGTATCCTTTCATCCATCCATGACCTATGCCCTCCAGGCCTGTATACCCTGATGTATGAAATAAACATAGATATAAAAACTGTTTATATTTATATTTATAAAGATTTTAAAGCAGTTGTATCGTTTAAAAAAAGAGGTCAGTTAAAAATGTCTACCTTGCTGCCTCCTGTGTAAAATGTCGTATTTTTGGCATGCTTGTTGTGGACCTTAAAGATTGATGCCTGACTTTTGTGGCCACTAAACTGGTGAGTGGAGTGGTGCAGTGCGGTTACTACTGGTTGCACTGACATGTCATCTACAGTAATGTTTTAGGCCACACATGGGCGGCAGGAGTGTGCTGGATACAAACTTCACGATCCCTAGAAGAAACAGGAAAATCAGCCAAAAACAGCTGTAGCATAGTGAATAACAGCAACAACTGTGTGATGACATACAATAGTTGTTTTTTTTGTGACTATAAACTTTTAATCCATATATGTAAATTTAACCTCATTTAGGTGCTTTGATCTGCAGGTTTCCATCTTCTCGGTCGCACTTTTAATACACAGTAATAGGATCCGACATCAGAATTGATAGGACTATATGTGTGTGGATGTGCCCAGGTTGTGTGATATGTGAGAGTTTTGAGCCTATGGAGATTCAGTAAATAGTAGATCAATATTCTGGCCAGTCTACATAATCCACAGGGACACTAATTCATGTAAAGAAATGCTGCTGTTGAAGTTTATAAATGTTATTTTCAATGCTGCGAGGACCACAAATGTAATTCCACTCCACTCCGTCCTATTGAGATGGAGCATAAATCAGCAAGCCATTACCATACAGAACCATATAAGATGTAGTAATAACATATATGATCTCATGAATGAACTGCAGCACTTCCGCACAGAGAAACCAGCCTGCGAAATCCTCGAACTTTTCTTCTTTCACTCTTCTTTCACTCTTTCTCTCCAAGTGAAAAGTGGACTTTATACAAGGGACATCACACCTTCCGTTTGCTCCCCTCACATCCACCCACACGCCGCACGCTCTGGCACCATTGCTTGGAGTGTGCAGGGGAGCAGGGAGGAATGTCACAGCTATTAAAAATCCTGTTGTCTCTGTCTCTGGGACAACAGCAGCCACCCAATTAACCTTTCATCTGAAGGTACACACCCACACACACAAACGTATATATATATATATATATATATACACACACAGAAGACACATCAAGAACATTTCATTGGGAAAAGGAGCAGCGCTGCAGTCTCCCATTCAATTTCATGTTATCTCCTGAAAGGGTTCATGTTGCTGTTGTTGTTCCTTCTCCCTTCCTGCTGTTTCTCACTTTCTATTATTACTGGGATCATAGATAAGTTGTAGATGGCTCCACTGGTAGAAGCTGAGTTGCCTACATTTAAATATTGCATATACAAAACAGTTAACAACTTTCAAAACAGGGACTTTTAAATGGCCTTGAACTGCACTATACATTTTTAGTTGGTGCTGAGCATAAGAGGCTTGGACACAATGTCTGCTCATCAATCAGATTCAACACATCATTAACTGACACTGTTTGGAGCTTTAACACTAATACACAATACAAAATGAACTAAGATCCATGTCCGTTCACTATCCAGCCAGAGTCCTTTCATTAAGTTAGATTAAGCTATACAACTATAAGTGTATGTGACTGTCTTATTCATGAGGTTTGGCACTTTGCTATTCATTAGAAGTTACTTGTGGCTTAAACGATTTGAAATACAGTCATATTTACTCAAGGGTCTGTGCACCACCATCCCTTTCTTTTGTTGCTATGTTTTATCTTCCAGTTTGTTTAGGTTTAAGGACAAACCAACTCAAATTGAATTTATTCAAACATCGATTTTTACTTTGGTACAGTAAGATAATGACAGACAGGAAGTCAAAAGTCATGGATCAGTTTATTATGTCTGTTTTTCATATTCAACTGAAAATGTGTTATTCTGTTGGTTACTGTTGGAGGCAATGACTACTGAATTACTTTGATACTGCAAAACGTTTTGAATAGGAAGGTTATTGAACAATACATTGTCACAAAACTGTTTCATAATCAGAAAAGGACATGGCTTCATTTAAAGTGTGACTACGTAGGTATGTAGGTACAGAAGTTACAACCTTTCAGAACATACTTTGAATCCTTCAGTTTTTACATTTTTTAGTTAAAAGTGATCCTGTTACAGCTGTCAGTACAACCAGTAGTAGACAGAAGAGATTCACCAAAGAAGAACAGGCTATATTTTAAACAGGGAAAAACAATTAACTATTTAAATACAATAATTTTCTCTCTAACTGTAGTTTTAATGCCTTTCGCTAACCAAGTAAGTCTGTTTATTAGAAACTGTTGAACTGTTAAACTGCATTAGATTTCGCACAAAGATGTTACCTGTTACCCTCATTGAAATAAATGGAGCAGACAAAAACACCAGCCTCCATTCTGATCATACAGTTAAATTCACAGAGCTTTTTGAGATCACAGATTTACTACAGCACCATTGTATTAGACAGCTACATGTACCTGCAAGGCTGAATCATCTCAATCAGCAATCAGTGACCTAAAAAGATTTTTAAAAGGCAGCACAAATGAAGCATACGCACACTCAATCAGACAGGTTAGAGTGTCGAACAAATCATAAAATCATGTTTCCGTGCTGCAAACAACAGAGATGCCCCGACTGAACAACAACAATCTATAAACAAACACACACCGTATACTGTTATTCCCTATTCCGGCGCTGATGTAAACATGCCCAGCTGTAGATGGTTAGCAGTATCTGCTTCCACCGCTGGGACTTTCCCACTCAGCCCTCCATGTGCATGAACAGTACAGTACTTTCCAGGCCAATAACACTGCATCCATTTTTCATTAAAGCCATCATTTATTGTCATGGCTGCGGTACTGTATTCCCTCAACTGTGGCTTCTGTGGTCGCGCCCCCCCATGTTGAGGCAAGTTCGCTGTCATCTAGTGTTACGTCTCTCCCTCCCTCTCACTCTCTCTAAAAGGGATTATGTCCATCAGCGGGATTGCTTTTGCATCAGATCAGCAGGATGGTTGACACTTTCTGTCATCTGGCGTGTGTGTGTGTGAGTTGTCTCCAGATGTGTGTGTGTGTGTGTGTCTGCTGGTACATCATAGTTTTATCTGCCTGATAAACAGGGTAAGCCAGTGTAAATGTGTGTCGTGGAGTCAGTGGGTGACTGCCCTCCTGATCGAGCAGTTTAGCCTCTTGTCCGTCACCCTCATGGGTCTGCGGCCTATGTGGCGTTACAGTTGAAACATTCAGCATGCCATAATGACAAGTGTTATTCAGATAGGGGTGTCTATTACATTAATGATCCTTCTGGTGTCATGGAGCTTTGTTAATCAGTTGCCATTCAATTAAAAACTAGTTGCACGCTAAAAGAATGCTCACCCATGTATCCTTAACATTTAACATTCAAACATTAGACTGGCACGTCTGAGGTTAATGAAAAGGACACACACACACACACTCACAGAGTGGTGGAAAGGAAACTGCCTTGTATTGATGTTTGGTGTTACTATGAGACCAAAACCCGCACGTTAACTGACATGATCAATTAAGCTGCAATTCCTATTACTTAGCTGCCCTGAGAACAATAATGCATACATCCCTATTGGTCCTACACTACACGGAAACACAGACACACACACACATTCTCGCATACTTGCCCACACACAGTAACCTACGTGTGGCCAGTGCTAACAATAAAAAGCATCCAGAGACTCTTTTAATTGCACTACCCAGCACATCATTAAGTGAAGATTGCATTCTGCCAACTGAGAATCAAACAAAGGATGAAATTCAATTAGGAAAGAGAGAGAGAGAGAGAGAGACAGAGGGGGAAAAAGGGACATTGAGTGACTGTTAGCTAGTGCAGTGCATGTCCATCTAAACAATTAATTTCCTGAAATAGACAGTGTTAAAAAAAAAAAAGCTATTAAACTGGGATGATTTTGTCATACATCATGCAGATCTGAGATACTACATTAGAATCAATGTGTAAACAGAAAAAACTAACAGCATTAACCCCAATTCATATCGTATCCAATGATCATCGAATGCACCACGTGGGGCGGATGCATGGTTCCATTTCATCATAACATCATTTCATCATAACTCAGTGTGAATTAGCTTAAAATAAAGCAACAGGAAACAAAAACACTTTTCAGAGCAAATAGGAAGACAAGACATGAGTCACCCGGTTGTAAGCAGTATTCGCATGATAAAAAGTTAATTATTTTCAGTATGTGGAGCTCACATTTTTGGTATTATGTTGTTTTCTTCAATCAAAAATGAAACAAAATCCAACTTTTATTGCCTTATGTTAGGTTTTATTACTTCAGAACTGTGCCATACTGCACAAAGTTGTGTTTGAAGTCTGTCTTATTTATAGCAATGATTGTGCTATTACCACTGATATGCAGGATTTGTAATGCAAACAGTAGCATTTTAGAAAAATGCATTTATTTAGTAGAATGCGATAGAATATTCTACACCTATAAGAAATCGTATTTCAAATAAATGTCTGCTTCTCTTCGGCTAAAGGAAATAAAAGACCTGTATTTGCTCCCTCAAAGCATGTATTCTTAAAGAATAACAGAGACCACAATCTCATGTAACGCAACAAGAAACAGTGGTTTCCAGCAGCTGCCTGCACCGTCTGAAGTGTGCTTTTCAAAGTATAGAGAGCGGCTGAGGAGTGGATTATCAGCCTGGTTATCACATGTCGGCTCCAGCAGATGGCTTGCCTGGAGCAAGAGGACCCAATGATGCTGCAGAACACTGCAAAAACAACCAGTTGTACACAAGTTACAGACGGTTACACCACAGTACAACACAACAGCATGTCAAGTGACTGACATGGTGTACAAATGTAAAGTGATCAGTGTGTGTGTGTGAGGGAGATCATCAGCTGTCATCGGATGGTCCTTAGCCCCAGCCAGAAAATGTGTGTGCATGCACGCCAAGGTCCAGTCCATTGTATCTGTTAGATCTATGACCTGAGCCTTGGCCTGTACATCACACAGGCTAGCCTTTCATAGCCAACCCTGAGGTCATATATCTAAAGATTATGTGTGTGTGTGTGTGTGTGTGCGCACACGCGCATGCGCTTGTGCTTGTTTGGCTACACTCCTACACAGTTTACTCGTAGTGCTTTGGCACTGAGACTGTTATGGCCCCCTCAGTGGCTATAAGCAACACACACACACACACACACACACACACTTACACAGAGACACAGACACACAGCTCCCTTTCACTGAGATGCTGTGGGTTGTTGAAGAGCCCCTTGTGTGCTGTTTCAGGAAAATGTGTTATTGAAACCATGGGTTTATGGTGGTTGTTGGTTTCATCAGTGTCCACACACACAAACACACATGCACACACACACACACACGGACACACAGCAGTATCTGTCATTCATGGCTTGTGAAAGACATGGTGTGTGTCTAAGTGTTAGGCTAATAGCTCTGCTAGCAGCTGGCACATCAGTCTGTGTATATATGTGTGTGTGTGTGTGCCTGTCAAGTATTAGTGTTGTTATGCTCCTGAAAATGTTAAAGATGGCCATGAGAGCACTCTGAGTGATTTTCTGCATATTAGCTTTTATTTCCTGTCTCAGAACTGTGAGCACTAAACATATTCTATCCAATAAACCTCATCTGGGGGAAAATAAAGGATGCAACAAAAAATACACTAACCTAACATTCATTAATTACCTGTGTGTGGATTCAGAAAGCTCATCAAAAATCTTTCATATTTCAAAAATGCTTTGCACAATAGTCGACAATCAGATGACTCTCAGGTGGATTTTATCAACTCATCAGAGGCAAATATGGCTGTGCCTTGAGTTCCCGTCTAAAAGAAATGACTGCCTAAGTAGCATTGTGATAGCGTGAGACATAGCATCAGGCCTAAGTGAAATTGTCAGTCATCAGACTGCTACTCTAAACAAAGAGGAGCTTTCTCAGCTTCAAATCGAGTCAAGACTGAAGAGGTCAGTACACAGCACTGTCAAACACTTTGTGGAAACTCTATCAGTCGTATCCAAAGCACGAACGAGGCTGACAAAAAAGTGAGCACTCCATGAGGGGATCAATACGCCAAGCTTTGTTCACTGAGAGATAGAAACGCAGCTTCATCACAGACACAAAATTTGTTCAATAAAGAACGCAAGGCTCCAATTTCTGTCACACGCAAGGGCTGTCTAGTGTCTCAGAGGACAAGAGGCGTCTCTCTCTAAAGCACTTTGTCAGGAGAGTCCAGATGCTAAAGGAGGGCATTACAGCATTTCACAGAGCTTCCTCTTTGTGACAAGGAGGATGTATGTAAGGAGACAACTACAGGAAGTATGGCTGGAGCGTTGGTGGTGCCATCATGTACAACACTTGCCCCCTTAATCAGCCAGTCAGTTTGTGTCTCCAGACTCACCCAAGGTCAGTTTTTCCCTGCTGCCTTAAATAAGAAGTAGCTTGTTTCCTTACACCTCTACTTCCCTTAATTTCTGGTTAGTTTAACTATAGCTAAAGTAGCTGTGATGTTGACCTTGAATGGTCCTGAAGGGAGTGTTTCTAAGGCTCCTACAATGGTGCAGGCCAGGTAGACCATGCAGTAAAAGGCAGTTATAAGGCTGTTTTGCTCAGGGGTAAGAATAATTTAGTACCTCAACCCCACCTGACCCAATGTAACGTATCACGAGGAAGGTCAGTAAGGCTGATTCTGTCAGAATCCCCTGAACACTGAACAACACACCACACAGGCAAAAAAAATGGTGGGGTAGGGGCTTTAAACCGTCAGAGCCTCGGAGCTCCATCATCTCAAAAATATAGCCTCTCTATTACAACAAATGTGCCTGAAAAGCCACAGTTCTTTGCTCCTCCAGCTGCCACAATCCTTGTTAAGTTTGAAATCCCAGTGTAAAGCAACCTAAGATTACAGCTGTGAAACACAAGTGTTTATTTGTACAGTTTGAGAGAGGACAATTTGACCTCAAGTGCTTTGCCTGTTGAAGAAAGCCCTAAGAAACACACACATTTCCATTATAAGCAGTTGCAAAATTGTGTGTACATATTTTAGTTATAGAAAAAAAAGCACCTGTTTGCAGGCCAGGTGTCGCGTGTGTGTGCGCCTGTGTGCCAGCCGCCTGCTGCTTTGATATTGAGCGCTCTCTGCCCATCACTTCAGTGGATGTTCAGCATTTCCTTCTTGATAAGGTGATGTCTGAGCTGAAGCAAAGCCTTATGGGAGTACTGCTTAGTGATGTTTGTGCAAAGACTTCAATAGACGTCAATCTGTGCGGACCTGCTGTTGGTGTCTTGTGTGTGTGTGTGTGTGTGTGTGTGTGTGCTGCTTTTCTTTCCGCTCACATTCCTAGAGAGGTTTGACAGCGAGTCCCCAAAGACGCCACACTGCCTCTTCCCCTCCATGTGTCTCCTTCCATCGCTCCTTTTTTTTTCATCCTTCCACCCTCTCTCTCTCTCTCTCTCTCTCTCTCTCTCTTTCTGTCTTGCTTTCATTTGTAGTGTCCTCCCCCTTTTGCTTTCTCTCCGCACTCCAATCTTTCTTTCCCAGCATGCATAGGGAATCCGACAGCGAGTCCTCATCTTTGAGTTCGTTTTCATTGACAGTTCCATGTGGAGTCTCACAGCTCCTTCTTTCTCAGACAAAACAACAAAATCTGCTCCCCATCTGTGTGTGTATGTGCATGTATGTTTGTGTGTGTGGCCTTGTGTTTGGCTTATATATGGATTTGCCAATATTGGCCTTGAATTAAAAATCAGATATCAGCCGGTCAGAGTGAGCTGCCTCTAAGGATATGACACGGGATCTTTGCAGACTGCAGCCCCGTCAATACGTTTTTATTATTTCATAGCAGATGTCTGAGGCTGAGAAATCACTCCTGTGTGTGCGCTGTGAGGGGATTTTCCTCCTTCACCTGGTTCGCCGAGCAGCTGCTCACCTACCTGAAGTGGCTATAAATAAACACTTGTCGTGCCGTGTGTTTATTTTTAATGTTGTAATGGATAGCAAATCTGAGGGTGAAACCTAACAATACACAGGGATATTTTTTTGCATAATACACTAGAATCAGAAACTGTAACCATGGCAACCACCTGGCACCAAAGATGCTCTGACACCTGTGTTTAATGTGGAAGAGGGGATTTCAGCAGGAATCTTTAAAAGTCAATTGCCGCCCGCTTGAGATGAGGGATAAAAAAAAAAAAAAATCAAAGACAGCTTAACGGGGAGTGGCACAGCAGGCGGCGGGAACGAGATCCTATCAGATTAAAAAAAAAGGTGAATTGAGAACACTTGTGCAAAGTGTCACCCTGTGTTGCAAGGACGCATCATGTGTCTGTTAAGATGGTGGAAGAAACATAACCAACAGTCATTTACCTTTCTTCTTTTCGACCTTGAAAACAATGTAAAGAAAAAAGACAAAAAGCCACCAGCTGAAAGCACTGTTGCACTTTGTGAATGTTTTCATTAAGTACTGTGTTTTCCCCCCAACAGGCCTGTTTGTGTGTGGAGTTTTGTTGTGTGCGCATCTGTTTGCAGACATGCCAGCCATATGACAGATGAATAAAAGATGCCTCTGTTGACGGTTGAGGATGAGATGGGCCATGCTTAATTAATATGTGAATATGGTGCTGGTTCTGCTCTTGTTGTTTTGCAGCAGCAGATGAACTGTTAGATGCATGATAAGCTCATCAACATCCGGGAGAAGAGCTTTCGTCTTCTTTTAAGTTGGTGATTGATGCTATATGTTGAGTGGCAGGTTAACTATTTACTGTGCTGTCAAACTTTGCTTAATTAGTAGGAAGGAACATAATTACTGATATCATGTTTTTATACCCTTTAATTCTAGATACTTCTTTGTTTTCATCCAAAATATGTTTTACTTTGTACTGTGGTGGATGCAAAACAAACACACAGCCTGACAGTATATGCAATTGTAGCTGATTGTTAGTAAGCCTTTAACGCCCAGAACACACAGGGGGTCACTTCCTTGTTTACAAATTGCTGCTAAAACCAGAAAGACAGTCAGATAACTGTAGACTGAATATAAAATGTGACATTGGAAACAAAATCATCACTTCTGCTAATACTCTATGCTGCAACTGCTTCAGTTTTATAGCTGTATTTGTGTGTTCTCTTTTATTTGGAGATTGCAAATTCACATCCTGCCCATCCCTCTGCATGTGTGACCTTATCAATAACCTTATCAATAACATTACTAATGCTTGTGCAACTGAACCTCCTGCCACTCATACTTAATTCTTTTTCTCATCAAAGAATGCTGAAATCTCACAGCTGGGATATTTACCCTTGGCTCTGTCAAGGTTAAGTGGGTGAGACAAATGGGCAGATAGAATACTGTACAGGCTTGAAAGTAGTCTTAAATGAAAAACCTGTATTGTTAAGAACTGATGAAGCTCCTTGAAGGAGCAGCGGAACATCATCCTGACAGCAAAATGCCTTAAAGAAACTCCAAGTCCTAACAAATCCAGTTGCCCTGAAATGTTATGAGGAGAGAGAGAGAGAGCAAGGAAAGTTGTGTACTTTTTGGACAGTAGCAATATTATAAGCCAAACTCAAAACCCAAGACTTTACTACAGGATTGCCCTACATTTCCACTTTATTTGTAAAGATGAAATTACATTACTTCCACATCAGTCAGATGCGTTGTTCTATTTGCTTCCAAGCATCTGTCTGTCCCCAACTTTATTTTTGCCACTATAGATCTCTCTGATGTATTTTCCACTGCAGTATTTAACCAGGCACTTTAATGTGTTTCTGTTGTGGATGAGCAAGTCATATATTATGTGGTTTAGCTCAGTCCCATTTAGCAATACCTTTCTTTCACTGTCCATAGTTTTTCCTGCATTACACTTGGAAGCTATTAAATGGATGCCTACCATCAGCGCTGTTCCTTTTTTTTGTAAATAGTCTTGCTTGCGTGCAGACAGGTGGGATCTATCATAGCTCGCTGCATACAGGTGTGCGTACATGTGTTTGATTTATGCCGACTTTGTTGTGGAAACGTGCAGCTCTTGTGTATTTAGAACTTGCACGCTTTGATAAATGAGGCTCCCGGTTGGCAGCTGCAGTGCATGGTGGGTAGTCTGTGGGAGTTTGAGGTTTAATTGAAAAATTATCTAGCACTTGTGTTTGGGTGTGCCTCGGCGCTGTGTACCTGCATGGATGCCTGCGTGTTTGCTCAACTCCCTGTGGGGTGCATGTGTGTGTGTATGTGTGGTAGATGGAATAATGAAGTGGATTATGAGTTGCCCAGTGGTGTGATGAGGAGGAACGGATCGATATCTAGATATGAGCAAGAGCGTCAGACTACAGCAGAGAGAGGAGAGAGGTTGGGCCACGAAATGACATTTTGATTACAGAGAGCAAAGGTCTGTGGGTGGCAGAGAAGAATAAAAATGGCACCAAAACATGGCCGCCTCACTCAAGTGTTCGCTCTGTCATAGATTTCACTTTTAGTCTCCTGCAGTACAGAGTGTTTCAGACCACTCCAGATGGACTTTCTTCTCTTTATGTCAATTCTGCTGTCTCTCCTGGAGACAAATGGTTTTTAATCAGAAGAAATCCTTTCAGCAGAGGTACGCCAAGACAGTCTGGATGTGACGGCCTTCACTAATCAAAGCGTCTCCTTCACACTTCGAGAATGAATTCTTGGTTTGTTTGCACACATCTGAAGGACTTTGTGTTTTTTATTTGTTTGTCTGTCTTCGTGTACACTCACTTGATGGTTTGATTTTATTTTTGGTTTTCATCTGTTAGGATTTGTTAGCATGTTTGTGTGTTGTGAGAGTCTATCTGTTTCAGTCAGCTCAGTATGGAGGCTTTAACTCAAATGGAAAGCTGAGGAAAAGACAGCCAAGTCAAAGTCTCTGCTGGACACCAAGAATGAGAACAGATCGACTGAAGAACCTGGCAGGGGCTGGCAGTATGTGTGTGCGTTTGGGTTTTTTTTTCTTCTTCTTCTTCCCCCGTCTCTCCCTCTGGAACTGTCTGGTGTCTGGGATCCTATCTATGTGTCTCAAAGCTCCTCAACAATGACACTGGTTTTTTTGTCTCTTATCCTGTCTCTGACTATGCAAGTTCAAATTTAAACTGTAAATCCATGGTGTTGTTTTGTTGTGTTTTGTTCTTTTGTTTTTCTTCTTCTTTGTTCTCTTGGCCCTCATTGGTTGGTGCTTTTTGAATCAGTAGCTGCTAACAGTGGGGCTGCTCACTGGTGCCAACTCTGGCAGTGTTGAAGGTAGTTGTGGATATGTAGAAATCTGATTGGACTGTCTGACTTTGTGGGATTGTGTGAACAATGATACAATGATACACACTTTATATCAAACATTATTTGATTGTGTGGCTTCTGCACTTAAAAACACACTGCATGCAGATATGCGCCCTCTGTGGTCATATGTGTAATTGCACGTGCAGATCAGGATGAGACTCATTCTGATAAAAGGGTAAAGAAGCTTGTTGCAGAAGAAACATGCTTGAACTATGTTTTAACCCAAAATAATAAATTAATATTAAGTAAAAGCTTTACCCATTATAAAGCTGAAATGTTAAAAACATGTTGTCTCCATCTTTAGATTATTAATTTGTTCATATAATCTATGACAGCAGACGATAAGCAGTGTTTTTTTCTCCTGTCTGTGTAGTTGTTTGATTACAGTTTCCTCATTGGTGGCACGAGTCACCTGTTTGTTGCAGAAACTTGGCTGCGTTCTGCTGAGGCGTGACTCCGCATCATGTTTTGTGACTAAAATGCTTTACCATGACTTCCCATGGAAAGTCATTGTGTTGTGTTCCCACACCGAATAAAGAATTCAGTAAAGGATTTTTCATAGAATCTGACTGAGGATCAACAGCATTTGGCTATGACACTCTTGTAAACAAATACTAAGTAGATTACTGGAATCACATTTCTGATCATCCTCCTTCTGGACAAACATTGACTTTTGCATGTCTGACGTTTACTGTGGCACTGCAGCAGGACCACTAAATCCCTTATTCTGGCACGGGCCATATTTTTTTCTAATCTGGACAAATACAGGTGTCCACGCATCAGATGAAATGGTGGGAATGCTTTGGCTCAAATAAACAATGAGCCAAAACCATAAAGATGTGTCCATTTTTTTATGTTGCTTTAATACATCCTTTTACATTTGCCTCCATCACACATCCATGTGTCCATGTATGAGGCAGATAATCCTTTGTAGCCGACTGAATATAAGGCTCGCCTTTCAGGGGGGATTTTATTTATCTGATGTAAATACATATACAGAGAAAAGTGGGTAGGATGTAAAGACTTTGAAGACCAACAGCTTGGGTTATCATTATTAAAAGATGTAAACCTTTAACTCATAAAAAAGGATGCACTGAGAATAATTGTGCGTTAGCAATAGTCCAAATGTATGTTAATATTTTTAAATATTTAAATCCATTTTTAAAAAAACAGCTATAGGCTTAGCCAAAGTCAGCAAACAACCTTGCTTTTATCCATTGTTCCTGTATTTATGATACTAAATGCACAATTGTATTTTTCTGCTTAAACAGAAACAGTCTTTTAGAATGCTAATGAGAGCAGGAATCTGAATTAATTACAGTTGCATTGTTCATAATGAGCAACATTATGTTTTTAAATTGTTTTAGTACATTTACTGAAGTAAAGTACATTTCTTGAACGTTTTTTAAGCTGCATTCAATTTGTTTTATTTAGATAAATCATAATGTCATCAGCAAACAGATTTATTATGTGGTTTCTGTATTTGTCTTTATCTATTATTGAAGTGTGTTGCTTAGTCTTTTCTGGCCGATGGATCAATATAAAGAGCAAACAGACTACAGCCACAGCCCTGTGTAGCTCCTCTCTCTCTAACATGACAATGATCCATTTACTCCAGCTGCAGAGCTGTTGCAGACAAAATGCACTGAATCAATTTTGTATTGAAAGTCAAATTTCTCTAAAGTGAAGTAAACAAATTCCCACTTGACCTTATGAAGTCAATTTTCTGTATCTAAACTGATCAATAGTACCAGTAAATATACTTTACTTACTAGTATTTTATTAATAATGCCTGCTGTTTCTGACTAAGCTAGTTCGTCCCTCATTTTTTAAGTCGGGTACAAATGTAAATACACCATTTATTGCTATTGGTATAATCATTTTTACATGTAAAGCTCTGCTGAATGCAGGCTAGCTTCCCCACTCCCCAGCTTTTTGTTTTTTTTAACCCTTTCCACATTCTCTTGGACTGTGAATTTACATTACTTAAAAAGACTTCAACTTCCAGTTGTAGCAACTTTTTGTCTAGTTATATCATTAAAAGGCAGCAGGCTGGTCACTTGTCTTGGTGTTTACTCACATTTAGGTACATGAGGTTTGTATTTCCTTTCCCCTGCAGCCTTTAGCACAACTCTGAGTAGACTCTCACTGGAGAAGTACCAGTAAAGTCAGAAGTACTAAAGGCCAAAGAATGACAAAACAGCCACAGAGAAGTGCCTCAGCAATCCTAACCTTTACTCAGCCTCACACAAATTGACAAAAAAGAAGAAGAGAGAAAAGAGCAGAGTGTTCCATCTGGGCAAGTAACCTTTTCTCCAGCCACCAATCAGGCGACTGGGACTGATGTGTGTGTGATGGTCTGCAGGTATATACTGTAGAAGCAGAGATACTGTGGGGTGACGAGCTTGTGTGTGTTGGATGATTTTGTTTGTCCACTGAGGGTGGATGCTGCACATGAGCTTCTATAGAGAGAGAGAGAGAGAGAGAGAGAGAGAGAGAGCTAACGGGAGGATGGAAAAGGAAGTCGTGATCAGGTAGCATTGTGCATGACAGTATAGCTACCTTTGAGGTGAGCGTTATATCTGCCTGTGTGTGTGTGTGTGGCATGCAGAGATAGTGCAAGAGGTGGGCTGACATTTCAAGCCAGCCTGTTTATGACTGGAGGCAGCGGGCAGCACACACAGCAACATCACCTCCTGGGTGGCCGGGGCCCTCATTAGGGAGGAAACAGTAACAGACTGAGAGAGAGAGTGAGCGAGAGAGAGAGAGAGACTTTAATATGACAAGAGAAAAGGATTTCATGTAAAATGTTGATCTTTTGCTCTGTTGCTTCGGGCGATATTGTTCTTTACTTTCATGGCAATAAAATATAATTGCTTAGAGGGAAGAGGTGAGATGTGTAGAGAAAAAAGGAAGACACAGGAAGACACCCCCCCCCATGTCACTGTTAATCATTTGCATAAAGTTGAAAGCAGTACAGTGAGAAACCTGAAGAGAAGAAAACAACACCTACCTTTACATGGAATGGTGAGGTGGCTTTTGATACACTTAAAGGACAGCCTATTTTCAATATTTGACATCCTGACACAGGATCAGAATGTGCAGCAAAAAAAAAAAACATTGATTATGTGTAATATTGTAGCATTGTGGGCTGCAAGGTCAGTATTTGTAGTGGCAAATAAACTGTAGTTTATTTAAACTGTAAAAAAATAATGTTTTTGTTTCATATAAAAGTTTCACTTTCATAGTGACATGTTGTATACATGTATTTGGTGTTTGATACAGCCCCATCACATGAGGATGTCTGCCTTCCCACTGTCCATCTCTACAAATCGAACCATTGATTGACAAGCTAGGCTTTAGCCGCACTGTCATCACCATAGCGACACATTCCACAACAAGAACTCGCATGTGCTGTAAGTTTCAGTGTCCGTCGACACAAAATCAGTGTGAAATGTACTTAAATTATCAACTGCAGCTCTCTATAGTGATAGCAATGATGTATGAAGCAGCCTCTGCAACCTTCAAACCATATTTCAAGGTTATGTTTTCATACAGTTGTGACCAGGTCCTAGCACAGAGGCCTCCTCTGCTACAAGGGCTGATGCGCTTACTGTCTACCACTGCATATTGCTACACCTCGCTGTCGTCTTCTGGTTCAGATTCAGCAGCTCTTCACACTAAAAGAATGCAAATGAATTGCAGTGACATCTCTAGGCTTGTGCGGGCAGAAACCGCAGAGGGTAATTTTAGTCTCACTTGACCCTTTTCCTGCCTTGTCCCGGGGTTTCTCATTCAGCTTCTATAAGATAACGTGGATAACATGTCTCCCTCTTCTTTTCTGCTGTGGCAGCAGTGCAGATGGGCTGCTGATGCACAGCTCCATGGCTTTGAATCCACCTTAGAGCCTCCACTATAAAAGCACTAAGCGGCTTATGCTGCTCTTATAAGAGACATGCATATCTATAAGCCACCTCGCCTCAAGATTTTAAGCAACAAGCTGTTAAAGTCTGACCTATATGGAGTTTGTAGGGTAGTCATGTTAAGTAATGCTGGTAGTAGTCCACATTTTTAGGCAGCGTAAGCTAGCACAGTCATCTGTCCCATTTTGTATACTTTCATATATAGTCCAGCTGGTTGATATGGTTGTTTTAAATCAAACACACAGCAGTTCATTAGAGGGGTAGAGGGTACAGTATAGGGGCATACACAGGTGAAGACATGGCAGTTTTGTCTCAAGCAAAGTCATTTGTTACTATTTTGGTATTTCAGTGCTACACATAACCCTAACCATGATGTGCAAAAGTTAGGCAAAATAAAAAATAAATGGGATTTCGGTTGCTATGCGCTAAATTGACCTGACAATCTAGGTAATGTTTGGAAACGTCAGAATGGCGCCGTGTAGCCAACATCATTCTTTTCCATTAATGAAGCTTCACTCTAGTTTGTCATTGATTCACTGATTTGGTCTAACTACAAAATGAATGCCATGTTAGACACACATCACCTCAGCACACCAATGGAGTACATGCTGCTAATGCTTTCTATCTTTTTATTTCACCAGAGAAGCCTTTTGACCCCTTTGAGCAGCTGCATTACTTTTTAATTCCCTCTGTCTATCTTTGTGCCCCCCCCCCATCTTTATTTTATTATCTGTCCACCAGGACCGTGCGTGTGTGTCAGAGCTATCTCTGACTTCACTTCCTATGCAGGGTTTATGTTATTCTGAAATACCACCTTCCATTCTGAGTGCCCTCTTACTTCACTCCTTCTCCCTCCCCATCTTTCCTCTCTGCACCTCCCACACTCTTTTCTCACATTGTCATCTACTCTCACCCTCCTCATTCTCGCCCACTAAAATGTCTCTCCTATCTGTCTGTTTAGTCCCCCCCCCCCCTTTTTTTTGTTTTCATCCCTCACTGTCTGGGATGCACTTCTTCCCTGTATGCTAATAATGTTCCTGTGCTAAGAAAGGAAGCTGCTTACCCATTCACATCAGGACTCAACACATGCATGCATGCATAAACAAACACACACACACACAGACTGTTCTTTAGCCTGTGGAAATGTGCAGCTCTCCTCCCCTTTTTCATCCTAGTATGGTAAAGCAGCCCAGCCTCACTTCTTCTTATCCTGCTGAGCTCTGTGTCTTTCGTCTCACTGCTCCACTTTTTCATTTACTAGCAGCTATTATTATAAAAAAAGAGAAGACAAATTTACCAATGTTATTTTTATTACTCTTTTCTTCAGTCTTATGTTACACTGTCGTTCAAAAAATAGTGTATAATTCAGCTATGATGCTACATGTTGTAGTACGAGCTCACAATGTATACCTATTATTAACACTTCTACACATATGTAGTGCGATCACAGTGTGTTTGCTGTAGAGTAGTGCATGTTTGATGCAAATTATAACATAAAGAAATTTGAAGGCTGTAAGAAAGTGCAGATAGCTGCTATTTATACATAACATGCACAATAATGATTTTTACAGTGTTACTCACATTTGTCTCATCCTACAGTCATAATTTCAATTCTGAAAGTAATAAATATCCAAACAACACATGAGGCCGAGGCTTTCTTTCTGCCCGACAGATTTCAAAGTATCAAGGTGAAACTGTTTAGCTTTTTGCTAAACTGCTAAGCTGCTCATATCATAAACGAGTACTCTTCACTGCAGGTAGAACATCTCACAGGGATCGTATCCGATTAAACATACCGTATGTGCTGTTAAAGCAGTGTTTTAATCCACGTCCACCTGGGAAGCAGACATGCTGACTGGTTTCTTTGTATGATATTTATAATGGTTAAATATGACTACTGTTTATATTTAGTGGCAGCAGCTTAGAGGCACATTTTACTGATAGGAAAAAAATAATCAAAGAAAAAAATGTAATCAGATTATTTCATTTATTTGGTTTATTTATTGACCTGCGTTCCGGCTTCAATTTACATTGAGCTGATGAGGCTGATGATGTCATAATAACTGTATCATTCATTGTTTATTTTATTTTTTTAAAGCAGTAAAGTTTGTGGTGTGCAGTGCTGTCAGTCCAAGTCCATTGCTCCCTTCTCACCTCTAGACATGAAGTGTGGTGTGAAGTAGGTGTGAATGGGTGACAAGAGGCGCCAGCTATCTGACATCTCAAAGGTGTGTGTGTGTGTATGTGTGTGTGTGGTTCAGAGAGGGCCATAAATCCAGCTTACTGTAAGTACACCCTGAAAAACGACAAACTTGCCAGTCATACCCTGTATTCTTTTTTTTTTTTTTCATGGGCCAGAGAAAATTGGCTTTTCAGTACCACAGGGATACCAATTGATCAAGTGTTTGTGGACACGGGGACACAAGCCTTTCATTGACGTGTTTCTTGACCTGTGGTGAACGTTGCTGCACTTTTGTTTTAGTACTTTAAAAATTGCTTAGGTTTAGAAAAAAGATTGTGGTTTGGTGCCTTATGCAGCAAAACATTCCAATCTCTCACCACCATGGTAACCTCTAACAACACATTTGACGTGCACTACAGGTGGTTCACCAGACCCACAAACACAGCGGGCCTCTCGAAGGCCTAGAAGTAGCAGCTTGTTTTTTTTTTTAGGTGAGGGCAGACTGATTCATAACACCTTGTGTCGACACCTGATCTATGGCTTGTTGCGTTTGCTCCTGCTCTTAATGAGTTCTTCTTATCTTGATTGTCCCAATCTATTCAATATGCAAATGAGTTACACGCCCTGGGTGAAAGGAGGCGATGCTGCTCTATGTGCTCTATTTGTCTTGTTGAGCTACTCTAATGTTGTTGAGCTACTCTGAATCGTACCTGCAGCCTTTTGCTGGGTCCAATGGTTGGGGGTGCATCTTCCATTATAGTGTAGAGATTGTATCTACACGTGGTGCTGATCTGATCCTAGAAGGCACAATAGATCTAAATGTGACCTGCAGGGTAAATCTCTGTTATAGTTACAGTATGTCGTCTCAATAGTTAAACCTACTTTGCTTATTTTTATTTAAATGTAGTTATCATTGTTTCATCTTTTAGCAAGTCTGATTGATCATTTCATGTGTTATTTAATGATATTCCAGTACCGTTTTCTCTGTGTTCTGTCAAGGTCTTTTTCTTTTTCTTTAATTTTCTTAATTATAAGCTATTATGCATTCCCTCCACAAAGCTAGAATAGCTTGAGTAACAATTTAATCACATCCACATCCCTCCCCCTCCACCACCCTCACTCCTTCACTCCCTTCAACTCGGCAGAAGGAGGTAATCTATACTAGAGCTTGTCCTGCAGGCAAATCTGTTAGGGCAGCGACACAAATTAACACATGTTTGTGTTTGTGCAGAACAAGAAATATGAACGGCGGCTCATTTCATTTTTGAAGTTGACAGTGTAATTTGATTTGTACAAGGAGGAGGGAGAAGTGAAGGCGGAGGAGGTAATAGAGAGGAGGGGTTTGATAGACGTGGAAACGGAGATGGCGGATTAACACGGGAAGATGGAAAGTGATGGATGGACGCTGAATGAAGAGGTTTACCATAAAATATTTACAGTAATAGACACCTCTGACTTACAGCCTGTTACGTGCTGCGTTAACCGGCAACTGTTGTGTGTGTGTGTGTGTGTGTTTGAGGCAACAATAACATTAGATTGTCTCTTACACATTTATTCCTATTACTGCATTTTCTAAACTGCACAGACAATAACATAGTTTGAGTGATGATGTCATAGGTTTGATAAGTACTGCCTCTGTTGGTGTGCTATCACTTTCTCTCTCTCTGGTTTTATTATTTATATGGACCTTCAGCTTGTGTGCTGTCACTTTACTTAGTGAAGATAAGTTGTCCCTTTTAAATGCAAATCCAGACACACACACACACACACACACGTGTACACATACACAGCTGCCCTTGAAACTGAATTGGATTACAAAGGTAATATAACTTAAGACATTTCTCTCTTATAGTTGTGTGTAAGAACTCTCTGGGTATTTTAAACATGATTTTTTTCTACCAACACCAAACATTATAACTTTGTTGTATTTTGTGTAATATTATTTACATGAAATACACTAACCATTATTAAGCACATTAACTCTCCTGATACCTTGCTTCCTTTGATACAGCCAGTGCACCACTGCACTGTATAGTTCAGGCCAGGAGTCATAGGTTAGCTTACCATTGGAAAAAGGTCAGATCATTTCAAATGATCTAACAGTGGTCCACACAACTTCATGTTCTGTGGTTGCACAGGCATTATGTGTGGCTACAGTGTTTGGCACTTTAAAAGAACCTTTATATGCACATATTATCTTGCAAAGGCGCCAGAAAACAGAGGTCTCAAACTCAAAATGGGTAATTGTTAGCATTGTGAAAAGGCACCTTTGTTGTCCATAGAACTTTGCTCTTACTGTTGCTTCTGTAGTGTGGATAGTTTTTATCTTTCTTTATATATTGAACATCTTGTGTTGGCTGGATTAAGAGGGGTGGTTTAAAGACAGCTGCATTATACTGCATCATATGTCCTTTTATCTGATTGGTTGAAATCAGCTTGAGGTAGACAGTGAGATATGGACAGGTAGTTCATCCAATCAGCTGCCAGATATTGTTTTGGAAGAGTCTGGAGATCAACTGCTCATATAGTCTTACCAGAGTATATGGATCAATATACAAACCCCGATTACAGCGAACACAGCGGATTGCTTATCCTTGTCACCAGTGCTTTTTCACAAGCCATTTATGACACTGTGAAATATGCAGGAACATGTTCTTTATTTCTAAAATATATCAGTGATGGGACACGATACACACATTTGCACATAAAAGGCTTTTACTGATGCTAACTGTAAGAGTCTACATTGCTACATGTCATCTTTTTTTTTTATTCTGCAACTGCACATTTAATGCATTCATATGATAATGCACTCTATTTTTGTTAGGTGTTAAATGCTGGTGTCCATTTTTGCCTGCTGAAGCACACTTTTAACTGTCACCACACAAACAGGGCACAGCTGAAAACGAGAGCCCGCTCTGCGTTTGTCCCCAGAGCTGTCTAAATAAAGGTTGAATGACTGAATATCCCGTAGTTTTGTATTCATTATTTCCAGTGAGAAATGCTTTGTGCCTCATCAGCATATTCCCCAGCCGGCCGCCCCTCAGCGCGCCGCCGTCCTCGCTGTCATCGTCGTCGCCATTGTTGTTGTGCAGGGAGGGAGAGCATGATATAGATGGAGTGTTGCTGAGGCACTGTAAATATTTGGAGGTGCTGTTGCACCATTTGTTTTAAGGTAGACAGACACAGAGTGAAGCAGTGTGATGAGGCGAGGTCATGGTGTGACTACAGTGTGTTTTATGAAAGGAGCGGTGTGTAGGATGAGGTGGATGTCTGAGCACAAAGGGGATATAGGATTTGGAATTATGAAACTACATATAGGTTTTTTCTGTAATCCATATTTCTGCATTAGCAACAAGACAAAATGGGATCATGCAATATATTGTTTTGCAATCTTAATGTTTTTCATTGAACTGGCTGAATTCTTGCAAGAAATCCATCTAGCTAGTCTTGAAGCTATTTGTTTGCAACAAACCACAGGTGGTTCGGACCAATCGGTGCTCTGTGAGGGAGCAGTGGCTGTTTTATGAACATGCACACAGTTTTATCACAGACAGCATGCTGACAGCACCAGTGTGTTAGTGCTCAGCCCCGCCCTCTTTAGGTTTTCTCAGGAAGCACAGGCGTTGCTGAGCCTTCCTGGTGTTGTCCAGCCATGTCAATTTATCAGAGAGGTGAAAGCACAGAGGTATTTCAGGCTGTCCACTGTCTCCATGGCTGAGATTTTAGAATTTGGAGCTAGAAGATAATTAGATCAAATGATGCTAACTATTATTTACCCTTATGTATTAAAATTCAAAGCTGGTAATTTTACACAATGTCTGAGACACAAATCCATAAATCTGTCATCACTGGAGACAACAGGCCATATTTTTCTCCTCTCATTCTGCCTCTTTTGTCTTATTTCTTCTTCCTCTTCATTCTTTTGTCTCTCCCCTCATTCTCTGCATGCTTGTTAATCTCTCTACATTGTAAAACTTTGCTATTTCCTCCCTCCTTTCCATTTTGGTATTTTCCTTTGATTTCACCGACTGTAATAAGCCACATCTGCTGCTAGAGTTTACATGCTTCAGTGACAGTGTTTTCCCCTTTTTCCTCCTTCCTCTGCCCTTCTTTGTCATGTCTTTTCTGCCTTTCCCCGAGTCAAAAAGGACAGATAGTGAAAGAGAGAGAACAGAGAGAGGATTATAGTATACAGACCATGACTGTGAAAAGTAGATGTGTGCAGAGAAAAAAAAAAAATCCCACCTTTCTCTTCGTCTAGCCTTCCCTCTCTGCTTCAACAGAGATAGTGGGGATAAAAGCTGGATTCCTGGATCAGAATTCACCTCAATATTGTCATCCCAGGAGAGCTTAGAGGCCGAGCTGCTGAATCACAGTGTCACTGATCACGGACGGGAGCCTTTATACCTGAACCTTGCACATAGACTGGTGGTGTATATCTTGATTGTAAAGGAAAACGAAGCATGTCGGACATCATGTGATAGGAGGAAAAACAGAGTAACAACATGTGACCAAAGACTCATGCATTAAAGGATCACTGTGCTGTATGTGCAATACTGAGGAAAGGGAATGTGTCTAGAGTGTATTCAAGGGGTGTGTATGTAAGTGATGAATGGATTTCTTTGAGTCTTCTTTGTTTGTATTGTTGTCTTATTTCCTGCAGAATTTTAAGGACTTCACAAAATTATTTTTTGTCTCAATAATTTTGCAGATTAAATTGAAGGTGTTTTTGCTAGAAAATGAATTATAGATTAATAAGTCAAATTAAGTAACACATAATAGTCCTGGACATTGTCTTTTTGGATTTTTTTTTTCCTGTAGCACTTTAAGCAGTTCATAAACTTTCATTTTTTAACATATTTATTTCTCAAAATCATCTCACAAAATGTTGTCTCCAATGGAGGACAGTATAATGTAAGAGATACAAAATAAAAATAAGCTTTACTTTGGTTTCAATATCATGTCATTTCTGTCAAATGCAGGAAATCTGAGTGATCAGTCTGAAATCTGATGCAGTTCAGCTTTCTTTCTTTTTTGGCTTACATTTCTGCATTATAGTAGGTGGTGTGTGTGTGTGTGTATGTATGTGTGCTTATGTGCATGTGTCTGACAGGAAGGTAGAGCCCTACACTCTGCTTGCCCTATCACTGCTGCTGGCGTATACTAATCATTCTTCCTGCCTCGCTCTTTGTGATTGCCAGCCCATCCCTGCACTGCAGTTAAATTGAATCAATTAAAATCTTTCTTGTAGATGACTGCTGTTGCTTCCACCAGATTAGGCTTTGATAAAGAACATACACAAATAAATAAATAAGCCAGTGGAAGGGAAATAAGAAAAAGGAATGAACTCAATTAAACAGTCAGCTCGGGGTGCGTGTGTGTGTGTGGATGCAAATGTACTATATTGGGCTGGTGCAGTGATTTGCTTACAGGCTTTCACTAGTGCATATGTGTGAAGCATGAGTGTATGTGTGAAGTCATGACATTTTTTAAATCAACTTTTTGTGTGCATGCGTGTGCCATCATATTCATTAACTGATTCCTTATTACTCAGCCACATATAAAACAGATATTTACAGTCATAATGTAAGTATTTAGAAGAGACTGTACTAGCAAACGAAACATAATATATCCATTATAGTTATTGCAATTATGCATGTGCTATGTACCGTGCATAAAAAACATCCCATTAACAGCCACATTAATGCAAATTATTGTGTATGCCATAAAAGTTTACGATTCATAATGCAACATAGTGTAATGTCTGTATAGAAAGGTATATACAATGTAATGTAATTATATAGCTTTTACTAACAAGACTTGACCACTATTTAAACCCAATTGGGGGGGGGGGGTCTTGGTTACCTTGGTAACACATCCCACCCCTTCTATAAGATATGAATCACTGCCTGATGTGACACTGACCGTGTGTCCATATGTGACGCCCTGTCATGACCAAACAATGACAGTGTTTAGAACCTGGCTCTTATTTTGAAAATATCGGTCTATAATACTGGTTTCATTTTAAAGATGTGACCGAAATCACACAATGTTACTTCATGAATCAGTGATCGTCATTCCATTCAGCAGCATGTACCGCCTCAAAGGCATTACTCATGGCGCTCCTATGCATCCCAGTGGAACTGAGCAGTGTGGTGCTGACTGACACTGGGTAATAAGCATTTCATTTAGCCCACCAAGTGGGACAGTTGGGGAGAATGAGAACATGAAAGAGGACAGTGCAGGAAATATGTGAGGGGTCGGGGGTTGGGGGTTTGTGGGTGCAAAGGGATCCCTTGGTGCTTGCAGCAGGTAATGGAGCTTTTAGCATGGAAATCAAAAGGAAGTAGGAGACGGTTGGGGGCTGGACACAATTGCTCTAAAAGACCGAAGCCCTCCTGTGGGTATACTTGAAGGTCCTTCACTCGTCAGTACATTCATACCTCACTAGTGTTGGCTCTTTAGCCTCACTGGCCAGCAGTATCAGAGGGGTTTGATTGGACCCCCCCAAAAATGGATGGTGCTTTTTTTTTTTAATTTTTTTTGTGCAAACCTGCGGAATTATTTGATTTCTGCTTGTTGCTTTCTTCCACTTTAGCTTGGTTACTTTCTATAATCTACACAAATATAAGACCAAAATTACAGACATAATTAATGTATTTCACTATAAAGCACATAGAGGGAGAGGGATGGACATTGATTCTTTGGTGTGGGGGGAAAAAAAATAAGCTGACTCTGGCAAATACCGGTAGTTTTTTATGACTGGATTTTAACATACAGTACATGTCTCTCTAAAATATATATATAAAATATATATCAAATAAGTTAGTATATTTAGCACTAAGTGGCTCTACAGGGTAATAACTGTTGGCTGTATTTGCACCAAAATATCAAATAGCGTGCATGTTTTCTTTACACAATGAAAAAAAAACACAGCCTTGTTATCCACTTGCAGTTCTGCCCTGATTATCTAAAAGTACATTTTTTGTTTATTCTCTATGTATTAAGGAGATCAAAAAGAAAATAAATGAAAAGGAAAAAAAAATAGTTGTGTCCCTGATGGTCTTCACTTTTTATCTTGTTTGATCATTAACTGTAAAGCTATTCATGGAAGAGAGAGAAAAATAAAAAGTTCCTCAAAACTGCTTTACAAACTGTAACTTCTCTGCTCGAAATCCTTTGGGTTTTTAAGGGAGCGTTACTTATCTGTCTGATGCTGTCATAATGATTGAATGCAAAAATACTGCCTAGAATAATCACATACTTCAACTGTATTTCTTTGTAATGCAATCATGCCTTCGTCCTTGTGAAATAAGTCATGTTTTCCTAGCTGCACTGAGAAAGGCAGAAATGTGTGTTTTACAGAATGTTGCTTGTGTGAACATTTTATTATTTAGTACAGGTTGTTTGAGGTACAAATGGTGCATTCCTGCTTTTTAGTGGACTTTCAGGTTCAGGCAATTACTTTATTTTGGATTCTTGTTGAATAAAGGCATACATTTCCCATTTCTGAAAACAAAGTCTCACTGGAATACACTGTTTATTTTTGTTGAACCATTTTATCCTCTCTTGCAATGTATCCTAAACTGTTTAGGTCCTGATAATAGCAAAGAAAATACCATAAACTAACATCTATTTTTTTTTTCCTGTTGTGCAGGGTTCCTGAGTACCGGAGACCAGGCAGCCAAAGGAAATTATGGTTTGTTGGATCAGATCCAGGCTCTGCGTTGGACCAGTGAGAACATTGCAGCCTTTGGCGGCGACCCGTTACGTATCACTGTGTTCGGCTCGGGCGCCGGGGCTTCCTGCGTGAACCTGCTCACGCTGTCTCACTACTCTGAGGGCAACCGGTGGAGCAACTCCACCAAAGGTAGTCACGGGAATTCACCTGGGATCTTTATGTATATTTAAGTGTGTATGCAGTGTGCAGCAGTGTGTGACTGTGTGGGCAGGTGCTGCGGAAACCTAAAATAGACCAGGGATGCTGTTTTTTATATATAAATTGTTTTGGCTGTGCGTCCTAATGTATGACTTTGTGTCTTCTATGGTGCCTTTCTCCTGTATAACTACAGCGTTAAGGTACAATAATGGCTTGAAACAGTACTGTTTCCAGAAGGTGAAATAAAGTGCTGCAATTATACTTCGTTGAATGCACACCCTGAGTAATTAAAGGCGGTTTAGATGGGTTATAATCTTGTTTGTAGTCAAAACTGCATACCCCACAGGAGACTTCACTCAGATGATGTGTTTTTAACACAAAAACACCAGTATACATACTTAAATATGAGCCATTGATGTAATTCTAAAAATTGCATAACTTTTTCTATGTCGAAATATATATTCAGATTATATCAAACATATTGAGGTCACTTGGGGCAGCTGTTTCCTGCAAGATGAGTTTCACATGACCAAATGTTTAACAACGATAACTCTACTGTTATTAAAACAAAAACAATAATCAGTTAAAGATATATGTATATATATATAGTGAGACACAGAGTAATCTGTGGATATAACATCCAAAATCAAAACACCCATTTTATCCTGTTAAACATTATTTGTGTGACTAATTGTCATGACTAGCAAATGCTTTTTTGGCAAAAATCTGTTCATCCACCATCTTGTGTTGTTCCTGGACCAAACATTTTAAATCCCTAATAAGGCTGAGTATGCAGAACAATCTGTACTAACAACATTATACAGAGGTATCTGATAATTTGTCATATGATGAAGAAGGTAAAAAAAAACACACTTAAAAATGGCTGGAACATTAGATGCTGTAGTACAAAGACAAACACATGTGGAAGGAAACACAGAGGATAAGGCCACAATCAAACTACCAGCCTAAGGCGATAGACTGGCAACCTGTGTAGAGTGTACCCCACCTCTCACCCATTGACAGCTAGGTTAGGCTCCAGCTCCCCGATGACCATGTAGTACAGAATTAAGCATGAAAATCTTATACGGGTATCAAATCTGGACTGAACAACGTTGAAGCAGAAAACAGAAGAGGGCAGGAGTATGGATGTACACAACCAAACCAAAATGCCTCGAGCCACAGCTAAAGTGTGTATACTGAAGATTCTGTTACATTCAACTCACAATAATGTTCAGCAGAACTCTTTAACACACTCTCCTTCTGAAACAGCTGGTGTTTTTTGCACCCTCTTTATCTGAAGCACTTTCTTTAAAAGGGTTTATTGTTGTCAATGCAAATTGGCCTTTAGAGGGCCCCAAACATTCGCCTGCTTTCTTCCTCATGGCCCCTCTGCTGTTTGTGTCTCCAGGCCTGTTCCAGAGAGCCATCGCTCAGAGCGGCACAGCTCTGTCTAGCTGGGCCGTCAGTTTTCAGCCTGCCAAGTACGCCCGTATGCTGGCCCGTAAGGTGGGCTGCAACCTGGAGGACACAGTGGAGCTGGTGGTGTGTCTGCAGAAGAAACATTACAAGGAGCTTGTAGATCAAGACATCCAGCCAGCACGCTACCACATTGCCTTTGGCCCTGTTATTGATGGAGATGTTATACCTGATGACCCCCAGATCCTGATGGAGCAAGGTATCAATTGATTTTACTTTAGTACCAGCAAACATCCGATAATGTTCTTATCCTGAACGTGTAATTCATCAATCTGTGCCATCTCTTTTCAGGCGAGTTCCTCAACTATGATATAATGCTGGGAGTCAACCAGGGCGAGGGTCTTAAATTCGTGGAGCTTATTGTGGACAACGAAAATGGCGTCCAGGCTAATGACTTTGACTACGCTGTGTCCAGCTTTGTGGATGACCTCTATGGCTACCCGGAAGGCAAAGACATCCTGCGGGAGACTATTAAGTTTATGTACACTGACTGGGCCGACAGGCACAACCCGGAGACACGCAGGAAGACTCTGCTGGCCCTTTTCACAGATCACCAGTGGGTGGCACCGGCTGTGGCTACAGCAGACCTGCACTCCAGTTTTGGATCACCAACCTACTTCTACGCCTTCTACCACCACTGTCAGACAGAGCAGGTGAGCAGCTGGACTTCAGGGTGATGGTACACATTGTGCATTTTAATCAGATAAAGGTAAAAACAAGTAGTCGGCCACTTTACAACTGATAGTAGCCGACCAGAGATTTTACAACATTAGAAAAACTGTAAAATAAATCATAGTGTAGCATAGTAACCGCTCAATATTAATGCACAGCACATGAAAGAAGCAGAGATAAAGGCAGAGGAACTCTCTGATTGGATGGAGTTTTGAATGTCTCTGTCAAATCGGATTTATGTTGATAAAAATGAATGAACATGTGACATCAACCACACTTTTGGTTTTCTGAAGAGCAGTTTAGAGGTGGTGGCTCTGGTTGTCTCTGTGTTGGAGGCCTCTAACTCCATCCAACACCTGGTTAATCCAACTACAGGCAAAGCTGTAAAATGTAAAAGGGAACCTAGGTGGACAGTGTCTACCAGACCTAGTCTAATTGATCAGAATTAAAAACCTTGATTATTAGCGATATAAAAATGTATCCTGTACACAAAAGTAGCTGTTCAAGGACCTGCAGTTTTTGACCTGCATTGGATTTATTAGGTTATGGCTTATACTTAGTAAAATTTTGTTGTCCATAATTTGAAAAATTTGGAATAATTTGAAAAAATCTATTAATCACCAGTCAAGTATGTGAAGAAGATTTTTTTTTGCAGATGTCATTATTTCATTCTAACAGTTTTTTTTATATATTGACATTTTTCATAAACAGAAAGTGGCTAACTTAAACACTGTATCATATTAAACAACTTATGTTAAATGGAGTTTAAATGACATGCTCAGATCCTGTGTGTGCACAGAGGTCCTCTATTGATCCTGGGCCTGTTTTTCTCTGGACCAATTGTCAATGTACATTTATAAAGTGTTATTTGAAGTGAAAATAACTCACGGTGATGTGAATTTTCTGCCATTTGACCTACTTTTTTTGAAAGCTTTGTTCTTAGCTGTACTCTCAAGATTTCGTTTGTTACTATGACACTAAACTAATTATTAAGTCCAAAAAGAAAATAAGGAATGGTGATTAAAATCCTTTTACACTTATTATTTTTTATTTCACTGTAGCTTGAAAATGCACTCAATATTTATAGCAATTTTCTTCTGTCAGCAACATCCCCCTTATTTCTCATCTTGTATCTCTCTGTGATATACTTAATAATGCACATATTCTTTCTCAAAAAAACCACCTTCCCATCTTCTGTCTGTCCGTACACAATATGTATCATCTCTCACTATTGTGCACATGTAATCCTTAGTAATTTCACCTGTCACATGTAAATAATCACACTGATGTGATCTGATGCTTGTTTAGGTTCCACCATGGGCAGATGCAGCACATGGAGATGAGATTCCATATGTGTTCGGCCTCCCAATGATTGGACCAACAGAGCTGTTTCCCTGCAATTTCTCCAAGAATGATGTGATGCTCAGCGCCGTGGTCATGACCTACTGGACCAACTTTGCTAAGACTGGGTATGAGGATGCTACAGATAAGGGCCAGTTGAGCTTAGTTTTTACTTGTTGTCCCAAACAGAGCTGGACAGAACCATTGTGATGTAGCCACATCACAGTAATTAGAAAAAAAAGATGCTATTGTTCCATTGTCAAAAATTCCATTGTCAAAATTGTGTATTTTTTTCCATTTCAGTAGGATTAGCTGTCAGCCAGAATGCTACAATAGTTCTTTTGAGAGGAGGAACAGAGGCAAATGCCAGAACTCTCATAATTAACAGCTACACATTTATAACAGTGCAGGGGTTTGATTGGCTCCAAATGCAAATGGGATTCTTTTCAACTAACAGACAAAATGGACCAGTTTTCACTGGTCAGTGACCCAAATAAAGCATTTAACATTACATTGACCAAGATTTTGTCGGGTGCAAGCAGAGACAAATCATCCTCATTTGCCCTCAAGATAAGACTTCCAACTTTAGCAGGACTTGTCTCTGGTTTTGTTGGAAACATTACTCTCAATTCTGACATGCACTCAGATACCGAGATGTCCCTCTTCCTGGTGTTAGACCTGTTAGTTGCTCAGTGCCTTGTGTACCTCCTTACAACATGATTCCCAGCAGTAACCGTGTGTTACGCAGGTGCCAGATGATACGTGTAGATTCAAAATGAACACAAAAAATGTCCGGTATTCCAGGCGTGTCCTCCTCTCCTCCTCTGATACTGCACACTTTGCTGAAGCAGCCGCAGTGTGTCTCGCATGGACAGCTGCCTGCTGTGAGCTTAATGTGTGAACGTGACACATCAGTTTAAATCCAGGCCTCATTCCCCAGACTTTAACCAGAATTCAAGTGTCAAGGGGCTTAAAAACAGGAAGTGCAACAACAACGCATTAAAACAAAGACATTTTCAAAACCAAATGCTTTATTTCTCAGCATCAGAGGCAAGGATTATTAGTTATACGTGTTAAAACCACGTGCATCCTATTTGGCGGGATCTAAGGCAAATTAACCCCTGCTTGATTGTGTTTCCTAAGTACTAACCAACATTTGATGACTGGGAGTAGAAAATTGTGCTATTTGGTTTTATGGACTTTATAATGTAATTGGTATTCTTTGCAGATACATGCTGTATCTTCAGATATATTATTAATTAATGGCCATAGCCTGCAGAGAAACAGCCTCCATGCGACTAAATTAAAAACCTTTTTCCCCCTTCTCCTGCCTCATGTTGCCTTCCAGCACATAGTCATGGCCGTAATTGATTTTCGGGAGCGCATTGTCTTTTCTTATTTTTTCCCTGTGCACTGCCCAGTGGCCCTGAGGGGGTAACAGAAAGGCACTAATGATCTACATATATAATCCCAAATTGACGTGGAATGCCGGGTACCTGGGAGATTTATGCCACTGATTTAAATGGTTAAGAGTGTTCCTGATGAGGTCTGGTCGGCTCTGTGGTGCTGCTCTCAGACAATGGGGCGCTCAATGGGTCTGAATGGGGCTCCACAGCCCACATGGCTTGATAATTTAGCGCAGGATAGTAAATGTGTTCTTTAAGTTTATCTGTATATATAAAGAATGGTTGCTGACCTCTACTTAAAGTGCATCTTGTTATTATGACTAAAGTCTAACCTTTACTAAAAATAGAACGCACATAACATTAAAACAAAGCTGCTGCTAAGTTCTCTATAGCAACCACTGAAGCATATGTTTTATGGGGATTATCAGCATGGTTGAACTGCATCTTTACCCAAACATTTTTCTTGCCTGGAAGCTTTCTTTTCATGTATAAATTATATATAATGGGTTCACTTCCTAGGAGACATCCATAATTTAAAAACTGTGACATGCAATTTTTTTTTTAAAGCATTAAAATAAAACTTCACATTAGTAAAACTTAGTTATTAGCTATCTTAAGACCTTTTCATCCAATCAGAAGCTTTAGAAATCCAATCATCTGCGAGCAATAATACCCCTTTTGACCTTTTTTGGATTTTATCAGGTGTGATATCTCAGACACTGTTGATTAAAATTTGATGAAACCTAGGGGCTGCATTTCATCACTGCATTCCAGTATTTTCATAATTATACTGATTAGCCCGAGGCAGATGCTACACTTAGGTCAAAATTAAAATTTTATTAAGCAGACAGTGGCGTCACATAAGATCCAGACCACCTTCAGTGTATCCCTTCCTGTAAACAACAATAGAGGCAAAGCTTCTATATTCCATAACCATTTTCTTAACCTTTTTTTCACAGAGACCCCAACCAGCCTGTCCCCCAGGACACCAAGTTCATCCACACCAAGCCCAACCGTTTTGAGGAAGTGGCATGGACACGCTACAACCAGAAAGATCAGCTTTACCTGCACATTGGCCTGAAGCCTCGGGTCAAAGAGCATTACCGTGCCAACAAGGTACTGTCCGATTTCACTGACTGCACCAAAGTTCTGGTGAACAAGCATCCTAACCCTACCCCGTTCCCCACTGAGACCCAGGACAGCCACAACCAACCACACCTGATGCTTCAGTTCAATACTAAATACTCAAACAGCTTTCCTAACATTGAAATGACATGAGTCATGTTGCATTTAAGGCAACTTGGAATTTAAAAATCTCTGACCTTCTCCTTAGAAAAACAAACATGTACCTTATCCTCACAGCAAAACTGGTGTTTAATGTCAAGCAAAATTGAATCAAGGGTAAATACCTAAATTAATGACCTAACATACATTCAGTAGTCCAGACCATGTTACCTGGGGTCTGGTCGCAGGGGCAGCAGCCTAAACTGAGAATAAAGCATAATATAGTTATAATCCATCCAGCATGTCCTGGGTCTGTCCCAATCAATAGTAAAGTAGTTTTGTTGTTCAGAAGCAGGAGATGCTGCCAATCAGATGATTTCAGCAAATGTTAGTATCTACTGTAAATCATAGTCATTGTGTTTCAGTCAGTAAATAATTTATTTATAATTTATTTACCTAATATCCCGATCTGTTAGTGCTGCATGTGATTGGCCCTGTATAACATCTGTCATGTGATTGGGCTCATAGCTGGATAAGGAGCCAACTGAGCTGGTTGTAACTTTGTGATAGCAGTAATCCAGGATCACTGATGTAAGGCTCAGTGAACCCAGATAATCTAAAGAGATCCTCATGTCATATCATGACAGCTTATTTCTTATCTCAATGCTCATCTTTTCCCTTCCCTAACCTCAGCTGGTGGAGGCAGACACCACCCTGAACGCGAGATTGCTTCTTTCCTAAAAGTTGTTGTTGTTGTGGCTTTGTTCCCTCCTGCTGTCATCAAGTAAAAACCAAATGAACATTGTTGGGTTTCAATATGCAAAGTGCCCTGATCTGGCCCATCAGTTCCACTGTTCAGTGCTATGTAAATAAAACTGAGAGATAAGATACGTTTTGTTGCTCTTGTTAAATTTGAATATTGTCTGTCCTCTACCCAGGTCAACTTGTGGTTGGAGCTGGTCCCTCATCTACACAGCCTCAATGAGGTTACACAACTCATCCCTACCACCACCAAGGTTGGTACTAAAGTACTTGTATGTATATTCTGTCCACATAACTTTCACAGTAAACAAAATTTAAAGGGAAAGTACACATCAGCCTTTTTTATCAGTCATCTCTGTCACCTCTTAAACACAAACACTCAAGTATTTTCTACCAAACTCAACCGATAGAGCTGCCTGTGACCACTTACTTATGAGGTTGTACATACAAATTTAGCTTGTTCAGTCAAGTCTTGTCACATCCAGAGTTTGCTGCCTGGGTCTAAACAAAATACCTTTGCTTCATTGATATTGTTGCACTGGTTTTACCTATGTGTCTTTCCTATCTACAGATCCCACCACCAGAGGTTACAAACCGCACACCAAAGACCAAAGTTCTGGTGACCAAGCGTCCAAACCCTACCCCGTTCCCCACTGAGACCCAGGACAGCCACAACCAACCGCACCTGGTGGACCAGCGCGACTATTCCACTGAGCTATCAGTCACCATTGCTGTGGGAGCCTCCCTGCTTTTTCTAAACATCCTGGCCTTTGCCGCACTTTACTACAAAAAGGATAAACGCCGGCACGACGTCCACAGGCGCTGCAGCCCCCAGCGGAGCGCTGCAAACGACCTGGCCCACACTCAGGAGGAGGAGATCATGTCCCTGCAGATGAAGCAGCATTCGGACCTGGACCGGGACTGCAGGGGAGTGGGCGATTCCCTGCACCCGCACGATGTGGTGCTGAGGACTGCCTGCCCGCCGGACTACACTCTGGCCATGAGGCGCTCGCCGGACGACATCCCGCTTATGACGCCGAACACCATAACCATGATCCCCAGCACCATGGGAGGGCTTACCTCGCTCCATTCTTTCAACACCTTCCCTAGCAGCGGGCAGAATAACACCTTGCCCCACCCACACCCGCACTCACACTCCACCACTCGGGTATAGCCAAGCAGATGCACTCATGCAGGCAGAGACTCTGACGGCTGGGGCACAAAGCCAACGCCGCTGCTGCAGCAGACACTTAGGGCCGACTTGCTGACAAACACAGATATGTCAGGAGCTGAAACGCCAGCCTGGAGTTGCCATGGAATTACACTGGGATCGTACGACACCCTGTTAATACCTGAGGGGATATAGTCATGGGTTTCGGAAGGTTTGGACCAGTGGAAAAAAAAAAAAAAAAGAATAATTATGTTTTTGTACAAAAATAAAAGACAAGAAGAAAAAATACATATAAGGAAAAAACAACCTCACAAGCTAAAACAAAGAGGAGGATGTTTTTTCATTATTATTTTTGTTCTGATATTGCAGCAAAACAAAGTACAGTACTTTTTCTTTCTAGCGACAGATATGGCCTTCGGGATCTTTTGACAAATGACTGCTTGACAGTGTTATCTGGAAGCAGAACAGAGCATCAGACACGCCTTTGAGGTGAGAAGAGGGGAGCACTTTGTAAAAGAAAGAAAACATATTGTTTTCCTTTGGCATCACACTGCAGATTACTCTGTTTGTGGGGCACAAAGAAGATGCCGTGCAAACCAATTTAGGCATGTCTTAACATCATAAATGGAGGCTGTGTAAGATAAGGCAAAAAAACAATTGTGAAAAAGAGGAAGGACTGAACCTCGGAGGAAAAAGAAACCCTGTATGCACAACAGAACCATTTTGAGGAAAAAAAAAACAACAAATCTCAAATACTTTTCATCCATTTATTTTTGAGGATTGGGAACAATTTTATTGTATAGAACCTATTTACATATCTAGATCTGTACACTAAGCACCAAGGCTGTTTAAGCCCTCTTCTCATCAGGAAGGGGGGCCGTCCATTACTGCAAACCTGCCGGTATATAGGACCTGAACCAGTGGGGAGGCAGAGAGGATCCACCCACTGGCTTTTCTGGCAGTTCCAACTTCAACACAGAGAGCTGGGGGGGACAAAGAGGATAATTGGATATTTTAGCACGATGCGCATGACAATTTATCTGCTTGATGGCTGCTCTGCTGATTATGTCATTATTAAGAATAATTTTCACCCCTCTCCCTTGCGTTGGAGAAATTTCAGACGATGTTTCCTGATTGGATTACAGGAAAACACGACACCTCACAGGACCATGGGAAATGCAGTACCGGGTTGTGGATGCTGCGGGCTGGGGATGTGGTAACACTTTCTTGCATAACATAATATAGCTTGAGTGGAGATGGGCATATAAGGACTAGTTTTGTACTCTGTGTGTTGGTACTACTTTTTGATAGTGGTTAAATCACATTACACTGTATCAATCAAACTCATTGTACCTTCAGTTGAGATCAATGTTCTTTGCTATTCTACCTATTGGACCACTATACCGTATAGAAGTAATTACCTGCACTGTTTTTAGCACTGTTTTTATTCCATTGCCCATTTTACTTTTACTTTTACCTGGGAGGTGTGTGGACTGGTATGGAAAAATAGAGGGTGGACGCTATGGATACGTTATGGAGTCTCTGGGTTATGTAGATTTTCTAGGCAAAGGCCAAGCACAGACCTGCCACATTGGATATGGAAATTCACGGCCGGAAGGGGTAGGATCAGCACAGGTCAATACCCATGATGCATCATCTTGTTTTCATCATCAGGAGGCACGTTGTATGCTTACACCCTTCCTTAGCTCAGATTCGGAACCTTTCTCCTTTCCGTTTCATTTGCCCTTCTGTCTCATATTTTATCCCGAGCCGACAGCTGGCCCTGTTTAGCAACCAAACCGTCGCCGTCGCCTTCAGTTGACCGTCTCCTGCAAGGCTGTCCGCCTGACATCTTTGGGGTCAGCGGAGCCTCACTTGCTAACGATGTTAGCGGCGCCACCATGTGTAGAGTCACGCGGCAATGCAAGCCTAAAAAGGTTGTAGTCACTGGAGTCACTGGAGGGGAAAAAAGTGGTGATCTTCAGAACAGACAAAGAGGAGGAATGCCCCTGATGCCAAGCCTTATTGTGCTCAGATATATAAATCTGCACGCCACTTGGTAAGCTAAAACGCTTGTCTCCCTGTTTTCCCTTCGCTAAAAGTGAAAGTGTAGATGTGTGGAGGCCTCTGTAGTGTGAGAATACATCCTGCCCCTTTTGGCTCACTCACAGGCGCTGTGCAGTCATTCAAAATAATGAGTGCAGACTACTGTTACCCCATATAACACTGCAGGAGCTGGATGGCGGACGGTGGGGGTAGAATCTTCTCTGTCTAGTGTTGCTGTTCAGATTTAAATTGAATAAACTAATTATGTCTGTTTGCTCCTGATTGTTTCTCTGGATGGAACGAAGAGCCAGGGATTGATCTGGGATTTACAGAAATGAAAGACTAAGGCTATTATCATACATCATCATTATAAACCACCTCTTTTAATACCTTCCTCCGTTAAAAACAAAAAAAAAAAGAAAAGACAAAAAGACAATTGTGAAATTCTGAATCTTGGGGAAAATGTGTCCTATAGCTTGTTGGATCTGTATAATGTTAAGAGAGTGCATTAGATACCAGCATGGGCTGTCCTCACAGCAAGAAGGTTCCTGGTTCGATTCTGGCTGGAGCCTTTCTGTGCGTTTTCTCCACGTACTCCGGCTTCCTCCCACATTCTAAACACATACTTGTTAAGGTTAATTTAGGTTAGGTTAGGTTAATTGGTCACTCTAAATTGCCCGTATCGGTGTAAGCATGAGTGTGAATGCTTGTTTGTCTGTATATGTTGCCATGTGATGGACTCGTGACCTGTCCAGGGTGAACCCCACCTCTCACCCATAGATAGCTGGGATAGGCTCCAGCTCCCTGTGACCCTGTACACACAGGACAATGTGGGTTCAGAAGACATATGGATGGATATACTTCAGGGAAGGCTTAAATGTAAAAAAAAATATTACATTACGTTACAGTAGTTTGGGGAGAATTCTAATTTTCCCCCCTCTTTTAGTCAGATATTTAATTTGGCACAAGCTGAAGTTATGACAAATATCAATATTAGGCAATCACCATTCAAATATTAAGTTTATGTAAAATCAAATGAGGTGAATTGTGATCCCAGGCATCTAGGAAGGGAGCAAAGTAAGCACATAAATTAAGGGGTGTTGCCAGGGGGAGGCCCTCTGTTCCAGACGTCTAAAACCCACTAAGAAGAACATATAATGATAAGTTATAATCATATGATAATATATGAAATATATTTCATAAGATGGGAGAGATCCTTGCTCAAACTCTAACCATAATAAACATATCATCAGTATTGTCTTATGGCTTTAAAAGACATATTGGCAAAAATCCAAAATTCTGATAAGTATTTATATTAAAGCTAAAATCTATCTCCACTCAAGGCAAAATGATTAGGACTTTAATAAAACATACAAGTCAGAGTAAAATCTGATATACAACAGACCAGAATGTCTTTTTTTATTTTACTTCCTCTCATTTTGATGTAAACCCATAGAGGCGCATGGAACCAAATAGCATTACAAAAATTGAATTACCCACCTTAATAAGAAGTGACTTGGCGTTCTCTACAATTAGACACAACATGGTGCATATCAGCAGAAATCTTGTTCTTAAACTCAAGATTTCAGCTTCACACTCAGTATCACAGGACCACCTGAGGAGCAGGACTAGCATGTCATTGATGATGTTGCAGTCCTGCAGGAGTACATCTCCATCTTGGGTTCAGTCACTCATTCATTCATAAAGTTGTGATTCATAATGAGATGAAACATGTTGGGATGTTAATTTGTTGGGATCCAACATTGTAATTCTTCTTGCATGATGTTCCATCACAATTTAACCATAGCATTTCATTTGGATTCATCCTCCGACAATCATTCTGAGCATCATTTTTTTTTGTCATAATGCGTTACAAGGCACCCATGATCTCCAGGTAAAATCACAGCACAGTACATTAAACTAATAGTAAACTGTCAGGTCTTTTTTTTCTCATCTGATGTTGCTGTTTATGAATAAATCACTGCACTGCTACTTCCAAAAAAAGCAACTGCATGTATTCATGAAAGGGACTCAGATAGTCCATTGTTAGCACACACCAAATTCGAGCACTGCTCTCCAGAGTAATGACAACGAGGCAGAGCAAGGGCCACCCACTGAATTAAACATATAATTGCACTGATGGGTAAATAGTCAAGCAAATATAGGGCCATGCTAAGCAGCTGACAGCTGAGGATGAATCATAATTAATAACTCGCCGTGCAGTTGTCTGATTGATGATAGGTGGCAAACAGAGGCACAAGGAGAGTGACAGAAGTGCTGGTCAGCACCTGACATATTTTAAGATTATAAATGCAAATAGGGAGTAAGTGTGGTGAACTTAACGTATGGAGACAGGTGCTAAAAAGATTTAACCTGTGTGGGACTACATGTAAATACAGAGCGAGCAGCCGGAGCTGGATTGCTCGTGGGTATAGAAGGCCTGAATAAAAAAAAAAAAAAAAAAAAAAGTTGTTGGAGAGGAGAAGTAGCAGTGACTCATGGAGTGTTATATAAGTGAGAAAATGCATTAAATAGATTTAACATTTTTAACAAGTGAGTGTGGAAAAGCAAACTGAAATAGTGTCATTAGTGAAGAAAACAGCAACTTTTGAAAAATAAAAGCAAGTGGTGACCTTCACATCTTCGAAAAAAGAAAGTGCTGGCTGTACAGATATAGAGCGCTAATGGCAGTGTATCACCAAAAAGTTCCACAAGGAAAGAAAAAAAGAGAAGAAGTGTTGCAAGATAGATTAAATCTCCAGCTAGCTGCACAAATTAGGAGTCAGCTAAAGCAAAGACCTTAGCATGACTGATTGAAGTGCTGGCTAGCTGCTGCATCTCTCATGATGAAGATAATGTGAGGGGGGGGGAGTCTCACTGACCACAGAGAGAGGAGACACAGTCATAATGAGACTGAAGCGCCTGACAGATAGCGTGTGATTTGATTAATGGCATAACAGATTAGCAAAGTTACAGCGCAGTAGCCCTCTTAACACACTCATTAATATGCATGCTATGCTACATTATAGCATCTTTAAAACTGATAGTGGAAAAAAGGAAAGTGCAGCTACATGGAATTAAATAAAACAAAGAAAAGAATGTTCGGTCTTATCGGGTGGGTGGTCACTTCATAGTGATGGGCTGAGTTGAGTCAGCTCTATTGGGTATTTGGACGTATGGACATCTAGTATAAGTGTTCAGTTATCTGAGTTATATCCTTAAAACCAGTGGTGAGGTTACACTTGAACCCTTTTGAGCCTGTGGACTGACATTTTTACTGTTAGCATTCATTAGCTTTGTGTCAATAAGTCAGTGCATACATGTCAGCTCTATAATAAAGATTCATTTACTCACCTCATTTGCTACCTCATGAAACATTGGCAAAGATTTATTTTATGTATATTATCATGTTTTTTCTTCTTTGTTTGCATTAGTTAGATCCTAACTGTCTATAATCCTCAATGCTCTTTATCTTGTGCATGCTCATGTTTGTCGTCACAAGAGGCTGGAAAATATATCATCCTGAAGTAACTCAGCAGCACCTCTAGTGGTTATAAACTCCATGCAGAACGTTTAATGCTAGTGTAGTTCACACTTCTTCCTGTAAGGGCTAGGATTTTAACAGACTAGGGCTAACAACAGTTTATGAGTGGTGTGTGACTGAGGGATAGTTTAACCCTGTATACACAATAGGACAATGCGTTGGTCAGATGTGTGGTGTGCACCAACAATCCATCCATCAAGCATTCCTTGATTTTACTCTCAATTCACTTGTGTTTAATCTCTCTCCACTATTTTTAGCTACCATGGCAACAAGTCGCACACATCAACACCTAGATGGGCACCAGATTGATCACTCAGTGGCCTGGTAGTATCGTTTTCTCTTCTCCTGCAGAGAATGGGCTGCTGTAAGTGCAGAGCTTCATCTCACTATTCTTCAGATGTTAAAGGGCTGACCTTATGTTAGACAGAAAATTAAAAAGTGAAAGCAGATCAGAGGTGTTGCCATTCCTAATTTGCGAAAAGGTTATTATTATTCCTAAAAAATGGCCCTGAATATGTTCAAAAACTCAGCAAACTCGTCCCAAAACTCAACCCAAAATTCAACCCCATGAAAATTTTATCATATCTGACTGTTGCCAAAAATGGGCATGGCCAAACACGTCAGCAGCGCCACCTAGTATAAAAAATGGTTCCCTGTTTGATCTACATGAAATTCAATACACACATATCTTATTGAGATGAGGAAAAAAGTCTCATAGGTATACTCAGAAAACTAACCAGAAGTCTACCATTTTGAAAAAAAAAATCTTGCTAGAGTAAATTGCAAAATCTAGATAAAGTTGTTATGGTTTTCAATTTTGAAAAAAAAAAAAAAAAAAAAGGTTCAGCATTTTACACCCTCACGAGGCACTACACCTCTCCACTGCAGGCTGAAATTCTTTTAAAAGCAGAGCCAGTCCCACACTGACAGAGGAAACATTAGGCCTTTTAAACTAAGAACTAATGCCAATAAAACCAGACTGGGTAGTTAAATGAGCAAATAAAATATGAAAAGAAGCTCAAATTTAATGGCAGCTTTTATACTGTTTATATGCCGTGGTAGTTTTACAGGGATCTTTTCTGGATATACATTTTGTTAAAGATCAGTGTACCATAAAAAAACTTTTCTGTCTCTGTGTCATGAACTATTTCCTCAAGATTTTGTGGTCATGTTGACATTGACCGGGTACAGCATGCATCCATTGTTAATAACTGATGTAGTGTTTACTTCAATACTGTACCTGATTTCAATTTCGTTTTTTAATACCGTTGTGTGTGTGTGTGTGTGTGTGTCATATGACGCCTGGCTTGTCCTGAATAAGACTTGAATTCGGTTTGTAATGGTACTCATTTAGAACACATCTTGAACAGCAGATAATAGCCCGTCCCAGAGTACAGAATGACTCCCATCCAGCGTCACCCTCTTTTCATACAAATGTATGTCCGTCACTCACTCGAGGAGGAGAAATGATCCAGGTAGCATTCTTTCATTCGTTTCTTTTGACACCAGTATGTTTTTTTCAAGAGCCAGTCTAAGCAGGATGAATAATAAATCCACACAGTTCTTGGGACTGAAACCCTGTTCTATAGGAGAGGGTGGGGAGGGTGGGATGCTTCACTTTTGTTCCCATGTAAATCTGTCCCGATCGACGGTCAGCCTGTGTTGTACGGGAAGAGGGAGGTATGAGCACTGCGAATGAATGTAACGCAACGTGCCATTTTTCTGACCTCAAAAATCGCAGCAGAAACATCAACAACCAAACCTCAGATTCATGAGAGGTTTTTTTTTTTTTTTTCGCGAGCAGTCTGGAAACTACAGGTGGATTTGTTCCTTGAAACAAAAGGGGTTTGGGGGTGGGGTTGGGGGACTATGCGAGCAGGTCTGGTATTTGTATTGTAGATTATTTGTCACTTGTCTTTCTTTCTGGTTAAATAGTAATTACTCTTCTGGAGCACAATAAATGATTTTAATATGCTGATATGTTTTTTTTTTCTTTCCTCTCCCGAGTCTTTATTTATATCTGTGGCTGTTGCTAAGTTGACTAATTTAATCGGAGAAGAACACGTCAAGTCTCACAAACAAGTAATTACCCCGGCAATTTAGTGGTGGCTAGATTAAATTTGTTTTCTGTGACTGAGAGCTGAACAACGTTTGTCGTCAGCAGCATGCATATTAAGAGGGGGCAAAAAAAAATGGCTGTCAAATTACACCTTGCTGTTTACGGGGAGGCTACACACTAAAAAAAGAAACATACGGCTCGAAAATAATATTTACGTTTTCTGCTGTTCTTTTCACATGCATTTCGTATCGTTTCAGGAAAACTGAATTGTGTTGCATTTTGCATTATGCTGCTCTCTCACCATTCTTATCACATGATGGAGGAATGGTCAGCATCTCATATATGACCTCACTGGTAGGACATTCACTGGGTCTGGTGGTACTTGCCTATAAAAAAGTCACCAAAGGTCATCTGAAGGGCACTGCATGGTCAGTAAAAAGGGGCAGAGGTACCTACAGGTGATGGGTCATTTTTCTCCATAAGGGGTCTTGTCACTCGTTTCAGCTTTGACTCTATATATAAAATTGTTCTGATATAAAAATGTGATTACATTTATGTGTAGAATTTGGTTGGCTATACACATAAATACAAATTGTAATAGTTTATTTAGAAAAACGTGGTTAGGTTTACATTTAAATTAGATTAAAGACTAGGACTCTTGGTTAGATACATTCCTTGCCCTAAGAACCAATTTTTGCCGGGGGGTAGGAATAACAGGGACCCCACCTTTGGCAGCCACCCAAAATGCTATGCACCTATGCCCCCTCCTCTGGGTGATGGACCCACAAGAACTCCAGAACTCCTGATACCTGAGCTCCTCCTGTGAATCAAGTAGAGGTTTTAGGTTTATTGGGGTCTTGTTCACAAGCGACGGAAAAAAGGGAGCGGAATATTGACTTGACAGGTCAATCTGCTCAGACAAAGCTGAGCCAAATGGCAAGACTCTTATAGGTCAGTCTAAGTTTCGACCCTAATCTATGGCCATGAGCTATGGGTAGTGACCGGAAGAATGATATCACAAATACAAGCGGCTGAAATTCCTCTGCAGGAGGGGCTGGTCTCTTCCTTAGAGACTGGTTCAGAAGCTCGGTCGTACGTGAGGAAGTCATTGTAGAGTCGCTGCTACTCCATGTTGAAAGGGGCCGGTTGAAGTGGTTTAACATCTGGTTTGCATGCCCTGGGAGGATGCTCCAGGGGAGCTGAAGGAGGTGGCCAGGGAGAGAGGGGTCTGGGTTTCCCTGCTTAGACTGCTGGATGGATGGATGGACACTTGGTTGGTTAGTAGAAGTAAGGGTTACAACAAACTTACATTTTAAACACATTTAGCTATAAAAACATGTTGTTGGATTTTTATTTAGAAGTCAGTCATACTTCTGTGAGATCAGCCTGTCCAGTTAGGATCAACACTGATTGTGAATCAGTTTCAGCTGCTGTTGTGCAAATGGAACAGACAACAGGTGGAAATGAGAGGCAGTTATCAAGACAGCCCTATAAAGGAGAGGTTCTGCAGGTGCAGACCACAGACCATTTCTCTGCTCTCATCCTTTCTGCCTGATGTTTGATCACTTTTGCATTTTGTCAGTGCTCTCAGCCCTAGAGGTAGCATGAGGCGGTGTCTACAACCCACACAAGCTGCTCAGGTAGTGCAGCTCATCCAGGATGGTACATCAATGAGAGCTGTGGCGAGAAGGTTTGCTGTGTCTGTCAGCACAGTGTCCAGAGCATGGAGGAGATACCAGGAGACAGGCCAGTACACCAGGAGACATGGAGGGGGCCGTAGGAGGGCAACAGCCCAGCAACAGGAACCGCTACCTCCTCCTTTGTGCAAGGAGGAACAGGAGGAGCAAAGGCTCTTAAATGAGACCACCCTAGTATGTGGACCCTTTATGTTAATGGTGCTTCTCCTGTCAGAACACTGTGTCATACACTCTTTCATGAGAGTTTGGTTCGGTTTAAATTGTTTTTTTTTTTCTTGGGGGGGGTGGGGGTATTTTGCAAACTATTCACTATTTTGCGTAACACCACCTTGTTCACGGTCACTAAATATTTTACAGATTTTTACATCTCAGTGTGTATTTACTCTTCTTTCGTGTTATGTTTTTTTAAAATTGCTTCCTAGCCTTTTTTTTACATGTAACTCAATGCTTTTGAGCCAGCTCGTGACATTTAAATTATGAACAGTGAAAAGAGAGAGATGTTATTGTTAAAATATTACTTACAGATAGATTTAGTCCAGGGCTCACTCTGAATTTGGCTGCAAGAGCTTGGCACACACACACACCTGCAGCATATTCAAAGGGAGAAACACAACAAAATAATGCAACACTGCAATTTGCAGAGACATACACATGTTGTATGTCATAACCTGAAGAAGGTCAGGTTGATTCCTTGCAAAGAAAACTCTGATGCAATTTGGAAGCAACCAATTTTCTACTGTCAGTCAGGCTCCTGTTTGTATCCAGATATGAACACATACCTGGCGCAGAATACTGTGTGAAGTTTTAGAAGACGCAGCATTGGATTTACAACAACAAAACAAAGAAAAAAGAACGTCAAACACAACAAGGTGTTTCTTTGTTTGGGACTTTCTACCCATGATGACATTATACATGTGTGAAGACTGTAAATGATAAGGGAAATCTGTAAGATTATTAATTAAAGATTGAGCTGCAGCAGGTGCTGCTGATGATCAGTCCTGACTTGATCATCAGCAGGTGTACAGACCTTTATAAAAGTAGACGTTTTGGCAGTTTGGTTCAGGCGTGTGCTAACACAATGACAAGAGGGAAAGACATAAACAATGGTGTTAGAGAAGCAACTGTTGCTGCACATCAATCTGGAAAGACTGGACCAAATTTGTATCCACAGTGATGTGAGAGAAGGATGAAGTCAACAGACAGTATTCGGTAAAACAGAGCAATCTTTCTCTGTGTTACTGATGTACATCATCATTATGCAAGATTGAGATCAACAATAACGCATAAATAAAGAGTCTAATTTGCTCCTTGATTTATTCATTATATTGTATTGCTCTAATTTCACATAACACTCTTTTAATCTTTAATGTCTATGTTCTTATTTTGTTTACATGTTGCTTCCTGTAATGCAAATGAAGGTCCCTATATCATTCTGTATTGTTCAATATTTTATGATAATATTTTAATATTATATTTCCAGCAGTGATGAGTTGAGTGCTACACATTAACCATGTTGCTGTAAAAACTCAGAGAAGTGGTTCTTTGCTGAAGGACCTTAGGGTCTGTTTTTTGTACCTTGGGGTTGCAGCACTGCTTTATGCGTCCTCTGATCTTAACAAGTACTCACACACACACACACACATAAAAAAAGAACGACTGGCATTTTGTTTTAGTACTAATTGGAAATCAATCGGAATTCATCCTCCTTGGAAAACGCTGACATTTTCCCGCTCTTTGCCAATGATTAGAAACAAATTATGCCAGAGACTGACTGACATTTGGAGAGCAGGCGGCTGTTTGGAGTAAAGTGTAAAGGATCAACAGAGCATGTGTTTATGCTCTCTGTTGCAGCTACCATGCATGTGTATGTGTGTGTGTGTGTGTGTGCGTGCATACATGTATTTGTCTGACCAAGGGCACTCAACACTGTGGGCCGCTCAGCTGGAGGGCCCTGTAGGAATAGCTTGATAAGGGGTGGCTTATTTACCATAATAATGCATCTCATCTCTGCACATCAAACACTCCTGCCTGGTCTGATAACCCGCTCTTCAATTTAGCACAACTGTTTGATCTAGCTGTGCCGCCGCTGTCCCAGGGCCATTGTTGCAAACAGTTGGGGTAATTGCTCTGTAGCTAAGCAGTGTTTCACAAATAGGACAGTTACATCATGTTGCACCTATAGTGCTGAACATCACTTGATTGTGTAAAGCTGAAGATGACGTGTGGAAAAAGTAAACAATGTGTATGGGTGGGTGGTAATATAAGGCTTTTTTTTCAGTGGACCAGTCATGGCCTGCCGAAATACTAGTAGTAATGGTCAATAGTGAGAAATAGCAGTTCACTTTTTCCTTTCAAAGATAACAATGGTTATTCCCCAGCATGCTGCATGCTAACTTTTAATTTCCAACAGTGCAGTATTGTAGAGCCTTTGGATAAAATAAGAAAAAGAAAGAAAATAAAGAAAAAAGAAATTAAAATAAAATGAAATGTAATTTAAAAAAAATAACTGAACAGATGTCATGTCTACCCACATTCACCTCTCTTCTATCTCTCTAATATGTCTTAGCAAGCTAAGCTACCTAGTGATTTTCTCAAGCAGCAACCTTCGGGGCTCAGACTTGAAGCCCATGCGGAAGTGTTTTCCCATAGACTCCCACGTTAAAATAGCCGACTTCACAGCAGAAATGAACATGTTTACAGCCTAGTACAAAAAAAAACACTCTGGTCTCAAATGATAAGTTCTCTTCTAGTGTCAACTGTATGGGGGGGGTGCATTTTTTATAACTCACTCGTTTTAATTATATTCAGATTTAAAATTATGCATAATTATAGGTGTTGCCACTTTGAGTGACAGGTGGTTGGAGTTTTGGTGGACTGTGACGCTGCCAACATGGCAGAGTGTCCCGGAGCCTCCCACGAGCCTCAAAACGGCTCTTCAGAAGAAAACAGGTGGTGTCACGCAAGCTCTCTCCATAGTTTTTACTGTCAGCAGTTTTTCTGTTTCATCAAAAACCCAAGTTAAGTTGGTAAGTGGCTTATACATAATCCAAGTTTGGTTGCATGCCTTGGCACACTGACCCTCAGAAGCACATTTGTCATTAATTCTCTCACTGCCAGAAGGGGGAGACAAAGCTTCTAATATATGGCTTTAATATACCATATATATATGCGTAATATTCCGCACTATAAGGCACACCTAAGAGCCTTAAATTTTCTCTAAAATCGTCTGTTCCCGCTGACAAAGGGACGTAGAGGTTTTTTTGGGGTTTTTTTTCCACGCATCACCCACCGTACCTGTTGATCTGCGACTCCATGCGCACCTATCTCACCGCTACTCTGAAAAAATAATGACTCCAACTGCTGGACACTGGTGTAAACAGGGCTTTCAAAGTAAAGCCAGAGACGGTGAACACACCTTTACAAAAACTGGGAGGCAGCGCCGGGCGAGTTACGCCACCATAATGATAAAAAAAATGTGAGAGTATTGTTAAATAGTAGAATAAGGTTCAACTCAACTCACTGTTTTGTTTCCTTTGTTTTGTAGACCATATATTTTAGCATGCCCCTTATAATACGGTGCGCCTTATGGTGCAGAAAATACGGTTTCGTCCTTTTTCTGTGTGCAGCAACTTCTAAAGACTCCATAGAGTCTGCCTGTTGTTTGTAGTTTGTATAGTTACAAGTCAACTGACCTTTATGTACAAATTAACGTGGCCAGAATGCATCTGAATCAGATATTACTTTCTTTGTCTCGTCAGCTGGCCTGTTCTAGTATTCTATCTCTGCTCTGTATTTAAAAGCTGCTTAAATGATGCTGCTTTATGATTGCTGTGAGTCTTTAGGCTGTGTCTGGTCACAATTTCCAGACCTCCCGCCAATCAACAAGGCAGTAAAGTTAGCTGAACTACATTACGGCAAACTAATTTCTGCTGTATTATTTCAGACGGGAAGATTAAAACTGTGACATGATTAACTGAAATTCCCAAGCCACTTATTAGATATCCAAAATTTGCTCTGCTTTGAGGCAGGCAAGTCACACTTTCCCCCTTAACAAGCGCTTTTAATCACTCTTTTGTTCTGTTCCTGACAACACATGCAGCAAAAAAAGCTTTGTTCATAGTCTGTGTTCAATTTAATTGGGATTTGCAGCATTTCTGCATCGTTTGAGTTTGGTCCACTGGATGCTACCCTCAGGTAAGGCAATTATAATCAACGTACTGTCTCTCTCTTGTTCAAGGCCCAGCCTTTTTTTTCCTCAAAGAGCTTCTTTTACAGACAAAGGAGAAGAAAAACACACACACACAATAGACTTGATCGGAGCTCTGTTTGCAAGTTTAATGATCAAACATTTTTGGATTACAAATAACAGCTGTTCAGTGCGTTTCAGATACTACTTGAAATCTGAAAATTGGGCCTATTATGCAGGTAACATCATCGCTGAGACTATCTTTAGTTATAACAGGAAAATGCCCAGCGATTATTAACATATTTAAATGCAGGCTAACTGAGATCCATTATCACATTTCCTTTTATTTTATTTTATCTGATCTCACCCTGCTGTACAACCGCAGACCCATATTGTTGGAGTTAAGAGCGAGTTGCTGTCAACACAAACGAATGAAGCATTTCTCATGCGTTTCATCCTATGTCTACAAGCGATCAGCATGCCGTGATTGAACTAAACAAATTAAATCTGAGAGGATCTGATGCTTCTCCCAGCCTGTCCGTCTGAATATCTTTGAGCTTAATGAGATCTGGCAGCAGGCCTGTTCCCGTTGTCTCACTGGAAGTGAAGAAAGTTGGAACTGTCCATAGTAAAGCTAATTTAACAAATCTGACAGCCAGGCTCTGCACCAACAACAGTAGGCTGTTAGAAGCTGCATGGCATGTCTATACTGGCAGCAACCTGAATGATGCAGGGAGGGATCTTTTTTAATGCACAATCAGCTCATACCTGTGGAGTTTATTATATTGTGTGGGAATATATTATTTGCAGCAATATATGAGAATAAACAGCCTTGGGACAGGTTACCGTGCCCCACATACACATACATCCTTTAATAACGTTTATCTTCTGTCCATTCCTCCCAAATTTATGGTCAATACAATTCCTGTTGGCTGTTTAATACAACCTTGTTTGTAATGCACCGAGTGGGCAGGCGTTTAAGAGCGCATCTAACTTGGCACGATTTTATTAGCAATGATTGGCTTTTCATGGCGTCATGTCACCCTTCCTGTATTGTGATTGGTTCGGGGGCGGGAGCAGGTGGTCGAGCAAGGTGAAGGTGAGCGAGCAGAGCCGCATGTGCATCTACGTGAAGTTTAGAGGAACCTGACAGAGAAGAAAGATGTGAATGTGGATAAAGCCATTTTTACACGCTGTTGTGTGTCGGACTACAGAACAGATACGTGTGTGTGTGTGCGCATGTCTGCCCAAAGGACGGTGGTGAAAGTTGTACGCTTAGTAGTAGCCCTCATGCTAACAGGGTTAGCTAGCCGCCGAAGGCAAACCGGAGCAACAAACTGGACCGGGAAAAAGTCTGGCAACGCTCTTCTCTGACAGCCATGGACGAATGTAGATCTTCAGAAGTGACGTTCATCGATGTTAAGGGACTTTAGCAGCATCGGTTAGCTGCGCTGCAGCCTGGAGGTAAATTGATTTACACTTGGATGTTCACTCTTCTGTGTGAGTACTCAGCTTTTAATGTAATTATTTTGAATTAGGCCCCTCTGTGTGTGTATATTTTAATTATTAATTTAAACGGTTCACAATGTATTTATACACTATGAACGTTTTAAGTTACTTACAGGTAGGAGATTTTTATTCTGATGCACTTTTTGTTAAATTAGTGTAACTCCTCTTTACAATCCGATAGCAACCAATTAGTTCGGCAGTTTTGCATTAAAACGAAGAATATTAATCCTGTGTGGAAGCTATAAAACACTAAAAACATCAGCCAATCCTCTGGGACTACCCTGCGTGGAGTGTTGTCTGATTGGCTGCTCTCTTCCTGCTCTGCGCGCACCAGAGAGGTACGCGCAGAGCACGTGCATGATGGCCGAAGTAACAGACCGCAGCTCGTCTTCAGGTAATGCGCGTCCATGTGATTGGGAGGCGTGGCTTCGGGGTGAGCTGACTCACTGACTTTTAAAATCTCCTACCCTACCTTCAGTCAGATTTTAACAAATTGTTTTCGGGGAAAGAAGGGTAATAAAACACATCTCCATCCATATCCTTACCTCATTTTTGGAGAAGCACAAATCGGATGGCCTGTTTGCACCATTTGGAATTTACATTTTATCTGAAGCAGAGGAGGCAGTACCTTGAAGGTTATCTCGATTAATATACAGCTGGAGAAATCTAATGCCACTATCAGCTCTTTGCATTAGTCCTGCTTTAGCTGTGCATGCTCCTGTGACAGGGCAGGCTTTCTTAGCAGAACTAACATAACATTGGTAGATTATTTATCGAAAGTAGGGTTGGGCGGTATTAAGGTGCACAGGTAGCGACGGTATCATTTTTAATACCGTCAATAAAAAAAATGCAATGTACTTCTATAGAAGATAAGGATCAAATATTAAACACATTTACACACATACACATTTGATGCCTTGTGTGGTTGAATCTTCAGTTTAGTTCAGTTTATTCACGTACACCGGGGTAAAATGTGGAGGCCGTTTGACGGTGTCAAAATTTGGATACCGCCCAACCCTAATTGAAAGCATTTGTATTATTACCCAAACTCTTTGGATCACAGCCTGTAGTGATCCAAATTGGCCATTCAGTCAGGCTGTACCTCATGTCTCTGATCAGCTGCAACAAATGTAGAAGGCAGCATGCCTAAGAATTGTGGCTGTTCTAAGTTTCACTGCCTTATTTTACTGTTTTTAATGTTTCCTGACTCTTCTCTGGTTCTGCAGCACCAAGGTCATTTTTTTAACCCGCTGCTCCATATATATTCAACATTTATGACAAGTCAGCCTTTTCAGAGGCAGATCATCATTTTCATTCATCATCTGGCAGAACAGTTTAGAAGGTGTTTTTAATTGAAATCCACAAAAAGGTTCAACAAGAAAGTTCAAGTGCCCAAAAGTAGTTTAACTGACCAAGGCTAAGTAATCAAACCTGAATACATATAGCAAGATCTTTATCTGCTGCTTACATTTTATCAAAGTGTGTGCAGTCAGGTATATATCAATATTCTTGGTCTGGAGTCTGCATTATTATCATTGTCTCCCTGGAGAGATTGTCCGGCCATGTATTCTTACGTTTTTAAAACATAATATTGCCTTCATCTTCCCTCCTCACCCTCTCTATAACAGGTGATTTTCCCACTGTCCCAGTGGGGACAATCAAATTAAGTATAAAGACATTTGACATTTTTGAGTTCGAGTGAGTCAAGTTAATAGACTGCATAAAGATGGACAAACCCTCTGTCCCTCATAGATTTTCTGAGGAGTGGTTTTGAAGCTCAGTGTAGTCTCAGGCTGTGCCCATATTGGCACTTTCTGATACCGGCAGAACTCTATGCAAATCTAGACATTGGCCATTGGGTGTGAGGGGAACTGAAGTGGGTGGAAGGTGCCTAGGCTAGGGGTGAATCAAATGTTTGTAAATGGTAATAATGAAATAATATCAGTGATACTGTACATTGCCTTCAGTGTGCTGGTGCAGTGACAGTGGAGTTGTAACATGATCCACGGTACATACTTGGTAGCAGTACATCTAGCTGTGACTTTTGCTATGCTAATAATAATAAAGCATGCTAATTCAGCATGAGCCATGTTTTTTGTTGGATAGAGTTTCTGTTTAGGGCCGTCACAAGTTAAAAGAAGTAGGTGTGTGTCTTTGCAGCTAACATTTTGTGTTTTTTTGAGGTGTAAAGAATTGGATATACACATGCTCAATTGTGCAAAGTATGGTTGCATGAACAAGGTTCAAAAATAGGGTAGAAACAGTTAAATTGAAAAGGAAAAAAACATTTTATAGTTTATTTCACATTAGATAAACCTGGTAAACTTTAAACCTTTCCAGGCCACCATGCAGTTTTGGTTCTAAACTCAACCCTTAAACGGTTCACTTAGAATTTTTTTTTTCATAATTATCTTAATAAAGGGAGCAAACACTCAGCAACAGAGTTAACAAATTAAAATTAATTAATTAAAATTAATTAAAAAGTTATCCACTCCTGTGAGATGTTACTGTTTTATTGATTAGTGGCTGTGTGGAGCAGAGAAAGAGAACAGAGGGTAGTGAGCGGGTTGAGGCTGGTGTGGTCATTCTCCCAAATTGTAATAATAATAGGGGTTCGGTTTGTATCACGGTTCTGAGGTCACGGTTTTCGGTTCGGTTCGGTTCACATTATTGAGGTTTTTTCTACTTTTAACACTCTGGAAATACCAGATGAGCATAAAATACACATGCCATTGAAATATGCTATTTACATCCCGCTCTTTAAGTACTGACGGGACGTTCGGCAGCTTTGCGCACGATTGGACGCAGAGTGGTGTGGGTGTCTGCTCTGCTGCAGCTGAACCTGCTGCGTGAAGCTACAGTGAGAGTGATCGGCTGTGAGTGCGTTGATGCGGGGGAGGAGCTCACGGTCGCTGCTTGTCGAGGACAGTAGCCTGACTGCAGAATGATTTCACGTCAGTAAAATAAAGGGTTTGGAAAGCCGCCAAATGTGGCGAGAGAGACGCCAAGTTGCCAACACTCGTCTCCATGCTGTGGTAAAAACGCCTCTCTGTATTACTTGATGCGCATGTCCAGAACCGAACAGAAAACGCGCCCTCAACCGAAACACGTGTACCGAACGGTTCTGATTTTTTTTCCTGAACCGTCCCACCCCTAAATAATAAACAAATAAATTCTAAAATATAATGGTAAGAGAAGTCACAAATTATACTAACAGTCCAGCACAGTCGGAAGAGACAAATCATATGTTCACTGTAGTAGTTGCTACATGCAGTCAGGTGAATGGGTGATAAAACGTAAAGTAAAAGATCCACGTTTCATTGAAATGAAAGGTAAATAACTAACCTGCTGGATAAGCTTGGGTTTGAAGAGTATGGCTTCTATCTATGATGTGTAATGTTTAACACAGAATTTGACATTTAATTTTGTTTTTCAATACTGTAAAGTAATGAAAAGTTGTACTGTTGGGTACTGGTATTGCTACAGGTGTGACCGGTCACCATGCCTAAAGTTAAAGTAACTTGTTTTGATTATTTGTAGGTTCTTGTAACTGCACAGTGCAGGAAATTGAATGTCTGAAAGTCACCATGTGTGCCTTTTGTTAGAGTCTTGCCCAGGCTTAAAAAGTCAGTGTATGAAAAGCTCACTGTTGCCAGAATATACTACAAAATATTCTTAACCAAACGTAAGTATGAGGAAATAAATGTGTGTGTGTAGTTTAATGTTAGGATGCAGGACTAACTAACATTAAGGTGGGTTTGGTTTAACTTCAAAATAAACAAAAGGCAGTAAACCATATGGTGGGATTTAAATCTTTATTTTAATTCAAGTACAAGTGATGTGATTGTATGTTTAAAGGACTGAGCATTTATACTATCATCGTGCTTTATCCAGATGGTGCCCCATCGCTTCTCAGGTGCGGGGTGTCCAGGCATCATCGTCCGTCATCCGGTGTCAGCATCACACACATCCTCCCAAAGGACCGGATTGAAAAGGTACACAATATCTTTTTCAGCTCTGACTCACAGGTCACCCAAGAGGGAAAGGCGAAGGGAGAAGATGGTAACGATGGCTGGGATGCAGAAAGACAGAAAGGGAGAGGAAGTCCTCATGGAGGAGAGTAAAAAGATGTGATCAGGAAAGCAGCTGAAAGGAGTGTCGCAGAAATGCATGATAGAGTTGAGAGACGATGTGGCACTGAGGCTGATGCATGAGGCAAAAAGTAGCAGTTTATTGCTGCATAGTCACTGCAGTCATTCTGCAGTTTATCATCTAATTCAGTTTATACACAGGGAAAAAAAATTGTAGATGCGAAAAAATGTTTGTTTTGGTGGCGTAAACCCGCATTCTTTCCCTGCAGGAGATGAAGTTCAGGACTTTTTTATGACATTAATAAATGTCAAATCTCAATCTGCTGAAATATTGATTGTCCCTGTTTTAAATGATACAGAATTTTTTCACCCCAAACAAAGCAAAACAAGTAAACTAAAGTGTGGTTTTGAGGTTCCTACCCTTCTCCCTTCACTGTATTACTTCTAAAAAATTAAGGTAGTAGAAGATCACAGTGGAATAGCATTTGTGCGCAAGCTAGCCAAGTTTACCCGGCCAATTGTATATAGCTCCACTGAACTGATAAGCTTTTGATTTTGGATTCAAAATGAGCACATTAACATGCAAGATTAAGGCCAGAATTTAGCGACCAGATCGGAGATGAGTTGCTGTTTTGTGAATGATAACGGAGCATGCTAGCTAAGCTTGGCCAAATAGCTTTAACCTGGGCATGCTGCAATTTTTTCACCATTGTTGATCCGCAAACTTTGACGGGCCAGATCAGGTCGGGGAGGATGCTCAGTAGTGGAGTATTCTCAGTAGTGTTTCTGAGGCAAAGCTCAGAGTGAGCATAAAACTTAATGAAGATGAAAACATGTTAATTCATTTTCTCACATATCAAAATAAAAAATAATAATAGTTGTAACATGTTTATTATTGTTCTTTGATATTTAGATTGAGTTTAAATCATTTTAAATGTACCCACTTGGCATATATCAATAAGAAGCTGCAGGATTTTCAATTAATTTCCCCGTCTTTGCTTTCACAGTCTAAAACTATTCAGATGGATTCAATCACCACGTTAATTGTCATCACAATCTAAACAGAGTGGTGCATTGGATTTTGTTCAGCAGTACTTTATAAAATGTTGCAAAACAAAGACGTGGCGCTAACTTTTTCACTATGCTGCTTGTGCTCGTCTCTTTTGATTAAGCAATTATTTCATGTATCAAACTTGAACAGCAGAACAGAGATAGTCAGATCCCATACAAACATAGACACACTTCAGTTTTAACACTTTTGAATTAAACCAATGTCCAAGCAAAGCTTCAAGGCTCTTGGCCACTCATAAACAGTCGGTGCTTTTGAAAATGTGGACGCCTGATGCTTTCAGTACATTTCTGTCTCAAGACAGAAGGTCACAAGATGTGATGGCTTACGAAAAGTTGACATAATAGGCTTTGGAGCTGTCAATCAGCGGGGTGCTTCAGCTGTGTGTCTCTGATGCCTTTGCAGCAAACCTGAAGGAGGAGGAAGAATAAAGAGAAACAGATATTATATATTTATTTTCCCATCCAGCCAGCTTTTTATTGCGTGCACTCACTTTAGTTTCTAAGGGCTAAGGGATAGCCAGGTCCCTGGGGAGGTTAAGGAAAGGCATACATGTATGCTAGAAAGACAAAGAGCATCAAAGGGAAGAGGAGAGAAGTCAGAGAAAGAGACGGAACATGACAGAGGCAGAGGAGTCATTGCAAGGTGTCTGGGAGCTGTCAATCACAACAGAAAACCGGATAGCTTGCTCTGAAGCGACCCGCAGAGTGAGAAGTGGAATGAAAATGAGGAGTTGGTGCCTCCTGCCGCAAACAAATGCTCTCTAAATCTTTCCAATGAAATTATTGAATTGAAACAGACTTGTGATAGATGTGGGTTAGTGCAGGTCGGGTGAAACACAGGCGATGATGAGAAGATGTGGAGAAGGGAGTCGATAGTTTTTTAACAGTTTTCTACACTGTATGATTTATAATGATAATTAACACTTGTGACGCTCTTACCACCAGCAACAGAATGTTTAGACCTTTTTGTTTCCTCGAGCTACAGATTAACCAGGTAATCGATAAAAGTCTCAGGGGCATTGGTTCCATGGGTTGCCTATTAAGTTTTTATCACCAGTAAAATTTAACAGCGCATTTTCTTTATTCTTAGTTTTCTTCTTAATTTGTTTTTTTGTCCTGCGCTTCCTCTATTTTCATTAACTGTGTGGCTCCATGCCAATCTCTTCTTAACTTATTTTTCACCATAAAGTTCTTTTTATTTTTGATCCAAATTTATAGAATTTTTTAGAGCTTACTTTATCACTAATTCCGTTTCTTTGCACTCATAGTTTTGAGTGTTTTTAATGTCTGGCCAATGCCGTAGTTGATGACATAATTATGACATGACATAATATTCATAATTTGATCAACAATCACCTGAGAGCCTCCACCACTGTGCCGCACTATGTCTACGCAGCCTCTCCCTCCAAACAGCTGAAAGTCTTGGTGTGTAATTTCAGTAAACATTTGCCGTTATTTTCCAGTCTACAAGTAATGCACTGGTATTATTTTCAACCGTTCAACCCTTTTAATGAAAGCAAAGTTGCAAAAAATGCAAATTGTGAATCGCCATACCCAAGGTGCAAACCCTGTTTTAGCATGGCATAGCAACCACTTCTAATTCTTCAAATCATTTTTAACCAGTTATCTTTCTGTTCATTGTACCACAACTAGTTTTTACGACATACTGTACTCAGACAAACAGTGACCCCCAGATTTACACAGGAAGTGTTACGGAATCACCCGGAAACTGCAGTGATACGCTTCTATTTTCCACACACAGAGTATTTACACTAGACACGTAGGTGCTTTGTGTGTATGTGTGTTGATGGAGTAAACAGAGGTTTCAGTAACGTGCTCTGTTATCCAGCCTGATACATGCAGAGAGGACACTAACCGTCCGGTGAACAGGCAGATTACTACATCAGTTTGTGGATCCTGCAGGATACACTACGCTTCAAAAAAGCTTCAGAAACACTTCAGAAAAACACATCTGGTGGGGATTGATGTCGCTCCAGAGATGCAATAAAAATGTGCCGCTCTGCAGGGCTTCTGTAACACTTCTGGTGTAAATTCCGAGTAAGTAGTGCACATTGAGCTTTAAGCAGTTTACTGATTCTAATCATTTTTATCTCGTTTCGCAAAATACAAGAAGAACCATATTAAGTTATGGCCCCGAACTCCTAAATGTTTCGGAAGGTGGGATGTAAAGTGTGCAGGACTGGCACCCTGTGTTGCAGGACATGCACATCCATTGTTTAGCATTTTTATGTTGTCAGTGCAGCCTCAGTGTTATATTTCAGCAACTTATAAAAACTTTGTCGTGGGATCTGTGTCCTGTTGGCATTGTCACCCAACGCACAGCAGCTTTTAGACATTTTTCAGTCTCTTTTCCTAGTACATCAAAATAATGAGCAGGCACTTTCATGTCATACAAAGGCAATGGAGAGAGATGGATTGTTTTTCCCTCTGGTGTGGGGCTTAGATGCAGTGGCATAGCACAAAAGCTCTGGATAGGACTCAGTAGTCCACCCACATCTGAAGGATGGGGACATTTTTGTTGTACACATTGTTTTTCTTCTATCAGACAGTGGCACATTGCTCTTTGAAAGATACGGTGAATGAAAGGTGAGCCATTTTGTGACACTGCTTTGCTATTGGTAAAGGTAGTCATGGCATCAAATTGACCACTCTGCAGTAGTTATGGCCCATTTTGCACTTTGGAAACTAACAGAGGTGACCTGAAGATGCGGCGTTCATAGTGGTGTTATACCATGATCCCTGTGTAATTTCATTGTAGCTCTTAGATAGACCGTGACATTAAAGCCTCAAAATAGTCTTGTTTCGTTTAGTACAGTGGCTCTAAGCTAATGCCCCTTGTTTATTTCTCACTGCTTTCAACAACCTCATTCACTTAGCAGCAAGTTAGTTCAATAGTGTCACAGCTCAAAACCTTTTTTTGCAGTCATGTTCAAAATCTGTACATAAGCAAATGCCCCAAAAAAACAATCTGGAAAGACTTATAAATCCATTTCAAACTATTTAGAGTTCAATGTTCTACAGAGAGAAAGATTATTCAGTCTTTCATCGATTATAGTGTGTACTATATGAAATATGATATACTTTTTCCTACTGACCCAAGTGGCCACCATGGTGCTGTATAGAGTCTTTCTGTGCCAGTGCTTGTTTTTTTTTTTGGATATTATTGTATTTCTTGTCCTATACCTCTAAGGCCTCAGCTTTTTCCTCAAATTATAGCTGGCTCAGCCTGTAAAAAAAAGTGGAGATTCAGCATGTAAACTGAATTAACAAGCTCTCTAAAAAGCTTTATTCACTAGAGGGAAGGAGGACTTCACTTGCTTTTGATTATAAAAAACAAAAAAACAGTATAGCAAGTAGGGCATTCACGAATACTGAATTTTAATATTCAGCAAATTCTTACCAAAAGTCGACGAATAGTCGAATATTCGCAAGAAGTTTTTTTTTTTTAAATCTATGCGCCACCGATGCTGCCAGTGGTGGTCATTGTGGTGGTTCAAAACCTCTGAATGTGCCTCAGACTGTTTGAAATACAAGATCAACAACGGATAAAAAATTGATACCAATAAACATAAATGTCCACAGGTTACATTAAGTTTACAGATGTAATTATTGAAATAACACATACATTACAAAATCGTCAGGTTAACAGAAAATATAGATTATGTTGTAAACAAAAATGTAAAACTTAGCCTACTCACCACAGTGCAACGCCATAAGGAAAGTGTAAGAAAAAAAAACATTTTCCAGTGAGCTACAAACAGTTATTTGCGCATGTCAAAGTCCTCCTCTTTAATAATCTCTTTATTTTTTTCAAGAAAACAAGGGCATCCACCTGAGCTGGGTGTAAAGTTGCTCTCTGACGGGTAATCGTGTTCCCAGCCAAGGAGAAAACTCTCTCACTTCGGGTGCTGGTAGCTGGGATAGCCAGGTAGGTTCTGGCCAGCTTTGCGAGACGGAGGAAAAGCTTCTCCTTGCGCGCCCACCACTGCAGAGGGTTGCTGGTTGTGGAGATGCAGGTTACCTGGTAATATTTCTCTACCTCCTCTGGACAGGTGCTGTCAGTCCTTACGTTTTTACTGGTGTAATGAGGTCCAAACAGTTCGTCAAAATCACTTTCGAGTTGAGTTTTTTTATTCATGGTGTTCTTCTGTTTTTTTGTCCACTTCTCTGTCTGCTGTGTCATCATCGGCACCTACGGATAAAATCACAGCCAGACTGCCGTTCATGTTTGAGTTCAGAGTGAATGCAAGTTTAGTTTATTTTACAAATATGTTAAAGACGAAGGCACGAAGTTTAACCCTTTTTAACAGCATGGAAATTATTAAATAATATTTACCTGTAGTGGCAGGCTGCCTTCATCTCCCAGGTGTCGGTGAGATAATGCGCTGTCACCGTAATGTGACCGTAATTATCGGTCACCGACTGATAATCTTTATCAACATGGTGTGTCTTAAGTCCAACCGTACATGCCATGTCTGCAGTGTCTTTGCCAAGTTTGAATTATATAAGGCTATATGTCAGTCAGTCGCAGCTTTCAGTTCAAACGTATGGAAGTCAGCCTCTCCACATGGTCTCTGTGAAGCTTTCTCTGCAGACATTCTGGCTGCAGAGGCTGATCTGACAGGGAGGATGTTGCAGGATAGCTGGATAGCTAAATAACAAGCTAACTATCTCACTGAAGTGACCCCACAGATCAGATAAAGATATACAAAGATATACAGGAGCGAACCTGAATATGTACTATAGACTTTATATAACCCAACAGCTGCTTTTTTAAGCTCCCAAGCCTAGCAAACTCTTCCTTCCACCCTTGTCATGGTGACATGCTGTCAGACTTTGATAATTTCAGTTGTGTTGCATCGGCTGCCACTATTTTAAAATGTTTGTTGTTGCTACTCGGTTGCTAATTGACATGTGCAACTGTTAGAGATAGTAGTGAGGAAATGAGATTCAGTGTTTCCCACAGACCAGGTAGCAATATGTGGTGGCACCTTGGTGCTAGTAAGAGAGTGACGTGGTGTTGTAACGGTGGGTGGAGTCGGTCATCAGGGTTTTTGCAGAGTGTGTGCAGGAAGCAGGATTCAACCATACACTTTCTGGAGCTGCTATAGGTTAAATATACACCTGCACATCTAATGACAACTTTAAAGTAGGGGTGGGCGATATGGCAAAAATTTAATAATTTAATTATTAATTTAATGATAAAATCACGATCTCGATTTTATCACGATTTGTTTTTACATTGACACTAATTTGCATGTTTCCGTGTAAATGACTTAAGGTAGCCTTAAGGTAGTCACTTCTCAAAAATTATCAGTAGATTTTAAAGGCAAACAACAAAACAATGATAACGTGCACTCAGTATTAGTTTTCAATAAACATGAAAATTTAAATAACAATTACAGAACAAAATAAAGTTTTATTTCAAATAGGTTAAAAAGAAAACTAATGTAATTCTTTTAAATATTATTCAACAGTCAGTCCTCAGAGCTGCTGACGGCAGAAACAGCAGCGAACCTGAGTATAACGAGCAGGTAATGTTCAGAGAGGTGGGCGCGTACGTGCTCGTAGCATTATAGTACATTCGTATACACACGGCCCTTCCACTGCGACACATGTCGTGCGCACACACACACAGGCTTAGAAGGCGCGCCGCTGCTGCCGGCAGAAACGGCACCGGACATAAAGGTGGAGTTCGTTTTCTTTTCGTTTGTGTCTGCAGCCCGCCACGCATTGGGTTATGTATTATATGTAGTAACTTCTGGAACACACAAGGTGAAATCTATTTTGTATGACAAATCCAACTAATAATTTACAGGCATCTTATTTTGTCATTCATTTGTCAACTTTAGATTAGTTTTTCTACTGCTAGACAGTATGTCCCTGTATTGAGCATTGCAGCTGCAGCATTTAGAGAAAGCCTATTCACACACGTGAGGTGTTGCTGCAGTATTGATTAGCAGCTGTGCAGCAGAGAGGGACAAAAGCGTGTGGAGCGTGTCTTTCTCCCACACAGTAATTATTAAATAAATTCCAGAACACAAATGCTAAGCTGGGTCACCGGTCATACTTTTTAGGTCTGTTTTAGTGTGAGGGAAATAATGATCGAACAAAGTCTACTTTCATGTAATCACTGTAGCAGCTGCAGCCTGGTAAATGAAAAACTTCCAGCTACACTTTGAAATCTGCAGGTACTGAATTAACCAGTTGGATAAACTTGAGATCATGTATTTTCTTGCCCTCTATGATGCTGCTAGTGTAACATTTTAAAGGTAGGGTAGGAGATTTTGAAAACTCAGTGAGAGTCAGCCAGATTTTGAAAGTAAACACACGCCCTGTTCTCTTGGAGCTCACCCGAAGCCACGCCTCCCAACCAGTCTGTGACTTCGGCCATCATGCACGTACCTCTCTGGTGCGCACAGAGCAGGAAGAGAGTGACAACCAGCCAACTATATGTGCAGGGGCGCCTCATAGGATTGGCTGATGTTTTTAGCGTTTTATAGCTTCCACAGATGTTTAATATTCTTCGTTTTAAAGCGAAACTGCCAAATTAATCGGTTGTTATCGGATTGTAAAGAGAAGTTACACTAATTTAACAAAAAGTGCATCAGAATGAAATCTCCTACCCTACCTTTAATACAATAATGTATTGCTACTGTTGAATAGCAGCATTGAATTTCAGGTTCTTAATGTGAACACTTGTGTCCTCTTTTGTACTGTAAGCCTTTTTAATGAAGGACAGTGATGCTACCACCATGCTACTCAAAAATCTAGCATACTTCCACTGCTACATTCCACCTACTTCAAAAGAGACAATGTGATTTTGAAAAAGGTCATAAACTCACAATCCTGATAATGAACATTCTTCAGAAAGGCCACCATCAAAGTAACAGTTTAGATTCAGTTTTGAATCTGCACTCCATTCCGGTATGCACAGTTTGCACTCATTCACTCTGTGGCTTTGCCGGGCTCGGGCTTGCGCTCTGGGTTGCGTGATGAAATGAGTTTTGATTAGATGAGATGTTACAGAGGACTTATTTTATTTCTGTGTTCCAACTTCATGAATAAGTTATGTTAAAACATGTTACACATGCATGTCATTGACACAATAGAGCTGTGTGTGTACGCACATTTGAATAATGTTGGGCTGTAAACAGGTTTGCTGTCAATCAAAATGTCAGACTCGGGCTGGGTCGGGCCTAACTTTTAAGGCACGATTACAGCTCTACCTCTTTAAGTGTCTTTTATGTTTTTAAAATATATATATTATATATTTGTTAGGACAAGTTTTGTTTTCCCACGTCAACCGACAACTGAAGATTCAATAGGTTGTACATCTGCCTACAACCTCAGCACACCAGCTGGTGTTAGGACTGCTTAACCTTACATCACTGCATACACTGAGCTTAGTAGAACAGCTGCCCAGCATTGCATATTGCTTCTGGGAGAGTCCACACCTAGCCATCGTGAAAAGAGAAGGCACCCAGGCTCCTATCTTTGTGACCATTGAGCTCTGCTCACATTGCGAAATAGGCTAGGACTTTCTCACACCTGCACATTGATAAGGGTTGATGTTATAATTTCCATTTAAAACATACATTTATCCAATGTATCTGTTTATCCATATTTACTCTGTAGATATTCTCTTATAAATACTAAGTTTCTGAACTGTGTAGGCACAAGCCAACAGTTTGGTGCCGCCATCTGAGCCTACATTTATAATTTTTATTGTTTCCAGTAGAAAAACTTGGCAGCGGAAAACATGACCGGCTGGTTTTCAGTTTACCGGACAAGTATTATCATGTGTAACTTTTAATATAAATACTGCACAGGGCTGCGCTCTTAACATGATACAATTGTAAAAACCAAAACGCATCGGGACTGGCTCATACCAGTTTAATAACGCGGTGTGCTGCCAGCATGAAATTTAAAAAAAGTCAGTTCGCTATATGCGTTTTTAACAGCTTCAATAAAAAATATATTACTGAAAAAGATTGCACGGCAGCGCACGGTATTTACGTATACCGGGGTAAAATGTGGAGGGTATCAAAATTTGGATACCGCCCAACCCTAGTCCCAATAGAAATGAGTGCAAACTTTTATCCTGAAGTATAATCCCACTACAGAAACTTAATTCAACTACGGTAGTAATGCTACTGGCCATCATTGCTGGCACCCAGGTCAAAGCCCAAATTTTAGAGGTCATATAAATCATTTATTTCATGTTTTATGCCTGTGCGTTTACTGTGATGCTGCAGTTTTTGGATAAATATGGAGTGGCCCACAGTTCAGACAGCAGGTTAACGTGCCCTGATTAAAACCTTTTCTTCATTTGTAGAGCAGTGAATCATTATATGCAGTTTTTCTCCTTTCTTCAGTATGTGGACAGCTCTCATTACAGCAGACTCTCCCCTTTGTTATGATCGTTATAGTTTTTATTACAGATCATTAAATTGTTTTGCCATTTAAAGAGGAACACTGGCTCCATTGATGTCCATTAGTGTAAAAAGCCAGTCAATGCCAAATGTAACACCCTGACCTTTATCCTGTTTATGGACCAATGTAGTGTATCAATAAGACAAAGGGAACAGTGGGCAGAAATTATTGGCTTATTGGATGTAGTATACACAAGTCATTTAGATTCTGTTTTGCTGCTTGCCTAATTTATGGTTACAGTTTGGATGGTCCCATTAACCGGGCTGCTATCTTAGAATAGTCAATTTTTTAATGGATTGCTATTCTATATTTCAGGAAAGCATAAATATTCTAACTCTTCTAAATTAATGAGAGATGTTGGTGTTATTGATTGTGGAAGGAAGTAGCTTGTCATGGCAATTAAAGGGCCTATGATTTACATTGAAGTCATGACCCTAAATGAGAAAGAGATAGCCCTTTTCCTGTGTTGCTTTATTCTTTCAGAACAACAAGAGAGCTGTAGTGTGCAGGTACACAGCGTATAAACCGCAGCTCTACTTCAGGTCCTATATTAGCAGGCTACCACAAACAGCTTTGAGGAATTGTTAAGTTAATAGGATTAGGTACAGCAAGTTAGACCTCCATGTTAAAGTGCTTTAATACCAAATAGCTTTGATCTGTTTAGCCAATTCCTCCATTTTTGTCCTACTTGATATACCCTCTTAGACTGATTTCATATGTTTGGACAACATGTAAACCAACATTTTGGACAAATGCTGGTTCTCAGTTTATACAAGAGATAAAGCACTGGCTTTCACCAATGTCATTTATTTGATGAGGCTAGATCCCTATTGTGACCAAATTGTCACTTTGAACAGTGTAGAGCAGGGGTATCAATCTCAAATTGAAGAACATAGGAGACATTGTCTTCCTATTAAGGGGCCACATAGCAGTTTTTTGGGAAGTGGACATTTTTGCCCTTAATGACACGAGAGGGAAGTAATTTATAAGGCAAAGGGTTTCAGGCAGTTTGTCGAAGTATGGTACCCGTGGAAAGGTGCAGTTGATGCGGCTGCGATAAGCAGTCAGTGCAAATGGCACACACACACTTGCACAACCAAGATGGCACAAATGAGTGCAATGAGTGACCTGCCATGCGCCTTTGTAGGCAGATAATTAAAATCAAATGACTCTGGCTTGAGGGCAACAAAACTTGATCGGGGCATTCCTACTTTCTGTTAAAAAAGATAATTTCCTGGACTATTCTGCAATGACAGTAAAGTTACATCAAGACTTCATCAGTGCCTACCACCTAACTACTTGTAGACATTATATTGTTGTAGATGTATTTGTACTTGTTTATTCTTGTTTACCTCTTGGTATCCACTCAACATAGATTTTGCTGTTTCCTTTAGAGTATGTTGACAAAAAATGTAATGCTGACTACGTGATGCCACCTGCATTTACAATACAACCTAGACTTGTGGGTAAGAATGCTCAGAGAAAGGGCTTGGCCAGCAACAAAAATGATGGCTCTAGTTTGTAGCCTGTGAGCTGAAAGTCAGCTCTTTTAGTACTGGTGAGACAGTAATGATGTAACCTTGCCTGGAGGAGGTCGGTGAAAACTCTTTGACTTTGTCTTGAGTTGAAGAGATCCTCATCCGAAGAGACAAGGAAATGATTCAAACCCTGTGCTTCATTTAATGCAGGCGTGATTACTTACACGCTTCTACAGTTTGACCCTCCCCCATTATCCAAGAAGAGCAGGTCACACACACCTCCGCCAAACAAAAGTAATCTGAGGCTCCAGTACCGATTAGCTGATTGTGGAGTTTTAATTAAAGCTTTCTTCCACATTAACAGCGTTTGTTCTTTTGCCGATAATCAGTTAACACGGGCAAAATCTTAAATGGCCTTTGCACACGAACAATACAGTATTATTGACAGAATGAATGACAAAATTGACAGTGACAGGGAAATTAGAAAATTAATGTTCTACTCCACATTTTCAACCCAGGCTCTGCTGGAGCCATTAGTCAAACAGGGTTTCCATCGACATGTAGATTGACATTGACTAGAGGAAATGTTCTCTGGATGGCGACAGTAATAAATGTGGGATCACTCAAGCACAGTGTTATTCGGCTCCCCTGCCTGCTTGTTTTATAAAAGGCATCTGTTTTTATTTATGTCCAGACGTTATAGAGATTTAAAACGGGATGAAGAGGGCTCTTAAAAATCCAAACCGTCATCTCCATAATCTCCAGCTCAGTAGGCTCCGCTGGACTGAGAGAATGAAAATTACAGCCTGTCAGGCATCAATGACATGGAGAAATGTGAAAATGGTGGACTTTTAACAGCCAGCCCTTTTTCCCCTCTTACATGCCCACAAAAACATTATTGCAGGTCCATTTAACATTATGTCAGACAAGGTCACTCCCTCTTAGTTAAGCCTGCTGGGAAATTGAACCTACGTTTTCCTAAGTGAAGATGAACCGGCACGATAATTAAGGTGAAAGCTTAATTGAGCTGGGATGCCGTAATGTAAGCTTCAGTAAAGGGTAGGTGTGCAAGATCTAAAGACGGAAATAGCATCCTGATGTAATTCAGCTTGATGAGGCATGAGTTTGTAATTCAAGCGGCATTTACTGTTGACAGTGTTTGTAATGCACAGGCATGCAGCGTGTACATTTTATAGAGGAGTAACAGTGACATAGCAAATAAACAAGTGTGACAAAAAACTATTTATTAAATCAATATTTTCCATCTAGTATCCATACATTATTGTCTCCTGCACTACTAACAGTTCCAACAGATCTGCAGATTCAGCAGGTATGCTGTCATTTAGCTATCTTGAAAAAAATGAATAAAAACAAATTTTCTCCAACCGAGCTTGATAGCAGAATGATTACCAATACTAGGAAGAGATATTGGAAATGGCAGTGAATGCCAGATTTGGTATTTTTAAATGGTCTGTGAACTGCTGTCTTGCACAAAACATTATAAAAAAAATGAGCAAACAATGTAACATTTATTCTGCATTTGCTATCCATAAAACAATTGAAAAATATAGCAGTATAAAAAAATTGTAGTGTGGTAGTTCTTCACCTGTGCCTGTGCCCTGCACAGGTTTGTCTGCAAAAGAAAAACTACTGCTTTAAAGAGGTAGAAAGGGTGGTGTGACAGTTTAGATAATAGCTATGACTACGGCCCATAGTGATATCTGTATATCTTTATAGGACTGATGTACATAGTTGTGTGAAACAGGCAGTGTTTGTTAAAACTGTTGAAAAAATGGCAACACTTAGAGCCACTTAAAAAAACATGTTCTAATGCTTTTCCTAGTTTAAAAATGATCACAGTAATTTCTGTTTTAGTTTATCTATCTATCTATTTATCTTATTTCAGCCCACAGTGACGTAAAAAAGGAAGAGATGTAAGGTGGTAAATTTAAAATATTAAAATCAGTTTTTCATGCTGGTATAAAGTGGTAGACTTCTACTGTGGAGATGACTCCAATGTTTGGCACATTAAAGATGACATCAGGTGTAATACGGGACTGACCCTGCATGCAGCTCTCTGCCTCCCGTTTTGGCTGCTGAGTGAGGTTATCAGTTTCACAGACTGAAGAGCCACGCTGCTGCTCAGCTGCTGAGATCCCCGAGTTTAAGGTAGTAAGCTTATATAATCTGATGTGAAATTTTTACTTTTGTGTAGCGCATGCTACCATTAGCGTAGCTATCATATAATGCTGGATTGCTACTGCTTTAAAATTTCCTGCTAGCTTCTTTGTTTTGAATGTGTGTTTTTGAAGGCCAAAGCTGGGCATTACCACCACACTGATTCCCTCGGTAAAAAGGGTTTTTCATCGACTTTGGATTGTTGCAGGAAATCGGCTCCATGACAAAGACAGTTTATGGTAATCTTAACAAATGAATGCAAATAAAACATAATCACCAGAAGTAAAAAAGAAGGTATAAGCGAAAAAGCACTGCAGTCGCAGGAATTTAGCATCAGTGTAACGTCATTTGCTTGAACTGCTTGATGCTGTAATGTTTGAGAGTAGCACCCTTTGTAGTCTCATATACTCTCTTGTTAGCGACTGTTAACTTTATAAGACAAAGGAGCATTCACTTTCAGCTTGTGTTAACCATAGACTTTATTTCGGGCATTAACCAAAAAAAAAAAAAAAAATATTCCAAAAAAAATCTTTCTGGGCAAGGGTTGTGGAGGGGCTAAAATGCTAACACAGGTTTTAAGAGTCTTTTCTTGCAGCACTGGGGCAATTTCTCTCATGCATTAATAGCATGGTGTGACCAAGCCTGAGGCAACATTTTGTAAAGCATCTTTCACTTCATCCATAATCTCATGATGTCAAGCTCCAGTAATGTCTCAAGTTGCAGCTTCAATGTACAAATATGTATTTAATTTGTAATGGCAAAGGCACGTTGTGTGCATGTCTCTTCATTTGTCCACTTACTCCAGCTGTCTGCTGCTTTGACTGCTGTGACTGAGACAGCTGGTCTAGTTCTACCTGTTAGTGTTTTGTCAAATAAATGCTTCTTTCGGATGTTGACATAGGTGTAATTTCAGTGGAGGATAATATGCTAATGTCCTAATTGGCACATTGCCTAGAAGTACTAAGATCTTGATGGACAGCCACTTTACGGGGAGGGGAGTGTAATGTAGATTTTACAGTCAGCTGATTGAGTGACCAGTTAATGCTTTTTTTTTTTTTTTTTTAACTTAAATTTTTATTGCGTTTTCACAAGTGTTTGGTACATTACAATAAACAAGAGGGAAAGAAAGAAAAGAAAAAAAAAAAAATAAAAATACAGTAACAATAGTAACATTGATAAGTTGTCTGGAGGTGGTTTACCTTTTAGTCCACTGTAGCAGTCAGGTTTGATCAATTGGTGTCCGATCTCATATAAATATTCCATTTCTCCCAGCGCTTTTCAAATACACTCTCTTTAAGTCTCAACAAGTATGTCAGTTTTTCCATAACACAGATTTCCTGGATAATTTCCAACCACTGCACCTGTTTTGGAGTGTTCACATTGAGCCAGTTTCTTGTGATGCCTTTCTTACTTGCTGCGAGCAGTACTTTAGTCAGGTACAGATCTTCTTTCATTACAACCTTGTCAATATTTCCAAGATACATTACTTGGCAAGTATTTGGAATCTCATATCCCAAGATGTTTTTAACAACTGTGTTAATGTCTTGCCAGTATATTGCAATTTTTGTGCAAGTCCAGAAGATGTGTGCGTGATCCGCCTCCTTACTTCCACATAGTCTCCAACAGCCTTGCTGTATAGCCAGTTGCCTAGATTTTATCTTTGGTGTGATGAAATAACGAGTTAGATTTTTCCAGCAGAACTCTCTCCATATTAATGAATTTGTTGATGTAGACTGTGTCTCACACATGTGGTACCACTCCTCCTCGTTAAATTGGATTTTTAATTCTGCCTCCCATTTTGCTTTGATATAAAGTGTTGTTTCTTTCCTGCTTTCCCTCAAAGCTTGATAGAAAGCAGAGGTGGGCCGAGACCCCCTCTGCTTATATGAGTCAATTATAACTTTAATCACCTTATTTATAGTTTCATTTGACCTGATCTCTTTCATGTAATAGTTTCTCAACTGCAAGTATCGATAGAAGTCTTTATTTTCAAGGCTGTACCTTGTCTTTATATCTTGGAAACTTAGAAACTCTCCATCCTCCGAAACTGTGCACAATGCTGTCATACCTTTTGTGGCCCATTCTTTGAATGCTGGATCATATATCCCTGGCATAAACTTTGAATCATACGCGAACCACTTCAGAATGCATATGTCTCTCTTAAGTTTGTATTTCCTCACTACAGTACCCCATATTTCAAGTGTAAACGCTACTATTGGATCCATATCATATTTCAAAGCAGCTATCAAATGTTTATCCCCCACCAATATCTGGACTTGGTTGCATTGTATTTCCCTTTCCATGTCTTTCCATTTAGACTTGTAGTCAGGTCTACACCAACAGGCCAAATATCTAAGTTGAGCTGCGTAAAAATATTCTGTGAGGTTAGGCAATGCCAGTCCCCCCTTGTTCTTAGGTAATTGAAGTGTTGTATATTTTATTCTTGGTTTTTTACTGCTCCAAATGAATCTAGAAATCATCTTGTCCCAAGCAATAAATTTGTTTTGTGGGATATTAATTGGAAGAGCTTGAAATAAATATAACAATTTGGGTAAAATATTCATTTTAACTGTCTGTATTCTATCACTGAGATCTAATGGAAGGGTGGACCATCTATCAATATCTTTTTGGATGCGTTTCTCAATCTCACTATAATTGTTTTCAAACATGTCAGGGAGTGTTTTACTTAGAGTTACACCAAGATACTTCATTGTTTTAGAGTTCCATTTCAAATTATATGCTTCTTTTATTCGCTGGGATGGAGAATAATTCAAAGAGAGAATTTGTGTTTTTGATATGTTCAATTTATATCCCGAGTAATATTCAAACTTTTCTAGAAGAGACATTAGGTAAGGAAAACACACATCTGGTTGTTCAAGAAAAATAATGACGTCATCCGCAAATAGACCGATGATATGTTCAGTCCCCCCCACGGTGACACCCTGCAGCTCCTCACTCTGCCTTATTGCCTGTGCTAAAGGCTCGACATACAAAGCGAAAAGAGTGGGAGACAGACAACAACCTTGTCTTGTCCCCCTCTCCAAGTGAATCGCATTGGTCAGGCTTCCGTTAACTCTAATTCTAGCTGTGGGCTCATGATAAATAGTTTTAATACACTGAATAACCTTTTCATTGAAGCCAAATCTCTTTAATACCTCGCACAAGAATAACCAACTAACACTATCAAATGCTTTTTCTGCATCCAAACTAACCAGAATTGTACTTATACCACTTTTTTGGGCACTATCTAGAATATGGAGTGTTCTCCTAATATTATCATGAGTTTGGCGTCCTTTAATGAAGCCAGTCTGGTCCTCATCAATCAAATCTGGTATTAGGGCTTCAAGTCTCTTGCAAATAATTGATGTAAATAGTTTGTAGTCAACATTTAAAAGGGAAATTGGTCTGTAATTTTTGCAGTCTTCCTTATCTTTGCCTTCTTTAGGTATAACGGTAATAATTGCTTCCTTCCATGATGGAGGAGCCCCTCCCTCCCTAAGAGTCCAATTAAAACAGGACAGAAGCAAAGGTGTTAGCTCCTTCTGGAAAGCCTTATACCATTCCGAAGGGTACCCATCGCTACCTGGTGATTTGCCAGTCTTCAATCTACTGATTGCAGCTTCTAACTCCGTACATGTGAATTGTGACGTAATAGTACCATTCTGTATCGTACCAATAGATGGCAGGTCAAGTTTATCAAGAAAGCCCCTTATTGTCTTTTCATCAGCTGATAATGGTTTAGAATAAAGTTGCTTGTAGTATTTTTCAAATATTCTTTGTATTTCCTCTGGGTCATGTGCTAGTTGGTTTGTTTGAGGGTTTCTTATCTTATGAATTGTATTAGCAGCCTGTTGTTTCCGCAGGCGTCTAGCTAAAAGCCTAGTTGCTTTTGGGCCTGATTCATAATATGTTTGTTTTACAAATCTCGCCCGCTTTTCTATATCCGTCCGGAGTATCTCATTTATTTCTTCCCTTACCTTCTGTATTTGCTGTAATACAGAGCGATTTTCTGTATTTTTATGTGTCATTTCCAGTTCTTGCAGTTGTATTACTTTGTGTTTGTAAGCAGATAGTCTGGCCTTTTTTTGTGATGCTGTCAAGGCTATTAACTTCCCCCGAATGACTGCCTTCATGCCATCCCACAGAATCGCTGGGTTTACTTCCCCATTATCATTCTCTGCCATATATCTTTTCATTTCTCCTCTGATCTGTTCCACATGTGCCTTATTGTTCAAGATGCCTATATTTAGCCTCCATACAGTATTTATTTTTCTATTATTCAAGTGTATTGTTAAGTTGATCCCACTGTGGTCAGATACATCTGCCGCTCCAATTTTACATTCTGTGACCCTGTGGATTTCACTTGTATTAATTAAAAAGTAGTCAATTCTAGAGTAGACAGAGTGAGGTACTGAATAGTGTGTGTAGTCCCTTTCTAGTGGGTGAAGCTCTCTCCACACATCTATTAGTCCCATTTCCCTGGTTGTTGTATTAATAAACTTGGTCAGATGCTTTTTGCTTCTTTTGGAGCTTGTTGTATCCAAGTTATGATTCATGACCACATTGTAATCCCCTCCACATATCAAAATACCTTCAGATTCTAGGGCAATAGTGTCAAACAGAGTTTTGAAAAAACGTTTAGTGCTCTCCGGAGGAGCATAAACATTGACCATCGTGACCATTCTGTTTTCTAGCTTTCCTTTCATTAGTATATACCTCCCTTCATTGTCCCTAACCTCTTTTAAACATTCAAATTGAACTGCATTTGCGATAAGGATTGCCACTCCCCTCTTCTGACTCGGTTTGTAACTGCTGTAAAATGTATTCCTATAACCAAAGCGTTTCAGCTTTTCATGTTCTAGTTGAGATAAGTGAGTTTCTTGTAAAAACAATACTTGAGCCTTTTCTTTTTTCAATTTAGCCAGGACCTTGCTCCTCTTAACGGGGTTATTCATCCCATTCACATTGAGTGACACCAATTTTATGCTATTAAATGGCATTTAAAGGATCCATTTTTAGTTTACATTCTTCAACCTCCAGACAACTTAAAACTGCACAGATCTGAACATCTGGACAACATGTGCTAACAAGAATGAACAAAGACAGAAAAAAAACAGAAAAAACAGGTAGTTCCCAAGTTAGGGTGATTCGTTGCCACCCTAAGTCCCCGTTGGTAGGCAGAGGGGAAATCCTCCTCCAGGAGGGCCCCACACTAGAGGTGAAACACGCCATTTCACACATCCTAGCAGTCCAACGTCATCTGATAGCAAGTATGTTGTATTCCAAATGAAGTCTTTAGCATTGATCTTACCTATGTTTGGCCCCTTATACCAGCGTAAAGAAAAATATAATGATAATAATAATAATGTTAATAATAGTAAGAAGAAAAAAATATAAATAAATACGAGTACAAATAAATAAAATAAGTTCCCTGCCAAACCTTCTCCTAAAAAAGGATATCCCTCAGCACTAAAATCTATTTAAAATAGTTCTAGGAGTGACACGCGGGTAGTTAAAGGCTCGCATCACGGGCAGAGATGATAAACCAGTCATTCAAACATTAACTTCTTACAGCTGGTTTTGTTGACGGGCCAACCAAGTTTTACATACGTGACAGGGGGTTAGTTAGAGGGGGTTCGCTCGAACTCCTGCAACCTTTCCTTCGCGCGGCGCGCGGCATCTCCTGTGCTCCTCTCCTCGGCTCTCTGCCATGTAGGGGCTTGAAGAAGCTGCTCCATCTCCCAGCTCGTATCCACCGAGCCGCCTGGCGTTTCCACTGTGTAGCCTCTCTTCCTTAACTCCTGAGCTGCGTCTCGTGCGCTCTCATAAGTACGTGTCCCCGTGTCCCAGTGGATGCGCATCCTGTCCAGCGGGGTCTGGAAACGTATTCCTTTCTCTTTCAGGACCCTCTTTATCCCCGTGTACGCCTTGCGCTTCTGAACAACCTCTGCAGCGTAATCATGATCAAATGACAGGCGTCTCCCTTCAATCATTATTTTCTTTCCCCAGGCTTTTTTCAATACCGCCTCTTTGGTATTAAACTCCAGAAAGTTTACCACTATAGATCTGGGTGGCTGGTTTGGCTCTGGTTTACGAGCTAAAGCCCTGTGAGCGCGCTGAATCTGCAGGTTAATGTCCGCTGTCAGTGCGAGTTCACTTTTTAGAAGTTGCTCCACAAAGTCAGACACGGAGTTTCCTTCTTTCCCTTCTGGTACACCATAGATGCGTATGTTATTTCGCCTAGACCGCCCCTCCATGTCTGTTAACTTTACCTGCATTGTCTTCTGTCTTTCCATGGACTTAATGAGCGCCTCCTTCATAGCCATGTTAGCCAACTCAGTCTCGTTGATCCGTTCTTCTGCTTCATTTAGCCTGGTCTCATTAGCCTGGATCCGAGCGGAGTTAGCAGATAGTTTTTGGTAGATGTCCTGCTTGAGCTCTTTGAGTTCTTTCTTCATATCTTCCTTAAGTTCTTCTTTGAGAGTGTGTAAATCCATTTTGTGTTCAGTCCTAAAGTCGCGTATTTCCTTGCTTATACTTTGAAGCACCGAGCACATGTTTCCCTCAGGGTTGTCTTTAGCACGCGTGTCCTCCATCTCCCGTGATTTCTTGTCTTCTTGTGTGCCACGTTTCGTTTGACTTCTAGTTTTTACTCCCCTACTCATACCAGATCAAAAAGACTATGAATTGCTCGACACTTAGTGAATTTAGGGGCCCAAATTCTAACTTGCTATCGGGAGCTCAAGCTTATGCAGCCATCTTGTCTCTTCCCCACCGGAACTCTCGACCAGTTAATGCTTAAAGTTGAAGAGTTCAAATATCAATGACCTTTGATATTTGCAAGCAATGAGTATCACATGTTGGAATATTAAGGGCACATACATGACACTCAGTGATAATTCATGTCAACATATGGATGACTGGAGTCAGTATTGTGTTATTTTTTATAGGCGACCTTTGCAGATTTTCATGGATAGATTTTGCAGATTGCATTTGTTTTATTGTAATACAAGGAAAAAAAAACATTTAACCACTTCCTGAAGCCAGTTATTAGGTTAGGTCTGGGTTTACAAGTTTGAACCTATAAAAAAATATAGTGTTGTTGTTGTTGGACTTCACAATGGTCGGTGAGCACACCTCATATGATGAATTGTTCTTATCTAACTGAAAACATTACCCGAAATAAACAGTTTGAATAAGAAGATTCCTTAAAAACAAAACAAAAAACAAAACTGCAGTTCTCAATGCAGCTAAGGAAGCTGTCTTTTACCAAATTGACGGCTACATTAATTACATGCTGGGTTTCTACTGTCAGAGTAGTATGGTTTGGTATGGTGAGGTTGCAAAAATCAAAAATAGGCGTAGCATGATTTTTTTCCCCCGAAAGTCTGTGTCACCTGTGGAGTTATGGAAAAAAAATTACTGTCCATATTGATTTCCTTTCCTCAAGACATGTTTGAGTAGCTAAATAAAAGCTCACAGTAACTGAAAACAGTAATGTGATACAGTAAGGCTGGCTTAATGCTTTCAGTCCTGTTCATCAGTATATGCTGTGCATTGGCACAGTGTTAGGACAGCAGCAGGTGCAAGCACCTGTCAATCAAGGACAGGCTGCGCTCAGCCACACAGTCCTGAGGAAGAAGGACAATTAGGCTCCAAGTGAAAACACCGGCTGCAGTGCACGCTGGGTATTCAGTGGCTGCGACAGAGTCACCAGTGTCCACTAAACTACAGATATTTTACAACCTCGTACCTTTCAGAGGATTATCTCATCACTCATTTCAATAGACGCACCAACAGTGAATGTAAGTTTAAATGCTAATTCTTATGCTACATTATATCTTTTTTTTTTTTTTTTTGCTATGGTAGTTATGTTTCAGCTTCATTTAGAAGTGGTACTGTGTTCAAAATGTATTTAATTGTGTACACAGTACCAGTATTAAATTAAAGCAGTAAATATCAGATATGAATATGTCTACAAATAACAGTATGTTATCATAGTATAAAAAGAACACTTTTGTAGATGTGTAATGTATTGTGGTCTTAAATGAAGCTCAGTTGCCATTTTGAAAATTGGTTAGCTGGTACTTCCCTTTCACTACATAACAAAGAGAGTGAGAAGTTTATATTCCTCCTTTTACAGACACACTCCACATGTGCTTAGTCTGTGTCTCATTGTGTATACTTTGTAGTGTACTGTATTGAAATGTGAGACAAAACCAGGTCATCTGTGAGCCAACGCTGGCTGCCACATTACATAGTGTACTGCCATTTTGAAAATTGTTTGCTGCCTGCCAGGTCTGGAGGTTACAGGAGCTGGGAGAAAACTGTCAGTGCAGAGTATTATTAAGGTACAATGACATGTTTGGTAACTCACAGTTAAAGCACATCTTAATCAAGATGTTTTCTTTTATTGTTTTTCTAATAATGGGATGCTTGCCATGGTCATGTCACAACACTGAATTGGGTTACTGCAGGTTGCGGTCACCTACACTTGGCATGCCAAAACCAATAGAATACAGCCTTTGCTTGTTCTATTGGCTGTTGTTCTATTGACAAGATATAAAAGAAAACTGGACAAAAATGTGAATTTACTTAATGTTAATGCACCTGGTAAAATATGCTAAAAGTAAAAAAAATACCTTTTTTGAAGATGTAGCCAAATCTTAAACTACACTATGTGCGACTAAAGTGTGACTTCATCTAAGTCACAGACTGGAGTCCTCATCTCTGCTGAAGGTTTTTCTGAAGAATACTTTTGTAAGCCCCTACTACAAATAAAGGAAGGGAATTTTGGAAACTGCAGATGGCAGATTAAACTAGCAGTATTTTCCGGACTATAGGTCACACTGAAGTATATGTGGCACCAGCCAAAAAAATGCGTGATGAAGAAGAAAAAACCATAGATAAGTTGCACCGGACTATAAGTCACAACAGCGGGCCAGTGTAAATCACTTTTTTTGCTTAACGTTGCCTCTTGAATTGCTCTTAAGTGGAGCGGCTGCAGGGCCGCATCAGTTTACACCAGGAGCATTTCAGAAGCGTAGTGCTGCCTCCACACTATCATGAGATTCACAAAATTCACGTAGTAATCTGCCTGTTTATCTGATGATTAATGTCCTCTCTATGTGTCAGGCTGGGCAGAGCAGTTACTGAAAACTTAGTTTACTCCCTCAACACACAGGGCAGCTGCTCACCTTCTACTCTGAGAACAGCTGCTGCATGTTCTATCATATAAAATGCCGTTCTCTACTTTTCAAAGGGAATCTCTCCTCGTACATGGCTGTGGCTGTTTCTCTGCCGGTAGCGATGTTAAATCAGTGAGAGTTCAGTCTGACAGCGTTTTATTTTGAAAATCCACCGGAAACTTTTTTATTCTGGTGCTTGACTTCCTGTCTGCTCGATGTAGTTGCAGATAGACGCGCGTTGGGCGCGACGCATATCCGCAATAGAACTGACGCGTATCACTCGCTGTAATGGAAGCGTTTCACAGCGGTTGGCGCTGCAGTTACACTACGCTTTCACGTCTGGTGTAAATCTGGGGTTATAGTCCAGAAAATACGGTATGTGTAATACAATAGGGCTGGGGTTATTAATATTAAGTAACACGATTTGATGTTTTTTCCTTGTTACGGACGTTATTTACCTCATTAACGTCAGTTAATGAACAATTATTTTTATTGTTTTAAAAATCATGTGTACAACTCCTCTCTCACTGCAGTGCACGTAGTGTGTGCACACACATACAGGTTTTGAAGCTGTTTCACTCCTAATCAATGGCAGAGGCAGCAGTTCAGGTAAACATGTACACTATATTACCAAAAGTATTTGCTCAGCTGCCTTGAGTCACATATGAAGAAGCACACTTCTGCCACTGTTCATCACATCTTCAAAACCTGCTTGTGTGTGCGCACAATGAGCGCTGATGTGAGAGACACACACATTTGCGGTTCAGAACTTCCCCTGTCCATTTTCACCAGCAACTCTACTAATACCTGTGCTCTGCTTCATGCGTTTGCAGCAGTGCAGCAATGAAAAATGTCCCCTGTGAAACAATTTACCACCAAGCTGAGTTCCAGAAATTTTAGACTATTTAAACCGGTGTTGCCGGTATATGGAAAAATTCATATCGTAACACACAGTGGCGGTTCTACATTGAATTACTCCCCGGGCAAGACCCCCTCTGAGCGATGGACAGACTTATGTTAGCAGACAGTAGGTAATTAGCTAACCAACGAGCCAGATTACTGCATTATTGTTGAAGCACTGTTGTCTGTACGGTTTGTTGACATTACCCAGAAACTCGTGTGTTGTTTGATGATCTTGTATTAACGGTAAGAGCCGTTACTATACACAAACACGCAGTGACGGACAGGACAGAGTGATCATCCTCCTTCACTCCTTGTCTGTTCCATTTGGGAGACCCAGAGGTGAACTGTCCCCTGCGCCCCCTCCCCTCCTCTCACAGCTTCTGTGTACGGCACTTTCTCAGCAAGCAGGGGCGCCTGCAGCTGCAGGGGGCGCTAATTTGCCAATTCTCCGAACATTGATATGATTGATAATATAATATAAAAACCACTTATGATTATGCAGATATTTTTTTCTTTTCCAACTGCTCGTGCTGCTCCCTGTGTGATGCCGCCCCGAGCAACTGCCCGGTTCCCCCGTGCCCAAAACCGCCACTGATGACATAAACAAACACCGGTTCTCGGTGCGACCCTGTATACCGCCCAGCCCTAGACACAAGTCAACTGATGTTGTGGTTGTAGGAACCAGACAAGCAGAAAATACTTGGCCAACAGAAGGTGAGCTACATAAAAATCCAAAAAGTGAAAACTAACAAAAGCTAAAAGAGCAACTTAATATAACAATGTACAAATAAAAGGTACAGAAACACATCTGGAACAAAGCGAATGAACAGTGGCAAAATGCTTTAACAATGACATGGGAAAATCACAGGGAAGATGCCCACAGATGCATACAGACAAAGGAGGGATCAAACAGAAGGAAGTGAACAGGAAATTCAACAAAGTCAAAGGCAAAATAAACAATGAATAAACCAAAATTATAGAAATAACCCTAGACATACAAAAACAGAATGTGGAATACTACCAACCAAACTAACAATCATGGAAACTAAAACATGGTGCCTACACTTTTTACACCCTGGAGAAGTCAAAGCCCTGATTGTCATTATGTATAAAATTAACACTAACACATCAACACTGTGTCTTTACATAATTAAATTATGTTAAATGAACTTTTCTGCTGTTCAGTGAAGGCCTAATATAATTTAAATTTACACAGCATATCTTCTGGTGTGGATTATCCTGCTGAGACTTGGACTCATGCTGATGATGAATCTAATTACTGCAGTAGAATTATTAAGGAATAAGTTAAATAAGTAAGGATGATGAATTAGCTGCCACTGAAAATCCACAGATTTTATCCATGGCAGTAACACTACTTAAATATAGGCAAGAATCCTTTGCTATTTTAATGACGCCTTGTACTGGGTGGCCTCAGCCAGACACCTTTACCTACATTGTTATGACAAGGTGTGGCATTGTGCTCAGCAGAGCTAAATTTAGCTGATGGCTGCTGGGATGGATTACTGAGAGGCTTGAAGGCGACGTGATATCTAGGAGGGAAATTACTCCAGCTTAATGAAGTACATAACTCACTGCCCAATATATAGCACACACTCTCAATCTGTGAGGACAGTTTAGAGGGCAGTACACATCCTTGTACAGGGTAGTAGTTCATTTTCCTTGCAAGCTCCTCTGCTGAGACCTCGTTCTGGCTTGACCCAGTTTTTGGAGGGGCAATTATGACTCAATCATTACTTTTAATGGTACTCCAATCAGTTTTAGTGATAATGGATTTTATATTTTTGGTATGTATAACTTAGATGGATTCATAAATATCGGAACAATGACAGGTTTGGCTTTTGACCCCTACTTAAAATTTGAAATAAAAACACACACACACACACACTAACAAACAAAACTAAAGATGTGAGTAAGTCAAGCAATTATGCTTTAAATCAAGGGGTGCGGCCTGCATTCTTTAATGAAGTGAACAGCAGGTCTATTGGGCTGAGATCAGGTGACTGACTTAGACAGTAAGGACTGTTCCAGTTTTTTGCCTTTAGAAACTCTTTGGTAGTTGTTGTTGCATGTTTTTGTTCATTGTCCACCTGCAATATGAAGCCACGTAGTTGCATGTTTTGTGGCATTTGGCTGAGTCTGAGCAGAGTATATAGATCTATACACTCCTGGTTTTCAGAATCAGAAATACTTTATTTATTTTTTTGATCCCAGGGGGAAATTGCTTATCATCAATACCACCATCAACAAACAACAGTGACCCTGTTACTTTGGCAGACATACATGCCCATGCCATAACACTGCCTTCACTATGTCTGACAATGTCTGAAGATGTACCGTGCTATGGATGTTGATGAAGATTCTCAGTCATCTAGGTCATCATACGTAGAGAAGATTGAAACAAGGCTGTTTCAATCTTCTCTACGTGCTATGGATCATATACTGTTCCTCTTTCTTCATACTTGTCTCTTGCCATCATTGTGGTAAGTTCATCTTGGTTTCATCAGTCCAAAGACTCTTATTTGTAGCTGTTGTCTGCCATAGTCTATTCTGGCCTTTGTCTTTTTGACTATGATCGGTGGTTTGCACCTTGTTGTGAAGCCTCTGTATTTACATTCATAAAGCCATCACTGACTGTACACATTGGCAATGACACCCTCCTCCTGTGTGTGCTAAGTGTGACTTAGCTGGATATTTTAGACATCTACTTTAGTTGTCTTAGATGTCTTGTCCATGGTCTTCCAGGCCTTTTGCTGTTGCTGGGCTTGCCAGTCCAGGCCAGGCCAGTGCTATTCCTTGCTTTTAAAAATGTTCTAGACTGTTGTATTGTCTTTGATGGTCTAATGATTGCCTCTTCACTGGCATAGACTATATTTTAGCTGTAACACTCAAAACCACTTTTATCTGCTTGGTTAATCATGGAGTAATGAGGGAACACGCTACACTGGGCCATGCAACTGCTTGTCAGTCATTTTTTCCATAGTAGATGAACCATCAAAAAAGTGTGTGTGTAAAAATTGACTATAGTTGCTGACTGGTTAACGCAATGGTGCTTGCACAAAAGAAAAGAAAGTCTGACTTTGCTCACATCTTGAACATTTTATCTCAAAGTCAAAGTGGTGATGTACAGAGGCCAAAAAAAACGTATGTCTTCCAATCTGACTCTAAGCTGCATTTGTAATCATTTATTGAAGTACTGTGATCCCTCAGTTGAACTGCAAGATTAAAACACATCTTGCGTCAAGGTGCCAGCAGTAGTTTAAGTTTAGCTGTAGTTGAAGCTGGTTTTTAACCCACATGTTCAAAAAGAGGCATCATCAATGTCACTGACCTTAACATACACAGCCATACTGAATAGCCTGAATGAGGTCATATTCTGAGTGTACTCAAGAATAGGATGTAGAGTAGTTGTATTATTACAGGGTGTTAACGCCTTAATCTCACTACGGTGTTTTCCCATTCTTCGAACTACCTACATTATGACACTGCTAGCACCACTAATGTACACAACTGGTATATTTAAAATATGCGGGTCAGCATTTTAATCAGAATATTCCTTTAGCTGCAGTACATGTAAACGGCTCATTCAGTGCATTGCCTTAACACAATATACATTAATCCAAATATGATGTGCATGTAAACATGTTTTTGAGAAGAGGGAAAAGTAATCAGATTTAAATCACATATAGGAGATGAAACTATTTTCGAACAGCTGTCATAAATGTAGCTCAAAATGACATTCCACCCCCAGGATATGACGAACTTCTATGACATCTTGCCTCTGACCTCTCTGTATTGTGTTGCAGGGATATTTGCAGAAGTTGAATGCTGGCAATATCACGTTGTACTAGATAGTATATGCCTACTGAGTTTGGGTATGAGTATGGGTATATACAGAGCTGTTTTAAGTCCCTTATGGTGACTCTGGCCATCACCTTTTTGGCATTCGTATAGCCTCCCCAGTTACTACCAACAAAAAATGTGTTCTGTCCAAGGCAGTAAGGATGTTTATTTTTGCTGTTTTAAAAAGTTAGATGTACATTCTAACCAAGCGGTTTACTATGACTGACTCACTTTTGGAGCCAGCACAGGGACCTGCAGCTTTGGCACTTCTACATAGGTTTCATTTCTCAGCCCTCTCTGGCAGCTGCTGCTTGATCTAACCTCACGCCTACAAGTCAGAAAGCAGTGTCAGCATTAACTGGGTTCATTTGTAATATAGAAATTATACCTGCACAATCATTTTGGAACTTGGAAAATGCACAAATGTAGGAGCATAGAGACGACTGCATCTTTGTCCTCACTGAAATGATACTAAAGGTTCTTGACCATTCAGCAGGACTCAATAAGTTTTTTTTTTTTTTGCAGCATACAGTAATGCTAGTACTAGTGTGTTCACATCCAGCCTCTAGTAGTCCAGTCTGTATTTTTCTAGTTACTTCTAATCGGAGATGATGGAGGTGTAGTAGTGGATCAACTCAGTTTGTACTTTACATGACAGTAAACTTATTTATTTATTTTAAAAGCTCTGTGTAAACATTATGTGGACAATAGTGTGACCATATATGTTTGCTGGTCTCCATTTTTCTGCATTTGTAAAGTCTAAGGCATGGTGAGGTCAGGACAGACAGGTTTTTCTTCACCAAACTGCCATACTACTGCCATGTTGCCACAACAGGCAGCCAACAAGCACAAGAATACCATCTAAATCCTTATTATATGCTCAGAAGCTTCAACAATTAGTCAATGAATGGAAGTTTGGAACTGTTAGTCTGGAAACAGGAACATAGTCAGCCGATTTTAAGATCACATTACATATCAGATCTGCTGTTGGTTTGGAGTAATACAAACAAACATGTCTGGTTACATTTGCATGTCACAATTAATGGAGAAAGAGTCTACAGATAAAACAACCTAAACATTTTAGAAGATGATTATCTTTTTGTTACAATTGAGAAGGTCAAAAAAGATTGGTTTAATCTTGGGGAAAAAAAATACAATTTTTTTTTTTCTGTAGAGCTTGACCCCCATTTAAATATGAAGAAAAGGTAGATCTATGCACTTATACCCAACTCCAGGACTTGGGAAAATGCACAGACAGTGCTGCTGTTCATATTTTTTTGGCCAGGTGATGTATATCGTGAATAACCTTTCCAAGGCTCTAAATGCTCTAAAATCCTTCTGCTCAAGGCATTTGTAGCATCAAAGGCATCTCTGACAAAATAAACCCACAAAGAATGTTTTATCAGAGCACCCAAAGAGGGTTAGTGTAGTTTTTCATAGGGTTAACCGTTTCCAAATGGTCGGGGTGGTAGATTGGAAGTGAAGGGCGTGCTCCTGGGCGAGAGAGGGGAGAGTGGATGAGAGAGCGGCCCTAATGCGGCATCTCATTACAACCTCTGTCAGGATCCCTCTATTCTACCATCAGCTCCCTTTAACTTGGTAAGAGCCCAACTGTCGTTTCGAGTGAGTGTGCCGCCAAGGAGGCATTTACAAATAAATGAAAAATGTCACATTTGATTTCACTCCTCTCGAACTGCGGCGCCTCAGCTTTGTCACAAACTGTCTTTGTTGTTCTGGTCTCTTGCAGGTCCAGCTCCCGGTTGCCGCGGATAGGTTCTGGCAGGTTCAGGCCCTCTGCTTCTCTCCCAGGGTAAGCTCGCAGACAATGACCTTCCCTTAATGTTGCTGAAACACTGATTCCTCCTGTTTTTTTTTGTTTTTTTTTCCCCCGCTTCTCTCATCCTTGTCCTTGAATGGCATTTGAGCAAGCAGGAAGTTGGAGCTGGTTTGCTATGACGGGGAAATAAAGAGCTGGTAAAATGGCGTGGCATGTCTTTTAGGGAGAGTCAGCGTGGTATCGTCTTTAACCCTTGGCTTTGTGGTTCGCCTGGGATGCCCTCACTATTGCTGCTGCCACCACAAAGGCAAGGAATTAAAGACACACTACACCTTTTCGATCGCGTATGTTTGCTGTGAATATTTTCTCTTTTGATTTTAAAAGGAGATGTTGCTTTGTTTTGTCGTGCTTTGTAGTGAATTTGGATATTTTATTTGCAATGTTTTATGGTGGCGCTTATTATTTCGTTTATAGTTTATTTTATTTACACGCTGCGTATTTCTCTTATATGTGAATAATAACAATTTACCATCATTATGACCAAAAGCATAAATGTAATTTAAGCTCTCGTGACTTATTTTAATACATGGATTGTAAAAATGTTTCGCGGAATATTACGGAATATGGCAGAATATTTCGTTAAAATAAACGCACCGTCTCATAGATTGATTGCGCAAATATAAAATTTTATATTTACAATCCAAGCACAGACTTTACATTTTGTTGGTTTACGAAATAACAAATAATCACCTAAGTCTTTTTGATCGCAGCAAATAATTTTACTGTGCAATCCATTGCTGTGAATTGTGAAGCCATTTTAGGATGTGTCTTACAATATCGCCTGTTTTGTCGTTAATAACGGTATCTAACAGTCTTCTAAACACTTTAAGTGCGCTAAATCGTTTGGACTGAATTCCAGTGCCGTTACAGAGCTTTCACTCAGCTACATGGCACCAACAGTACAATCTACACACATGCAAGGCAAGCGAGGTACGACTGTATATGCCTCACTATATTTACTCAGACCTATAAATATATCCCACTCGCTCTCACCATGCTGCAGCACCGTACTGACATCAAACGCTGCCGCTTTAAAACTCGATTGTCAGCCGTGCGTTATCGTGTGATGTTTTAATGACATCCTACAAAGATCCATCAGCTCACAGCTCCCTTAGCCATGCTGATTCAGCCAAACGCTTGTTTTGATGTCTAAAATCACCACGCGAGGCGTCTTTTTCATTAAGGATTACCTTCCATCAGCCTGAATGCAGCCGCTTCAAAGGAAAGCTCTGGACACTACACACCACTTCTGTACATACCCATGTCCTCAACTCTTGTTTAACACTTGAGGGTATGCATATATACTGTATGAAACCCTGCATAAGCAGTTACTAGACCCTGTGATTTTAGCCACTTGTAACAGTTCTCACATCTTTTTTGAACAATTATCAGAAAACAAGTGTGCTGTAGAGAAAACACTTTACTCACCTGCTGCTGCCCTTACCCGTCTCAGTACAGCAACTGGTGTATGCTCCATAAGGGCACTCGGTGAAGTACCATTTGTAGCTTGTAGCGTTTTTTTTTATGGAGTACAAATGCCCCATGCAGGCTTTTTGGAATGGGCTGTTAAGCCTCTTTAGTAACACTTTAAAGAGTGTGTGTGTAGTGGGTGGGATGTTGCAAGAAGGGGGAGACAGGCAGCCTGTTAGAAGATCCTAAAGGCAGGACGCCTCTGCATTTAAAAGCAGTTAATGATGCATGTCGCTCACTGAGGAATCGGTGGACCGCAGCCAGCAGGTTTCTTATACAAAAACTGTGTGTGTTTGAGTGGGACACCTGTTGTGCTGTCTGTGGCAGACCTTCCATTAGGCAATGAGGATGAATAACTTAGAACTAAACCCTGGTGCTGAGTATAAGCAGAACGGCATAGTTGCTTCATTTTTGAAAGGGAGAAGTTCAAGCTGTTGTTAGGAAAGGTTGCTAGGAAGTTCTGCTATGGCCTTAATGTGGTTTATAGAGGTTATTTGCCACATAGTAGCAAGTCGAGGACTTTCTGTAGTCCAAACTTAGTAACTATGAGTTGTCAACACAAACGCATTCTTTAACTGTTGAAGGTTTTATTGAAGCAGCATAGGGTTAAATTTTAGCTTTGAAACTTTGAAAAGCTGATTAGTTCTCAGAGGTAATATGGTTTGGACAAGATGTAGTAGATGTGGGTCAAAGAATAAGGGGCACCCTAAAGAACATGTTCTTCATGGTCATTTGTGTCCTTGATCACTTGTTCTGCAAACTGTGCTGCATGATACAAAGCTCGGGTTTGTATCTTTGTAACTAACAGAAAAAGACACTGTGTTGTTCATGTCTATGCAGCAGGATGTTGTCTCAGTGTGACTGTCACCAAGTCTTGCACATACTCCGAGTGCTGCTTTGTACAAGCTGGGATGGGCTGTTGTGAGATCTATCGGTGTGCATAAGGTTATTCTGCAAAAATGCAGTGGCAACTCGACATCAAAAAGTAAAATTGCTAAATAAACACTAATGTAATTGTTACAAATCGTTGTGCAACTTTATTTAAAAGACTGTTGCGGCTGCAGACAGCAGCTCCACTAGGTGTCCCTGCCCAGGAACTCTGGACTGCAACATAAGTGTACTTAAAAGTTTGACAACAAGAACTCAAGTCTTTAAAAAGCATGCACATTTGTGGAAGTGCTATGTGTATTCTAAGAAGTGGCTCAAAGCCCCATTTTGGTAAATTAAATTGATTGAAGAAGGCTGCATGTTGGGAGGCGAAGCACTGTTCATTTACACATACTCACCATTTTCTGAAAACACAGAGCTGCTTTAAAGATTTTTTTTGTTAAATAAATCCATAATGTGTGCCTAATGGACAGGAATAATTGGAAACACATGCCATGCAGTGTGATCACAAATAATGTGAATTTGTAAAATCGCACCCTTTCTGATGCTAACACCTACAGTAAATTGCCTAAAAAATGTGTGGATCGCATATCCCGTAAGTTAGAGCTGAAGCTGCAGCACACGCTACGTCATTGCCAGTAGTGTCATCTGTAGCAATGCTGCAGGCAGACTTGGCAGAAGACATGGCTGATGAATGTCAGTACAGTACAACATGCTCTGTGTCCTTAGTGTTGACAAAGACCTTGGTCAGTTTGCACTTAGATGCTTGTGTGTGTGTGTGTGTTTGTGTGGCATGTGAGTGATGAGTTCTATTCACTCAAGGTGACTTTTGAGGAGTCATCTATTTCTCCAATCACTGTCTCCCATTACTTGCTCCAGCGCACCACTTAGGCTACACACACAAGCAATCATGGCCTGTTATTTGACTTTAAAGAACACTTCAGCCTATACTGCACACTGAATACATACGATTAGAAAATACCTTTAAATAGCTTTTAGACTTTTTACATGGTCTCTGGGTTTGTTTGCCCTGTCATCAGTGATCTCTATGCAGAAATAAATAGAATAAACTGATGTTAGATAAGTTCTGAAAAACATGGGGGGAATTTTTGCTAATGAGCTAGGGAAGAATATGAATTGATATTCAGCATATGGATTGATCTAATTTTATGCTTGTTTTTGATGAAGTGCTACATGTGTGTGCTCTGAGAGGGCGTTTTATGACCTGATCCTGCACTTTAGTCTTAGTGCTTCTTATCAATGCAGTGACCAGCATCCATATGTTTCAAAGGCACTCTGTGTCTACATAACTAATGTCTTGTCTGATTCATAATGACATTTTTTCCCCCTTATATTTTCATCTTAACACATGACCTCGATGGGTTTTAGATTGCTCCTTGGCAACTTACTGACGGCCACATATTTTATATTAGTTGCACATTGAAGTCTTTGACGACTGTCTTACTTCTATATTTTGTTGACTAAGGGTGCTAATCAGGATATTTGGGGCAGATGACAGATTGCTCTGTTTGATGCCAGTGTATGAACTGGCATAAATGCAGCATGCATACTCCAGTGATATATTTAAACTCTGGCAGAGTGCAGTGTCATTCCAAGTAGGACATGAGTTGTGTGAAGCTTTCATCTTTCACAATAGACAGTAGCTGGTGATTACGGCATATGAATTTCAGTGTTTTGGCTGATATTTTCTTTTGATTTCTTGCATATTTATTAACAGCTCCAGCTGGGGGAGAAATTCCCAATAATGACTTACCATTAATTGTTGTAGAGACAACAAACTCTTTAGTATGAATTTTGACTCAGAATTGAAAGACCATTCAAAGTTATAAAAGCCTATTGTGAAAGCAATAAGTAAAAAACATTGAGTAAAAAACACCTGTAAGACACAAAGGGTTACAAATTCTACAGTGCAGCACAAAATTCATTCTACAGTGCCTACAGTTTTAAATGGTTTCTGTGTCTTAGTAATGCTTTCAGGTGCTCTAAACACTGTCACCATCAGATTTAAGCTGGACCTTTGAAACCCCCACCGACCTCTGATTAATGGAGCTCAAGGGGCAGACTTTGCCATAGAGAACCATTTACCACTGATCATACAGTGTTTCTTATAGCAGTGAGATGATGTCTTTGCTTAAGGCAACAGTTTGACTGTGTGGCACAGCACTATCTGGAATAAAGGAGCTATAAGAGTAGATACATTTCTTGACACAGTGTGGACATATAATGAGATTTGTCACATTTACACATACTAGTATAGTGAATGTTAACAGCAGGTATATCAAATTTTATTATTGCCCTCCATCAAACTAAGGGTTTTTTTGTTGTCGATGTGAGGTTAATGTTGCATGTTGCATAATGTGGGACATTCCACAGCTTTTAATACTAGAGGGTGTTTGAGCTTAATGTAAGCGTGGATATGGCACAGAAAGTCAATGTCCTGTCACGGAGTTCAAGTGGGACCTAGAAGCGACAAATGCTAGTGGACTGCCATCATGAAAAAAGAGATGTTTTGTTGCATTATGGGAGATCATCATCCCTCCACCCATCTGTGTGATGTTGTGGGGGAATGAATATAGGTATAATGAATACTAGAGCTCAACCTAATATTGGCCAGGCCAGTTTATCATCTGATATGAGCTGTTTGCCTATCTATCGGTATCAGCTGTATTACCGTGATAAATATAAAGTTTTACATAAGCAAAATGATGGGTGTTGAAGTTGCATAGTTCGTCCACCAGAGGCGGCATGATGAAGAAAAACAAGTGCATTAGTGTAGTTTTATCGTTGTACCAACTACAGGCTCCCTGATGCTGAAGGCCTTTCTGTGTAATGTGTAGAGGACAGGTTGCCTAGGCAAAGTGATTTCCCTCACAATTACTGAGAATTGTCAAGAAGGCATTCTTTGTTGCCATGTATGACAAGCCGCACCATATCAATGCAATAATCTCCCCCACAAAAGGTTACCTTTGCATTATAATTGCCGCTGACATTTTCCACTTAAATTGCACACAAGGGCAAGTCATGCAGGTGGGATCAACAGTATGCAGGCTGCCAGTGTCACTTTGTCATACTCGCCTTTTTTCACTTACCCATGGTCCTCCTAGTTCTTGGGGTTTTACTTGTATTTGTCCACGTTATCCTCAACACTCTGTGCTCTCTTCTGTCTCTCTCCCTCCTCTTTTTTTTTTTTTTTTCCCCCTTTATCCTTTTCTATCAATTTCTCCCTTTTCTACCTAGTCTCTCGTCGACCTTATCGCATCCAACAATGACACATAACTCAGCAGCACACCTGCGATCCGTGACAGCTGAGCCCCTGGCCTGGTGCTGCGCTGTCACTCAGCTAGCTAACTGCCATTAAACAGCATGACCCTGCCGCCCCATTAGGCTCGAGTCAGATGGGAGTGTCAAACCATTCCCCCATGCACCTCACTGTTTGGCCCTCCTGTGTGGATGTGGTCTTGGTTGAATTAAACTTGATGCCCAGGAGGCTTTTTAGTTACAGTTACACTTGACACATTGATGTGACGTCATATTTCTTTATAATAGTGAAAATGTTTTTTTTTTTAAATGTAATCTTGCGACCCCGTACATTGGCAGTGATTGTTGGCACTGGATTTAAAATTATGAGAGTTTAATATTCATGTCATTCAAACACATTGAAGCTGTTTAGACTGAATTTAAATTTAGGCTCCCTTCTGTTTTCTTGAATGTGACAGATGGCATGTGTTCTTCGTCAGTATGTAGTTGTCCAGCGTCTTTACACACTGTAAAATCCATGTTAATTATAGATGTTCCACTGTACATTTATTAACACTGTGGAGACCAACTAGTTTAGAATATATATATTTTTTTTTATGTTGTCAAACCATATTAGATCACATTCATTCATTATAGCCCCTGTTTGGAAACATTTGCATGTGTTGACAGCATATGAATTCTGCAAACTTACTTTGAATCAGTGTGCATATCTGTGACCTATACTCTATGCATATGTGTGTTTATGTAACAGGATGTGATGGGGTTATAACCGTGAACCAGCATTTTGTTGTTGCTGCCCACATTAGCTGGCATTTATATTTTCATTTTTTCATGACCTTGACTCTTCTGATTCATGTGTCCTTTCTGTTAGCTGGTGCAGAGACAAGGGGGTGTGCAGCATTTTGGATCTTTATGTTTTGTTTGAGTTATTTCTTATCGAAAGCTGGCAGTAAAAAAATCATTGACAGTAAAAACTATGGACAGAGCCTCCGTGACGTCACCCGTTTGTTTCTGAAGAGCCGTTTTGAGTCTCAGTGGGAGGTTCCGGGACGTGATGACCGCCGCCATGTTGGCAGCGTCACGTCAACTAAAACTCCGAATATGGACAAAGAGGGGGGGCACGAGCGGGGTTTAGGGGGGCGGGCGATCGTGGAAGCAGGAAACTCACGCTGTGATACGTCAACTGTCTGTCACTCAAGCGGCAACGCCCATAATTAGGCGTAATTTTAAGTCCGAATACAATTGAAACGAGTGAGTTGTAAAAAAATTCACCCCCCCTACAACTGACACTAGAAGACAACCTATCATCTGAGACCACAGCGATTTTTTGTACCAGGCCGTAAACATGTTCTTTTCTGCTGTGAAATCGGCCATTTTAACATGGGAGTCTATGGGAAATTACTCTCTTTTGGAGCCAACCCCCAGCTGTTGCAGCGTGAATTACAAGTTTTGACACTTCCGCATGGGCTTCCACTTTGAGCCCCGAAGGTTGCCGCTTGAAAAAAATACATGCTTATTTATATTTCCATGTTTATTTATTTATTTATTCATTTCCTTATTTATTCACTCATGATGGGCTGGTGCCACAATTAGGGGGCGGTTGGCTCACCGCCTCTTCTTAGAGGGCAAGACAAAGTAAAGGTAGCCGCGACGGACACAGTAATCACTACCAACAGTAGCATTACAGCTAACAGGAGCAGTTTTGTTTTCGCTCTGTTAGCTAACAAACCACTTGGCGCTTAAGAGACAGAGCTTAGAAGTACACAGTCGTTCCCGCTTATTCTTTTTAACCTGGTAGTTGGTCAAAACCATCACAGCTGGTTAGCTAATGCTGCTGTTGGACTTGGACAACAAGGTGGCTGCAACAAAAAAGCCCTGCCCACTCATTTGTATATTAGGACTGGAAATAAAGCAATAAATAAATATGTGCTTATTTATTTATTGCCAAATAGTATTTATTTCTGTTTTTATTTATTCATGTATTTATTGGTTTATTTAATCATGACTAAATGGCTTTCCATGGTTTCTAGGGTGTTAAGGGTGAGTGGTGGCAAAGTGTTATAGGATTGTTTGTCTGCTGTCAGTACAGTAAAAAGGAGTAGATCAAACCAGTATTTAAGCCTCTATCAGAAACTTCCTCCTAAGTCTAGGTGTTGAAATATTTTTTTATCGCATTCATTGCATGTGTAAGTTGAAGAAATGTAAACTGCCACATGACAGAAGTGACCTGCTTCTAGTTTACACTCATTTACAGTATCAGGAGAGCACATGTTGGTAGGTAACTATCCTGGAGGTTCAAAAATGACTTTAACCCCATCCTATTTTTCATGGCCTCAACGCCATTCCATGGCTGTGTGGCAGCCTGTCAAAAATTGTACACTGGGTACAGAAAGTGTTCAGACCCCCTTAAATGTTTCACTCTCTGTTATATTGCATTTGCTAAAATCATTTAAGTTCATTTTTTCCTCATTAATGTACACACAGCACCCAGTACTGACAGAAACACACAGAATTGTTGACATGTTTGCAGATTTATCTTTATCTTTATATCACATGGTCCTCAGTATCAGAGCCTTTGCTGTGACTCTCATCTATTGAACTCAGCTGCGTCCATTTCTCCTGATCATCCTTGATGGTTCTACACCTTCATCTGAGTCCAGCTGTGTTTGATGATACTGATTGGACTTGATTAGGAAAGACACACACCTGTCTGTATAAGACTTACAGCTCACAGTGCATGTTAGGCCCTGTTCACACTGGGGAAAAAAATGGCTTAAGCAGGATTTGGCCGCATCCAGATCAATCCAGATGTGTTTTTTTCCGAGTGTGAACACCTCCAATCTGGCTGAATCCAGTTTGATTTCAAGCCGGCTAGATCCACCCTCGAGAGGTGGATCTAGCAGGATTGGCTCAAATGTGGCTCAGGTGTGAACGCAAATGTGGCTAGCGAATCCGGCTAGCCACATTATTAGCCATAGTACGAGGCGCCACCTAGTGGTTTGGAGAACAGCAAACACGCTGGATGAAGCCGGATTGAGTGCGGACACAACTGTGTGCTAGCCAGATTTGAAAATAGGTCTGAATGCATCCAGCTTAAAGGCTGTCTGGGCTCAATCCTACTCTAGCTGGAATGACTTTCTCCAGTGTGAACGGGGCCTTAGAGCACATGAGGATCATGAGGTCAAACTTTAATGATTTTAGCAAATGGCTGCAATATAACACAGAGTGAAAAATTTAAGGGGGTCTGAATACTTTCCGTACCCACTGTATGTACAATGTCTGCATGACCATAAAGTGCAGTGTACCTGTAGATTAATTGCGACAGTCAGGAATTATTTCCTTTGTCTCTCTGTGGTAATTATTTGCGAATAAAACCTATTTTAAAGATACATCTAAAATAAATAAACTACTTTAAAATTGATTTTTGTCAATTTTTGTTTTTAAAGTCAGACTTTTTTTGTAGGCACTCCATAGTGTACCCAGCCAACAGGTCAGCCTCCAGTGGTGTGTGGGTCCTGAAAATCCTTGTTCCAATGTATCCCACAGATGCTCATTTGGACTGAAATCTGATGACTTGGCAGCTCACTTCAGTGAACTGAGATCTCATCATGTTCACAGGACTGGTTCTGGACAAGCTCATCTTTGAGGTGTAAGAGGAAATGCAGAGGCGTGAATAAAAGGTGAATACCTTGATATAATCATTTTTATTACGCCAAGCAATCACCAGCTCCCATCTACATTTATTCTGCCCCTTGAACTAATTACCTTAAAGATAAGTGTCACACAACCATTTCTAAGCATCAACACAGCATAAACCTCTAATGAATTGACCTCATGTAGCTGGACCCTATGTTTTCCCCTTTGTAGTATAGCTGCTTTAAAACCACTAGAGTAGTATAAGATATAAGCGTTAGCGCTGACATTTTGGAGTTGCCTACACTCTGCAGCTCTCTAATGCTTCACAATACCCACAGGACAGAGAGGAAGTCTCCTAGCATCCAACGCTGGCTTCATCATCTGGGTCAACTGTCAAACTGTTGGACATGATGCTCGACTAATTGATTTTTCATTATAGCTGAAAGATGTTACTCAGTAACATAGTTATGACAAATATGTTATTACTAACGCATTTATAACTTAAATGGTAAAGTATAAATGGAAACTGGCAACATTTTTTTATAGTACACATAGAATGTCCACTTTTCACATTTTTCACTCTGGTAATTGACACAGTATAACTAAGAAGAAATCATAGTTTTAAATCTCGATATATTTAGGCCATCTCACGATACACGATATATATCTCAACATTTTTCCTTAGCCTTGAATTAACAGTTCGATGCCTGTAATAATGCCAGTATGATCTGTATGTCTACATTAAAATGTTATTGTTCATACTGCATTAATATGCTGATTTTAATCTAGGGTTGGGTGATAACTCGATTTTATGGATTCATTTGAATTTGCTCTTTGGACTTGTTTTGATGAAAATTGATTTTAACTTCCACTGCAGACACACCCGCTGTGCTCCCGTAGTTCAAAGTGGGCTCAGCTCTCCTCCACCTGTATCAAACAGCATGGCAGCCAGCAGAGAAGAGCTCACCCCTAAAAAAAAAAAAAAAAGGCAGTTTGGAAGTGGTTCAGTTTTGCGGCATGAGAGCCAGCGGACTTTCAAAACTTTCAAATCATCTATCCTCATGGTGCTGCAAAGATCTTTAATTACACAGATGTCTCACTCTCTCCTGATCGCCTGACACTCCTGCTTTTTTCAGGACAAAAGGATGTAGGCTTTTGAAGGAGCACTAAAAGAATGGCTGCGTTTGTACGTCTTTCTGGGTAATGGTTGTCTTAACCTTCAAATGTTACAATGTTCTGTTCAGACTGTGCTGGTAACTATGAGACAACTACCCCTCAATTCAATTACTATACAGTCCTTCATGATTGTATGACATACTGAGTGAAGCATTATTATTATAATCATAAGGAAACTAAAAATACATACATTCAGATGTTTACCAAAGCCATGTTGGGTAATTTGGACTGAAGTTTCAGTTGCTGGTTACCATTGTGCTTTACATTTTTTCCTCAGTTTACTTTTAAGAAGCAGGAAAATTGTCAGCGCAAATGTTGAGTGACTTTTGACAAAGACCAAGTAATTATGATTGGACAAATTACTGTAATGAGAGCTTCTCCAAAACTGCACTGCATCACAGTTTGTATGTAGGGCTGCACAGTTGCAGGCCAGTCAGGTTGAAGGTTGTTATGATATAATGGCTTATCAATGTCTATATTCTTTAAAATATTCCTTTAAATTTGGTAATGCCTTACTTTCAATGTAGAAATTTCTGAAATTTGTTGCATGGGAGTGGCTTTTGAGTTTGCCTTGGATCCTGGCCAGTCTTGGATGCAACAAGTTTCTGTAGTAGATGTTGTTGGGTTGGTGTGGATTAGGACTCTCTCATCCGTTTGGTATTTAAAATGTTTTTATTAAACCTGGCAATAGCTTTGATGACTTCACAAACTGGCATCTCCTCATGAGCAGGTGGTGCACATTAGGCTGAAACAGGTTGCACTCATCAGGTGACACTAATCAGGCTGCAAATACGCAGAGTTATACGAGCAAGTCTCACTGGAAAGGTGACTTTACCCTAGGAAAACTGTGTGGACAGCACATTAGTAAAGCAGCAGTGGCTTCAGCGTTACATGACAGCACACCTTTTAAGAAATGTACCTTAAGATACAGAATTAGAATTGAAGTATATGTTAACCTTTGTATAGTGTGACTATTCTGTGTGCAAGTCATTACACAGGCTGTGCAGACAGCTCATGTGGTGAGAATATCTGTCCCATCATGAGACAACTGGAAAAATAACACATTCTCTGAGTACAAACACTATAAGCATAATTATTATAAAGTGTTCCATCATGCAGCTGGTTCCTCATAATGCTGTTAACAAAGCAGAATTATCTTAAAGGTCTTCACTTCCTGGTGATTCAGTCAGTTTAATAGTACAGTGTATAACAAGATATAAAGACACATTAAATATTAGGCATGGGATGGTTCAGGAACAAAATCTGAACCATTCGGTATTCTTGTCTCAGTTCAGGACATGTGCATCAAGTAATGCAGGGAGCCATTTTCCCACTGGCAATGAGACAATCACATTAAACACATTATAATGTGATAAGGTTTCATGTTATAACGTAGTTCTGCTGCTAGTATCATGACTACTTGAGGCTTTTTCCTCAATTACAATTAATGAACGATTATTTTTATTGTTTTAAAATATTTAAAAATAACTTGACCGGGGGGTGGGGGGTGGGGGGGGGGGTAGTTAAGCTATACACAGCTTCACTCGTGGCTTCACTCCGAGTGTGTGCATGCATGCGATGCAGTGAAAGAGCCGTAGGAAGAGTCCCATGAACATTTCTGGTTCATGGTCCCCTGTCCATTTTCACCAACAACTCCACTAATACCTGTGCTCTGTTCCATGCATCTGCAGCAGTGCAGCAATGAAAAATGGTCCCCTGTGAAACAATTTACCACCGCGCTCCAGACATTTTAGGCTGTTTAAACCGGTGTTGCCGGTATATAGAAAAATTGATATCATAACACAAATAAAAACCAGTTTTTGGTGCAAACCAGTATACCGCCCAGCCCTATTATAACGTGATAGTGATTGGGGGAAAAATACCTTGGCAATTCAGCGTTTCAGTAACAATTCTAGCGACTTTCTCTGGTGGCGTAGAGACTGACATGATAAATGAATATATACTTGCTAAATTTGACTATTAATTTGAAAAGTGAAGCTTTTGCAATCTTGCCCTAGAATGTCAGCTGTCAATAAGCGCGGCAATCGTGTCATCGCATCGACTCAGACTTAGCCCGTTTAGCACTGCAGACTGTGGCTGAAGGGGCCATGAGATGCCACAACATCAACTGCGGATATCTGTTTGGAATAAAAGAGATTAATAGGTGCTAAGAGGATTGGCTGGTGAGAGGCATAATATGGCACAAGCCTTCAGTCTCAGGGGAACAGAAAGCACACAGGGAGATGATCAGTGGTAGAGGTAGAGATAGCAGTATTGTTTAGAGTAAGATTAAATAGATTAACACCACTGGCTGCTCCCTCCGAGGCTGCCGTTAGGCCTTATTAAACCCCAAACATCTCTAAGTTCAGTCAAGGGTTTCACTTTAGATATGAGCTCCCAATTCTCTTAAGGCTTTTCTACTTTTTTTTTTTAGAGTCTGTGAAAATGTTCACCTGAGGCAGCTGTTCAGCTTTTCAGTTATCTGGCCCCTTTAAGCCTACATTTAGCCAAGCTTACCTTCCTCTGTGGAGCAACAAATGCTGTGGAGCATTTCTAAGTTGAGAGTGGGAGGTGGAGGTGGATGTGACACTGTTTAAAAATAATGTTTGCTGGCTGGAAAAGCCTATTCAACAACACATTTAAAAGTACTCTAGAGAAAACGAAAAGCAGGAAAGGCTGGATCTTGGCCTGCAGAATCGGTGCTCTTATCAGTCGGGTGTTCTCTTTATAGAAAAGATGTGTGTGTCGTATTATTGTTGATGCATCAAAGATGTTTTATCCCTGGCTAAGCCTGCCGATAGCCATCTGTACCCCCCTGTTGATGCCGCTGCTTTGCTTCTGGAGTTATCTGACAAAAGGCCACAATGGGAGTGGTTGAGTGAATAAATAGGGGTAGCAATATATTTATATTAGGGTATAAGTCCAGTATTATACAATGAAACAACCTGAATAACACAGCACACCTTGGCTGCAGCTTTCTTCTTCCTCTGCAGTTTTCATAGTGTGTCTTGTTACAACATCACTATGTATAAGGGGCTTTTTAAGACACTCAAAGATGCTTTACAATTGCAATGAAACTGTAAAATGGCTAGATTAAAAATAGAAGCAGGGATTTGGTGAGCATGGTCTGTACAGTCATGTATGTGTTTGGGTACACAGTTCCATAGGGTGTGGAAAGCTGTGGAGAATGCTGTGTCCCCCAGGGCTCACTTGGTCCTGAGAAGTGAAAAGAACAGGGGCCATATTCACAAAGATTCTAAGAATCCTTTCGGAGAGATCTTATCTTAGCTTAAAAAAACTTAGTAAGGACTCTTATCTTAAATGTGATAAATATGTTCCTAACAATATAAACAGCATAGAATGGACAGTCTGCCTGCAACCAATGTATATTATGTTGGCCAGTATTGCTCATCAGCCTATATTTACAGTGAACTCTTGATCTAATAGAGAATTTTAAGCAGTATTAGAGTTTTCACAGACCTCTGATTTTCATGCCTGGTTCGCTGTTGCTATTCAGTGTGTCATCCTCAATTGCTCTGTTCATAGCAGGAGAAACGCCATAGAATAATTAAACATACCCAACAAATTGAATGTGCACAGAAGCATGGCGGTTGTTTTGTGGTGGATCTGCCACAGTCTAGTGCTTTTCGCACAGAATTTAACAGCAGATTGAGCTTACACTGTCACTGCTGCTTCACTGGTCAAATATCATCTGGTTGGTTATTCTCATTTTATTTGGTCTTGCTGGCATTACGGTATACAGGCATATTTTCTGAGTAAAATAAAAGTTAAGGAGGTGAGCAAAACATGAATAAAGTAAGTTGTGTGATTTTTAGCTAGTGTCTGCTGATGTGCCTTTGCCAGATCAGCAGTGCTGCAGAACACAGGTGCACGGAGCGTGCTGTGCCGTGCTTAGGGTGAATCATTTAGATGCCCTGGTATTGCATCTTCGAGTACTGGGAGTTTCCTGCATCCACATATGCAGATTCTTGGGCCTGCCTCACAGTAAGAGAACATGATCATCATCCTGCAGCACTGATTCTGACTGACTTTCAGATATTTCATTGATTCATTCCAATTCAGTGTTATTTTTATAGTGCATTTTACATTCATAATTGTCTCAAAGCGCTTAAGAGCCTAAACCCCCTTAAGAGCAGCAGTGGCAAGGAAAAACACCCTTTTAACGGGAAGAAACCAGGACCCGACTCATGAACAGAACCCTCCTGCTCGGAGTAAGAGAAGAAGTAGACAGGACAGAGAGAGGAACAAACATACACAAACATCATACATTACAGAGAACACATGCGATGGTTGTTGATGTTGTCAAGCAAGACATTTATATTATAGTGGATATATATATATATATCGTCAGTTAATAATAAATAGTAATAGTTATTAAAACATAGATGAACAACAGAGGTGGGTGTAGGCAATAAGCATTGGAATGATCGGGGCCAGGCTGCAGGTCAGCATGCAGGTCTGGAGGCAGAGAGAGAGAGAGGGGCACAAAACTATGAGGAAGACAGCAAACATAGTTTATGACATGAATCACTAGTATGAAGCAGAGTAATGAGAATAGAGGAGAGGTAAGCGGGTGAGAGGGGGATTAGAGGGCACAGGGAACTGCTCGGTGGATCATTTGTGTGTCCCGGAAGCGTAGGCCTATAGCAGCATAGCTATGCTAAAAGTTAAGAATTTATGGGCCCTATGATACTTGTGTACCTGTGGCTGAGGCCAGGTCAGCAAGTGACTGTTTCTTATTACCTAATGCTGCTACACACTATAGTGTAGACTAGTTATACACCTTGCTAAACATAAAAGCATGTATGTAGATGTATGCAGGGCATTATAATGGCATGCACAGAAGTGAAGACTAATAATGAGGTATTGATTACATGTGATTAATAAGACTTAAGGGCCTCTCTTCACTTAAAGGGGGGCTGTACAGGCATCCTCCTGACTGCAGAAAATCTGAAGAACTATGATTGATAAAGACATCTTTTTTTATATACATCAGCTGAAATAATTTAGTTTTAGGGGACGGCACTTCAAAACCCATTACCATGAAGTGGTTGTATTTATTCTGATGTGAAATAGCAGCTACTCTATCACCTCTTACATTTTTATGACAGGGCCCCCTTTCATAATCTCAGCTCTGCTCTAATGTGTTGCTCTAATCAGCCTTAAATTGTCATCTTGGTTTGATTTAACTCAGCCATAATGAGAAATCTGCCTTTAGAATGACAGTAGCCATTCATTTATCCTTTCCATCTCTCTTTACATGGCCTCTCAACACCTCCCCCGGACTGTCCAAATTGAACTTGGAAGAGACGGCGGGGCTGGATAGTGCGAAGACAAAAAATATATATATTTTCCACGACAGAATATTGGGTTTTTCATCATTCATATTGTGAGCTTATGAAAGAGTATAGAGCTTATTTGAAAAGTTTAATTCAAAGGGCTCTTTTGCAATAGATCACTAATGGCCTTTGGTAAAATATATATTTATGAGTTTTGTGACCGTGTTGACTTGATGAAAGTACAGAGTGAGGGCAAAGTCTAAATGGATCATTTGCACAAGGAAAAGATCCTTTGTGCACACAAAGCATCACTCAGCCTCCATTTCCCTCATGTCTGCAAGCGATTATCAAAGAAGGAAAGTAAAATGAAAGCAGACCTATTTCCACTCGGGCTTTGTTTGGTTGGTGACATGTTTGTTAGACCTTTGTTGTGTTTTAATGGGAACCTCGTTGTATAATAGTGCCTTAGATCTTGGCTGTTTCCCCACATCATAATGCATTACTTTGCCTTTTCTGCTGTTTTGATGCTTGTTGCAGCCTTACCTGAATGTCAATCAAGTAACATTGCGGTGATTCCAACTCTCTGGGTGTTTGTGTTTTACTTCTTAGTTTGTGGGTTTCTAAAAGTGTTACTAAGAAAGCGTTTATCAGGAATACTCACCACGTGCTCACCTTTTAGGCATACAAGTCTGCATTAGTGTGGGAATAGACATCATTATTAACATGACCAAACATGTCAGAATATTAGTGTCCTTGCCTTAGGCCAAAAGGATCAGGCGATGGCCACGGATAATGTTATGATCATCTAGAACATCACTGGCACCATCCATTGAGCCATACTGTTGTGCTGCTCTCTATCTTCGTACACCTAATTGTCACTAGTGAGATGCAGGTAATGCATTATTTTTATTTTTATTATTTTTCTATTAGTTATGTGCAGACTACCATTAGGTTTACACATGTCTCAATGTGATGCTTTACCAGCCAACCAACAAGATACAATACTCAATTAGCCAGCAAGCACTTTTTACTATAGTACAGGAGAAGTGCAATAAAGGCAATAATACAAAACCTACAATAGAGACAGTACATACAAACACTAAACAGTGTGTTGTTAATAAAAGTGAGCTCAAATTAAAATATAATAGGTTGCGTTTTAAAAGACTTCTCTGATTCATACAGCCTCAGATACATGCCAGATTTGTTTTTCTAATTATACCCTCTCCCCACGAAAAACAAAGGACTATCACAGCCTTTGCATACTGTAAACAACACTCCCCCGCATGACTACATTTTACTGATGGTATTAAATATTGATTTGTTTGCTGGTCTGACAAAGTGGGTGTGACAGTATGTGTGCACCCCAGGAGGTCTGTTCCAGGTGGACTCACATTGACTGTAGTGAGCACTGTATGTTTCATTACATAGCTAAAGTATACATGATTTAAAGAAGTGAGAAAGCTTCATAGCTATCTGTGTGGGGTTCACATGTACCGGCTTCCTCTTCAATCTCTGTGCAGAAAATCTGAGGAACACGCTGTCCTGCTCTGTCCCAGGTTGTAGGGCTGAATGATTAACTGAAGGAAAAATTGTGATCCAAAAAAATTAATTTCAAACATATTTGGAATAACAGCCATTTTTTCACATAGTATGAACTGTTCTCTTAGTAGCTGAGTGTTGAGAGTGCCGAGTGATTGCCTCCTAATTAACCATCATGGATGGATAATTGCCTCAGGCAGCCATTCATGGTGAGTCCTGGGAGTAAATATTAAACTAGTGTTTGACGATCGCAAATCGTATTGTAATATTCATATACATGTCCATGTTAATAACCGGGTTATACCTAGTATTGTTGAAATACAGACAGGAAGTCACTCAGTCTACTGCAGACTCTCTGAGATTGGTGCTCACTAATTCCAGTGCCTAAGCCAGTGAGGCTCCTTGTTACCACTCCAGATGCTAGCTAAGCACTTGCTAACTTAACACCACTATTCTTTGCTGATTGAAAAAGACAAGTGCACCTATGAATTTCCAAAAACACATGCTGTGCACACATTAAGTTAAATGTGTTAACTGCTGCTAACCCAGACTAATACCCTAACCCTGAGCTCCACTAAGCACCAAGCAAGTTTGAGAGATCACTAATATCGCTGAAATGCACTCACCCACGCTGCACACACTTCTTCAGGGACGTACACTGGTAGCGATAACAAACGTCATGACGTAGGCATGTTCTTTTCCAGCAAATTTACACTTTCTTATTTTACAGCTGCTTCAGCAGCACAGAGCCAGAAGATATTTCACCATAATTTGGGTTAACGGAGCAAACTTTTACTTCAGTCAAACAAGTAAAATGAATGTGATGCTCAAGCAGTTATATATTTATTTTTAATAACTAACAACTTGTTTTTTTAACTTTGAGGGAATGTTGTCTTCTTTATAGCCTGGGGTAGTGATGGTCTAGTTCACAGATGGAGAGAAAATTGCTGCATATCACAAGGTTCAATCAACAAACCAAAGCTGCCGGAAACTGTGGGTAAATGCTGTGAAAATGCTATAGTTTGATTAAGGTCTTTACATGCTGTAATAATGCGATTAAGATCAACACCACATGTCAATTAAGGCTTACTCCAAATATGACCTTAATCGGGCTATAGTAATTAACAGACATTGTTTACATGGCAGTGTCTTAGTCGGAATATGACCTTATTTGGGTTAAAATGGGATTATTGCTATGCATGTAAACATAGTCACTGCATTAATTTGCCTTAACCTTAAGATGTTCATCAACCAAGACTCAAGTGTAGCTGTTTGTGCTTCACTTTGCTGAAGTCTTTTGCCATGCTGCTAATGTTGAAAACATGCTTTCAGACGATACAACTTTGCAAATGTGTTGTTGTTGTTTTTGCCATTATTACATAGTGGTCTGTGTAGAGAGAGGGAATCATTGCGATGAGAGAGACATTGGAGTGTTGCAACACGTGCCAACTCTCTCAGGGAGATATTTGACTATGTGTTTCCCCAGGTTTAATGTGGTGCCATGGAGCATTACAACAAGCTTTATCTGCTTTAAATGTTTTATGGCTGTACACATTTATACCAGCTTTTAACTTGTGTTTTCAATGCCTGGAATTACACAAGTTGTGTCATCTTGACTGTCCAGAAAGGCCTGGAGCCTCCTAACGGCGAGTAGCTGCACATCTCCTTCTCTCTCATGCAGTTTCCCCTCGCATCCAAGTGCCAAGTGTGGTACCGACCCCTAATCTGGGTGTTGTTTGTGTTTTATTTTAGTGATTTTGGTAGTTGACCACATATGCACAGTGAACTAAGATTCCATATCTACAATCCAATCGCTTCCTCACATCTACACAAATATTCATACACATTTTAAGGATTATCATAGTAGACTGTGCCTGACTATTGCTGTCAACAGATTTGAATTGATTTTGAAATGAGAGATTTGTTGTTGTTTATAAATTTACAAAGCATGATTATATTCAAGTCTGATGGGATTAAAAAGCAAACGTTCTTCATTTTAATTGTTGATATACAACAAAGTTTTTGAAATGACAATAAAATAATATGCATACATTTCCTACATGAAATGCAGCGTTATGGTGCAGTGCTCATCAATAGACATGACACACTGACAAAAGAGTGTGTTTATCAGTGGGTGTAAATAAAGATCCAGTGAATTGAATGGAATGATATGATGCAGTTATGCCTGTTGATATCCATGAATATTTAGACACAAAATGTAAAATACCCCAAGTAAAGCTGTGAATGATAGTGCTCAGTCACTTCTCTTTGTGTGCCTTGTTTTCCATTGGCCTTCACCATCTTGACAGAACTGGGAAGACTAGACTCCCCAGTTTGTTGTTTTGAAGGCATGATTAGCAGGAGAGCTCATCAGTTTGTCTCTTTTGTGTTCTACTGAAGCAATTGAAACACTGCACCCCGTGATTGATGTACTCTTCATAGGCCTCACAGTGGTGCTCTGATTGATAACAAGTGCTTCCTTGATGCTTCTCACAATGATGGTCAGGACATTTGTGTGGATAGAGGATAGGGTGCTAAGGCCCACTCAGCTCCGACAGCTGAGACTGCTGTGCTGGCAAGCTATGCACACAAGGTAGCAAAGACAAATGGATGAGGGAGGCTGTAAATACAGGTTGATCCACGGCAGGTAACGGGGCAAACAGTAGGGCTCAGGGGTAGCAAGAAAACTGGAAACTAGAACAGACACTACAAAATAAAAGTAGAACCTGAGATAAGATAAGATGAGATAAGATAAGATAAAACTTTATTAATCCCGAAGGAAATTCTTGTGCCAGAGGTATCAAGTTACATTAAATGCAGTTAAGTACAGAGTATAAGAGTATAAGTGCCACTATAATCCAAAATAAGAGTACAGTACGCAGTATGAGCACAATATATGATGCATGGATACAAATATGGAGATGTAAGGTGCTAAGTAAACATAAATATAGACAAGTGGAGGGAATGACAGTGATGCCTGACATGATTATCTAGCTCTTCTCCCTACAGAAAGGGGAGGAGTTATACAGTCTGATGGCCACTGGCAGGAAGGACCTCCTGTGGCGTTCTGTGCTGCTCCTCAGTAGTCTCAGTCTACCGCTGAATGTGCTCCTGTAGGACAGCAGTGTGTCGTGCAGGGGGTGAGACGTGTTGTTACGAATACTGAGGAGTTTCCTCAGTATCCTCCTCTCCGTCACCTCCACCACAGACTCCAGCTCCACTCCCAGCACCGAGACAGCCTTCCTATGAGCTTGTTGAGTCTGTTGGTGTCGGCCGTCTTCATCCTGCTGCCCCAGCACACTACAGCGTAGAAGATGACGCTGGAGACCACCGAGTGGTAAAACATCTGCAGCATGGTCTCGCAGACGTTAAAGGACCTGAGTCTCCTCAGTAGATACAGGCGACTCTGTCCCTTCCTGTATATTGCCTCTGCGATATAACACATTGTTCCAATCCAACGAGTGCCTTTAATTTGGCACACAGGACTGATTGTGATGGAGTGAAGTTTGGTACATGTCATCTTAGCTGTCCAATCAGGTTGTGACCTCAACAATATGCATTTGATTTGGATCATGCCAGTGTGACCTCAATACCGTCCTAACTGCTACGTGGTGGTAGTGGTGGCAGCATGATGGCTTTTATAGCAATGTCTTGAATTAAAACCTGTTGTGGTACATTCAGGACCTCAGACTGGGACTGGTCTTTCAAAAGGACAATGACCCTTATGCTGCCCTCCTTCTCTGGTCAGACTGCAGCTGCTGCAATAGCCAATGACAGCAAACAGACCATGAAGCATCACCATGTCCCTATGACTGATCTCCCACGTTTTTTAAAATTAGGTAAGGTTTGAAAATCTGCTTGTGTGCAGCCAGCCAAGGACAAGGCTGGAGCTATGTGAAAGCCCTTAACTGAACCCAACTGAATCAAGCATCTCAGACTCTTTGTGTTCGATGTTATAAATTGTAGATGACAGGCTAAAGAATCTCTAAAATCGAAATAAAGAAACACTTAATACAATAAACAATATTCAAAGCTGTAAAATTGTATTGAGTAGCGGTGATATTTCAGTAGTGTCACAGATGAGAAGAATAGATAATTGATGCATCTCTCCTCACAAGTTGTCCTGATGCCACCTTTATCCACTATCATCTTTATCTTGTTTTCCATCTCTCTCCTTGTTTACAATAGACCTCAGTTTTGCTGCCTTTGAACTAATGCACCATTAGGACACTGTATTTCAAAGCCCTTCCACTCAGGCCTCTCTCAGAAGCAGCTATGTCTCCGTATGTTCCAGGCCCTTGCTTTGATGCCTCATTTCTGATTATTCTGTTTTCACCTAAACACATTTTCCTTCCTCTTTAATGCATTTTCCGTACCTTAATACATTTATTTTCCCCGAGCACGCTGAAGTGCGGGCTGTTTGAGATCCATGTATTGATTGTTGTGGGGAATTTGATGCCCAGGGACTAGCTGTTCTCCTCTCCTCTTCTTCCCTCTCTCCTCCACCCTAGGGGAATTTTAAATGGAAACACATTACTATGAATCACACAGCAGGGAGCTCCATGATTGATAGCATTGCTTACCATTTACTAGTCACTGTCTGGAGATAAGCCCTGAATTTATGGAGTATTGGAAATCCTTGCCACAGCTACATACGGATTAGAGTGAGGTACAGCTCCCCCTCATACTGCCACTGAAGTCACCTGGTTAACAGCTTAAGTGGAAAGCAAGGAGCTCATTTTATTGTTTATTAAAATGAACATGTGTATTTTTCTTTGTTGCCGCCACCGTGAATGGAATGTAAAACTGCGAGTAAGATGGTCTGTGTTTTTGTTGTGTAGATGGTTACGGTTGCCTTGCTCTATCTTTCCGGGGTGTTCTGAATACATCGGAGTAGTACTAGTATGCACAAGCCTCTGTGACTTTGCTGACCTCAAATATATTGCAAATGAGTTGAAGTAAATGGACCAAAAAACATACACTGTTACTGTTTATATTTGAAATGGAAAAAATGTGGTGAGCAAGGTTCTTGTACTGTAAAGGCAAATAACAGTGTATTTTGTAATAACACCTGTGACTTAATGTTCCATCTATCCATTTTCTTCCGCTTATGCTGGGTCGGGTTGTAAAAGCAACAGCAGGGAAACCTAGACCTTCCTCTCCCTGGTCATCTTTGCTAGAATTTGGGAGGATGCCTACATGTTCTTTAGGCAGCTGAGAGATACTATCCCTCCAGAGCATCCTGGGTCTGCCCCATGGTGTCCTTCTGGATGGAGGTGCCTAAGGGGCATATGAGCCACCCTAAATGGTTCTTCTCGAGCACTGTTGAATGCCCTCCTCTACTCCAAGCTCCTCCCGGACAACTGACCTCTTGATCCTTTCCTGCGTGGGGCACTCATTTTGGCTACTTGTATTCACAATCTTATTCTTTTGGTCTCTATCCATAACTTGTGGTCATAGGTGACGGTAAGAGCGTAGATCAAATGGTAAATTCAGAGCCTTGCCTTTTGGCTCAGCTCCCTTTTCACCACAACAGGCCAAAGTAGAGCTGTCATTGCTGTGGATGCTGCATAATTGATGCTTTGTTGTGGCGAAATGTTTTGCACGGTCTAGTGATCCTTACAGCTATATATAAGTTATATGCTTCTGGTACAGACTCCCAGTGCAAACAGGTCTAGGGTGAAGATCCAGACTAACTCGATCCAAAGATCCCTAATAGACAGACTAGATAAAAGAATCCTGAGTCCCTTGTTCTGGGATATGACACCTGGGGTCCCTCACTGGACCCATGCTTGGGGGAGTGCTCAATGGTGAGTGCCTGGTGGTTGGGCAAAGCCTGAGAAAATGACATTTGTTTGCCATCTCAGAGGTCCACCACCCACATGATGCTATATTTGATAATCCAAAGCCTCTCTGACTGCACTTTGTTTTACCTAACAACCAACTTGGAGACCTTAGGCTTTGTACTTTAGATGTATTTATACAACTAGGTTGCAGACAGGCTAAAAATCTTATACCTCTGCATCAGGTACTTGACCAGTGTTGTTGAGTCTGCTCAAAACAAGCCACAGAGAGAGTTACAACTGTTATTCTCCAGAAGCAGTTCATAAACCTCAGCTTTTATGTTTTATTCAGGGGTTTTCCGGAAAACAGAATTACAAAGCGGCCGCCTCCGCCAAAATTTCGTAGTGCCTCCAGGCACTGGACAAATCTAACAACTGTCTTCACAAATACAAACTATTATAAGTGTTACAGTTAGTGTGATTCTATCATAATTATTGGGACACATAGCTAATACAGTGGCACTAAATTGAAACAGACCATTGACTGTATAGCAAGTCCAAATCATCTTGATTTTTCCCCTGGTGGCTGGGTACAGAATACTTCAGAAAAGCCACCTCCTCCAAGTTATTGGGTGGGACATAGACCCAACTTAAAACTCAAAGTACTCCCCAAATACATTTGCAAGATGGTGCCTTCTTCAACTGGGACAGATACTGCAACTTGGATTTACAGACCTGTTTGTAAGTTCTTACCCAGCAGCTTGTAGAGCAGGGTTCCCCGTGTCTTGGTTTCGCTGTGGTGAGGGTCTACTACATTTCAGCTCACTTGCCACCAAGCTAGTTTTAGTGAGCTTCAATGCAGCTTGTGCAAAGGTGTGCTGTTTAGACTGACAGTCATGTTGGGCAGGCGTCCAGGAGGATGACTGATCAAAGTCTTGCGCTGCTGCTCCCTGAGCTGTTTCATCATATTAATATCCTGCAACACCATGACCGAACATTTGATCCGTGCACGCTAATATTCAACAAGTCGTTTTACATCTACATTGTGCCAGCGCATCACATGCTGGGGCTGTTTCTGTGCTGTGGACCCCATTATGGAACATGACTTAATTCTACTTGACACAAAGCCAATTCAGAGAGTGATTGTTTCACAGGTTCATCCTCTCTCCCCCACGCAGCGTGAGGGCAGCAGGGTAGCGGAGGTGGGTTGTATCAAGCGCTGAAAGACCACAGCTGAGGGGGAAATAGCTGTCAGGCCATCCAGAGGGAGGGGGAGGACACAGTATAGCCCATCACTTGTGCTCCCTGAGAGACTTATTACAGAAGCAGGCCAGGGCGAGAGCTGGTAATTAATTTGGAGAGAGCTGATATTGGTTTTGATGCACCAGAGACTGACAACACTGGCTGTCTGCTCAATGTCCCTGCACTGGCTTTGTGTGTGAGTCTGTACAAACACAGGAAACGGCTCGGGAAGAAGAAGAGGGTTTTGGGCCAATGAAAAGGAAGGCGAAGGACAGAAGTGGCCTAGCTCTAGCTTGCAGCTAACGTCAAAGCTCCTCTACAAACATAGCCAGTAGCATGCATATTTATGCCTCCTTTTTTTTGTTCCCTGGCCTCCTGCTTCTCTGCAACTCATATACTCATCTTTCTTTCACACCTAATCATCTCTGCAGCCATCTCCCCTGCTCCTTTTTTTCCTCTGTCATGACTGTGTCATTCAAGGCAGTATTTTTTTAAATAATGAAACTATTCTCAGCGTGGCAAATTATTAATGTCACAGAATGGAAATAGGCTTGTTTTCCATCAGTTCATTCATTCAGAAAGCACCCGGGTTACACTGCAGTGGTACAATTACAGTGCCTGGCAATCGCAGAGATTGAAGGGGAGCACGGAATTCACACTCTTACTCATGCAAATCCACTGTTAGGTCATGGCCGAGGACAAATTCAAGATTGCTTTGTAATGACTGAAGAACAATGAGAAAATAAATTGAGAAAGACAAGATGACAAATGAATTTATGATATTAGCTTGCTCTCTGATGTTTGGACCAGAGAGTCTATTTTCTGATTTTGTGTTGCAGCTGAGGATGTGACAAGAAGACACTGATATCTGTGGACTCAAAGTGCTCATATTAATATTATTGTCCAAATAAACCCACAAATCAATATCCGGGGTATCATCCACATCATCTTTGTCATTCCCTTTGCACTGCAGTCACTTATGTAACACTGTACTTGATCAGTCTGCAGTCAGAGAAGCAGTGGGAAAGATGAGACTGTTAAATCCCTAATTAGAAAGCTGAGAATATTAATGTATGTCTGTTTTATTTCATTTCAGGTGGTTAAGAGAACAAAAATGGGCTTTATCATTTAATTATTTGAATTCAAGCCATAAATATGCATCAATGATATGCACTTATTTACATTAATAGAATGTATACATGCAGTTTATAAACAGCCTCTGCCACCCCCTTCTGTATTTGAGGGCGAACAGTGCTGATTTGTGTGTGGGTGGATTTTTTGCTTACATTAGTTCACCAAGCTTCATCTAAAATAGTAATAATAAATAAATAAATAAATTAATAATATTTAATGGCTTGTTCACTGCAATATCAAGTAGTTCTAACTCAAATCAAGACTCACTGTACAAAATATATCCCAGGCCTTGTTGTGGGCAATTTAACTTGTGGTTTGGAAAAAATATTTCCTAATTAAATTGTTAGTCTCACCAAAGCACTCGTATAGATAAAGATAGATTGTACTGCAGAATGAATATAAACATTTGATCTTGAGGTGAACATAAATAAACAAAATAAATAAAAGATTGCACTGGGTTGATGGTACAAGAACAGAAGCAACATGACTGCTGAATTATGGGACACAAAGTGGACCTAGACCCTAGTTGACATAGCAATATGTGGGCATGGCCTATCTGCTGTATACATCTGTTATAACCTATAGATGTGTAATTATGTAAAAAAAAAGATGTAAATTAAAATGATGAACACCAATAGTGACTTAAAAGTGAAATATAAATAAATATCAATAAATTCCAAGACCTTTTAAAATTATGTCTACATAGGTTGGACTAAGCCCACTGTAATTTTGTTTCCCTTAATTAGAATGAAATGAAACTTGGCAGAGATAATGTCCACAAGCTTGGCTACAGATTGACATAACTAGATTGCTTCATCTGCATCATTTGTAAGGAGATATTCATTGTAAAAGTGTCAATTTTCAACAGACGGTAATTTTTTTTTTCATTTTTGCTTTGTGCCATCTAAATTAATAAAGATAATATAATAATACAATATACAAACTAACACATCTGGGCAAATCTCCGAGGTGTTCCCTTTATGATGGCACCAAAATTATTCAAATACACCTTTTGGTTGCTGAGATATACTCTATTAATTTTGGGCATGCCAATTTCAAGCTGACACCTTAAAAAAGAGGCTTGGAGTAGAAAGGGTTAAGCCCTAGCTTTCAGATCTTTGTGTACTATTTATTCTTCTTTCTGTGTCTTTTTTTCTCTCAGTATATGTTGTCTTGTCTTTTCTTACCTTGCAGAAGAGAACAGGTATATTGCATTACAGTGACCTTGAACATGCAACCAGAGTCATAACAAAACACTAAACAAAAATCTTTAGTGTTTGTAGTCCTACAACAGATTGTAGGGCATGCACAGCCCTCATAGAAACATAATGGAGGATTACATGTGAATCAGAAGCATTGGTGACAGCCTGAATCAACATAACTGTGGCTAATCATTATTTGTTTTAGATTTTTTTTTTGGTATTAATATACCCATATTTCCTAAAAACATTTCCACGTTAATTTATTCTACCACAATATTTACATTCTTCACTTTAAATCTGACATAAAATGTGTTGTTTGTGGGGTTTTGTCAGGAGAAAAGACCTCTTTGTGGGCTGCATCCATCATTTTTTTTTCTCCACTGAGTTAAGTAATTATGGCAGTGGCAGAGTAAAATCTGTCAGCCCACGGACTTGCCTTGATTTGCCCAGTAACACTGCATGCAGTACAGCATTGGTTATTTGGTTATGGAGGGATGTCACAGGATGTGAGGGGTCAGTGGTAGGCATGACAGCCATGTCAGAATATCATCAATCATTAGTTCTATTCCCTTTAAAGCTTAGGTTCGTCCACTCCTCTTTGGTGTTGCTAAACTTTACAGCCTTTAAACAACATAATTTTCAACACCAATGATGTTAAATAATGGAGCCCTGTATCTGTGTGTCAAAGCACAAAAAACACCCCTCAGTAGTAAGATAAAGCCATCCATCATTCCTTCACAAATGTTAGAGTCAATAATCATTCATTCAAGCATTCTTTCTCTCTTGTTTTAGGGTCACATGGGACTGCAGTTATTCCCATCCAGCCTGCACTGAAACAGCCGCCAAGGAGAGTTCCAGAACAGGTCAGTCCTCTGACCACACTGTAAGCCTCTGTAACCTTTACGTTTCTTTTTTAAATTGATTGACCTGATTTTAATCTCTTTGACATGGACTGGTCCAATGTGACATTCTGTCAAACTACAGCATTTACAACTCTGTGTCCCACTGTCTCATTCTTCTCTATTATAGTGTGTGCATCTAAGACAGGGCCCATGGTAGTGGTGAAACTAGGTCCCGGGCTTCAAATAGCAGCCCATTGTATCCCAGGGGTCCACAGCCGAGGAAAGGCCAAGAGAAACATAGACTCTCTCACACACACAAACACATGGCAGGGGAGAATGAGAGATAGAGGACGAACTGTTTGATAAAAATTAATGTGTCGTTTGTTGTCACTGACAATACCCTGTGGACACATACAGTACAACAGGCATTGTTTGAATCTACTTCTTTTGAAGATATCACCATGTACCTGTGTTTTCAGCAAGCTTGGTCAAATTTTGGGGTCGTTTCAGTCCATTACCAGGACCTTATTGTTCACCATGCTGTGTGATGTCACGTATGGAAGCTTTCCCAAGTGTGGGCTAGAGATTTAATAAACCTCCCAAGGCAAATGCAGACAAAAGTGCCACAGACATTGTCGGCCCATTTTTTTTTTTTTTTTTTTTTTTCGCGACTGAACTAGTTCTTTTTTTTTTTATTGCAAAATTCCTTCTCAGAGTCCAATTCTGTCATTTGTGAGAAATATGAAGGTGCACAATAGCTCTCAAGGCTGTGGCAATGTCAGTCTGTTACTTAGGGTCACACTTACAAACACCCTAAAAACAAAGAAGTGTTAATCGCATACAGTGAGTTACTTCATGCCAAATTAGGAGCTTTTATAGTCCTGTAAATGTAGAACTCTCATCATAACAGACATTATCACTTTATAATTTGTATTAAATTTCTTACTAAAGGTATTTGATTTTACACAACATGATTTCAGCCCTTGCAGCTAATGACGTGTTATAAGTGATGATAGGTATGTGTGAATACTCTAACGTGTGAACTGAGGGATGTGCCCACACCTAGGAGATAGCTGGGAGATTAAATACCTGGACCTGTCTGCAACGCCAAACCCTGCTAATCCTGCTATGTTTTGACCAGAATTGACAACAGCAATGGCCTTAGCAATTACAATGTGGGATACAGGGCCTATTTAGAACATTTTGCCTTACTTTAGCTTAGAACATTTTTGCACAAATGGTATCCTGTAAAAATAAATTGTGCGTTCCTTAGTGCAGGCTTTCTGCTGTTGATAGGCAAAGTAGAGGCTACAACAATAATAATGGTTAAATATCTCTGGCATGGCAGCTGCCATCTGATTCCAGTTGAAAAAATAGTCAACAGACAGTTGTCGGGATTTGTTTAACCTCCTGTTGCCCATCATTAAACACTAACTTATAGTGACATGAGGTGCATGCTGGAGCAGTGATTTTCTTATGTGTCTGTGTTGTGCCACTTTTCCAGCATTTTTTCTGGAATCCTCTGGAATCCTCTGCTTAGTGTAGCCTAACAGCAACCTTCCTTAGTGTCTCCTTAGAGTAGCATACCAGCATTTTAACATGGGTTACCGTGGAGACCACAGTGGTGCCACTGGCGGGAGCAGCAGCAACAGCCTCTCGTTCCGGCTGACATTCAGACAGGATTCTCTACACACACACGCACACGCACACAACAGCTCCCACATGCGCTGTATATACACGCTTCCTTGAATATACACAGCCTGAGACGCATGCACATACATCCGGATCAATGACACATGGTTGAAGACACACACATCGCTCACCTGTCTGACCACGTGTTGCATTATTAATGATGTGGCTACCACGTTTTAACACGGCATTCCCCACCAGAGAACATCACATTCTTATTTTTTTCCCCCAGCACGAATACACAGTTTTACATAACAAAAATCTAATTTCCATTGCAATATTTGTCGTGTCACACATCGTCTAGTTGTCACTTCAGTGTTGGATCCATTTTGTCATTTATAGAGATGACAAGTGTGGGCTGTTTATAAGGAGGCGTTGGAGAAAGACTGTGACAGCACTGTCAACAGCACTATGATGTGAACGCATATCCAATTTGATGCAAATTCAATTTTTTATTTTTTTTATACTGCTCAGTGTCGTGTTCAGTGCATCTCATTGTTGATCAGAAAATTGGATCACGGAATAATAATCTATACAACATCAGTCAGGAAATGTGGCTAGTACCCATGACTTGAGGGAGGCAGATTAGCAATTGCAAAGCTATGGAAGGCCCAAATTCTGTAGTATTTATTTCCAGCAATGACAAAGCTCCCATCTGAAGCTGTTGTTGTGTGCAGTACCAAATTATAAGGGTATGCATTTACATCCATTCATGCTTTATAGCTTGCAGGCTTGGTACTACAATGCACTGTTTTATTCTAAAGAACAAGGTGTTAACCCTCCGGACCATGTACTGACCATGTGCATGCACAGTGTGCATATAGGTAACATCATGTCCTCATTATTATTATTATTATTATACAAGCATTGTATAAATACTCTCCCACAGCTGTATTGCAGAAGCAAATCCTCAACCTTAGAAATCTAACCATGTCTCGGGTTAGGAAATCCTAAATAGTGCTTCCTCATGATCCATCATCAGCTATTAAGTGTTAAGCCTGTTACCTAGCAACTAATATTGTACAGCTTCTAATATATGGCTTTTCTATATTAAACAAACATGCAAAGTACTCAATTATGGAAGATGTAATTTATCCTAACACTGACTCTGGAAATAAATAAGGAGGCGTGTTTACATTGTTTATATAAAAGAGAGGCAATATCATTAAACAAGTGAGGTAACATTAGCAGTTGTAAAAGTAAAAGACATGGCAGACAGACCTTTATTCAGCATTTACTCTGGACACTTGGGTAAATGCTTCAAACCGCTCTGAAAGCCGCTCTGAGCAGAGCACCAAAATCACTTGTTCACTGCTGAAGAGAAATACACATCTGATTCTCTGCCTTGGAAAATGTTTTTGTAAATACCTTTGAAAGCTGGAGTTGGCACACAATTTGATAGATGCGACTGCCTTATAATTGTTTGTTAGAAAAACTTTTTGGCTAAAGGGATGTGGTTAATGATGCTTCTTAGAATTCTTGTTAATTTAATAGCAGGAAGAGGATTTTATTCATTCATCTGCTTGATGATAGGGACTTACCAGAGCTTTAATGTGCAGCACTGCTGTACAATCACAGTTCATTTTATGTTAGTCGACTACTGCAGTTTGACCATCTGCTTGTTTCGTTGCCCCCCCCCAAAAAATGGTTAATTTGAAGGCCATGTCAGCTACATGCTATCATTGTGTTAATTGGACATGCAAGCACTCAGCCAGAGCACTGAGAGGCTGCACACTGTGCCATGTTTCAAAGTGCTGAGATCATGATGACAGGCCGCTGACGCCTCCGACCAAGACCTGTCTGACAGCCAGCGCAAATTACCGTCATTTTGATGTTTTAATTGTAAGGTTATTTGTGCATGTTAGAATGCATGTGTGTTTGTAAGAGGAAGGGTGGTGATGTAGGAGTATGAGGATAGTTGATGGAGTTATTGCTGATGGAAGGACACAGACTTAATAGCACATTGGAGTATTTTATAGCATCAATCTAAGGCTGTGACGTGTAAAACGGTGTAATCACTAATACCATCACTAAACAGGGGGTGGTCTGAGGCACCTTATCAGACACTTTCCCGACCCAGACAGCTTAACACCAATTTAGACCTCAACCCTAACCACTCCTTTGATGGCAGGGTGGGTCAATGGCTCGCATGTGACCTCACTGACTCTCAACAAGCCCACAGAGGTTAAATGCCTGATAATCAGATCTAAAGAGCTGAGAATCCTCACCTCATCATTTTATAGTTGAGGTAATCATGGGGACATCAAGGAGCTTTCAGCCAATAATTTATCTGTTTGTTTTATTTATTTCTGTTAGAGACAAGTGAAGACCAATCAGTGACTTCCTATAGAGTCATATAGAGCTATTGTTTGAGTTTCAAACTGACCCACCCACTGATGTCCTCCACCACCATGTTTCCCCACCAAACACTTAGAACTGATGAAGCTGCTTAGATGAGCACATGCCTTGCTTCAACCTTCTGAATGAATAAGAATATTGTTACTTTTATGACAAATATTGACTGAAATGTGCTGCTTTAAAAAGGAAAATAAAGCTTTCAGGGTCTTATGCTCTTGTCCTGCTCTGATTGAACAGTAGAAAGTTATTTTTGGTTTATTACATGCCTGAACACAGTGATCACTGTGATCTAGTTTTTCTAAGAAAGTTTTGCCAAAGAAGAATTAATCATTTTTGTTCCAGTATCGATTTTGATTCCATGCTGAAAAATACAGGGTGTATGGGCAATACAATTAAATAGTACGACTCCATAGGCTAATTACATGATGGCACAATGAACATTTCTTTGGTAGTGAAGCAGGGTTTTCTGCATTACAAGCAGGGTCATGACTCAGCCTAGTTCTTAGAAATGCAACAATGGAAAATCTGCCAAAAAATAATGTTCCAGGAAAATCATGCCAATTATATATTACTATTAATAATACCATAATAGTAATTCTATTAAGTAATATTACTATTAGTAATATTGTCAGGGTCACCGGCATTGTGGAAAAATCCCTATTTTTACATCCAATACTTGGTTGCTCTGATAAGTTTACTTAGTAAATAGTGCACACTGCAAGACTTGGTTACAGTGTGTGTGAGTGCACCCTGCTTTTCTGAATCCTGGACTGGTCACCTGTTAGCTCCATTATACAGACAGTGTTGTGAGCCCTCACTCTGTAGCCTGCTTCCAGTCAGCAATTTCAGTTCAAAGACATGAACTAAAGTGAAATAACAGTACCTTCAGAGAGAGCCGATAACTCAGCACAATGCTGTCCCAGCTGTGCTGTTTCCGGTTCTATCTCTGGTAGTCAATAATCAATGACCAGAGTGGCAGTGATGTTAATGACTCTCGATGTTCAGCACACTTCAGCAGCTGTCCTTCTAACAGGACAGGTATCACACCAACATCATGCACAGTGTTAGGGCAGAATACACTGTCTCCCAGAAATTCTTAACCGGCTTTGTGGGTTTTATTTAGCCATGATGTAACAACATGGGAAACAGGACACACACACAAGTCTCCGCTGTCAAAGCTTACAACCATAAAAAGTTACAAAATTGTCAAATTATCATTTCTGCATGATGTTGGTATCATTGTTAATTCTCTCCATATCAGTTGCTAAGCTGTTGTTTAGTCATATGCAAATTTTGCCATCTAATCCAAATGTGAGTTTTAATGAAAGCTGCATGCACACAGAAGTTGTAAGCTGCACTACGGCATCTTGCAAACATTTGAGAGAACTGCTTGTAAAATTGTGTCATTTCACATTAAATGCTGTGCTTTGGAATCATGGTTACAAGTCAAGTCAAATTAATGGGAGGCCGCTCAATGAGCAACATGATCTTTCAACATCATACAACTGGTATTTTTGTTGAAATCCAGCACAATGGTAGCTGTTATTCTGGGACAGCTTTTGAATGCTGAATTTCAAAGCACAGCTGCTTCCCACTGAAGCCGAGCTGCTAGAATGGAACTGGCGTGCTTCTCTCTCCCCTAATTTAGCATCAAACTGTTTTATCAGGTGTCATCTGTTTAAATTTGAAGTTCTATTGTGTTATTGTAGGATTCGTTTCACAGAGTTAAACTCCATTCAGAGATGGCAAGATGAGAAAAAGATCCATACATCACATTTCTTCCCACTTATCTGGGGCTGGGTCAAAAGAGGCTGCAGGCTGCACGGGGTCCAGGCAGAGCAAGATCAGATCTCAGTATAACAATCTCAGCCTCTACTTCAGGATCCCAATAGTTAGTCAGTTTATTCTATGTAAAGCTCACGACCATATGTTGGACTATAGCTTGGACAAATCAAAAAGATTTGCCCTCTTGGCTGCAAAGGCGCTGTGTAATTCCTGCTTCTTCTTCTTCTGCTCATGTAGACCTGTTGCACAAAAAACGTCATTGATGTAAGGTGTCAGGTTAAACGGTTCCAGTACAGGATCAGGCATGGATTCACTTCATTCATCCAAATGACTGCTCAATGGTGCATTAACCACTAACATTTTGCTTACCTCCCTCATGCAGTTTTGTTCATTTGCATCGTTCTATGTAAACTTGTAGACCTTTGTGAGCTGGCTGAGTTACAGATCCACTTAAATCACAGGGGGGAACTGCACTGTGCTCTCCAACCTGGTCCTGATTTGTTCCTATGGTAGGCAGATCAGCTGCAGAGTTTGCAGCCAAGAATAGGTCAGACTTGAATGACTTTAGGCCATAATGAGAATATAACTAATTTACTCAACAATATGATGATGATATGAAAATAATTATCATCAACTATGTTGTTCAATGATGGATATCATTGTGAAAACGAGACATTTTTTTCTGGATCTACCATCCTCACTTCTGCCTATACTTGCAGCCTTTTGGATGGCTTTAATACCCATGCACACCAGCACTACGGCCAGATATGGCATCTTAGAAATTATGACCATCTGTTTGTTTGTTTCAAAAATTAGAGCAGTGTGTTCTTTGTGATTTCACTTATAGCTATACAATTTGTGAATACAGGTAAAATTAAAAACAAAAGGACATTTTTCCCAAAGAAAAGTGGCTCTGTAATATTTGATCTTGCATGAAAAAGGAGCCTATCAATATATCAGCCTGTGTAGTCTCAGCTCTTTCTTGCCGTCTGACACCGGAACAGATGCCCTATTGTAACTTTGTCCTATTGTCCGCTGCTCTCCGTCTTTTGTTTCCCCTTTCCCAGCCTCCCTTCTCCTCTCTATGTCCTGCTCCTCTACTTTTCTCTTGTAAGCCTTTAATGGTGATTAGCTGTGCCATTCTGAATATGGGGCTGTGTCTCCTCTCACTGGGAGCACAAGTGCTGTCACTGAACTCAGCCCTGCGCTGTTAGCTGAGCTATTGATTCAGCTCAGATGAATGGTTTGGATACAGTATGGGAATGTGGTCCACAGATACAAGGTAGCCGTGCATTGTTTGTGTATTTGTGTAGACAGGGATGCCTGAGGGGCATCCTGTTACAAATAATGGAGCTGTGTGTGATGGGGGCCCACCTCCAACACACCAGTTGTTTTTTAACAGTCAGATAGGTCTGATAATGCAGACACAACACACAGAAGAGGTCTAAAGGGACTTGAGGTCTTTCATCTCTCTTCTATACACACCCACTTAATTGTACTGTGCAATATATACTTGTGGGCTAAACTTCATCCTTATTTTGACTGAATTTGCCTGAAGCTGTCATGGCCTTCTTCTCATAGAAAGAAACACACATAAGTATCTTCATATATATATTTATATATATATATATAAAAATATATAAAGGTAAGAGAAGACACCAACAAATAGATTTATTATTATTCTATGTTGTTATTCACTGTATTCATGTCAATGCAGTTTGTTTTTGCTTCTTTACACTTGACTACATTTTATTTTTAACATTTATTTAAAAGCTGTAGTTGCAGCTATTTTGATATTTTATTTCACATAAAATCAAAACAAGTAAAAATACATGTACTGTCATAATAGATATTTATTATTACGATTAGAACTGTTAGCAGATTTTCCTAGTGAGCAGCATCAACAAGGAGTAAGTAACTAACAGTTGTTTTATGTCTTGTCCTAACCAAGTAATGTCAGTGTAAAGTATGTTTAACTATTAGTCAGGAGGTGTTGCTCCATCATGCATTACATTCCTTCACCATCACTTACAGGTAGTTCACTTAACAAGGCACACAGTGTATGCACAGTGCAGCGTCCAGGCATGCTCATCACTTTTTAGTGTCCTCTGCAGAAAGATACTTTAAACCTCATTTCCGTTGTTGTCTTATAAGTTATGTTTGTTTGGAGGACCAACTCATAAACCATTCACAAGAAGTTGGCATCTTACAGCTTGCAGGTATCTGTTGGTTCCTGTTTATTAACACGTTAGAGATAACTGGCAGTAGCTGGCAGACAGTGCTTATCTGATTGCACTAATAGTGAACACAATGGGTTTATTTTTACTTGAATTATGAGTGTGTGCTTGTGGTATTGTATCACACTACATTTTTAGCTGAGGAAGCTTTTTACAGCCACTTCAATCTTGTGGATGTCACATTGAACGAACACATTTAGACACTAATTGTTGAGCAGTAGAAATGCCTGGAGCACTCTGCATTGTAGATCCAAGTGTAAAGCAGTCACTAAAGCACTATGATAGTTTTACACACACAATATCTTTAATCAGCTTGTTAATTTCCTGTTGTTAGATCCTAAAGGGACTGTCAAGGTCAGGTTGACCTACGTTGCAGGCCAAATTTTTGATTGTTCATTACTACTGCATACTTAGCTGTAGCTATAGCAGCTACAACTCTTCTGGGAAGGCTTTCCACAAGGTTTAGGAGTGTGTTTATAGAAATTTTTGACCAATCTTTCAGAAGCACATTTGTGAGGTCAGACATTGACGTTGGTCGAGAAGGCCTGGCCTAGTACTGTTCTCCTAGCCAAACCCCGACACATCCATCAGAATGCCAGATGGAGAAGCGTGCTTCGTGACTCCAGAGAATGCGTCTCCACTGTTGTAGAGTCCAGTGGAGGCGTGCTTTACACCACTGCATCCTACGTTACGCATTGCATTTTTTATGGCTTGGATGCAGCTGCTCGGACAGGGAAACCCATTCCATGAAGTTCTCTATGCACCGTTTTTGATTTCATCTGAAGGCCACACGAGTATTGATTTTATACACCTTGGTCATGGAAGTGATTGGAACCCCTGAATTCACGTATTTGGATGGGTTAGTGAATACTTTTGCCAATATAGTGTATGTCTTTATGTTTACTTCAGAATTAGGTTCAACTTCTGCATGTTTTCAGCCTTAGATACCACTCCAGCTTTAAACTGGCTTTGTTCTTTTTAAACACATTTAGCTCAGCTTTCAAAATTTCCATATATTAAGAGCTAATCAATGAGCCCATAGCAATCACAGTCACACTCTTCTCAGAAAGTAAAATTCTAGTTACATAATCACCAGTGTTATAGGAAATGTCCAATTACTGTGTGGTGTTCTCATTCTGACACTAAGTGCTAAGAGTTTTGTATAGTGTAGTTTCCTTACTTGTTTTTCACGCCTATGGGAGGATGAGGCGGTGAGCTGGAGCCTTCTCTGCTGTTGGCCCAGTATTCAGCTGTATACTTAGAAACTGATCGTCTTCATGCCCAATGGTAAATAAGGATAGAGGAGCCTCCCCCATGGTTGGCTATCTGTGGTCGACTTGGCAGTGCGACCACAACTCGTCATCTCTGCCTTTTCAGTTTGTCTTGTTATGGTCGCAGCATCCAATGTCTGTTTTGATTTTGAAGTGTTATCGGTGCTAGCTTTTGGACTGAAACTTGACATCTTGAGACACTGCAAGTTGAAGATTGAGACAGAGCTGTTGAATTTGCCCCCCAGTTTAATATTAAAGTGTTAGTATCTCCCTATACTCATGCCCAGTGACATATGAATGAGAAAGCAGACTCCTCCAGTGCTGGCAGTCCATAGTCTGCTTGGCAGCCTGACTGCAGTGCATCATTTCTCCCTCGGCTTCCTCAGCTTTTCTCCAAATCATTTTTTCCCTTTTTTTTTAAAGCTATGTCTTTAATCTCCATGTGATTATGTGTGTGCTTGCTGCTGCTGCAGGTACACTGTACTGTATTCAGCATGAAATACACCTTACAACCCTCAGTCAATGCCATCAATGATCATTTTGACAAGGTGATCATTGAAAAATACAGCTACACCCGGGTAAAGGAATACATTGACATTCACACATTTATTACAGTGCAGTACCTCATCACCCAGCCAATGCCATCCTGTGGCAAAATGACTTTGATATTAGAGCACAAAAAATTAAATGGCATGTTGGCGTTGATGAATTTGTCACTGACACCTTCCTGTGCCCCTTGCCAATGTGTCACTTTATCTCTCAGCAGCACTTGGTTGAAATGAAAAATCCTGACTAATCTAAGAAAATGAAGCACAAAGACAAACTTTTTACACCTTAGCGAGGCAAAGGAACATTACTGGTGAAATTCCAAATGTCAAAATGCCCTTTAAAGCACTTTTTTGTCAGCATGGTTAGCAGCCTGCTGGATGATGCTTTCACCCAGGAGTTTCTCTCCTTTCAGAGCTCTAAACTAAACTCAACAGAAGGCAGATCCTTTACAGAAGCACAGAGCTGCCACTGTAGAATGTTTTTCATCACACTCGACTTGATTTTTTTTTTATTGTTATAATGTGATGAGGTTTCATAAATGTTATTGTTGTAATAAAACTAGTGTGCTGCTCTCTAATCATGAACATGACTCATGCACAAGATTTAAGTTGTTTCATGCTTGGATTGAGACATGGTGATATTCTGTCCTAATTGCACACAGTGGATGATATTCTAAGTATGCAGAAGGATTCAAAAATGCATGGGGGTGTACAGAACAATAATTTGAGACTGTGACTCTCTGAGCTTCATTTCTCATCGATCAGCTAGAGGGACACAGGAGGGAAGCAGCTTTTGAAAAGAAGGTTCATGAAATGCACAAGCTTGCAAGGTCATGTGACGGCAAAACCTTTGGTTTGAAGTAAAATAACTACTTTAATCCAAATGTTATTATTAGTTTACTCCAAAGGGTGTATTGTTGGCTTTGAAGCAAAAAGCAAAAACATTTTTTTTTTTTTTTAAAGAGACAATTTTAGATTAGCCCTGTTTAAAAATGTAATTTTAAATCAATGACACAGTGGTCGCACCTTTTTCATTGAATCTAGCTTCTGTGTTTCTTACCATCCATTTGCTTAATGATGCATCATCGTCACCGCTTTTCAACCCTTTTCTGCCAAAACATTGTGGGAGCTGGGCCATCGAGTGGCTGTGCTTCACCGGGAGATTATTGATGAGTTGCTAATGAAAGGCCTATTAAAGGCGAATGTATTGATCCACCAAGGCCTGATGACAGTATCATTGCAGAAGAGTGACAACTGGAAAAAATACATGCTATGCTAAGAGGTTAAAGAGTGAGGCAGGAGAAATGATCTTACTGTATGTACTGCTGCACCCATAGTAAGTCAGTCTTTCTTATTAATCTCAGATTTGAATACCAATGGCAGCCATTACAAGTAAAGTGAGTTAAACGATACACAGTTTCCTTATGCATAAAACTAATTGACTCTATGAGATTAGCTTTCTTGACCTTTTTTGCTGCCATTGTCAGGTTAATTTGTGATCCTGTCTTTAATTTTTGAAAGTGATTATTTACATAAATTGCGTTTTCCCTCTCATGCAGTGCATCTGATTCCCTTATGTGGCTAAATGGTAGGTTACTGCAGATTTAAATCTTAAAAGACTACTGAAAAAACGACTGATCTTATCACATTGTTATCATTGTTTGACGAAAAATAAGAAAAAAAATCAAAAATTGAACAAATTGTAGATAAAAAAAAACCCCTGTGACCCAGTGTTCAGGAACAGATGCATTAAATAGCTTGTTCCCAGCTATTCTTATTAAGGTGCATTAGAGAGCAGTACAACATATCGCTTTACACATGCTGCAGCTTGTTGAACAGGTCCTGTGATCGAGGACTCCGAGTGTTTTTTTTTTTTAACCCACAATGGTTTTATGGCGCTTACAGTAACAAGTGCAGCTGTTGTCAACTTGTATAAAACATTAACATTCACTTTACCTGGTCTCCACCGTTGCCTTGTTGGTTCCCGCTGTGTGTGTGTGTGTGAGAGAGAAGGCTGCAGCTCAACCACACAGGATAGGACTGTGTATATTTTTCAGTGTGTGGGAAAACTCAGTTATTCATTTTCAGCAGTGTTGTGAAGCTGTAATCTTTCAAGTCCCCCCCTAAAATAAATGCACTGTACACACTTTTGATCACTGTCTTACTACATAAAATGATCATATTTTCCCCATCTTATTGTCTTAACTTCTGTTAAAAGCATATCTAAAAGTCACATTAAAGGACATGTGAAGAGCCTCGTGCTACACTTCCCATTGTTAATGGAGTACTACAACCAGTTTCTTTCAGACCAAGCCCATATCAAGTGTCCAACCTTCCAAGGGCAGGGCTGTGAGCTTACAGTATGACTCACCCTTTACACCTCTGCAATGAAAGCTGCTTCAAAATCAGATTGCTGTGATGCTGATGCATGCAGCTGGTTATTTGTTAAATTAGTCAGAGCCATATTTATGTGATCACACCCGGCCACATTTGTCTGTTTCAAAGGACTTAGGTGAAAGGAGGTGGGTTTAAACAGTGAAGTACATTATCTTATAATAAAACATAATGCACTCCTTTATGTGCACGAATAAAACTTTAGCCCGTCTGCATGCACTGCCAGGTTAAACTCTCATGCATTCGCTAGACCAATTTTCTTAAAAGTAAGACACTAAAGAAAGTGTATTTATTTGATTGGTATAGACTTAATGTAGTTGATGGGTCCTGCAGCTGAGGCATGTTGTTGATACTGACACTGACATAAAATAAAACTGGTGTTAACTTTGCAAAACTAAAATTGCCATAAACCCTTCTCGCAGTTTTAACCTATAAGAATGGAGGAGTCCATGTGCCATTGGCCATTGCTGCAATAAATGGAATATGCACACAGTCGCTGGATCCAAGTTGCTATTCAAAGAGTATTGCTGGTGGCTCTTTCTCAGAAATGCAGCAAACCTATAGCTTTGTTGTCAACAAAATAGGCTAGCTTTTCTCTTTGACATTAATCCACGTTGCACATCCTCCATTTTTTTTCCCATTCGTTATTGTGTCCATCTCTGTGACACCCCTGGGTGCACCTGCACCGGGAAACATATTACATGCGAGTAATAAGTGTTACCGTTCAGTTTTACCATTGGAAATTATAATATTAAATATTTAGGTGTGTTTATATATTTTATTTCTCAATACTAGTGTTGATAGTAGCAACAGGGAGCTGTATGTGTGTATGTATGTGTATCTGGTTACAGTAGCTGAGTAAAACCTAACCACTGAGGATTACAGCATGGGAGAAAGAGTGCCTATCACACACACACAGGCAACACTGCCAAACAGGTTAGATGAGTGCAGGTAAGAGAGGAGGGAGGGCTATGCTAATGTCAGCACACAGAGGGAGTAAAGCTAACACACAGGCAGTTCAGTTCAACTGAAAGACACAGTCAAGGTGTACACTAACGGGTGTAAAGGTGAACTCTGAGGTCAGACACTTACTGTGGAGACAGGTAAACAGTCAGAAAGGTGTAGGCCAGCAAGTAACTAAGCAGTGGTGTCTTGTAGGCAAGCAGAGTGTCAGGTAAACAAGCCGGCTGCTCTCCCTGGTAGCAGCACAGAGAAGGAGCTGTTAGAACTGCCTTTATCCTCTGCTGCCCCCCCTCTCTCTGAGACAGTGACTGAGGCACTACAAGGGTGAACTGCTAACTCAGCTTTACAAGGTAAATGCAGATTCAGTTGGATGAGTCAATGTGCATGCATCCACTTAATAGGTACTGTTGGCAATTAGTTTCTTTCTGTCATCCATCTTTGTCTTTACATGCTGCTGGCTATAACCTGGTTTTAGAGGTTTGAGTCTCCTTCTTAGCTAAATTCACCATCTGTCCACAGAATGAAAGAAACGATGCATGCTGTCATGTTTATGTTGACATGGAAATCTACCCATGATGCACTTTGGTGAAAAGCAAAACTGAAAGTAGCTTTCAGTTTAGTTTAGATTGCTTCCTGAGAAGTGGGAGTAGATAATGATTGGAAGAGCAGAACTTACAATGCAAGCACCTCTCACACACACACCTCAACAGGCCAGTGCAGTGCGTGCTGTATGAGCAAGCTGTCCTCCAGAGGGTCTTCTTCAGTAACGTGTGATAACAGAGGAACAGAGGTAGAGCAGTAAAGTGTTGCCTACCTGCTGTGGTTTTGTCTTACTGTGCTTTGAATGTGTCAGCACACAAAGCCAGGGTTGGTATTTAACAGGTATGTTGTGGCTGCAGGCATCAGGTAGTGTAAATCCCTTTGTGTGGACAGAGGATAAAACACACAATATAATGCACTGTTGTAGACTTATGTGAAGACGTTTGTGACAACATTGAAAAGTATGATCAGAGTGTATCAGATTCTAAAATGAAAGAGTCTGCATCATTATATTTTATTTATACTTTCCGCTGTTGCCCTAAGTGAAAATTTATATTTTCTGAACACATTTGTTTACAGTGACGTCAGTGTCTGTTACAAGAATTGCAGTTGGCAAAAATGTGGCTTGCATGTATGTTAACATGTGTCATTTGCATATGAAAGATTGGAATTAAATGTGGATTGAGACTCCTGGGCGTCACCCCTAGTTTTGTAGAGTGGTTTTTATTCTGTGGAAGGTTCCAGCTATCTCTGCCTGGTAGGTCCCCATAATCTGTTTTGCTCTTGCTTTTATAGACGTAGACTATGCATATTCTCTTACCTAGTCTGTAAATAGGTCAACCTATTTTTTTATACTTTCCCTCTGTGTAGATTGTTCATTTACCTATTTTATGCGCCTTATTTTAATCTACGACACTAAGGTGACAGACAGTACATCGATCTGTATGTCCTACACACGAAATTGACGATAAAAGTCTATGAATCTTGAATCTTGAATTTTTTAGCACATGAATGCTAGGGTTACAGTAGATAGTGTTCTCTGATCTCATAGATAGTATTTTGCTAGAGTAGGAATCTAGTTTGTCCCAATAGACAGACATGTGCAACTCTGTCTAAATAGACAGAGTTGCACATGGAGATAAGGCACTACACAGTTGTTATGCTGGATGGGCATGAAGCATACACATATGGACTCCCCCCCCCCCCAATATCATCTGACCAAGGGACACAGCTACTTGCTACCATGGTGACAAGTTGCGTCCCCAGAGCAACACTTCACACTTATTTGGTGACAGATAAGTCCATAGTAGAGAATGACAGGTGGAGCAGTCAACCTTATATTACTTCATACTTTGAGCCTGACCTTTCAGCCCTCTTCTTCCACTTCTTTAAGGTAGTTGTGGAAATCTTTATTTAAGCTTCTGTGAACTCATACAGACCTGTTAAGAGTGTAAGAACACACCTTGGTTTTAACATGTCCATCTATGTGCAGATATCTTTCTCATTTCCAAATTTGTATTGTTCTTTTTTCTCCCTCCACATAAAGCACTTTACACTATTCATTGTACACAATAGGTACAGGAATATTTCCAGCTTTTTGGTGTTTTGCATCTGCTGCTCTTTGATTTTTTTTTTTACCCTAGCCCTTCTTTATCGCACTGCCTTTTTTCCTCCTCTTAATATCGTCTGACATTCCTTACCTGCGAGCAGACGTGGTATCACCTGTCGTCTCTTTGCCGTTTCCTTCTGCAACACGATCTGATGTGTCTCTCAAACAACAAAAGGGAACAGAGGAGAAGAAGGGGTGGGCGGCGGGGGGAGAAAGCGGGAGGGGGAGGATGGAGAGGATGGGAGGCTGGTTTGCGGCTTGGTATCTCAGACAGTCCAGCACTTTCTTTGTTATCAGCTCTCAGTGTGGGAGAAAAGCATCCCACCTTCTATATTATCATCAGGAATTGATAAGGACGGCCCCGACTACTCTTCTCTGCACAAAGGCAAGCTGATACCTTGAGGCCATTTGTGTGTGCGTGTGTGTCTGAGGCCATGTCTTAGGCCCAAAGAACACCAGGAGGATATCTCATCCTTTTATTCTCCTTAGAGATAATAGTGTTGGTGTGATTTTGTTGAGACTTTGATATATCGATGGTAGGCAGTACAATGGAACTCAATGGCATTTAGGATGACAGCATTCAAAGCGCCTTAAAAGTTAAAGCAACTGCTCTGTGCTAGCATAACAGCATCCTGACTCATTTTTTTATTCTTCTTTGTCAAGAGTAAAGGTATGTAGGTTGTGACTTTACCAGGAAAATGTGGTTTGTGTAGTAGTATTCAATTATACATTGAAGTATCTTTCTGTGTGTCCACAGTAGGGTTGGGCGATATTGCCAAAAAAATCATTTATACATCACTATTTATGTATGTCTTTGTCCTTCAAATGTTCTTATCTTAAGGTCACAGAGCAGTGCATATCAACATTAAAATTAAACAGGACAAATAAGTCCAGAAAAGTCACATCAGTGATTATTTCAAGTTAAAAAATGTGTAAATTAACCTGTGACTGGAATATGTCACACACTAGTGCATGTTTTCACTCATACTGTAGAACAGCAGCAGAAAAAACAAACAAACTGGACAATTCCACATTTAACCCTCATGCATTGTTCGCAAACACTACCCTAATGTGTTGTTCGGGGACAAAAACGTCCCCTAACTTTAACGGTTTTAAAAATATATTAGATAAATATTTTTTTGAAATTTTTTTGCATAGACCTTTTAATTAACTTCAGTTCTAATCAACAGTAGTGAAAAAATCATTTTCCCCCAGGATTTTAACCCTTTAATCACCAATTTTATGAGGGGTGGTGCTGAAAATTGAAAAAAAAAAAACACAAAATGGCTCATTTTTAATAGAAAAGGTGAATGTGGACTGGATTCTTTTGAACCTTTATTACAGTCTTGGTCATGTCAAACATCAGTAAAAAAATTGACTTGATTGCATTATTAGTTTTTGCACAGCACTGGATTTTCTTTTTTTCTCCCTAATGTGTTGTTCGGGGACAAAAACGTCCCCTAACTTTAACGGTTTTAAAAATATATTAGATAAATATTTTTTTGAATTTTTTTTGCATAGACCTTTTCATTAACTTCAGTTCTAATCAACAGTAGTGAAAAAATCATTTTCCCCCAGGATTTTAACCCTTTAATCACCAATTTTATAAGGGGTGGTGCTGAAAATTGAAATAAAAACACACAAAATGGCTCATTTTTAATAGAAAAGGTGAATGTGGACTGGATTCTTTTGAACCTTTATTACAGTCTTGGTCATGTCAAACATCAGTAAAAAAATTGACTTTATTGCATTATTAGTTTTTGCACAGCACTGGATTTTCTTTTTTTCTCCCATTTTGTCCCATAGACTTACATTATAAACACACTTTTTTTGACTGCACAGCCATGGCACTACATAATCATGCATTCTTGATTGTTGGTGGTTTACCCTGTTGGTAGGAGGTAACATTTGTGATTTTTACAGTTAACAACTTAATTACCATATTAACCCTTTACCTGCAGGCCTGTGCTCATGTAGTGTAGTTTCTGGCTTGTATATGGAGTTATAGGGAGTATTTTAGCACATAATTGTGTGTCTACACACTGTGTGTGTATGTTAGAGAGGAAGAGAGCCATTTGCACACTGATCTTGTTGTCTGTGAGTACACACAACCACAGAGTCTTCATAGTAAACAAAAACAAAGAAAGTGTTGCTATGCACGTGTGGCCCTTTGATGTCTACAGGTGCAGACTAAACAAAACAAAAAGGCAAGTGGTCTTACATGTGACCTTGTGGTCATTTGATGGTGAGAAGAGCAGAAAGCAACATGAAGAGAGGCCAGGCTGTGAAGCTGTGAAGGCTGCACAAGTAGATCCGTCACTTGTTCACAAGCGAATCCTTCATTCGTTCACAAGTGAATCCTTCACTCATGCACAGGTGAATCCTCTCTTCATGCTGCTTGCTGCTCTTGTCACCATTAAATGACCAGGAGGATGCATGCAAGTCCACTAGTGTTTTTGTTTTGTTTAGTCTGAACCTCTCAGCATCAAAGGGCCCGGCACTTACTTTTAGGGCTGCAACAAATTTACTTTACTTTACTTTACTAAACTACTTTTAATACTAATTTTAGTAGGGGACTAAACTGTAGATTAGATTTGGTTAGTCAATGATTATTTATTATGTTATCAAGTTATCTATCTATGGTGTCTATTTAGTAACATGCACATGTACGTATGGTCGTGTGGAGCGCAACACACCATGGAAAAGGGGCACTTAGACCTCACTTAGACTAATTCAGTGATCTCAACTGAGACACTAACCTAAAAGTAAAGTCACTCTACTGGAGGACGTGTTTTCCGAAAGCTAAAAAAAAAAAAAAAACAGCTATTTTACCCATCCACAACTTCAGACGCCAGAACTCCTGGATGTTTTCATTTTACATGCTTATGCATTGCCGTTGTACGTCTGAATTAGGTACACTTCACTTACTTAGTAACTTTATTTTCCTGACTTTCCTTCCCTGACAGTGTGCAAATGGCTCTCTTCCTCTCTAACATACACACACAGTGTGTAGACACACAATTATGTGCTAAAATACTCCCTATAACTCCATATACTTAAGCCAGAAACTACACTACATGAGCACAGGCCTGCAGGTAAAGGGTTAATATGGTAATTAAGTTGTTAACTGTAAAAATCACAAATGTTACCTCCTACCAACAGGGTAAACCACCAACAATCAAGAATGCATGATTATTTAGTGCCATGGCTGTGCAGTCAAAAAAAGTGTGTTTATAATGTAAGTCTATGGGACAAAATGGGAGAAAAAAAGAAAATCCAGTGCTGTGCAAAAACTAATAATGCAATAAAGTCAATTTTTTTACTGATGTTTGACATGACCAAGACTATAATAAAGGTTAAAAAGAATCCAGTCCACATTCACCTTTTCTATTAAAAATGAGCCATTTTGTGTGTTTTTTTTCCAATCTTCAGCACCACCCCTTATAAAATTGGTGATTAAAGGGTTAAAATCCTGGGGGAAAATGATTTTTTCACTACTGTTGATTAGAACTGAAGTTAATTAAAAGGTCTATGCAAAAAAATTTCAAAAAAATATTTATCTAATATATTTTTAAAACCGTTAAAGTTAGGGGACGTTTTTGTCCCCGAACAACACATTAGGGGGTAAAATTTGCCCACAGTGTACCGTTGACCTATGAAACATTTTAAAATCATATTAACAAAATTTATGTAAAATTAAGCTTATTGAGGAAAAATGATTCAATTTGTCCACATATTGACAAAGTTATGGCCAAAATAAACAGAAAAATTTCTCTCAGAGGACAAAAATGTCCCGAACAACGCATGAGGGTTAAATGTGTCTGTGCAAATCAACCTGCGTTACATTCTTCCAGTGCTTGTAAGGAGCACAATGACTAAACGTATCGCTGGCTGGGTGGAATTCTTTCCAATATCTGCTGTAGGAGACTCGCTGTAGTGGCCTCGTCACGCTTTCTTCAGCTTTCTTCATACTCCGGCTTATGGTGACAGACGTTGAACGTCTTTTAGAAATGTGCTGCTCCGCATCATTGAACTGAACACCACTGCCTTCCGCCATTATTGTTATTGTGGGCTCACATGTGCGCGCTTGCGGGTGATGGTGAGAGTACGTCGCACATAAAAATGCGTCATCATAATGATCGCCGTAATCAATACGTGCACACGATACTATTTTGCACAAGCCTAGTCCATAGTTGAGTAAAACATCAAATATTATTCAGCCTTGCTGATGTCACAATGCATACAGTCGCATACACAAATTCAACATTGTGCTGATTTGAAGTTAAAAAGGTGGTCTTTAAATGCACTAAAAACCAAACAAAATATTTTAAAGCCAACAATACTATAAAAGAAAAAAAAAAGAAAAATAAATCACTTATCCTTTACCTATTTTAAGACAAAAAAAACATGTTTATGTTTATTTTATGTGTTCTTGTTCTACAAAGCATCCTAATGTAATTTGCAAAGCAGCGTCTAAACTTGTTAATGCAACTGCTGCTGTGGGAATATAAAGTTTTCAAGTTTTATGAACACAGAAGGGCGAGCACCAGCAAACCCCCAATTAAGGGAACAGAGACACTACTGAGGCTGGAATACTAATTATGGTGTACGCTATATTGTGTTTATGATTCCTTACTTAATAAAAGTAACCAGGAAACCCCACAGCGATGTTTTCAAGAACTGACCTTCTGACCCACCTCACGATAATGCTGTCCTCCTGCTCCTCTCTCTGGGCCTGTCACACAGACGTCACACTATAATGCAGTTACTGTAAGGAGAACCCCTATTTACACCATCTTTGCCAGTTCGTGATGAAACATTTTGTAATCTGAGGATGCACATACTGTACTGCTGATGCTTTGCCTGGCTTTCACACAGACATCGATTTGATCCAGAACCATTTTTATGGTCCGGCCTTGAACACGCTGTGTGAAAAGGGGCCGCCTATACAATCTTTACCACCTCTTCCTCGTTCGTTTGTTCAGTATGGCAGCCATGTTTTTTTTAACAAAGTGCAAAGATAGAACAGTTTAATCTGACTCACTTTCACTTGTCAGTAAAAATGTCTTTGATTATAAAGTTAAGGAAAAAAAATGATTTGAAGCCCTGCTGAAGTTTGCCCACTAACAAATAAATGATCAGTCTATGATTTCAATGGTAGGTTTATTTGAACAGTGAGACAGAACAATAACAAAAAAAATCCAGAAAAATGCATTCCAAAAACGTTATAAATTAATTCATATTTTAATGAATGAAATAAGTATTTGATCTGTTTTGTACAGGTAAGGAGCTGACACTGGGAGCCCTCTCAGCTCCTTACCTGTATAAAAGACACCTGTCCACAGAAGTACAGAAGGTCTGTCTTGATCACTGCCTCTCATTTCCACAACAGCAGCTGAAACTGATTCACAATCAGTGTTGATCCTAACTGGACAGGCTGATCTCACAGAAGTGTGACTGACTTGGAGTTACATTGTGTTAAGTGTTCCCTTTATTTTCTTGAGCAGTGTATTTAAACTGATTTACAGTGAGTGAAATCATGACTGAATCACATTAGAACACTTTAAAGTCTACAAAAAACTTAACATAACGGTGTATAAATAGACCATTTCCCATTTTTTAAAGTAACTACTTTCACTTTGTAGAACAACAGTAAAACTTTGAATTTCAAATGGAGGTGTTCATTCATAATATGCTGTATTTTTATGTCTTAATAATCAAATTAGAATGCAGAATTTACTTACAAGCTATAAATCACACTTTTTTATCTCTTGGGTTTGCGACTTTGAATAGATTTAGTAATTTGGAGTTAGATCAAGAGTTTGTTAAACTTGTTTTGTTATGTTATTTATACCATATGCCTTATCTGAATAACTGTTAATATGTACATTAACATAACAGACACCTATTGAGTTCGTCGTTTGTGCTTCATGTAGCAGAGTAACCATCATTGTGTTATGTTAGCATACCGTACACCTATTCAGCCTGTTGTTATTATTATAACTTGCCTTTGAGGATGAAATGTCTTTTCTAAATACGGTACTAATACGCCTACACCAAAACATGCAAAAATACATCTTCAGAGGGGAAAATATCACTTTTGGGAAATGTATTTTACAGGCAGCATCAAAAGTTGAATGCTTTTTTTTTCTGTCACTTTAACAAAGTTTTCCCATGGGGATGTTATTGCTTTGTCTGGAACATCAGGTGAGGCCAACAGGCCAAGCTAGAGGTCAGATCTGTGGAGAGGCCCCCTAACTTTTAATTGAATAAAAGCAAGATAGAGGTTTTACTCCGTAGTACATGGAGTTTACGTGCTTGCCTGTTATCACACATTGACCTGGTCTTTAATATCAACTGGTGCCAGCTTAAACCATGTGCTTTCAGCACACATTTTCCTTTAGTCTGGAAAAAAACGTCAATTTGAAGATTACTGTGCAAACTTTTGACATTCTGACTGAACAGCCACAGACCCCCTGCATGCACCCACAAAACATGTGTTCAAATAGTAGATTTGTTCTAAAAACCTTTTAAACGACAAAGTAGTCCAAGGATTTCTGCTCTGCTCCTGTGTTCTCCACTCTGTGAATGACTTCAGCAGCTTCTTCCACTCGCATGTAATTATCTAATCAGACACAAGGTTCAGCTGTGCACTTTGAACTTCAAAATTAGATATTATTTTCTCTTACTCTGAATACTTTACAGGAGCATATATTGAGAAGAACACAAACCGCCTAGAAAGAAAAAAAAATTCTATTCATCTTGCAAAACACTTGCAGGCCAAGTTCATAATCCAAGATACCACTGCATTCGGATTAACCCGGAGATTAGATGGACGCAGACAGTGCCAACATGGTGACAGTCAGAACCTCCCACACAGACTCTTTAGAAATCATATTCATTTACAGTCTGTGTCACACCTGCCTAAACACACGATGAGCCAAAAAGACCAAAGCAGGTAAAGCATCCTCACAAGAGGTCAGACATTAAACATGGCACCTTAGTCTCTAAACATGATGGTTGTGAGTTTGTTTGACTCCAAGTAAAATATCACTGACATTTAACTGAACAATACTTCTGGGAAAGTCTCATTCTCATCCCACTGTTACCCTGGCTGTCGAAACAATTGACTTGTTTTCCTGTTTCAACACTGGCAGTCAGACGGAAACATAGCTTCTGTCTTCCTTGCTGTTTTTCCTCTGTCTATATGTAAATTGGCGCCTTCAACACCGTGAGCTGTAGGCTAGAAGTAAAAGGGAGCAAATGAGCTCTGAAATACCGACTCCTTGGTAAAACACACTCAGAATGACCTTTAGTTAACGGACAAATTGAGCTGCAGCCAGAGTGCACTTCCGACTCTTGAGTGAGCACTGCTGGGCACTGTGTGTGTGTGTGTGTGAGAGAGAGACAGAGAGATTGTGAAGATAGGGGTGTTTTAGGGAAATTTTGTCCACATCTAAAAATTATTATTAAAAATGTTTAATAATTTTGTGTGCAGGTGGTGTGCAGACATCCATGTATGAGGTGACATGCTAGGGAGAAGGAGATTCCTTTAATGATAATTTTCATAGGCCTGATAACAGACAATTCTACTTGCTGTTAATAGGTAAGGAGTGGCTGAGACAGTGCCTGTCCTTAATTGCCGCAGATTGTGGAAGTAAACAACAAGAGAGATGCTGAGCCGTATCATGATGTAGTACCATGCATCAGACCTCCCGTGGCTGTGACCACAACACAAATCTGCACACCCTGCTTAGCAACACCTGTTGTGACAAAGGGAAGCTGTGATTATAACTGTAGCCTTGGCAATTAGCTTTTATCGGCTCATGTTCACTGTAAAGTGCTTATGATTTAAAGCGGATTTTCATCTGCCATTCTAACGTTATTTAATAAAAAAATGGATTATTTCTTGATTAATTCAGTGATACCACACCTGTGGTAAAAGCACCACAGGATTTTCACTATAGAAGTGAAAAAGAGTGGCTACAGCTCTGGCAGCATCATGGATTTACCCACAAATGCAGCTATAGTCTGTGTTATAGTGCTATCTACAGCCGCAGCAAGTGTGTACTGTCAGAGCTCAGGCTTTTAGAAGGACTGAGCAATGTCAGGTCTCACATCATATCCCCTTACTTTATTACCTGGATATGTAATATAACAGCTCTACCCTCCTTATTTGTCAGGAGAGATACAAAACACATTAGGTGCTACGAAGTAACAAAAAAAAAAAATCTGTATTCCTTTAATAATCTATTACATTTGGGCATTTGTCGGCACACGTGCATTGTGACACTTTGACAAATGATTGGATTTAAGTTAATTTTGGAGATGAAGAGGCATTGATGAAGGACATTTTTGTGTTATCGTTAAAACCTAAAGCAGTTATGTTACCTAAACAATTTATCGCAGCATTCTTGCTACACAGTGTCGATTCTGGTCCATGCTTCACACTAAAGTGCTTTAATGGCTCTCTTCTCTACATCTCCGAGGTCTGTCCAAAAGCAGCTCCTCTGGAGTTATATGGACTCACTGCTTTTAGGTCACCATCGTTGCATGAGTAAATAACAGCTCATGATTCAACACATTTTACTGAGGCATATACTGTAATTACTGTTGACACCCATTGTTGTCATTGTTGCAGAGTGGCGTGCACCTTTTTACTACTCTTTAATCTGTGTTTTTGCCTGGAGCTGGTCAATTATACAAACTATTAACAGTTGATAACTTGTCACTGTGCCAGGATTCAGAATTATGTTTTTCTCTTGACGCTATGTGCAGTTTATGTTCCAGCACGAATGCAAGAAGCTACAACCCAAATGCAAAAGTCTAAGAACAGAAGCTGGCCCGGTAACTGATGTTTACAAAACGTATCATTTGGCTGCTTTCACTGTACTTTCTCTTCATATTTACATTCACATTAGCCTAACATTAGATGTAGGAGAACATGAATATAAATATATATATATATAGGCAATTATATGTGACAAATGCATAGACGGCACTAATTGTGAGCTAGTACACAGTGTTTTAATTTCTCCTCCACATCACTTGTGGGGCTGTTAATACCTTCTGTTGTCAGGCTTTTTGCATTTGTGTTGCAGCTTCCTCCATTAGCGTTGTGGGTTTTGCATTTGTGTAGCCGTACAATGTGAGGTAATCCGCAACTCTTATCTTCCATAATGCCATGAATTAGACTGACTTCTCTTCCTTGAGAAGAGACCTATAAAACAACTTACGACTTCTTTGACACACATGTATGCATGACTTGCATCTGTCAGGACGAGTTAGAAATAGTGTTTGAAATTCTTTAAGCGACGCACACTTTTTAGGAAAACTCTCAGGGCATATTAGCACATTAATGTCAGAACATGTCAGAGTATGCCTTACTCAGAAAAAGAACAACTCTGCACGTAAGTGTTGGAATATGTTTGACATGATACTTGGCATGTGCTCCATGTCTGGGCCTAAGATGAAGCATATAATTACTCTTCAAAAGGAAACACAACTGAGTTTGTGAATACTGCACTGTCATCTGTGTGACAGCACACACCGTCATGTGTAACATAATTTCCTGACACGGAGCGGGTTGTCATGATGCAAAACATGTCTTTCATCTGTAATTACCTGCAGTAAATTATTAAGACTTTAAAATGTCACTTATAGAGTTACCATAATCTCTCTCTTTTTAAATGCCAGTATCAAGACTGTACTAAAAATGTGCACGTAAAAAAGTGACAGCTTTCTTCACTCATGTTTTTCAAAGCAAAAAATGCTTGTTATGGCTTCAGACTAAGTAAGACATCCAATAACTTATCAAGCCATACATGCAGGTAAACAAACTAGGACGTGGTGTACATACAGATATGCTACACACACACATACACTCATCAAAGACCACTTTGTGTCCATTTCCCCTCCCACCATGCAGCTCCTTTCCTCCCCAGTCAATTTGACAAATCCATTAGGAATCCATTACGGACTTTATGAAAAGCAGCTACATTATTTTTCTCCTAGTGCTGTGAAGGAGCATCATAAATAAACTCGCTGATGGTAATGGCTGTCTTGATGGGGGTTTAAGCAGGCTATTTGTGTGAGCTGACGTGTGTGTGTGTGTACACTTGTCCCTGGATATGTCATGCTTATTCTCCTATATTTGTGAAGGCTCTATTTGTAATAACCCCAATATTTGTTTTCTTTTTTTGCATTTGGCATTAGTCATTTGCCGTTGCCTTTAAAACCATTACATCTTCTCTGTATGTGTCTGCTGGATCACCATTAAAACATGTGTTGAAGTGTTTTTCACATTTTTCTTGCCAGGCTTCAGCCTTGCAGTCTTTATACAGGTGGTTCAGACCAATCAGCATTCTGTAAGGAAGCACTATGAGGACAGAGGATTGGAAACTAACATTTGATAATATTATCTTTGAAGCCAACAGTTCATAGTTGGTTGCTAGTTTAGCGTAGGTCCTCGTGAAGCCCCTAGAAGTAGTCTACTTAAATCATATATTTATTCTTACATGACACAGTATAAAAGTCATCGTTGGTATGTACATATGGATTCTAACCCAGCAGTGATGTGTTATTCTGTCAAAAGAATCATTTGCCATGCCCAGATGAATCTGCCAAAAGGCCAGATTCCCCAGCTTATCCGCAGCTTTTGAATGCCCCGTGCATTTGTGTGGACAAAAAAAAATGTCACATTCACACTACTTTGCGTGCATTTGGGAAATTATTTTACAAATATTGAAGTTGGTATTGGTGTGTGGATACAAATATGCATTTTTAGTTACCCACACACACAAGAATCACACACCGATCACTGTACTGTAACTGTCATTTTTTTGTGGTTCACAGACTTCATGTTTTTGACCATTGTGAGACTAATTGGCAGTTCTGCATGCTTTTGCTGTGACTAACAAAGGTGACATAAATTGTCTATCCACATGTTAACTGATTCTCAGCGGCTTGTGTTGTTGTTGTTTTCACCTTTGGTGGCATTTTATACCTTTGCACATCAGCCCAACCAACAGACTCATCGTCCTGGCTATCTGGGCATACACAGCCTTCTGTTGTTTATGTAATAGATAAACAATCAGTTGGGGTTTTTATTCACCTTGAATATCCTTTGCTGTATTATTTTTTGCATTTTGATCTTTTTTTTTCATATGATGACATTCTCTTTGTGCAGTCTGTTGGGCTGCTAACTGTGGTGATAGTGTATTATACAAACCAGCTTTATGTCACCTTCAGAGGGCATCCTCATCTAAGTCCACAAAGCAGTGAAGAGTGTTCAGAACATACCCGACCTGCTGCATGTTTAGCTTTCCCGCTGATTTTCTCTCTTTTACTGCTTGCTGTGACCTTCATGCTCTATGGCTACTTGCCTTCCCTTGATAACCTCATCACAGGCGACTGCTGGAGAGGTCCACATGGTTCGTACACAGCAGAAAGCCTCGTTGTATTAATTGGTAAAGAAAATGGTGACATTTAGTATTTTATGCCTCGATGCCTGATCGTTTTGGCTGCTGTCTCTTTGACATGAGGAGTATTATTAATGACTTATTGTCTTATGCCTTTCTACACTGTGCGATTTTTAGCGATCTTATTGCCATTGCATGACACACTATGACGTGAATCTACTTTCTATCTACTTTGGTACGACCTCAAATTTGATGCGTGCAGATTTTACGATGACCATTTACTGAATTGCAGGCGATCGCAGGTTATGACGTATGTCAACATGCGTGGAGGAGGAAGACGTGGATGTGGGGTGACAGGTCGTAGCAGCTGTCACACTGTGAGTCAGTCATCCTAAATTTCGGACACCGCTTGAATTTTATCTCAGCTTAACTTTAGTCGCAAGACGCTGACAACGGCTGTTGTGGAACCTGCCTCAATGTGACGTAAGACCACCGATTTAGAGCCACGACCAAAGATATCTCCACGATTCTCCTACGTCGCTCGTCTTTCATCTGCGACAGCCCAAAATCGCACAGTGTAAACCGGGCATTAGTTCAAAAACCTGATAAAATGTATATCACAAAGAGATTTATTGTTTACCACCAGTCATAAAAAAGAATATACAGGCGTGCAAAAGATTTGTATTATTTCCAGGACTCTCTAATAGCCTGTTGCGTTGTTTTTTAATGTCACAAGTCTTATGCTTCTTGTATTTTGTTGGGGGAAAAAAAGCTATGGCTCTTAAGTTTCAAGATTCAGAGTGTTTACTGTAGGGGATGTCCCGATTAGGTGTTTTTGCCAATCTGCCAATACTGAGTCCCGGCCCGATTAGGGTTCTGTACAAACGGCAGGTCACTAATTGCGATCATTTGTGCTTTCCTGGCCGTGCTGTCCTGCACCTTCGTGCTGTCACAGGCGTTTTTTTTCCTCTCCACTTCAAACCTATTACTGCTCACATTTCTTTTTTGCATAAGCAAAACTCTGTGTGTATGGAGAGGAGCACTTGCCGTCGCACCAACTCCCCATTTCCACGGCCACAATACTTCAAACTGCCCACAAAACATTTCCACAGACTATAAATACTTCATCCCTCCCCAAACTGAGGAATTTTGCAAAGGAAACAGCTCATCATCTTGTCATATGCACAAAGGACAGGCACAGGTTCTCTGTGCAATGAAACAGTTTCTTTGCCGTCCACACGGAAATTCATGAAAATTTAAGATACTGAAAAAAAAAGAATTATTTAACAGACAGGCGATTAACAAAGAGGGCATTTAAGAAAGAGCATAAAAAATGAACATAAAATACATAAATAAAGTAAAGCTAAATGTGGAATCAGTTTTACCTCAGCTGTTGAGCATCCAGTGGATGTCTTACTATAGTAGTTGCAGAACAAAAGACTGCAAGCGTATAGAACTGCACTTTGTTTTAAGTGAATTATTTATCCATACAAAGATTTTTTTTTATGTTGTATCATGATGCTAGAGAGCTTAATTATTTCATTGACCCTTTGCTGCAACTTCTGTTTCTCTTTTGTCAATTTGGCATGTTGCAACAATTGATTGATTGAACGTATTATAATCAGCCTTAAAGTTATCCATAACTATGTGTGTGACCACTTTAAGTGAGTCTCAGATCACAGGCTCTGCTGCAGGCGATGTGACATCAGGTTTGTCCCTCTATAGTCACGGCCTTATACAGCTGAGTCATGAGGTCAGGGGAACTGCCTTTGACACCCAAAAACAGGAGTTTTGAAGCACAGTTCTGCTCCACTGAAAGCTTTCCAGGACAACCGGGGGCACAATAATCCCCAAGAGGGTTGAATGGGAACAATCAGGATTTTGCTGAGTCAGGCCTGCCTGGGCTAAAGAGTGTCTGTGCTCCTTAGATGATGACCTACAACATATCGCCCCTAAAAATGTTATATGATAAAAAGCAAGTTAGCATAAGGAAGACACATTCATCCCCCAAAACATGGTAACACACACAGATGGCACCCACCTGTGCTACATGCAGTGAAGAAAACAAACAAAAGTAAATATAAACAAATCATAAATAATAAGTGGCATACTGCTGGATACCAGAACTTCACTGCACATAGACGCACCCAAATCCACACAGCTACACTGGCTGTGTGCATGAGAATGTGTGAAAAAGGACACTGAAAGTGAATGGATAAATAATAGACCCTGACAGGTGGAAAATTGAGATTTCTCTTAAAACTGAGAAGTGGTGTTGTAAAACCAGGCAATCTCACCTTGCTGCTGTTGAAAAGACCTGCCATGAGCAGGAAGTGGATATTAGACAAGCTGACAAGCTGTCACAAAACTCAACTGAGCTGCGCTTTATGTGCAAAGAGGAAAAGGCCTAAAGGTGCGTCTTCTTGCCACCCGACTTAAAGACTTGTTCTTATCTTTATGAGGCTAGTCCTGTCTGAATCTCACACAATCTGCCCAGCAGGACACCCAGATGTTTTTTTTTTCTTTTTAACTCCACCTTTCCTTGCCCCTCAGCTCTATCAAAGTCTCTGCCTTGTGCTCAAATGCCACGTGCTATTACAGTCCCTCTAAAATAATGTCAAATGTACACCTCCCCAGGGACTTCCTTGCTGCTTTTACTTGGCTTGACAAATAGCTGGAGTCAGATGCGGTGCTGCAGTGAGTTAGTAGTGATAGATAGAGCGCCAATCAAACGTGCTAAAAAAATTAATATTAGTGCACAGTGCATGACGTTTTGCAACTCTTTTAAGGTTTTATTTTTAAATCAAAGTATTCAGCAGGTTTCAGTGCAATGCAGATGTAATAATTAGACCAATAGATGCAAATGGAAGTGCTGTAAGGGCAGGAATACAGTGCATCTAACACATCCTCATGAAAAAAAACAAAAAAGAAAACAGAAAAACGCTATTCCTTTTTCTGGTAAGGACAGGTTGATTGCATCATATGGCGTCAGATACATTGATCTAAACCTAACCTAATAGAAATGTTAAACAAAGGGACAAAGCAAAAGTAACAGTGTGTGTAAACACACTTTTGGGAATCTAGCCTGGATCCTCGGCAGTGGTGGAAGCGTTGCACGTGTGACACAAAACTGGCACCACTAGCATCGTATGTGATGCAAACCCTAAGAACAGCTGATGTTCACAGTAAACAACACAAATGCGAGCCACATATTCACGTATAAAGCCGCAGTCTGGATTCTCTTGACATTAATATATCTATTTATATAGTTGCATTCCGCTTGCTGCGGCTTTGTTTATCTCTTCTTGTTCGTTATAATAATTGCTTTACCATGCGCAGTGTTTGTGTGAAGTGGCTCGATTGAGCGTCTGTCTGAACCTCCCACAATCTAAAATAACGAATGTGCATAAATGCATCCTATGCTCTCAGTCATGTCGAACTGACGTCTTGGTAAAGATGAGTGAAGCGTTAATTGGTTTAGGCTATTTCATGAAAAACTGTGTCTTTTAGAGCTGAAAGCAGTTCTTTCAGGGCTCTTTTTTGTATTCTCTCTGCTGTTTGTCTTTGTCCTGCTGCAGTGTCCAGGACCTCTGACATCTGATGTATTACACTGTCAGTGGACTCAGCAGTACATGTTTTGACACCTAGAGTTCCTGTTGTGTGTCATTGTGTGTGCTTTGTTGCAACACACACATCCCATTGTGTGTGTGTGTGTGTGTGTGTGTGTGAGGAAGAAGTTCAGTGTAGTTGGATTTATGTTTTCCCGCAGCTGGCTACATGGTGGGTAATCAGCAGTGTGGGAGTCACAGGTCAGGGATTGGCACTTTAAGCAGCTCCGCTCTCCCACCAACTGACGCAACCAGTGGATTAAGCCCCGGTTCTCCCAAGGAGACAAACACTTACCTACACTGTGTCTGTGTCGAGCTGACTGTTCAGTCTGTATTGAATACAGCAACCACAAAGGGAGTGTGTGTATCTGAAGGTTACAATCCTTGAATGACATTGATAGCCTTTTATATCCTCCATGACACAATCTTTGCAAGTTCAAGTTACAAGAAGCTGACTCAGGTATGAGGAACACTTAAGCTGGAGTAATTGCATGTACAATTTGTTCATGTTCAATTCAATATTATTATATAGCACAAACCTTGAACAGGACCCGGCTCATAAGGGAGAACCTTCCTGCTGACAGTTGGCCGGGTAGAGGAGGAGGAGGATGAAGGAGAGAGAGAGACGAACAAACATGCACAAACATCATACATTAGAGAACAAACACGACAGGTTGTAGATGTTGTCAAGCAGGCTGAAACTATTGTGTGTATATTGTCGTGGTGTTAAATTCTGTCACCTGTATGTTCTTCTAAGAAGAGGTTAGGAAGCACACAGGGCTTGTCCATCAGCCTGAATATTTGAATATAGCTCCAGTGTCACTTGTGGTTACAACAAATCCACTTTGAACAAGTTGAAGCAGTTAGGTGCCCATCTGTGCTCAATACAGCTACTGTGATTATAACCATAACAACAGGATGCCTGTACAGGGTTCTGGCACTGTGGTCATTTTGCTTTCTGTCTCCATGGTAATAGATTGATTAATTCACAATTAGCTCCAGTGTTCAAAGTCCATCCTTGTCTGCTTCTAGCAGTGGGGAACATCTGTTTCATGAACAAACACACACAATGGTGCTCAAACACATGCACACATAAACAAATCGAGGCACTTACACACACACACGCAGAGGCTTTGTTAGGGGGGTGAGACATCTGCTGTTTGTTGTTCACAAATTATTGATAGCAGTAAACAGAAAGTTGAGGGGAAAACAGGCATTTCTCATGCTGATGAAATTTTCACGACCTGTCAGCCCATTCAAACCAACGCTTTGTTACCAACCAGGACGGCACGACAACAACAGGCGCTCCCCTACCACGCTTTTCCCATATCAGGGAGAGAAGGGAGTGACAGAAACAGAATTCACAGAGAACAGGCCCGGGACATGAGGAATGTTTTTCTCACACCATACAACTGAAAAACAACCATCAGTGGTCTACCTATAAAACGTCTTTATACTAGGTTACCGAATATATTCACTGATATTTTAATGCCGTGTCATAACTGATAAGATGGTCTGTAATGCAATTAGCAGGAGGATTTAGGCATGTAATTGTACATGTCTCTCACCATCTGTGCCCCTCCAACATGTGGCCTCTCATGGAACCACATCAGTGGCTCTTGAAAATAAGAGAGAACAAACGCCAGTATCCTCATATTGTCAGATTTGAACTGCCTGTTACTAAATGGCAACATTCAGTGCTAGTGTTGATGGATTTTTTTTTTTTTCAAAATTCAAATACTTGTTATGGTCCAAAGATTTTAATAGGGGTTGTATATATGTATATATATATTATATATATTAAGTGCAGAGTAAGACTTACAGATCCAATATTTTTCACAAATTGTGCCTAAAACTGTTGTGACCACTTGAGGCTGGCACCAAAAAAATGAGCTTTCTGATTAAACAGTAGTTGAACAATTGTCTATGAATAGTATGATCTACACATATCCAAGATACAATTTCAAGCTGTTCAGTGGACTGCTCCCAGTGTTTTTATTTTTATATAACTCATTGTTTAGAAGAGTCATTACTAAATGAAATAAACCCTTAACCTCTGAGCAGACATTACACATCCTGGACCCAAGTTAAGTGTTCAGAAATATGTGTGTTAAGAGCTTTGTACATTTGAACTGACCCACAAACAGAAGAAAAACTTTAGAAGCCATGACAGAAGATTGAACAGGAAAACCTTTTTCTTCATTTCCCCCCCCTTCAGGGTTGTTTACTTCTCCTCCTGCTATTCCTGGCCTCTTTATTGACTCCTGCAACTGCCTTTGTTATGTCCCCACTGTGCTGTCTGCGAAAGTGGCCACCTTAAGTGTTCTTTAGAGCTTCTCCAGTTGTGGAGCCTATTTCGGAAACAACAGAGGGTAGACAGGTCCTTTATGGCATGATATAGCAAGAAGACGTCTCCGGTATTTTGGAGACACAATCACTTAAGTGCAAATGTGTTTGTGTGAGCTGAAGAAACACCATATCTACTGCAGGATGTTTTGTAAGAAAATGCTGATAGGCTCTTTTTGACATATATGTCGGGACACCTGCAGTTAAAGTTCATGACATTATCTGCGTATTTGCTGCCAATTTGTTGTTTGAAGTACAACTCTGAGAAGTTTGGCAACTTGCAGTATACTCTGTGTATGTGGATGGAGTGCTCATACTTGTGCAACAGTTGTAACAGTTTACATCTTGGCATGGGTACATTAGTATAGCTAAAAATAAAATCACAAAGAATCACAAGATACAAAATATAAATACGAAAAATTATGCAATATTAAAAGTACCAAACATATGCAGTTCTTCAAGAAATGTGTACACGTTTGATGGGTGTAAATCGCAGGAGGAGTAGAACAGAGGTATGAAATCACATGTTTACATATCTTTCACTCAACAGTAGTCATATCTATACAGTATACGTCTAATATCTTATTTGGAGCAGAACTCAGATTTAACAATGAGTTCCTGAGATGTTCACATGAACTTTAAAAAAATGATTTCTTCTGCTTCTTTTAGCTATAAGCTGCACTGTGGATCAGACATTCCGTATCTGCTGCACCTCCTGCATCTGCACCATATATCCAACTCATTCTGCTGATCTGTGGTCTTGCTGCCACAGCTCTCACCTGAAAAGTAAGTAAGCATACACTCACTGCTACTGTTCTCGTATTCCTTCCTAGCATCCACCCAAAGGATTTGGCATCCTCAGGGGAGGGGGGGAGCTTAGCAGGCTGTGCTTGTGTTGCTGTGGAAAGTGACAAGGTTACAGCCTGTACACCAAAATATCAATCCCGTGCACATGCTTCTCTCACTTGGTAATCTGTGCCACTAATTGGTTAGACTGAAATGAGCTCTTTACCAAGAAGACTGGGGGAAAATGGTTGATGAAACCGTTTCACAAAAAAAAAGGAGATAAAATAGGAGAGGAAGCATTTTGAGGGGGTCATGATTCAACTCTGGTGGATGCAGAATGAGGTCAGAGAAGTCCTTAGAGAAAAATATCAGCTAATCCTAATTGACTGATTGCATATGTAGTATATGCAAATTTCATTAAGCAGCTCAGTTGAAATGTCAGGTCAAACTTACAGAATCCATATGAGAGCTCATCATACTAAAAAAGAACAAAGGTTGTTAGGATGGCCATCTTAATTAAACATGTAACTACTAACACAGTGCACACACACATGACATACATTCCAAGTTTACACTCAAATCTTTTATGAATGAATTATAATTATCTGATTTTCAAGTACTTTGTTAAATGAATGTACTGTTTTAAGCTCTTTATAATGTTACAGGGCTTAGTGACTTTTGCCAAGGACAGCTGCATATCTGAAGAATTAACCCTTTCTTTTGCCAGACAATCGCTGATTGAACAGCTGATTGAATCGAATTCACAGATGATAACGTTGATGCTGTCGCACACTACTGACAGGTATCCAGACCTGATCACGTGGACTTGTTTTAAAGGGAAGTGCTTTGCAGCCTTGAGTACGCCACATCTGTCGTATTTCCTCTATCACGACCCTGCAGGAACTCGGTTTAAGGTTGTGACCATGATTACAACCAACGGAAGCTTTTACAGTTGTTCTCAGCATGGGTGTGAAGTCTTCACATTTACTGTACAATAGAAAACATGTCTAACAAAGAGGTGTGTAAAGCCTTATAAGGCAAAAGCAGGGCCACTTACCATTCACACAGGTCTGTGTCTGAATTCCAAATTGTTTTCACGGCAAGGATGACGGTAGTTTAGATGTTCCTGACCAATAGCTGTCATCATACTTCTTGTACCACACAGCTAATAATAGTAATTTAAGGTGAACAGATGGCTGTACAAAGCACCTGACATAAACTGTAGACACTCTATTTCTAATTTGACCCACATCTTTCATACAAGAGAACATAAACAGATGTTTCATAGTAACAGATGGTATAGAGAGGAGGGAATGTGTTGATTTCTAAAGTGAGATTTTAAATGACTAAAATTAGTTCATTTCCAGTGTTCCAGTGTTTTTAAAATATCTTTGCCAGATCTTAAAAAAGCACATCTATACCCACCCGATTTCCAAATTAAGGTTTGACTTGTTGATTATTTGTTTGCTGCTCCTTTAAATCCAATGACAGGAAGAGGAATTGAATCAAACCGACCTCTCACTTTTTTTTTTTTATACCAATTTCTCCTTTAGCCTCAATTTTCTTTGCACACCCCCCTCTCTATTCCACCTCCATCCTCTCTCTCTCTCTCTCGTGGACACTGAAATTCTTAGGCTTGTGTGTTGTTAATAATTCAGCCTGGAGGATGGATTTTGGTCTTCATTTGCAGCAGGAAATGCTTTGCTCCACTGAACAATGCACTCACGCCCAGGCCCCCAAAGTGTCTTCAGACACAGAAATAGGAAAAGCCTTTTCCCTTTAGATGGCAGCTGGGTGTATGAAAAAAAAATGGAGAAAAGAAAATGGACAAGAGAGACAAGAACAGTGATTTTATGTGTCTTTGCATGGCATGGAAATACAGCTCTTGACAAAAAAAAAAGTAACTCTTAGCAGAGGATGTTATCAGTGTGCAGGTACAAGGCACCGCAGAACCCAGGTATTTTTAGAAACCTTGCTTTTCCGACTTTCAAGCTCCTCTGATAGATTTGTGAGTCATTTTGCTCCATTTCCTCTCTCCGTCTTTCTATATTTTCGTGTTTCCATTATTTCCTGTTTCATGACACAATTTCACGTAGTATCCATCAGTTTTGAAGGGCAGGTTGATCAGGGAGGCCTGCATGTCATACATTGTGGCGCAGAACTCATTTCCTGTCGGAGTTTAACAATGTCTATGTCCTCTGAGAGGTGAGACTATATGAGGGGACACATCATGAAGGTTCACGTGTTTCAGGTGTGTGTGTGTGTGTGAAAAACGCTAGAAGAAAATTCATGTGTCCTTCAACATGACATTCAAAGGCACGTTTGTTCCGTGAAAATCATTGTGGCTATATTGATGCATCGCTGTTTTGTGTAATAATCAGCAAAGTTGTATTAACTAACAAAGGCTTCACCTTCAACAACTGCGCCTATTTATTCCCTTGAGTACACTTTGGTAAACCTTTCACCTGAGTCAGGAAAACTGCACTGTTCTCTTAAATTACCTTAGCATTTATTCACTTCTGTATACATTTTTGAATTGTATTAGCCTATTTCACCACTTGGCCACTAAAGTAGATTTCAGTGCCCAAAGAAAAGAAAGGAGCTGTAGCAGATGTCCTAAAACATTCACATCTTACAGCAAATCAATTACTGGTACGGTGTTAATGCTATCAGCCATAATAAAAAACATTTATGTTTTCCAAGTCACATTACTATAAGTAATAAAACTGTGTCACATTTTCAGTCTCACTAGGTTTTTGTCCGTACACCAGGATGGCTTTGGTTGTTGTTGTTTTTCTCTCAAAGTTGAGCTTAGCAGGCTGCATGAAGGGAGAGCAGACATCATCTACATGTACAGTGAGCAGTTTTGTAATGATGCTGTACAATCTGCAGTTTTTATGCATCATCTTTGTGCACCTTTACGGTGTTGCATTGCCTCCTGTAGACTACATGTCCTGTCTAAATGCTTACAGGTCATATGGCTAACTTTAAATGAAGGGGAAAAAACGTTCAATTTACCATAATGCAGAGCACTAATCCATATAAAGGTGTTAAAAAATTTAGAGTGTAATTGCTTTGCGTATGATTTTGTGAATAAAATTTACCCAAAACAAACAGGACTCTTTGACAGTCTACATATTTCTAGTCCAACATTTCTTGCTTTGTGTCAAAACCTGACCGAACAAATGCCACCTATTAATTACCCCCATCACTCTTCAGACAGGTGTTTCATGTGCCATTCACCTTCCTCTGTTTTTTCTACTTCTTCAGTGTGTTGTTCTCTGTATAGATCACTCTATTTTAGACCCATTAATTCCACTTGAATCCTCTCCTCTGTTTGAGATGACAAGCCCTCCGTTCTCTTCCGCCTCCATCATTCCTGCTCTCCAAAACATATCTGTGGTCTATATATATATGAAATGAAGAATGACTGACAGGCTGGCACCTGCAAATACCCATCACCATCTTTTTTTCTAGCGGCTAAAGCCCTTTAAAAGTGTCAGAATGGGGGGTGCTAGTAGGCCGGCGGGGGTCTTATCTCCCCTAAACACCTGTACCTGCTCCATAGTGGCATTTAATGCCTCATCGCTGCATAAATAGGTGACAATGCAGATTTTTGTGTCCCTTTAAGAAGTGCTGCGGGCGATCCGATTGGAATACCCTAGGGATTGTCAATGCCCTTTCTCTCCAAGCTAGTCTCAGATACCTGTGCTCTTTTTTTTTTTTTTTTTAACTCATCTCCACATCAAGGACAGAACTTTTGATCATTTCAAGTAGATCTAAGAGCTCTTAGTGCAAAGATACCATGTGTAAAACAAAGTAAAAACATTTGATAGTGAGTACATTTCACAAAAATCACTGTTGTAAACAGTGATTTTCCCTTAAACTTAATCTTAAAATACACTACCGTTCAAAAATTTGGGGTCTTGTCTTTATGTTTTTTTTTTAAAAAAAATATTTTTTCAATGAAGATAACATTAAAGTAATCAGACATACAGTCTAGACATTGTTAATGTGGTAAATGACTATTCTAGTGAGAAAAGGCTGATTTTTAATGGAATATATACAAAGGTATACAGAAAACTGAAATTATGTTAGCACAGCTGAACTGTTTTGCTGAGCAGAGAAGCTATAGAACTGGCCTGGTGACCCCAAACTGTTGAACAGTAGTGTATATATCTAAGTAAACACCCTGAAGGGGTACATTTTCCTATAGTGATCCACACTATCGTTCAGGAAAGGAAATTCAACAGTGCAGAAAAACATTTACAGTCACAATAGTGCTAGTATTGAGATGATGTAGTAAGCCTAAATGACATACAGAGGTTGTTCTAGTCTTATGTGAGATCAGTGGACCAACATTAAATATATAGTACAATCTAAATTTGATTGAATTTATAGTGTTTTTTTCACAATAATCATATACAACTAAATGCTGTGGGGGCATGTTGTACAAAACACAATTAACTGTGCACAGTGAGATGTAATACCCATCATTTTAACCTAGTTTGAATTATTGTATATTGATATCAACGGTGTACCAGGACCTTTATTTAAATGTAAAATGAGGGTTACCTCCAGTTGCAGCATGACTGCACTGACTTAGGTTGGAGTATCCAGAGTCTATTATATCTCCAATACTTAATTAAGATGTTAATTTAAATTAGCTGTCACTGCTGAGAATAAAGTGGTGGTAATTGGAATATTTTCATAGCAGCACAGGGCAATAATAACTGACTCAGATGATTTAAATGAATCTTTCTGTTTGATAAACAGGGTCACATGAAGGTATTTATCATTTTACACTGGAGGCGTCCAAAGTTTAGGTAGACCTTAACTTTCAAAAGTCATATTTATGTCCCGCTGCCTTCAGCTTCACACTGAGTTAATTGTTGCAGCAGGCTGTTTAGATGCTGCTGCTGCTGAATCTTTTCTTTTAAATGCAGTCGACAGTTGGAGACAAGACAAGTACAGAGGAACCAATAAACAGTTTATTTCATCCCAATGTCAAAGACGTGCAATTTCCCGTTCAGAGGCTCAGCAGTTTTATTCCAGCAAAAAAACAAAAAAAAAAAACAGGCCTGTTAACTTTTTTTGTGGGCTAAAATCTCTCCTTAAATGTGGCATAAATGGCCATCACTTCTTCTTCAGCAGTGTTATTTCATCAAGATTAAAGTAAAAGTGAAACTGCTTTGAAGCAATGTCATCAAAGTCGGGGAGTCTGCGGGGGAGAGAGCTGATTTAGTGGATGACGGGGATAAGAGGATCTTAATGGAGAGCACACTTTCTGTTGTGTTAGATGCTGCGGGATACTGCAGCTCGGTGAGACACTTGTCCTAATGAATGGACGGACAGGTCACACACACACACACACACACACACTCACTCACTTTGAGCCTTTTACTCGTCTTTTTTGTCCTCATGACTGTGGTGAGACTGTGGAGAAACACTTAACATAAACAAATATACTGTCATACATCACATACTTCAGATGAATCCCCTTCTTTACACACTTCTTTACACTCCCTACACTGGCTCTCTGTCAGCCTCACACTTCACACCTTCATCCATTAAATCCGTCTTCAAGCTAAACAAGTAGGGATTAAATCAGCTTTATCCTGCAGGTACCTACTTTCTTCATTCACCTGCTCTCTCCCTCCCTCCCTCTCTCTGTGTGTCTGATATGAGAGCCTTGGGCCCTTTGCCAACAGCTAGATCTCACTGGGGCCCATCCATATGGCCAACATGTTGAGCAGTCATTACTGGCCCATTTAACACATCTAATTGTTCAACATTTGACATCTTGTCAAGACAATTAGTTCAGATTATTCCTGCATAAGACACTGTGATGTTGATCTTGGAATTTTGTCTCTCCCCCTGATGGTGTTGTCAGGCATTACACTGCTGTTGTTGGATGGTAGTGGGTAATGTGATGGAGGAGTAACTACACACAGCACTGTGTTTTAATGCTGCAGTGCTTGTTTATATTTTTTTCTCTGTTTATCCACACTTTTATTTAGTCTTATTTAGTCTTTATTATTTATTTATTTAGGTAGTATAGACATGATAACTTCTGTTATTAACGTAGAGAAGATTGAAGCAAGGCGTCTGGACTTGTAGAGTTTTCTAGAAGACGTTTCGCTGCTCATCCAAGCAGCTTCATCAGTTCTGTTCTGTTATTAATGTTAAACGTTACACACAATAACACAAAGACACAATCTTGCTGCTTGGTTTCCTAGCTGTTCGTCTTGCATTACAATACATTACAATAGTCAAACACTTTCAGGTGTCTTTTCATATGATGCATTGATAAGTCTTACCAAGACAGTGCATCTGTCTTGTTGTAATTTACAGTGCTGTAACTCAGCTGAGGTCTTCACTGTGTGTCTTACATGTAACAGCTTCACAGTGTGAGCTTCACTGCCCTGCTGTGGGTGGAAGTGTTGTTGACATTCAAGCAGAGGTGGTGCAGGGTGTAGCTTAACATTTTAACAGTGCCTTTATTAAATGCAACATGAAAACACAAATGAAGGCTGCTAATTAAAAAAACAAAAACAAAAACGACATCAACTGTTCTGTTAGTTGTATTATAACAGAGAAAGTCCTTGAACCACTGGTTTACAAGGTCAAAAACAGTATCTTCCAATGGGCTTGTTTTGGCAGACTGATTGTTAAGTGACCTGTCTAAATAATAATTCTGTAAGCCAATTAATTGTTTCAGCAATGCAGTGGGCACTGTCTGGGTATATAATACCCAGAGTATAAGTGTTAAAGTAGCAGTCCAAACGTCTGTCCATATATTCAGTGGTTCTGTGGTTGCAGCAAACAGAGGCAGCTTGATGACCCAATGATAAACCAGCTCCACACCAAACCTGCTTCTGTTCAGCTGCTGTGATACTGTAATTGTAATGGAGGTACTGCTCCAATGTGTCACTGGTTGGAGGTTATTCACTGGGTTGACGTCAGTGTGTCGGCCAGAACACAACAGGGATGGATTCTCTGCCTCTTTACGTGTGTAGATGGAGGGAGTGGTGTGGAACAACAGAACAGTCATTAGTTTACCTTAAACAAATTCCTTGAAGTAATAATAATCATACCTAGCATTGCTAATTAACCAAACTACCAAATTATCGAGAGATCATACGAGCACACAGGACGGAGAGGAACGTAACTGAGGCATCCTTCTCATTGAATAACAACACAAACACTGCAGCCTACTCATGGGTCAGCAATGCACTCTCCTGAGAAGGCTCCACCTCCTCCCCGTCTCCGCTGTCGCAGACAGCGCTCATTAAGACTCTGTGCTGCACAGAAGTCTGCTGTCAGGTGTGTGTGTGTGCCAAGTAACGAGTAACGATGCTGCTCGTGGAAAATATAAAACTATTCAACTCAAAATATGTAGTGAAGTAAAAGTGGAAGTAAGAAGGCCTCAGTAAAGTACAGATCCAGCCTTTTAAACACCTGCATCTTGTGAACATGGAGGGATAGGAATGTGATGGTGTGTGTGTGTGAATGCCATGCCTGCATAGGTTGACATAATGTTGCTATATATGCACATGACAATGGGTGCACTCCATGTTTGACGTCACCGTGTGTGTGTTAGTGTGACATGTTACACTGTTAAACACATTCCTCCCAGGAGGGCGGGGGAGTGGGAACTTACCTCTCATCTGTCTCTTTCTATACTTCGTCCACATCATCATCAACCTCTATTTAAAATATTTAAAATATATAAATATTTCTTTTCACTTCTCACTCCTTCACTAGTGTCTTTCTCATGTCTTCGTCCAGAATTTTTCTAACAAAAACATTATTCTCCTCCTTTCTTTCAGTCTATCAGACACCCGCCTTTCACGTTTCTGTACTTGCGCTCTCCTCCCTCCGCTTTATCTGTTTCTCTATCAATGGGAGGTAACAGGTCAAGCGTAAAGACTAATCTAAATTTCATTCACTTCATCACCTGGGAGTTTATAATAAAAAGATGAGGGAGAGATTGCTTCTTTCTTTAACAATCTTTATCACCTTTTACTGTGTGTCAAGGTATGTCACCTTTTCCTTTCTAGGTGTTCAAAGCCTGTAGTACAGTAATAATGTCACAACATGAATTTGTTAGCTTTATTGTGTTGAATGTGGTACACTGAATGTGTGAAAAGAGTTTTCATAAATCGGGGGTTGGTCACGTTAAAATCTTGATAAAATCATGAGGTGGTTCAGTGCTTCATCCAATGACAGTGTCTGTTCTATGTGGTCCCATTCACTGTGAACATACATATCATATTATAAACAATTTCCCCCAAAGGTCATTATTTATTGTGTAAGTATGCATGCATACACTCAGAAGTCATGGCTTGTTGCTTTCTAAACATCACCAAAATATTGTTAGATTCTCATTTTGTTATCACGCAAGGCAACTTGCACTTTTATGTCTTCGGCTACTAGTCGGAACCAGATATATATTAATGCTCTTCCCATGTTCATCAAAGGACAGTAAGGAGAGTAGACTGACCGTGTGGTGGGTAGTCATTTGGTAAGCTAGAGGGTCCTGCAGCTTTGTGGAAGCCATGGCTATAGGACTCAAACTTTAGTCGGTCACAAGTGGGTAAACAATGGCTCCGTGGTCCCGTTTTTTGTGTGTTGTTTTGCAGAATCTTTATAGTGTGAACACCAGTGTTAATTTTGTTGACGAATCATTTCCGTCATAGTTTTCGTTAACGACCTTTTTTTGCTGATGAAAATGAGACGATAACTAAATAAAAACTAACGCTGCTGATGGTTTTACAGCATGTACACTGTTTCTAAGTTGTCACTGAATTATTTTGCTGTAGTTATGGAGGATTCATGAAGAAGGTCATGACTGAACAGTGTATTCAGGGAGAGCAGCTCACTGTTCACTGGTTCTTTTGTGAAAAGGTAATAGCAATTAAATAAAGAGATGTTTGTTTCAAATAACAAAAGTTAAAGCTGTGCCTGTTTTTATTGCACTTCAAACCTTAAATATTTCATGAAAAATATATATCATAGAATTTTAGTCGACTAAATCCACGGCAGATTTAGTCGACTAAAATTATTTGATATTTAGTCGACTAAAACTAGACTAAAAGTTAAAAAATGTCGATGACTAAAACGTGACTAAAATCAAATGACATTTTAGTCACAAGACTAAAATAAAAACTAAATCCGAAATTGCTGCCAAAATTAACACTGGTGAACACTTAATTTTTGGTAAATGGGGTGTAGTTTAGTTTGTGTGGTTTAATAAAAAATAAAAAAAAAAGGAAATCTAAAATCTTTCATATTATATGCATAATGTAATTTTTTGGTTTCCCTGAGCACCCATACCATAGCACCTTGTTTATGGTATAAAATCCTTATGTCAGCGGTCTCTGGACCACATTTGTATTTGCGACACAAGCCTTCACTTCATCATCAGATCATCCATCCACACACACCACATGCAATGACTCCAGCGATCAGGAGAGCATGGGATGTCGTGGTGTTAAACTTTGCAGCAATATTATTACATCAAAAATGATTACTAACCAGTGTCGGGTTCATGAGTGGCTAATTGATGCTTGTTGGAGGCTAAAGCTCATCCAGTCCTACTGAGGATGCATGATAGTAGGCATTGGCAGATATCCATTTTGAAAGTTGGGAATCTAAAAAGACATAATTGCATTTAGTGAGCATAAATGGACAGGTACGGATCTGGGCTATTGGTTGGTGATGTTATCAGCCATACTGACATATTAATTCCTCTACAGGAAAGGCTTGATGTTCTCTGCCATTAGGTAATACAAAAAAAAGCCGGTCAAGGGAAAACAATTCTCCATGACTCTGAAAGTCCCCTTGTGATTGACAACAGACACACATCAGGCCCATATTGTGGTCTAAATCAAACAGAGATAGTGAAGGGTGGGGCCCCCCGTGTGTTCATTTGAAAATGTGTCTGCTGCAGTCAGACCGAGACTGTCTGCCGGAAATCCATGCGAACAAGAACACGGATGTGTTCAGCACACAGCATTCGCAGAGAGCTGATGCTGTGTGTGATGTTACATACTCCACAAGAACAGAGAAATCTGTTTGTGTTCCTGAGGTGGCAAGAACAAGAACAAAGTTTGTTTCAGCCCAGACATTTCATGCTTCACAAGAAACATGTGTACAGAACTCCTCATACGACCCTCCCACTGCAAGGCACACACACACACAGGTTTTGAAGACTTTTCGCTGCTGAATAACAGCAGAAACAGCAGTTTAGGTTAACACGCTTGAAGAGGAGGAGGAGCAACATTTGCTTGTTTGCCCAAATATCTGTTTACCTGAAAGAGGGCTGACAACAAGCTGATAATGTTCAGGGAGGTGGGCACGTATGTTCTTGTAGCATAATAATTGATTGAACAATAGGTCTGACAGACAGTATGGTTTAACCTGTGTGGTTCCCTCTATGAAGGCTAATTAACTGTGAGCAGTCAGGTAGTTTTAAGAGTTAAAAAACATGGTTAATTTTATTCATTTTAGGATGATGTGTGATCACTTTAGCCTGTTCATATTTCCTGTAATGGAGATCAATTTTTGGACCTCAGTATTTCTAAAACTCTCTGGCTACGGCCCTGCTAGGCCCAGCAGATAAACAGAGCGGATGTAGCTGCAGCTGATGAGAGAATGTGAATGTGTCTTTTTTTAGGACAGATGTTAAGGCCTGATCCGTCAAACAATATATGGACAGTAATTAAAAAAAAAAACAAACAAACAAACTGCATTGTTAAGTCTGATGTGGTGCACCTAAGAAAAAAGTTAGGCTCACCAGTGCAAAAAAATTATTCTAGAGCCATGAAGCATGTATTGGAGTAGGGAAGTATTTGCATCCACAAATGTACCAATTGCTTAAAACGTGTCAGAACACACACAAAGTCTAAACATGTGAGATCAGAGCTGGTTGTGTGTCATTTGTCTGATAAAGGATGGCAGCAGGGGGAGCACATACTGTTGCACACAATGCACATAGCATGCTTATGAAAGTCTACGTCGTAGAGCCTACGTAAAAGACATTTTGACTCACTTAAGGAATAAATAGTGCTGTGAATATCCGGTACTTAAAATATATGTGAACAAGGGGGCAGCTTAGCACTTAAAAAATGCCATTGATTTATGGTGAATCGCTGGGTTAACATGATGAGCATTAACATGGCAGGAAGTGCTCGCTCCCTCATATTTGTACTCCCCTCACTGTCTGCTGTTTAACCAATTAAAAGTAGTGCTTTTATTTGAAATACACAACATGTGCTCATACAGTAATGAACTTGCATGGAAGTCACCTACTCCATTAGCTTCCTCCCCTCGTCCGTAACCCGTGTGACCTTCTCTGTGATTATGTGTCATGATGGATGTGGCCAGGTACCTCTATTTAATCATGCTGATAGTCATGATGGAGAATTTACTACCTCGAACTGGCAGCATGGCATTGACATATGTTCAAACACCCCCTCACATGCACACACGTACACACAAGCACACATGCGCGTTGCCAACAAAGAGGTCCCTTTGGAAACATACGTAGCTTGCAAGAAAGCGAGCCATCTGTGCTGCATGAAAGGCACCGTGTGGGGGGTTGGGATGGATGTAGACCGATATTTACAGTCCAAAGTGTAGGCAGGTAGGAAGAGACAAGCCACTCGTCACATTTCTAAGGAAACAATGACTTTAGAAAAGTAATCAAAGCAAGTTAAAGGCTGAAGGATGAGGTTTCTGCTGACAACCTGAGGGTTTGTGCTGCTGAACTGTATAGCATGCTTTTGGCTGCTGCTGTTGCCCACAATTAAAAACTATGAAGGAACACATCTTTCTTTTTGTAAATCTATCCAAAAACTGTTAACAGTGACTCCACTACTAATGTTTTTTGTCTTTACCTGGGCTTGCTTTCTTTGGTATTGTTGCCATGCTCAGCACATTGTGGGAATTGCTGGCTATGTTTCCAAACCTCAGGAGGGAAATGATGTCACACAAAAGATTTATCAAAACAAATTTAAATAGGTGTGAAACAGGAGGGCTTGCTTTCACATTTCTCAGCATTTGGTGTCTTTGTTGTCAAGTGGCGGCTAGCTGCTAGATAGACTTGAACACTGTCTGTGAAAGGATTGTCATACAATTAAAGTATGCCAGCCAATTATCTGTGAAAACAGGTGACCATAACATCTTTACTAGGAAATATAGTTGTTTACTATATAACTAGCATGTTTACTAGTTAATAAATATATATATATAAATTAGATAATGTAATGATTTTCGAACACAAAGCCAGATAATTGTGCAAATTTGCCCTAGTAGATAACATTTCAGTAGTTTTGGCTGCAGTTTTGACGGCATTGAGCTGCTGAAAATATATAAACTAAGTCAGCTCATCTTATCTGTTTAGTTGTGATATAGCCACACCAGTCTACGTTGTTTGTTTTCTTTCTTATGTTACCAAACAAGTAACATACTTTGCATATAATTCAGACAAGTGTTGAAGCTACACATTACCGAGTTGATAGTTTGCTCTAGTGTACAAAAAAAACAGCTCTTTAAAGTGTACTTTTTAACATCCATGACACAATGATACATCATAAAGATCTTTATTGTCAGGTCATGTAACTCATACGTATCTAAAAAAAACATAACATGAATGCAGGATAAAAAATACAAATTTGCTGTTTCAGACATCATTTGAGCATCAAACTGGCTTTATAGGCATAGTAATGGTGATCAAAACACATTGTTCCCATCTTTATTCCACACAGCTATACATCTTTCACAACAATAGTTTTGATCTTACAAAACACAGGCATCTGGAATGCAACCTCAGAACACACAGTTAAATCACAGCGGTGCCCTGATGTTTCACCCACTTAGCAGAAAACACAAAGGCAAACACAAAGCAGCACCAAGCAAGCAATATCTGGTCTTTATTGTGAGTTGGATTTCAAATAACACTTCCTCCATTGATGAGACAAAACCATTTACTGTAGACTTTCTTCATACATATATACAGTGCATCTATTGGACATGCTTGGCTCAAACGTTATGGCCGTCTCATCTGCTCTAGCTGGCAGAGATGTCGTGGCTGTTTCCTCTTTATCGGCTAACTCTTCTGCACAGTTAAGATCACTGGGAATCTGCTGGTCTACACATTGCCTGTTTTTTTTTTTTTGTATAAAATGCTTCTTAAACCCAGAAATAGGACCTACCCCAGAACCACACTCATTCGGAACATATACAAGGCGAAGATTTTTTCCTGGCAACAAACCATGCATGGACCGAACATGTCTAACAAGCAGAATGGAAATAATCAACTCACCACTTCCACAGAGTCGAAAATTCAGCACTAATGAAGCAACCTTGCCCTGACTTCAGCAACACTTTCCCTGACTTTGCCAACATCAATATTGCACACAGTGGTTTGGATGAATGTGTGCATGTGGTGGAGCAGGGTGTGGTGTGATGTTGCAAACTCAAAATGTGAGAGAGAAATTGACCTGCAAGGTATGCTGTTCTTGTCAAGGATGATGAAGAACTGCAGGATGACATTTTTTCTTTGACCAACAGTCTGGAGATAGGGCTGAGTGCTCATAGTAATGGCATCAAGGTGCTATTGGATGCTTCTTTCTGTCTGGGGTCATTAACACACAAGAGACTCTTTAATTGTGTTTTGGTAATGTTATCCAGTGTTAAACAAGTTCCTAAAATGTACTTATTAGTTACAGCTCTTCTCAGTTTAATCAAGTTACTTAGCTAATGACTGCATCTAGAAGCAATTGGTTACATATCTGTTTCCACCAGAAGTAGTGAAATTATATTGTTTCTCACACTTTTTGATATAATTAGATTCTTTCCCCAAATTAGAAAAACCACACACCTTCTCTGCCTGGTCTCTTTCAGCCCTGAGCAGAAGGTGGGATCAGGCTCAGTCACAGTAAAATAGAAGAAAGGTCTCTGTCCCAGCCTTTAAAAACACATAAGAATGACGTTAATGCAATCATCAACCATCTTCCTCTTCAGTGCCATCCAGTGTTTGCTGTTTTCTGGAAGAGCTTTCTGAAAGGATGACTGTATCCTGAATCTGAGGAATCAATGGAGGATGGTTGCTACTGCCCAGGCGAAGTTAGTGTGGTCTAAACAATATGGACAATTAAAGTGGAGTTAATATTTTACTTAATATATATGAGGTATATATTATTATAATATATACCTCAAATATTGGTGGTTCACAGCATTAACTAAAATATTTTCCAAGTTTACAACAATGACAGCTACCTCAAAGTGAGAATCTGAACAATGACTAGTTACTGTTACTACAAACATAGCTTTCCCAGATTTGCCACTATGTTGCTTTGAATCAAAGTTAACTCACCACCAACATACCCCTGAGTAGTTCAGTACCTTGGAATGAACAGTGATAAAATGAATGATGAACCAACACTATGGCATTATACTATACCACTAGGTTTGTTGAAATGTCAAATATTTTTGTGTTAATCTTAATGAGCCTCTTTTGCCGATTACATTCACGCTAACTAACTAGTAAATTAGCACTTCACTACTCAGTATATTAAGATACAAACATAGGTTAAATTCATGGTGAAGCAACAACATAAAGTTGTAATAACCCGTTTTTAGTGTGTGACCACCCAGTCATTCAGTTGTCATACAAAACTCTGCTGAAGCCAGTCTGTTAGTGCGTCCCCAGTGTGTCCCCAGTGTGTCCCCAGCCTCAGTGATAATTCAGGAAAGGTCATATGGGCATTAAAAAAACTTAACTAAACAATAATTTAAAATTCTTACACATGTAGCTTTTAATAGAAGTAACACTGCACATTGTATCTCTGCTTTGTTCCCAGGTTGTTAATACAAGGATATTTGGATTTTTGGTGGTCCAAGGTCACTGTATCCAACATAACAGGAGAATGTCTATGCTAATTCTCACTTAAATGTGTAAAAAAACAACTAAAAAACAGTTATTTTATACATAAAGGTCAACTCCACTCTGACAAAGTCCTTGCAGAATATACATGGATGTAACAACAAGAAGGCTGTAATTATACTTTCTTCTTCTGTTCCATGCCGTTATTCTATATTTAGAACAATTAATGGAAATGTCATGGTTTAAAAAAGGTCTCTGGTTAATGCTACAAATGTACCCCCCAAAGGAAAACGATCTATAAGGTCACAGTGCGGTTTGAGAAGTCATTGTTGTAAAATAATCACAAATACAGAATAGAGAATTTAAAGCAGAAACACTCTGAATGTCACAACAGGGATTTCACACATACATTTACTATGAGCAGCCATGTGAGTTGATGCGTGGAGTGTGAGGCATGCAGAGATGCTGAATAAAAAGTGCACAGACTGCTCAGCTTCAGGCAAACAAGTGACAGGTCAGTCAAAACTCTGCATGTAACCAAACAGCTGTACTGCGGTCCATGTGGAGCTTATATCCAGCTGTTCAGAGGACCACGACGACCTCTGTCATTCGCCAGATAGCATGTTGTTGACTGTGTGTGCAACACACCGCTTGATGGTCATGAAATTAATCCTTACTTCCGCTTGACCTACTATTTTGATAACTTGCTTTATAGCCTCAGAAAATTCACACTTAGCCGCATGAACCAAATGTCAAACCCAGCCAGACTCAGTGGTTTAACAGGGCAGACATTCGCTGGACACAGAGTGCAACGGTATACATAATATTGGCCAAAGTATTGCAGCATAAGAATGCAATTCAGATTGTGAGGAAAGCTTGTCCTTTTAAAGCTTGTAAGGTGGTTTTTGATTGTACGTTTTGTTTGGCATCACGCTCCATCCTTTTTCTTATAGTGTGCAAACATCATAGAGGATTCCTGTTCAAATCATCAGACAGCTTAAATGTTGAAATGATGATTTGCCAGTGTGAGGCTGTACTGTTATTGTCCATCAAAGTTTGGTTATGCTGCCTTGAGCAATGGGCATTGGTTAAATGTGAGTTCATATTTTGTTTGGAATTAAAACTGTTGATGTGGAACCTTAATAAAGCTTTCAACATATACAGTAGTTAATGCTGCAGGAGGAGCCCTAAAACCTCAAAATCCATTAACATTTTAGCACTTCTAGTTTCTTTTGGCCCAGTTTTTTTAATGTGTTTTTAACACAAATAAACAAGGCTAACATGGCTGAATAAAACCACAAAAAAAGCATTCAACATCATTAGAAGTAGGGATATCCCGATCCCATCACGTGAGTGGAAATCAGTCTCAATTACATGGTTGCAGACCCAGTCGGAATGGGACGTTACCTCTCGATCAGGACTCGATTATGTATCTATCAGGGCTGTCAAAGTTACAGCATTTCTGTGGATTAATTCAGCTGCACAAGATGGCGCTGTGGCTTGTAGTGTAAGGGCATGATAGTTGCTTTTGGTGTGAAAGGTCCTGGGTTTGAGACCTGCTCGAGCCATTGTCAGTGTGAACTTTCTGAGTTTGGGACGGCTGAAGCGTTTATAGGTTGCGGCAATGTGTTGCGGGCAGTTTGGCGAAGCAGCACAGTCATAGACACGCACACACACACGTTTTTGCTTCATCAGTCATTGTAGTGATATTTATATGCCCCTTTGTAGAGAACCCTAAGAGTATCGGATCGGGACTCGGTATCGCCGGATCAAATGATACGTTAACTACATTGATTGCGAGATTTACTGCAGAAGAGTGGTTAGATTTGCGACCAAAAACTAATGTTTGTAAGTAAAAACGTATAATTATTTTGCTTGAAAATCAGTCCTCTTCAAAAGTTTTGCTTGCAACTTCAGCGCACTTAAATGGGTGGGGCCTTACACTGGTGGATGAGAGGAGAGTTTCTGTCGGTGGGTTTTGACCTTGTCTCCTTAAGTAATGAATTACACTAAATAGGGCAGGCTAGTAATGAATTATACTGCCCTGCTGCTGCAAGCACGCTGATTAGCAACAACAAGATTGTCCTTCTACACCTACACCAGAATGAGCCACCGCTGAATGTGGTGCCAATTTCCGCTGTGTAGCTGGCTGACGTATACAGAGTTCTGCACACACATTTCTGGTTCAGAGCTTCCCCTGTCCTTTTTCACCTCCCTCAACAAGTCCACTAATACCTGTGCTCTGTTCCATGCCTGTTTAGCGGTGCAGCAATGAAAAATGTCCTTGACAGAGTGTGGTTTTCATGTTTTTATACTGAGTGGTGCGGTTTCACTGTTTCACCTTTGCTGTGTCTTTTTGCAACAATACTAATAAGTTAGTCATATCTCCCGCGTCTGTCCTCATCAACTTGTTATTTGTTTATTTGTAGAAACGAACAGAAAGACAAATCAGACTTAAGAATGAGCAAGAAGGAACAAGGAGGTACAGTAAGTGTGGTAGAGACTGGTGAGGTGCAGGCTGCTACACCCAGCAGATGGAAAGTTCAGGCCCTGCTTGTTTTCTCTGTAATGTCACAACTGTAAAAAAGATTTTTTAAAGCATCAATCACAGTGGAGCTGCACCGCCAGGAATAGTCACGGGGCTTCGGAAATGAGACCTCCGCATTGAACTGTAGAGGCAATCGCCACTGTATGGTTCAGGTCAGCACACTGCGAGGAGAGGGAAGTGATGGGCGGAGAAAAAGGAGAGGAGGGAGCAGGAGAGTTGGCATTAAAGCTTAGTAACACTCGTTTTGTGCTGATTATATCTTTCAGTTTGACTTCACTCTTAAACAGATCACAACTTATAACACGATTAACCCAGTCAGGCTTTTTTTTCAGCCGGATTTCCCTTTAATTATTTGTTTATTCCTGTTCCCTCACTCATTATCCAGTTTCCTGAGGATTTTTCAGGTTTATATTTGAACAGTTCATGGGCTTGTCAGGATGTGCCGCTGCGTCATAACAATGATAGCTGCTAGCACCGTGGCTTTCTGAGTCATTGCCTCCGTCGCCATGTTCAGGTTTAAAACTTGCAAATGAATTGACTAATCTTTGACACCGATATCCCATATTTGTTGTGTTTTTTGTATTTTTTTTGGAAGCTTTTAACGTAACAAGCTGTTTTCAAAATCTGCAAACTTAAAGAGGAGTGTAGCTAGCATAAATCAGGATGTAAATGTCAGCGAAAGAAAATGGAGACTCACACACAGCTGGAAAGAAGTGTACATAAATCAGATAAATACATATGTTTCTTTTCTGTTTACCCCCCTTTTCCCATGTGGTAACTTCTGCAGCTGAGAAACAAAGGCCATGCAGAGGTGTCAAAACTGCAGTTTCCACATAGCCTTCGGGGTTTGGCTCTAAAAGTGAGTCAAAACCCATAGATGTTAAACTTCCCAGCAGACACATGTTTACAGCCCGGTACAAAGACCTGTCAGTGAATTAGGAGAGCCTGCCTCACACTGAGAAAAGGGTAAACATATTGCTCCTCAGCTATAATATACATCACAAACACGACACTGGTCAACTCTGCAAATTTCACAAAGTTAAAAACACAATCAGTCTGGTCCTGTTGATACCAACAAACATGTCTCTCCTCTTTCCTCTCTCCTAGACTGTGGCTCTCGGTAACTAACCAGCTTCATTAACATTAAGGCTTTACGTTTTGCATCATTAAGGGTGCAGCAGCTTTACATATAGATACTGTCTCACATCACCTTTACTCACTTTCCACCTTCATGGGTGCAGCCTGGTAGCACCAAATGAAATAACACGGCAATTTCTAAAGTCATTTTGAGAGTTGAGTGTCATTTCACGCCATCACTTTCCACTGATCTGGACTGACACACCACCGTGGCAGCAGAGGGGAATGATTCTCCCTCTTTACCTTTACCTTCATCTTAAATTAAGACCTTATTACAAGCAAAAACAAAACAAGCAGCAGTGTAAAAGGGTGGTGAATCCCAGCATGCTGGGTAAAAGTCGACAATGCTACCACATGCAACCACCACCACCTCCTTACACAGTTACTTTATTGTTTTTTGATCGAGTGACACGTCAGGTACCTCAGCCAACACATGATCTATGGTTTATTTTGGCCAGAAACAGAGTGAAATAATATGCAAGTAGCTTACAATGTGATTTAATGCAGGCAAAACAGTGTTGAAATAACACATGGATAGTTACTGCATCATTTATAGCGTGTTGTTTATCACTTTGATGGGACGTCTAGCTGTATTTGTAATCTATAGTTAAATAAAATGGTTATTCCGAGTGTGGACCTGACCTGAGATATTTAGTTATGGTTATTTTGGTTAGAACAGTGTTTACTCTCCAGACGCTTTAAATGCAGGTTAGGTGGGGCAGTACAGTCCTGTTATCTTTTGTGTTATTAATCTATAGGCTGATAAATCTGCTGACACATTTTGGGATGAAGCCTTTGTCAGACCATGATGAGGATGTCTATACAATACAGATTTTGTTTGAATAATCCAGTGACGAGGTGTCTGATTTAGCTGTTGTCTTTGTAGCAGACCTCTGCGCTGATCCTTACAGACTTCTGGTGCATTTGTAATAAGATCATTTTTCATTTTTTTTTATCTTTTCATGGCACCTCACACTTCTGTTTGTTGTACTGCATCTTGCATGATGGTGTTATAATCTGCAGACACCTCACACACAAATGTGCTTTCTCATTCACCTTCCACCACACATCAAAAAAATCTGCCTACATCACTATGTATTTATCCGCCTCCTATTGTGGAACACCATGTTCCTTTGTGATTGAATGAGGCTTTTTATAGCCTCTGTTACACTGATAAGGCAGCGTGTGAAATGTTATATGACATGCAAAGTGCTCCAGGTTCCCCGGCGTTTATGGACAAAATATTTTATCCTGACTACACAAGTGTGAGAAGCAAGACTTTTATTGTGTGTGTGTGTAGCATCCATATGAACAATGTGAGTCTGTGTGTTCCCCACTTGATTAACAAGAAAAAGCTTGGCAGTAACTTATGCTGGGTAAACAAGACAACAAGGTTCTGTTGCTCATTTACAGTGGGTACGGCTTGTATTCAGACCTTCTTAAATGTTTCACTCTTTGTGTACACACACACCTCATTAATGTACACACAGCACCCCATATTGAGAGAAAAATGAAATGTTTGCCGATGTATTAAAAAAGAAAAAGTATTCAGAGCCTTTGCTGCGACTCTCATCTATTGAACTCAGGTGCGTCCATTTCTCCTGATCATCCTTGATGGTTCTACACCTTCATCTGAGTCCAGCTGTGTTTGATGATTCTGAGTGGACTTGATTAGGAAACACACACACCTGTCTGTATAAGACTTACAGCTCACAGTGCATGTTAGAGCACATGAGGATCATGAGGTCAAACTTTAATGATTTTAGCAAATGGCTGCAATATAACACAGAGTGACAAATGTAAGGGGGTCTGAATACTTTCCGTACCCACTGTATGTTCACTTCCAGTAGCAATGGCTGAAAAGGCGTAAGGTGAGGGTTATTTGTTTTCCTTCAGTGCAAGATTTTAAAAATCATTTTGCAGTAATGGTAATATATGTGACTTTATTGTGTAGGTGTGGAGGGGAAAGGCACATATTTCAAAGATGCCCACATCACTTCTTCACCGTTCTAATCCTAGCAAACTGTTATGATCATTCCCAAAACCCATGCAACGCTAACAACTGCCCCTGAAAACCTGGACCTTGTACAGTGCAGCAGCATTTAACAATGACAATAAAACAAGCTACAGTAATTTCATTATAATACGTCACAAATTGCCAATATAAATAGCAGACATATTGGTGGATGGAATGTTAATGTCCTGTCAAACACAGACATTTTATTTCTTTTTCCCAGTTTTAATTAACATATACCTGTTAGACTGACTTCCTGTACAAATATAGTGAATGCATTAAAAAGATGGTAATTAAATTTTTTTTTTTTTTTTGCCCTTTAAATATATTTCCAACTTTAGTATGCATCACTAGCTATGTGCTTGTTAAAAAATAAAATAAAATACAAAAGAGCAAGAAGTCTGCACACACAATCCCACTCAGACCTCTAACAGTTATTAACCTTAAAATGTCTGCCTGAAGAACCGAACAGCCGGCGTGCTGCCAGGCACATTCAAAGGTGAAACACGGCAGCTTTGAATCACTTATTTCTGAGGCGGCCGTTTTAGAGATTAAGAGTAAAATTTAATAATCAAGCCCTGTGCTATACAGAATGGAAAAAAATGCAAAGAAAAGACAGCCACAGGTTAAGGCACAGCGAAAAACCGTTTCATTCGGCCCATCTCCTCATCTCACACTTGAAAGCAGGCCTCTTTTGTTCTGTTTCACTTCCCCTCAGCCCTCCACCTCACCCACACGCCCACTCTTGAGTTCTTTTTTCTTATTCACCCCTTTGCATAATTACAACATGAGAGCTTTTTTCCATGATTACTTGGAGTTACAAATGACCTGCAGCGAATGTAGGGTAAAGAAATACATACAGCCCTCCTAAGACGACTTGTCAATAGTTTTTTTATTTATTTATTTATTTATTTTTAACATGAAGACTTCAAAAATTAAATGGCTGACGACAGAAATTCCCCTCCAACACACACACACACACACACACTCTCAGCATGCCTCTTTCTTTCGTAGTGCACCTTACTTTTAAAGAAAGGCATTTGCAGCACTCCACTAATCAATAAATAACTACCTCCTTCTTCTCCACTAGCTTTTTCTTTTTTTTTTAACCTACGTAATTCCCAAAGTAGAGGAGCAGCACCTCTGTAACAGAACAGCATGACCTCTTGCTCAATTCGGGGAAAGCCTACGCACATTCATAATTAAAGGGGATCCACTTTTACATCTCTGGAGTCTGATCATTTCTATTTTTGTGAGTGGGGACTGGTTGTTGAAAGAGAATGGGAGTACTGGACAGCAGCACACTTTGGAACAAAGTTGCCTTATACAAGATACAAATGTTGCCATTGTACATTTGAACTGAAAAAATGTTTCTCATTATATCAGATATGATGTGTACAGGGATTGGAGTGCAGATTCACAGTAAATATGTCTGGGTTACCTGGTCTTTCTATCACCATGCATCTGTTCATGTATCTGTCCATAAATGTGAAGCTGTACAAAAATGATTATTCCACCCATAACAAACCTATATGTACTAAAACAAAACCAGCCTGTTTTTATAGCAGCTACTATTATCAAAGAGTCTGCGGCCCTTTGGAATAATACACACACTGATAAGTGACAGAGCTTCATTGGTTAAATGGTCATTAATTTCAGAATTTCATGATTTCATTTCAGCTTGAAGGACTTAAACATGGACACAAAAGGCAAACATGATTAATAAAAAGCTAGCTTTAATAAACGAAACGTCAGAAAATCCACAAATCCAAAAAGAAAAAGTAGTGAAGTCAGAAGACAAAGTACAAACAAGATGTAACAAAACGGGAACAAAACAGGAGTAAACACAGGGTGGCAACACAGATAAACTGACCAAGGGGTATATAGGACTTGGATACATAAGGAAGAAGTAACAAGACAGGTGAAAAACATTAGGGTAGGGGACACAGAATAAAACAGGAAGCAGAACCAGCAGAATAAGGCAAGATGATTCCCAAAAACCTCAATGAACTGAGCAATCTTGTAAAGAAGAGGCCTAGATTCCTCCACAACCAATATATTGTATATGTTGTATTTCTGGGCTTCTTAAAGAAATCATAATAAAAGCTCTATATTCTTGGTGGTCTACTGATGTTTTTGCTTAACACTAAGACCAAGTATGATCAGAACTTTTATTTCTGCACAAAAAAAACAAAAAAAAAAAACTTAAGAGGATATTAAGTTTTGAACACCGCTTTACAATGGCAACATTCTCTCCTGGAGTCTAGGTTTCTCACAGGCATGTTGACTTATTTACACCTGTCACATAATCACTACTTGATTTTCTTAACCCTCTAATGCTTATTTTGTTTTTAAATTTAATGCTTTAATTTGTCAATCTCGCCCAATATATTTTCATATTCATGATTGCAATAGCAACGTATCACATTTGAATGTTGTATGAATGAATATGAATACTTTGACAGAATTTCTTTACACATTTACTCAAGCAAGAACTTATCAGAATTTGGAGCCCTGAGGTCAAAGGCCATGGTCAGTGTGGCTTCAAGTTATAGGGTGCATGTGCTAGTGCTTAAAGATTTAAAGTCAAAGCCACTTCACGGTTTCATTCATGCAAAAGCAAGCATTATTTTGGGACATACGTCTTCTCACGTAACATAATTTTGGCCATATTTCAATAATGCAATTGGTGTAGACAACAAATAGGTGCAATCAACTAAAGCAGTACAACATTAGTACAGAAAGACTGATCCAACTAAACTGACAGCTTTGTGGGTGACACTGTTGGCGTTTTATTCAAGGCAACATTTAACCAGCATGGCTACCACAACATGTGATTTGCACTTAGCAGGGCCATTATTTGAAGCAGGGCCGGTGAAAGACCTGTTATAAAAGAAAGTGGAGGCTAATTTGAAGAATCAAAACATGTAAGACAAATTGAGCACCGGAGGTCCCCCTCATCTCATCCCACCCCATAACACACACACACACACACACACACACACACACACACACGCTGACATCTTCCCACTTTGTGCATCTGCAGCATGGTGAAGATTCACTGGCGTACTCTTAGCCTTCATCTGTGCTATTTTCAGAGAGAGCAGTAAGTGAAGAATTGTGAGAAGTGATACAAAAGCCTGCTTCTCCAGGGAGGAGAGACGGAGGAGAGAGTTTGTAAAATATGCCACTGACTATTCATCTCTCCTTCTTTCCACAGCTCGCTCTCTCACACTCCCTGAGAGGCCATTTCAGATGCTTGGACAAAAAAGACTTTTCACTGTATTAAATAATGCAGGTAGTCCACAATTCCTCAATCTCGCCTTACTCTCTCTCTCTCTCTCTCTTATCCCCCAGGCCTTTTGAAACACCAGATCCAGCGCATTAGACGTGAGTACATGTGACGCATTATCATAAACACATTTCTGTTTTTCTCTGCTCTGTTACATTATTGAAATAACCCAGATCAACCTGGGGAGGCAGTTTGTGAATGCATCTACATGCTCGGCTGAAAATGCTCTCGTGTTCAGTGTGAATTTCTGGTTGTTACAAAAGGTTGGCTTAAGATAGAAACTTAAATCAGATTCACACTATACTTTTTTGTGCCTAAACAGTAGTGGTTGCCAGGAAATATGGGGCCGTTTTAGGGAAGCTCACTCATGCATGTTTCTCCCTGCAAATCCTTCCTTCATGGAAGCACCTTCAGGCATAAAAATGTACCTATGGAGGTGTAAATAATTGGCTATGAGTCCCAGACCGGGACCACACGTTTCTAAGGTTTAGGACTCTATCCTGTCATCTTCCCTGTTGGTGTTGCCACATGGAGTTCTTTGAGGCTTTTACTGTAGTCTTGGGTGATTACTCTATCGACCAATAGCTAATGCCGATGTTTTTTTCCCGATGGCCTTCTGGGCTGCTGCTCATAAGCTTATTCAGCTTAGCTGCTATGAACCATGAGAGGAGCTTCCATGTTGTGCAGAGGCATAGGTTATGGTCCAGGCCACACATTGTCTGCAGACAGCAGTGTAGAAGTGTATGGAGAGATAAACAAAAACAGGGTTTTACATACCAGAGGATGCAGCTGATGAAATTTCTCAATTTTCTACAAACATTCTCCATCAGTTTGAATAATGGATGGTGTGGTAGGGGCTCAGGTTCGGTGTCTGTAGCAGGGATTTTAACCTTTGACAGTAGACTGAGAGACTCTTTCTGTTTTAATTTGCCCACCCACCAATGATCCGGGGCTTGGCCCGATTCAAGGCTTGCAGCAACAGATTGTTTTGTCCAAATAATCTTCAAGTGTGTGGGGTCAATTATTTTACTGCTTCTGATTGAATTGGAGCCTCCCGGATCTTAACTAGCAAACATTTTTTGATATTTACAACTCCCAGTTGGACAGCAACTGCTGCAATAGCCAATAGTATGCAGACTAGGAAGCAACTGGATGTGGCGTACTTTTAGAGTCCACAAACATGGAGGCAGCCAAAGCAAACAACACTTTCTTCTCAGCCAGGATTTCAACTATATTCTTTACACCAGAACAGCCAGCTGACAACATGAGTTGGCGTCCATATTTGTTTTTCCTCTGAAGGCACATTTGATCATGCAAGTCTCTGTGAGATCTTGTCTAGTGTGTGCATTCGGATGATTAAAATGTTTCCTCTAGAGTGTAGCAAGCCTATCTCTGTAATTGCAGCTGATAATGCAACTCATTTCTGCACACACACACACACATCTGCACACAGCGGTTGGGGAGCCTGAAATGTCAACTCTTTTGTTTTTCTGTGTCACGAATGGCTTTGTTTATGAGTGTATCTTTGTCTGTGCGTCAGCTCGTGCGTACACATATGGTGCCTGCCCTCAGTGCATCTGCTTGACTGCTTCATTTGATTGCTCGTTCTGGTAGCACTCTGGGAAATGTTAATGGAGGCCAGTTAATGTCAGACACTGTTCACTACCTTCTGTACTCGACCCACCGTCACCCTTAACAGAGAGAAGCTGGAGAAACATTTACCAAACAAGGTTAAGGAGTCAAAAAGTGAAGGGTAATACTCACTGCTGCAGTGGTTGAGTCTGCTTAATTGCATTTCTGCATGCTTATACTTATTTGTGTGTGTGTGTGTGCGCACAAGCTTCAAGTAGTTGTGAGTGAAATGTGCGCTGAAGTGTAAAGCATTTACATCACTGTGAGGAGAAGGTGTGAAGCAGACAGACAGTCAGGTACATCTTGTCCAATGGCCCGTCGACCACTTTGGCTACTGTTGCACTTCCATGGTTTTCACATAAAAACCCACACACACACACACACACACACACAGTGCTTGCTCCGTTGCCTCCCTGACCTGAGATTGCTGTGTGCTGCTACTCACACCTAGAGAAGCACTGGGCCATAAACACACAGGCACACACAGGCACACTCACATACACAATGATTTATGGCCTCCAATATAGTCAATAAGAGCCAGGGCCAAGATGAAGGACTTGGGCAACAGAGAGCAGGACACACACACACTCACACACACACACACACACACACACACACACACACACACACACACACACACACACACACACTGTTGTCCATTAACTAAATGTACAGAGGTGAGCTGCCTTCCACTTTGGCTCTCTTCATTACAATCCTGTTTAATGCAACTGTTGGTCCTGCTGCTACACTGAAGGTGCATTGTACCTGTGTACACTACAGTCTCATAATTCAATCAAAAACCTGCAGACTCTACAGTGCAGTATACAGCATTTATCTGCACTGTTTCATAGAGGAATCCTGGTCGAAATATGTAACACAAGTCCTACTACTGTGATGTTCACCTACACCTGAAAACCCTTATTGGTTCAGTTAGCATCCAAATGCGGTGCCATGACAAATGGGATTTACCAAGAGCAATGTGGAAACTAAACATTTCCTGGTGTGTGACATCCGTTAGCCACTTGCTAGCTGCTCTGTATCCTGGCCCTGGGCTGTATGCAGACCCCTTTGGGGGGGGGGGAAAGCTTAAACTAAAATAAGGAAAACAAAGCATCAGATATTCCTTGACCGTCATATGTTCTCTATTTTACTGACATCGATCTCTGCTCCATTTTGTCCTTAGGTCATAATCATATTCCATAAATCTACAGATTATAAACACACATACCAAGATTTACAGTACATTTAGAAATGTACTGTAAACCTTTTCATAGATGCCTTATTTGTCTGATGGAACCCATAACCCATCAACCTTCTCCCCAAGATTAAGATATTAAACGGTCAACATTTTGACAGTGATGATGATGACATCACTGTAGTTTTTCTGGTTTAGACTTGCTGTCACAGCTAAGCAGACACAGTACAGGAAAGGTTGCATACTCTTCTGATGATCATATAGATAATGTGTCCTAAATCTAAAGTATTATTTTTAATTAAGTAAAGTATAGATATGGGGGAAAAAAATCCTTAAGTACAGTAATGAAGTACAAATACTTAGTTACTTTCCACCACTGACCAGCACAGGCAGGCAAACCTGTCTCCACAATGAAAGATTTGTTGTCTGTCTGCTCCTCTCTTTTTCATTTCTCTGTTCTTATGTCTTCAGTGCCTCTCCCTTCTTTCCTCTACTTACTAATGTTTGTCCGCCTAATAAACACAGCACTATCTTTTAGCTTCTAAATAAAATCAACTGTGCTTTCACATAAAGCAGCGGTCAATTAGAGTAAGGCTGCAGAGCCTCCTCCTGGGCCATAAAACCATAAAAACAATGTGAAAAGTGGAAACGAGAAGCAAACACATTTTCATTAGTCGTGCAGTCGTTGGAGTTGTTTCCGAAGCTCGTTGACAACTTTTTATAGTGTTCTCTTCCTGTGAAGTGTTTGCCTATTCAGAGGGCTTCCACTTTGAAAGGCCTGTTGGTGAGCTTGTTCTGCTTTTGGTGCTGTTTGAAGAAGCTCTTCATGCAGCTGTGTACCTGTTCAAATCACTGAGCTGGGGGCGTCCTTATAAACATGCTAGCATTTACTGGCTTTCCACAAGCCAAAATAATGACAACCATTAGCCCTGAATGTGTGTGTGTGTGCGTGCACATGGCCACTAGTGAACCTGAAGAGGACCGTGTCAGAGTACCACAGAGTGGATCAGGTTCTCCTTATCCCCTCATCAAACTGGCTTAATTGGAGAGGCTCGCTGAATAGCTTGCTGCAAAGATGAAACCTGCTTACCTTGTGTCAAATTGACAGATAAGCATGTAACACATGCACAGCTTCTTATCCTGCAGGTCAGCTCTGATTATTGCTACTATCGCCTGCATGCATCACATCCCAGTTATGATTTCTACAGTGGAGCGATTGAAAAAAATTGATTATGCTCACACTAACGAGCATAATCAAATTAAAACAAGTCGAGGGATTTGATTTAGCAATTTAATTGTCTTGCTTCACAAGGTTTCCTGTCTAAAAGTGAAAACACTGTTGTTACACGTGTATGGGCTAACGCATAATATGGTGGAGTGAAACATGATATGAGTCTGCAGTCACCTGTCAATCAAAGCTGCAATGCGTAACTTTAATATAATTTAAATGGGGCTGCTATTTTAAAGGTCACTCGGAGTTGTCATTATCGTGTGAATAGTCTACAAAAAACAAAAGTGGAGCTGCACCTTTGGGTTTAGAGTAAATGTGTATTTTGTCATTGCCACATACATCATACAGGATGAAGCATGAAGAACATGTTAGAATACCTTTCTTCTTCTATGTTTAACCAACACGCAGACTTTCATCCTTGAACCTGTTTGAGCAGAGCAGGTTATTTGCAGGTACAAAGAGAGAGGATGTGTAGTCATGTAGATATGCGGGGAAGTCATTTGAAATTCTGTTTCAAGGTATACTTTTTATTCTAACCCATACAAATACATGTGCACGTAATTACAGTTATAAAGTACTTAAATAAGTGAATAAATGCCACAGGTCATAAATACTTAAAGTGAATGTTTGAAGTCAGGTGAGGTACGTGTCCTCACGTACCTGTCTTCACTCTAGCAGTTGTATTATTTCAAAGGCTGTTCCTCAGTATATTAAACATATGTAAGTCATTTGTATTACATGGCCATTACCTTGGTGTTTTTCTGAGCTGTTATTAACATGTATCTTTGTGGACAGCTCTAAATGCACGAGTTCACATCTGGCATCCCTTCAAACGTCTCCACTCACCACTTGTGATCGGATCTCACTTACCCGCTCTATATGCAAATAAACACATAAATAAACAGCGTGGAACACATCCCAAAGCACTTTAATATAACTACAGCCAATATGGGAAATGGGATTATCTTCACAATAAAAACTGAGAACTTATGTTGATATATAAACACATGATTTTACTTTAGCTGAAAAAGAGGATTCATCATTCTGATTGCTCCATGTTGGGGCTCGTTTGTAATTGTATTAATAATTCTCAGATGATGTTGTCACTGGTGAGCAACATACATTAATACACACAACTCTGACTAATAGAGCAGGCAGACAGTGTGGCATGTCTACATAATTTTACAGTTATTTACAATAAAAGCATAACAACTCTTACATACACTTATAAGGCTAATTAAATACACCTTGTTTAGCAAACAAACAGATTTAATCTGGATTTTGGAAGTTTAATGTCTCGATTACATGCCAGATAGCACTTCTTGTCACACACATTATGGCACAAGTAGTGAACTGCTGCGTTCTCATGCACAGTGTATGTCAGTTTCATGGATTACAGCTCTGCCTGTCCGTTGTTATAGTTGTGTGCTTTATGTCCTATTCCTGTAGTTTCAGTTGTCTGACCTCATGAACTAATATTATTCTTCACAATTGCAGCCAAAAGCTGATGCAGTGGGCAGAGTAGGGTTTAGAAGCACAGAGCACAGAAAGTGGTGAAGTGTTTGTCTGTGACCTGTGGCAGCAGCAGAGCCGGGGACCTCTTAAGATTCCACAGTAGGACAGGATGTTTTGTAAAGAAAGGGTGCAGCAGCAAGACATGGCAATATACAGTGTGTGTGTGTGTGTGTGTGTGGGTTAGAGATTCCTAATTCCTAAAAATAACAGTTTTGTAAACAGTGGATATAGCATATACAGGGTATGTGTAGTTCCTTGTCAGGCTGATACACTGGACCACATGGACACATGGACATGATGAGGTATATAGCACACCATGATATTTGGTTTTATGTAATGAGTAGAGGAAAGGCTGCAGGCCTCTTTTCCCTGAAGAGAAGCTGATGTTCTTGTCTGCACTTGGAGTCCAGATTCTGAAAATTAGTAATGTCCATAATAGAAACTCTTCATTAAAGCAGCTCACTCTCATTCTCTTGTATGAGAGAGAGAGAGAGAGAGAGTATGGTGCATCTCATTGTGTGTCGGCTGCTGACTCTGCATTTTCTGTGACTTGGTTATCACTGCGGGGTAATGAATGGAGTCCGATGGAGTTACGTTAAGATGAATAGAGACAAGATCTGGATTCAGCACCACAGGCCTCATCATCACTGGGGACTGTAGGCAGCTATTAAAACAATGCCCACAACACATAGTGTACAGGAAGAGACCTGTGGTGACTCCAGATTTAACTGGCTCTCAGTTTAATAAAGTGTCACAGAAATCCTATTATCCACACGTACTGTATGTTTTATGTTGTTTTTAATACTTTTCCAAGATTGTGTTCAGATTTAACAAAATGTTGCCTTCACTATTGTTACATTTCAACAGTTTTAGATTATGTTGGCTACATAAAACTTCTAAAATACAGCCTCTGAGGTACATGTATCACATACTTTTAACCGATTTTCCTTTAAAAGTGACCTTTTAAAGGATAAAGTCACTTTTAAAATAATAATATGAGTTCAAAGAGAAATACAAATGATCAACAGACTAAATAAATGGCAGCTCCTGCTCCTACAGGCCACAGTAAATGAAGTGCTATAGGAATGCTGGTGTTGAGGTTTAGTATAAAAATCACCCACATACTAACCAGCCGGGTGCTTTCTACAATGAACAAACAATCCCCATTCAAACAGTTCATCCTGCAATTTGCTTTACCCTCGGAATAAATGTGACTACCTGGATTAGCTGTACAGTTTGAAGGACTGCTTTTTGGAGAAGAATTCTGGATGTCTTTACATCAACTAGTTTCTAGTTAATTGCCTTCTTGTTGGTGTGGTAGTGAGTGATGTATCCATGTAACTGTTCTTTACCACACTGATTACACAACACATTAAGTCAGTAAACACAAATATGTGTAATTACACATAATTACACAGCACCCCACGATAAAGGTAGCTCATTGTCTCAGGTCTGCAGAGACAGTAGCACCTTTATTTAAGGGGCTACAGCTTGATTACACCCCCCCCACACACACACACACACACACACTGAAGAAATAAAGTGCTCATGATGTGGTGTTTTTTGAAGTAAACCGGTGGGTATCCTTGAAGAGTAGCATTGATGAAGGGGTATGTTTCGAGTGTTCATTTCTGTCCCTTACCTTACATCAACAGCTAGTCTGACAGAATGTCAGCATTATAACATCTTTTAAAGATATAATTGTGCGGCTGGGATTTACCATTCAGAATGTGTGACGACTCAACGTTATGCACTTTTAAGTGTATCTCCCCTGGCAACTTGTTTTAATTTAAGATACCACAGGAGTGTTTATTATTGTATTGCCTTAGCTCAGACAAAGTAGATGTGAACATTTCTTGATTGTGAGGAACAAGCAGATCTGTGGGTGCAGATCCACTCTATTTTGAGGTGAGAGAACGTGTGTATTTGTGAATAAAAGCTGTGCTTAGTTGCAGCCTCCTGGACATCTTTTTAGAGAGCCTCTCATCTGACAAAAGCAACAGTGAGTGCAATCAATTAGTGGTCTGAAACAATCAGCAAAGCATACTCACAGCCCTGTGATGGAACAGTAGTTCCTCATAATTGGTAAACTGTCCTCCCACTGTTATGATGAATAATTGTGGTGATTCTGCAAAAGAAGCTTTTCTGATATATTCCTAAAGTGGGATCAGTGCAACTTTAAATGGAAGCGAAGATGGTGTTCATGAGACATAAAGAGAGAGAGAGAGAGGTAGGTGGAGAGGGATGGAGGAGAGAGAGTGAGATATATAGTGAGGGAGGGGGGAATGTTCAGTTTGTGGCTCATTAACTCAGTAGATGTAATCAGTAGGAGGGAGCGAGACATTTTGCCATCGACTAATGAGCAGCATGTGTAGTGTGGTGGTGAAGCCATACTGCATGAGCACTGACTGAACTCTCTTGTCAGCTCTGCGGCACTGATGTAGCAGTGCTGTGGTGTTTGCAGATGATTATGCATACGTCTTTGTATGTAGACTCAGGGGTTAAATTGTAAACATACCGTACATTGTAACTTTATTGATCCCAGTGTCAGAGCAAGCACAAAATGCACAGTATGTTGCTGCAAGCTTTGGGTTGCACTAGGTTAATCCTTGGTGTTATTTCCCAGGGCTTATTGTACACTATACTACACTTATAAATGACATAATTACATTTATTTGTTTAATAATTTATTTATTTATTTTTTGCCAGGTTAGCAGTATGATGCGGCAGTATGATCTGAATTTGTGATGGTATGATGACATAAATTGGTAACACTTTATTTGAATGGGTGTGCATAAGGCTGACATGACGCTGCCATAATCATGACATGACACCTGTCATGAACATCAATGAATGCTTATGACAGTTGTCATAAGGTGTCAATCGGTAAATTATGTCACTTTTGATGCAAAGTTGACATTGTTTCAGATGTCTTTGTTATGACAACTTGACATTAACCAAGACAACATAACCTGTCATAAATATGACATAGCAGACCTAATTGTCAAACTGTAAGAAAGTATTGTTTTATATCTTTAACATGACATTAAGCTATCATATATGGTTGGTTTTGATATTGGCTGTCATGACACCATTATAATTGTGTCATGAATCTTGTCCTTTTCATTAAGATGTCATAAAGTGTAATTACAAGGTCAAATCAGTTTATAACAGTGTCATGACTGTTTTCTGTGAATTCAAGTAAAGTGGAACAATTTTGCATTTTCATTAAGATGTCATAAAGTGTAATTACAAGGTCAAATCAGTTTATAACAGTGTCATGACTGTTTTCTGTGAATTCAAGTAAAGTGGAACAATTTTGCACTTTTCACTAAGATGTCTACGAAGTGCACTACACTATCAAATAACCGAAATGCCTTAACAAAAACAATACACAAGTCAAGAGATAGTTTTCCTTGCTGTATTTGAACACAAACATTTGAACAAACTGTTGTTACATAAACAGTGTCATTTAACATCAACATAAATGAACACTCTTAAGTGTATTTATACACTATTGGGAGGAGTTTTCCACTTTTTTTCTTTGCTGTGATAATTTCAGCCATCTCCTGTGTTATAGCTCCCCTGCAACGCTCTGCAAATGCAGACATCTTCTCATTAGCTTCATCTCGTGGAAGCAGGTCCTTGAAGGTGTCTGGAAATGTGATTGCTAGTTCAGCAATCACAGCTGTTCTCGCAATTGTGTTGCGGTCGACGTTAATTTTGGCGAAGGCCTTTTTCATGGATCCATGCTTATTGAATATGGACAGGACATTCTTGTAGCGGCGGATAACTCCATCCGTTGTGGTCACTGGTCACAAAAACAAACAAAAAAGGCATCTTAATTCAGACATGCATTGGCATTGCTGATTGGGCACCCTAAAGGTACTGTAATACTATCAAATGAGAAATAATCCCACTTATCCTACTGCTGGTTTAACGTGCATCCTCCTTCTAGGCTTGTTCTATTAGATTTAGCTCCTTTCGTACCTGCCTCTGTAGCTAGCAATATTTGCCATGACCAGCATGGAAGAAGGATGCCCAACAAGTAATGTCCTCGCTTACCTGCCTCTGAAGCTGTACAAAACATAACCACCTTGCACTGTGAACCTAATGGTACAGTAAGTAGATTTTTTCTTATTCGTTTCAGAGGTTAAATATCTAACAAAACCAGATTAGAGCACATAATAACCTGCGGAGAATTAAAAAGCTGTACATCTCTCTGTAATTGCTGAGTAATTGCTATTATAACAAATATGAGGGCAGTTAAGTAATCGTCAACTTTACAGTTGAAAAGCATTTGATTAAAAAGATGATCAATGCCTGAACTTACTCCTTGAACGGCTGAGAATCAGGGTGTTTTTTGGACTTATTGGTCTTCTTCTTTTTCTTTTTCTTCTTTTCCTCTTCTTCTGAGGATGATGAGAAGCTGGAGTCTGAGGAAGGACAGGGGGATGTCGAAGTTGAAGATGAAGCAGGTTCCAGAGCAGTCTTTCCAGAGCCTGTGAGGAGGGGGGTGGGGGGAGATGGACAAGTATAAGAAAACAAAGTGTATAAGAAAACAAAGCTCAAAAATATAAGAATATACTTTTTTCAGTGCAGTTCAACGCACTCTTAGTACTGAAAGGGCTTGTGAAAATAGTATTTCCAATCAACTGGACATTCCAGGTGTTACAACGATGAAATTATTATCATTAATTGTTTATTATACGCTTACACTCTGCTACTGAAAACCCAGCCTATTTAAATTTCTCCTCCACAAGTACTGCAAGTACAAGTACAGTACTGCATAAATAATATTAATTGTAGGGCATTTGTACCTTTCCCAGTAGATGCAGGTGTGTTGGTGGCTCCCTTAATTTGGGAAAGTAAGAAGTCCTTGTCATTTTTTAGATCCCTGTTGGCCTCCTCCAGGTACTTAATGCGGTCCTCAAGGTGTTCAATCTTCTGCCGATCCATCTTATTTTGTTGTTTCAGTTTGGCCAACTCCAATGCCCCTGTTGGAGACACTGCAACAGGGGCAGCGATCATTCTATTAAATATTTATTACTTTAGTCAGTGAATGTGGAAAAACACAATACTCTAAATACTTTTATACATGTAGCCTAGTGTATGTACAAAATAAGACATATAATGTGAAAAATGACCATAAATGACCATAAATGACCAATTGAATATAAATAAGTAAAGTGAACACAGATTAGAAATCTGCTGCAGACGTAGCTAGTACAAGTGACAGACTTAAAAGTTACAGCCAAAACTTCATTTCAAGACTTGTAGGTGAATGTAGTAAAAAAATATATATATTAAAAGAATAACAAGACTCACTCGGTTTTTTCGGGGAATATTTGACTGGCTTCTTTTTCTTATATCTTCGAATAGGGACCTCTGTCTCATCTTCTGTCTGTTCCTTGTTCATCTCCTCCTCTACTTCCTTAGCTTCCTCAGCCTTCATCACCCCATGTGCCCTTTTGCTGAGACGAGTATCCATCTAGCAACAGTTGTGTGAAACAAAGAACACAAGCACCATGTAAAGACAGCTAACATTACATTATTTAAGGCAACTTTGGCAAATGCAATATTGCAGTTGTTTAGAATTAGCAAGATGAAAATTGGAGGGAATACTACTCATGTTATAACCGGCTGCCTTGACTTTACCTAAAACAGCAAAGACTGACATAAATGTTATTAAGTCTCCCCCAAATAAAATCCAAATTACATGTTTCCCTTTAGCTTAGCTTACCTCAGATGGCAAACTTTGAGGGTACTTTGTTTCCTTGGTGTTGTTTCCTTATTTACGTTGCACAGTTGCACTCCTGTCTGTGTTGATCGATAACTGTCTCTGGACGGTCAGGTGATGGTGATGCTACCGCTTACGCGCGCATTCCAGCAATGAGGAAGAAGTGACGTACTCCCTGATGTTGCTTCCACTGCAAAGAGGCGCGACTGCAACACCGCGACACACGCGACACGCGACCGGACCAGTTGTCAATGCAATGGCACTAATGGAAGGACTTCTAAAAAATATTAGGCTTTCAGATACAAAGAAGAACAGAAGAAGAATAGTTAGATGGATGCAGAAACATGGTATCCTGAGGAGAACGATGAAGTGCGCTAAATGCAATCGTTGCATGCACCTGGTGACATGTCACGTCAAGGATGGGCTGTGGTGGTAAGCAGAAGCTAACTCTTACTTGCTAATTTAGCTATTATAGTTTGGTAAGAGAAGTTATTAGCCATCAAGGTGGACAACATAGCAGGAAGTAGAAAACGTTTGGGCATTATCTTACTGTAACATTATAAAACTTTTGGAAACCTCTATAGTATATTCTAGTTATAACATGTATAACATGCTGTTTGATATTTTATATGGGGTAGCCTACTTTTCAGCATTTTGCCTTCCTTTTCTTAGGGTCTGTAAGCATCATAAAAGTTCCCCACGGTCTGTACGCAATGGCTCAATATTCAACAAGTCTCACATTACTTTGATAAAATGGCTGGAGTTCATGCACAGGTACAGTATTAAAATATTAAAGAAATAAAATGTTAGTAATATATTTAGCAGTGTGATTTATAGATATATTTGATGTAGGATTCCTTACTTGTAACTCAGCGTGTCTAATTCTTAGCACTGGAGCTATTTATGTCCTATAAAATAACTATATCTAACTATAAAATAACACCTACACTCACCAGCCACTACATTAGGCACACTTGTGCAATCTAATGCAGTCCAATACAACAGCTCTTACATAAATTAAATAGATTTTTGGTGACATTGTCAAAAAAGTGAAAATTCTAGTTTATTGAGGATACAGTGGATGAGTGAATGTACTTGTCAGGCTTGACAACACTTGTACAAATTTACACTACCGTTCAAAAGTTTGGGGTCAGTTGGAAATGTCTTTATTTTTATAAAAAAAAACATAGATAACATTAAAGTAATCAGACATACAGTCTAGACATTGTTAATGTGGTAAATGACTATTCTAGTTTTAATGGAATATATACAAAGGTATACAGAGGCACTTTTCCAGCAACCATCACTCCTGTATTCTAATGGTACATTGTGTTAGCTAATCGTGTTAAAAAGGCTAATTGATGATTAGAAAACTCCTGTGAAGGAGCAGCACAGCAGAACTGTTATGCTGATCAGAGAAGCTGTAGAACTGGCCTGGTGACCCCAAACTTTTGAACGGTAGTGTATATATGCAAATGTATATGTGCAATATACTGTGCAGAGATATGTAGTCTTGTGTTACATAGTACAGTTTAATTTTAGTTTCATGTCAGCACAATTCAATGACAAGATAATATGCCATTTGGGTTTCTTAATTATTTTTTCCTTTCTTCAGGTTTGCACAAGGTTTGCGGTTGAAGCAACTTGACATGATCACTGAGGGGATAGCTGCAAGCTCCAGGACATTAACAAGAATGGCAAAAGTACTCAGAAAGGTTGTCACATCACATACTGGTCTCTAATTATAAGTACTATAATTAATTAAGTTAAATATATGCTTTATAAATCACCATAGATTGTTGGATTTAACATTGCTACACAATACACACACTCAGTGACACATGCAATGCATATACTGTACATTGCAAAGCACAAACTTTTTTTCTAAACGTGTGCATAAATATTTGTCAAATTCCATACTAAGGCTTTGTTACCACTCAACTTGATGATGTTTTAATTCTACATTTGAAGGTTTGCATCGCTGCCCTCAAGCGACTGAGGAAAAGAGGAATGAGGATTGGTGGTCGTCATCGTTTTGTTGTTATCGACGAGAGCAAATTTGCCCACAAGCAAAAGGTCAGCTGAATATCTGTTCTATGTTTAGATCAAGATTTTTATGGCAAGGGGCAGTGGTGCAATAAAGATGGTTAACATTGACATAAGTGTCTATGATTTGAATGACATGAGGAATCAGACAGTTGATTGAATAAGCTTTACATGTGGATTGTGCAGCACACCCTCTTGCCTTGCTATAGTGCCTGTGGCAAGGACACAATTAAAAAATGTGATACAGCCCAAACCTTATTAAAATATTTGTCATTTCTTTTTTACTTTCAGTACCATCGTGGTCGATGCGGCAACACTTGGCACCGTGAGCGGCAGTGGGTCTTTGGGATGCTGGAGGTTGATGGGAATTCTAGAAGACCCATTCTGAGACTTGTCCGGGATCGCACAAGGCAAACCCTTATAGGCAAAATTAGACGCCATATCAGACCCAGAACATCCATCCTCACTGATGAGTGGCGTGCCTACAAGGGGCAACTTGCAAAGTATGGATATGGTCAGTATTCTGTCTGCCATAAAAAAAACTTTGTTAACCAGGAGACTGGTGCTCATACTCAACATATTGAGCGTGCATGGCAAAACTACAAGCTGGAAGTATGGCGCCAGAGAGGTAATCGTACTCCTGAGTCACTGAAGCTTCATCTCAAGATGATAGAGTGGCACCACTGGTTAGGTGTACGCCATTACAATGGTGTCTTGGGCAGACTTTTCCATGATGTAAAAAAACAAATCAAGTGAACATCAAATCTGACTCTGTGCACTGTCTGCTGGCATCTGTCCTGTCTGTCCTGTTGACACAAACTTTTCCTTAGGGCACCTATATTGCAATTATACAATTTCTCTTCTGACTAAATTCTTGCTTGTGTTGCATGAACTCTCAGATATATGTTGCTTTAAATAAAATTATCTGCTCTGGAACCCTCTGCTTGTGGACAAATAACTTAACAGTTCCTTTTGTTCAAATGTTTGTGTTCAAATACAGCAAGGAAAACTATCTCTTGACTTGTGTATTGTTTTTGTTAAGGCATTTCGGTTATTTGATAGTGTAGTGCACTTCGTAGACATCTTAGTGAAAAGTGCAAAATTGTTCCACTTTACTTGAATTCACAGAAAACAGTCATGACACTGTTATAAACTGATTTGACCTTGTAATTACACTTTATGACATCTTAATGAAAAGGACAAGATTCATGACACAATTATAATGGTGTCATGACAGCCAATATCAAAACCAACCATATATGATAGCTTAATGTCATGTTAAAGATATAAAACAATACTTTCTTACAGTTTGACAATTAGGTCTGCTATGTCATATTTATGACAGGTTATGTTGTCTTGGTTAATGTCAAGTTGTCATAACAAAGACATCTGAAACAATGTCAACTTTGCATCAAAAGTGACATAATTTACCGATTGACACCTTATGACAACTGTCATAAGCATTCATTGATGTTCATGACAGGTGTCATGTCATGATTATGGCAGCGTCATGTCAGCCTTATGCACACCCATTCAAATAAAGTGTTACCAAATTATCTATGAGTCAGACATACACTGGTCATTACATCACATTACATTTGGTATTGGAAAAGATTTTTGTTTGTGTTAAAACAGACCCTCTCACAACATACCAGTATGTATGAACAGCTATGAACAGTCATTTTTATTATCCGAGTAAGTATGTAAATAACAAATATTATGCTATCAGTTAGAATGTTTTGCCCCCTGAGGTGATTACTATAGACTTTCCAACTTTCTTGCTAAATCTGGAGACTTTACAAACCCTCTTGGCAACTAGCGACAAATCTAGCATCTTTTTCTGAGGTTCTTGGAGACTTTCTGGTGTTTTGGAGACTGACATGAAAGCAAGACTTTATTGGCTCTGACTTACATAAAGAATAAATACAGATTGCAACTCAATGTGGAGGATGATCTCCAAAATTAACCCAGAATAGAACTGCTTTGCTCCATGCACAGTGCCTATCCATCACATAAGGTGAGCTGTTTAGCATGCATCAGTACAGGAGTAAGGTGTGTTCTTGTGTTGTTGCTATGCTTGTTTTATATAGGCCTTGATCCTGTGCACAGTTGTGTGCAACATTTGTATGTTAGGGGTGTTAGGGTGTGTTATTTTCCGGCAAAATGTATTTATATATAAATACATAAGTGTGTTATTTTCCGGCAAATAAATACATTTTGCCGGAAAATAACACACTTACGCCACTATCAGTGTACGTCACTGGTTTATTCCAAATATGCTAGTAAACATGTAAACATATGTTCCTGTAGCTGCAGTGCATGTAAACAGCTTTTACTGCATACTACCTTGATCAGAATATGATGCACATTGAATGTAGTCAGCGTGTGTTTATACCCTCATGCCTGCAGTTTTGACTATTATAAAAGTCTGAGTTCCACACACACAGTAGATGTGTGTTTACAGGGTATAGTATAGTCCACAGTGTGGTCAGTTTTTTTACATTTGCTTTTTTTTAACCTCTTCACTCTGAAGTTGTCTTAGCTCCTCAGTGTTTGTGCAGCCCATGCCATGTAACCTCATGTAGTGTTGCATTTATTGGGATTTTTCATCTGTTTCTTAACCAACAAAATTAACATTTATTTTTCAGTTAATTAATGTATTATTCTTCTGTTAGTTGTAAACGTGTGAAATTAGTTTTATCTGTGGTGTTGTGTGTCTTGGCAGCAGTAGAACAGAAGCTGCAATACAAAAACACATAGTGATAATTTACAATATGTGTTTAATGTATAAATATAAGTACTGTTAAAATGATAATATAGCATGCAGTGCATTGGTGTAAGTACGGTATGCATCCCCAACACAGAGAGCAGCCATATGGGACACATTATGGGCCCGCCATGTGGTGTCGTCAAACTGACAGGACGCGGTAATTTAGCGCGGCTGGAAGCGGATGGATCGTGCTTACCTTCAAAGTCATCTGTCTCCTGCCTGTGTGAGAGTCTAAAAGCCCCCAGGGACACAGTATAGCATGTTGGTCATTCAAGTACCTCTCAATTACTGCTTTTAATTTTCCTTCCACTTGCTGCTTTGTGTCTATTAGCTGTGACATTTCTCTGAAATGTGAAGTATATGGCAGATTTTTTTATTGTTCGCCAACAGTCTCTGTCTGATTTGTGTTTAAGGAGAAGACTAAAAAAACTTTGTGGCATCTAATGTTGCTTCAGCAAATCTCAAAATAAATCATCTGATGTGATCCTTAGTTTAAAGAGGTCATCTCTGCTTCGTGTACTGTCTCCTTTCTATTGTATGTCTTTTGTTTAAATCGTGTGTGTCACACTGTGCTACAGCTGATTTCTTTATGTAGCAAAACCTTTAGTCTCAGCATTTAGCTATCAGTGTCTTTATTTCTCTACTTCCTTGTTTAAAAAAAGTGACAGGTGTTCAGTAGAATCATAAAAAAACAAGGGGAATATGATTCTCCTCTCAGTTGCTCTCTCTGTGTTGCTGGGACACTGAGTTCTGCTGTTTGTATCTGCACACACTTACAAATGTCTAAACACACACTCGGGTGCACACAAAACAATCACATTAGGTTTAGTCAGGCTTTTAGACGCTGCCATGTTTTAGCTGCTTCCTGTTGGTGAGAAGAGGAATGCATCTCCCTCCTCTCTCTCTCTTTCTGTGTGTGTGTGTCTCTCTCTCCCCTCATGATATGCCCTCAAGCTGATTTGGCAGCAGAGTGACCAAATCCTTCCTATTAGGACTCATCCACAGCATGTTTGGGCCTTTTCTGACATCACAATTTTCCACACAAACAGGGACGGAGACAAGTACAAGAGCAGATTATGGTTTAAGTATGCTGTGTGTGCGGTTCAGGTATTACTCATGTTGTGGGGACTGGGGTCTGTTGACTGCTGTTATAGGGGTGCAAAGCATGTTTAAAGGAGGTCGTCTGTAGGGAATGTGTGCAGTGTATTTTGAAGTCTCGGATGGGACTGCGTGCATGTTTGTTTTGCTGCGTTGGTGGTGTGTGGTGGTATATTCCATTTTAATCTGTCAGTTTTGCTCTACAGGCTCCACAGACACTCACAATCTACTCGAGCCGCAGTCCAACACACACACACACACATATACAAATATTCACATTCACACATGCCATATCTCTCGTGCTCAGCACCATGCCATTTAGTGAGTGGTCACAGAGAGTAGACACAGGAGGCAGCCAACTGTGTCCCTCATGTTTAGGGCGTCACAGTCACTGAGTTTTTTTTTTTTTGTTTTTTTCCAATCCCTGCTTACAAACTGCTGATAGGCACAGCCAACAGGTGATGTGGCATCTAGAGACAGCTGCTGCTACTCATCTGAATGCAGGGAGATGAACACCAAGCATTGCTTTCCTGTATTGCATGGAGAACACAATCACCAATCTATTCATGTGTCTGAGTGCACAGAAGCATGTTTTTACCCCTGGTGGAGCAGCAGGGACTATATGTAGTATTGCATTCATGCAGTTTACACAATAAGTAAACATTATTATGTTGACTCAGAGTCACATGACTTTGCTAGAGTGATGTCATATGTTGGTGGAAGAACAGGAAGTTAGATATGAATCAAAACATACACATACATACAAACACATTGAGCTTTAGTTCATAAAATAAAATGGGGAATTTGAAGTCAATAAATTTTTTTTCTGCTCCATATTATATCTCACGTTAAAACTAAATAGACAATATTTGTCTAGGAATCTAAATGATGTAGGTTTGGTGCGTTTTCAGCTCAAACAAATGGAACAGATGGTGTCCACCGTGTTTTTACATGGAGTACTAAAATCAATGTAGTGTTGGTTGTGAAATACTGGAGGTGGAATTGTGTGGCATGTGGTCTACAAATCCCCATCTCCTGTCTCCTCTCAATAAAAAATAACATGACCAAAATCCTAAACACATAAAGGACCATTTGCTCACTCACCTCATGTTTACAGTGAAGTGCCATAGAAATTGCTATAGAAAGTGCTGCGTGCTTAGCTGAACATGAAGCTCTGCGACTGGCTCACAATCTGCAATGATGGTTTTGGCATTTATCCTAATCTTGGCACATTCCAGGAGTAAATCTGTCAAAGACGCACAACGCACTCACATGACTAATAGACATATAAATCAATAATTTCACTTTTGTATAAATTACATAGGACACTACTTGATTCAGTACCTTCAGCTCAGCTGTGTGGCCTGCAGAGATGACCATGCTGACTAATAACACGATGACATTTGATAAAGAGACTAGAGTACTATTCACCTCTGCTACATAATTCCCTAATATAACCTGATGAAGATAATAGAGAGATGTTTGTTCTGTGTAATATAAACAGCTTGTGGACTTATTAGAGCAAACTAGCATCCATATTATTTATCAGCCTGTTCACTAATTTATCACAATAAATCAGGTGACATCTAGCCTATAGCATGGTGATGGTACCCCTTCCATGATATCAGGTGATTCTTCATTAAAGATTTAATATTATGTAAACTGGGAATAGATAAGCAGACTTGCCAATTTACTGTTTATTGTTTGTGTTAAATGCTCCAAGGCTGCAAATTATGAGAAAACAATCCTATTAAGCTCCGGCCAAATGAAAAACAATTTGTTTGGATTTTCACCTTTAAAATGCTGACTCTGAAATGATTAATGCTTGCAATTTAGCTGCCGTACTGAACAGAAGGGCTTGCTGCTCTGCAGAGATCAAGAACTAAGGGAGTGAAAGAAAAAAAGAAGAAAAAAAAAACAAAATGAAATGCTGCTAAATTAGAAATTTCCAATGAGTGGAGGGAACTGTGCATCCAAGAGCTAAAAGCAATTAACGGAATCAGAAGACAGTCTCTGTGGCTTCTTGAACTCTGATTAAATGTTCTGATTGCCAGAGAAATCACATTCTAAGTGGGAGATCCATAGCTGCCTGTGTTGTAAAGTGGCCTATTGGTAAATCCATTATCCTCAGAGACAGTGCTGTTTTAGACTCTTAAGACCATTGTTAAGCATCAAAGGGTAGTATTTCACAGACGCTAGACGGATCCACAGCTGCTCCAGACCTTCCAGTTTTTCAGGTTTTGTTGCGTTTCTCTGCCGTCTCCCAGGATAAGTGTGATACTGAAGCCGTTGCCTATCTGTGCTCCCTTTTTGCAGTAGCTGCCATCCTCTGGGTCTTCCACTCAATTAAATTCTCATAACCCAGCAAATGTAGGAAATGGACAGTAGTGTGGTTTTGAGTGACCAGGGATAGACCCGGTAGATGGAGGGGAGGGCATGCCAGGAGTGGACTGCATGTAATACTACTATACTGAAAGACAGCCTTACTGCAAGAATGCCCAATTATATATCATTTCTTTTAGGGCGAGCAAGCTTTGAACCTCCCTCTCCAGTCCCAGCAGATTTCACTGACTGGCTGCCCTTACCGTCCACTGTACCTACCACAGGGTTATGATGCAACTCTTGCTTTCATATCTGTTAAAATGCAGCACAGGCAACAACAGTGAAAGCTATCACCACACTCAAACCCACAAAACTCTCTGTATTGCATTAGCTGATTTCCTGCTTGTTTTCAGTATCCCCCCCCCCCCTCTTTTTTTAATTGTTGTCAGGGATGCCAGATCTCCCAGGGTATGTTGGCATTAGGAAACATCAGGAAGCCAGAAGAGACCCAGGTTAAGCAGACAAAAAAACAAGAGTTAAAAATGAAATATTGGGCATAAACTGTTTAGTTGTCTGTCGAGATAAATCTCCTTTAATTAAGTTTGTAGTGGGCATTAAATTTATTGGTGAATGCCGAGAATGCCTTTTTCGCAACAAACCACAGCACACTAAAACAACACATTAAGTAGAACCACTGATCAGTTTAAGCAGTTTAAAATAAAACTTTATTGAAGCACAAATATGTAAAAATACATTAGATAGGTGCCCTGATAGCTATACCTATAAACTGAGGCTTCAGTCCTCACAGGTTCTATCCTTCAGTGTACAAGGTGTCTTTTTGTTCCAATTCAGTGTTGGTATAAAATGTGCATTCACCACAATTCCTGCAAAAAGGCTTTCCCTTACTTTCTCCTCACCAACTTTGACATTTCTGTTCAGTTGGCTGTGTGGACTAGAAGTTGACCTTTTCAGCAGACTACCACTGCTGATGGAATGGCTTTGGCTGTCACGGCTCCCATTAACCCACAGTCCCTGGCTTCACAGGGCCATGGCTCTGTTATGTCAAGATAAAGTAAAAGATCATTCAAAAACCTTGCCCAGGCCTTGCTCTACTTTTAATCAAACAAGCATGCAGGATTCAAATAGTGAGCGCATGCATAGGGAGATTAGAAGAGAGAGGAGGAAGAATGAGCAGAGGTCACTGCAGAAGGCTTGAATGAGGGCGGTTAGGGAGACGAGTGTAAGCATCTTGGCTGCTGTATTAATATGCTCAGTGGAGCATTCATGAAGCAGGGAGATGGAGGAATAAGTCAAGTGACATTTTCATTAATTTGTTGTCAGGTAGATCCTCTTCCCACCAGTGAGCTTGACATATAAGTCTGTTTTCTCACACATTTCAGACCGAATTGCTTGACATGGGACGCCGAGGCATGGCTGGATGTAAAAATGGAGTTTGTATAGGCACAGAACTAGCGTGAAATAGATATGGATTACTCCCAGGCGTGCTAAACCTTGCATTAGCATGTAATCTCATTATTGTAAAGAAAGTGAAATGGCTGCTCACTTAAAGAAGATTTATGCAAAGTGAAAATAATCTGTGCCGAAACATGGAGCAGATATAATATTGAAAGCCACATTATGGCTTAATGTAAAATAATTTCCCTTTTGTCGACATCACATTGATCAAGTTTGACTATTAAATAAGTGTGAAAGTTAAACCAAATGAGAGCTTTACTGTATATGGCCAAATGAAAACGATCAGTGTAAAAACTATCCCAGTATTTTGTTCGTTAAACATAACATCATGCAGTAATACACAATGCACACAATGGCCATATGTCTTCTCAGTGCTTCTTTTCTTTCTTGTTTCTTCCCATTGATCTTTGAGGAAACAACATATTCTTGCATTATACCGGCTGCTCGCTCCATCCAGGTAGTAATCTGCAAGAGGGTCCAAAACCAGTCATTACTGAGGCTGACCCTTCAAGTCAGTGTCCTCATCCATGGCAACAGCATTCATTAAAAAATATCTTTTGCAGCATCTGGATTATCACAGGACTGTGATACACAGATGGTTCATGCAGTCACCAACCAAATATGATGTGAATGTTCATGCTCTTTCCAAACTGTTTTAAGAGCCAGAAGCAGGGCGACTGGACTTGTTAGAGTTAGATCTTCAGAGGTAGGGATGGTGGGGATGGCGGGGATACTGGCAGTGCGGCAGATTTACACTTAGGAGCCTGCAAACACAAGTATATAACATTAAACACATTTTATAAGAAAAACTCTTCACTTCCGTGGTCGCTATTTTCAGCTACCGCCACGACCAGTCCCATGTTTTTAAGGACTGAAATGACCACCTCATATTATGTATTCAGTTCTATACTGTGTGAGAGTGTAAAACATTACAGAACATAACACATATACATAACTTAATATTACAGCAACAGATTACCCTTATTGCAGTGATATATTGAAAAGTAGCAAACGTTTCATCACCAGTAGCTTTGCAGCACCAGTAAAGCCATGTGGCTGCTTTTAATTGTAATAATAATTTGATTTGAAGGCTTCTAAGTGCTTCCCTCTGTTTGCCTCTCAGCTCACTAATTACAAGATTCACCTCCCCTCATTTGTATGCTTGTACACCTTTTGTGCAGCTGAATCACCCCCAATGAATATTTTCCTGAATATGTATTTCACCACAGGAGTTTCAAATGGTTTTGTAATGGCACATCAAGATAGGAAATTGTGATATCAGGTCATTAGACATGACATACAGTGGGAGAGAGTGCTGGGAATATGTTGGCGGTAAACAATAATGCTCGATTTAAAATGATGACCTTATTGAAAATGTGAAAAACATAAAGCCCTTGGAACAAGCTGTGTTTTTGTACTTCTTTGACAAATGGCCATGAGAGTAGCATCCTCGCAGCTTTGTTGTTGTGTATTTGTTTCCTTGATTTTTTTTTGTCAGGAGGTCAGGCTCAGACTGAAAATATTCCTGACCCCCCCACCTTACAAATTGATACTATAGTAGAAGCCATGTTTGCAGTTATGCAAATTGAACTTTCATGGCTCATTATTTTCTCCAGGACTTGTTGAATTTCTCCTCCTTCCTCCCTCCGCTGTCACCGGCATGTTCTTTTATAGCTGCAATGCTTCCTTCACATCACCCCCCCCCCCCCCTTTCTCCTCCTCCTCCCCCATACATCTACCACCAAGCCATTAATCTTTATCCTTCATCATTCCCTCATTCATGCCTTCCTCTATCCCTTATCTCTGTCACTGCCATCTCTGCACCATTCTGTCTTCATTTTCCGTAGCTCTCTTCCTGTTGGGGATACGCACAAGTCAATTTTCGCACGGTCGAAAATGAACATTCAGATATTTCTTTAGTGCTTTGGTGATAAATCCAAAAGCTGTTCTCCCTGTGCTTTTGGTGAGTTGTTATTGTTGTTGTGATTTTCCAATCATGTTGATAATGAGAGCAGTTTCTGGCATTCATTGCTGGTTTCTTTCAACGGATGCTCGTTTTATTTGTTATGACTGAATCAGACCTGTTTGTGCTTTGTAATGTTTTATAATTAGCACTGATTGAGATACACCTTGTATCCCTCAGAATTTAGTTCGCACTACACTAATGTACCAGATCTAGGTTTAATTTTCACATTGTGTGCCCTTTGTAATGTAAGGTTTAGCAGGATTGTGCAGTGTTTGCTGGCATTAGGGTTCATGAATTTAAATGGAAGCAGAAAGAGAGAGAGCAGGTACATGAGCTGCTAGCAGCAGGGAGTGATGGGATACCAGAGTAAGAGAAGGAAGGATGGCACATTGGGGATCACTGCAAAATCCCTTTGATACTCAGAACCCGGAGGCCACCTCTCCAATATTTAGTGGTGGATACAAAAAAAAGTGCAGAAATCTCTTGGGGTCCTTCACAAAAAAATGACAAGATTGTCTATTGTTATGTCATGCCCATCTAAGGAGTTTGCTGGGGATATCTGCATGGGTATGTTCAAGGCAGAAACCCAGTGGTGTGGCCATGGACTGTCACCGACCTGTCAAGATAACGTCATAGATCTTGTCAATGGGTTCCTGTGGGGTTATACTGACCAGAAGGGCTCTTCTTCCAGCCTGTCTTGCTATCACTTTGAATGCAGCAGCCCACTTCTTCACCCTGCTGTAGGCAGGAGCACCCTCCACTGATGGAGCCACCATGTCATGTTAGTGATAAGCCCTTTAGGATTAAGGTAGTGAATGATGGCACGGTTGTACTGAGGTGCAATGTTGAATGTGTAATTTTAAACTTTTGAAATGTTATTGATTGACTGTTTGGCTTCCTATTCACAGGTATTTATCTGTTGGGGTGGAGGGGGGGTGTTACAACTGGTGACACTGTTTACAAGAACAACCCTGTCATCACAGTAGTCTAGAATCCACAGGGTTAATGGGTTAAGTTTTTTTTTTTACAGCCTAATGCCCGGTTTACACTGTGCGATTTTGGGATGTCCCAGCCGAAAGACGAGCATCGTAGGAGAATTGTGAAGATATCTTTGGTCGGTGTTCTTACACCGCATTGTGAGGCAGGTTCCACAACGGCCGTTGTCAGCATCTTACGACCAAGGACAAGCTGAGATAAAATTCTAGCGGTGTCAGAAATTTAGGATGACTATCTCACAGTGTGACAGCTGCTACGACCTGTCACTCTGTCAATCCTCCTTCTTCCCCTCGCATGTTGACGTACGTCCTAACCTGTGATCACCTGAGATTCAGTGAATGGTCATCGTACAATCTGCACGCATCAAACTTGACGTCGTACCAAAGTTTATTACATTAACATCACATAGTGTGTCATGCAATGGTCTTATAAGATTGATAAAAATCGCGCAGTGTAAACCGGGCATAAAAGATGGCTTCCTTACTTGGCTCCACATTCTGTTTTTGCCACAGTCTTGCCTTAGCCCTCTTCCCCATCTTCCTCTGTCAGCACTGTAGAATTCCCTCCTCTGCTTCTCATTCTAATCTCTCTCCCCCCCCTCCCACCTTCCCTCTGTTTCCCGGCAGAGGAGTGTTATGTTGCTCCGTGGTGGAGAGGATGATTCATGATTGACTGGCAATGGGGGAAGGAGACGTATTAATCAAAAGGCCGTAGTAGAGCTCTGCCATAATGCAAATGGAGTGTTAATTGAGTGCTGGATGGCTTTGAATAATGGCTCAGGCTTTTCACTTCAATCAATGCACATCACAACAATAGGCTGACAGCACTCTTTCACAATGTAGGATACATCCCATAATGCTATAATGCATTTTTTTCCCACCGCTTTGTTTTACAATAGCACAGAAGGCTGGCTGTTTATAGCAGCATATTAGAGTGTACATGTTAATTGAGAGAAATCACAGGTTACTGAATAGATTTCCAGTTATTCTCTGCATCTTTTTTGATATGCAAGTGTGAAATGAGATTCAAAGATGAATGCAGTCAAACAGAATGAAATGATGATACTGTGTTTATTCAGCATGCCGCTAAATCAAGAGAAATGAGCTGCCACGAGTTTAGTGGGTTTTTTTTGTTTGAGAAAACACTGACTGACTGCTCAATTTTGTTTTAGTTTTTTCTGTTTGTCATGAAAATGAGACTTTTTATGTCGAGGCTCAAATTTTGGAGCTGCAGTAATAATAGTTTTTATATCACAAAGGATAAAATGACTGTGTGACAAACATTTGACACAGATGGTGAGGCTTGGTTGCCCCCCCCTCCTGGGTTTTTCTGGTCAGCAAACTTCATATCAACCCTGTTTCCAGCCACAGCAGGCAGCTGTTTTCACTGGAACAGCTCTCATAAATCACCATACACTTCCTGTACCCGCCCTGCACCAAATGTTATACACACATTAGTGAAGAATTGTTTCTCATCCATTTTTGGCAGAAAAAAGAAAACTTAACATATTAGCTCCAAAAGCATTTCCATCACTGCTCCCTAGTGACAAATTAAATGTGTTCATTTAGCTTTAGTTGTCATTTGATAATCTTTCTTAAACATCGAAACGTTTAAAGTAACGACCTACCATCTTTCCTGTAGTCCACTAATTCTATATTTGATTCACTGTCTCTTTTGACTTCCCTTGGGTTCACTCCATAATCCTCACACCACCACCAAATGAACTGCTAATCATACACTCTTTAGTAGTCGCTTGTGTCTTTCATGCCGGTGGCACAGGTTCCATCTGTTAATGGAACATCAAACTTTAATTGTGTGGCCTCCTGACATTGTCCATAGATACTGGGGCTTATATTGAATATTGGACAATCCATTGACAGTAAAGCTGGAAAAAAGCTCTTGAGATCGATTGTTTTGCTTCACCTAACAATTCTACTTTTTTTTTTTTACTTTTATTTTAAATAAAGTCAGAAGTTCAGAAACCCAGAATAGTCTCATATGGTTGAGGTGCATCGGGCTGAGTAACCATATTAGCTAGAACTACAGATCTTGTTGGGTTTTCCTAACGAGAGGACCCAGAAGCAGAACAGAGGCAGAGGGTTGCTTAAGTTCAGTTTAATGAGAAAAGAAATAACAAAAGGCGAATCCAAAAGGGATCAGTTCACAAAAGGCTATGCTGTTCGGCGTGGCTGGCTAGGAGCTGGCTGGAGGAGCAGTCAAACAGGTTGGTTTCCTGGCAAAGAGAAAAGAGGGAAACAGTCACTGAAAAAGGCTGAGAATGCTCAGATCCACGATGAGGAGAATTAGTTCTCAGGATAAGCTGTAACTGACGAGTTACCAACTACGTAGACAATCCAGCGTCGAAGCAGAGAAGAGCTCCGGTATAAGTAGAGAGCAGAGATGAAACGAGGTGCAGGTGTGCCAACCTCCAGCCAGCAGGTAACCACGCCCAGCACTTCTGAGGAGAGACATGCCTCCAAGAGGAGGGAGAAAAACAGAAGTCAGCACAATCATGACAACAAATCAGGCCCAATCCCCATATCATAACAGATCTAGGCATCTGTGCTTCTCTTATTTCAACCACAGCCTTTGTGTACTAAGCAGTTTGGAAAAATGTATGGGCCGTGTTGTCTCTGGGTGTGACTGACGTTAAATCATGTGTAGCTTGTGTTTGTGAGGTTCGGCCAGTGCCTCTGGGAGACTCATTGGCATATTAAGATGTCATGAATGCTGTCCTGTTTTGTTTAGCACTGTACTTTCCATTCAGTCAAGAATATCCTGGTGTCCTTGATTACCTTTTCAGGCAGTAGTGCCTAAAATGGACAGACGTATGCACCTGCAAATATGTTAGCAAAATAAAATTATGATGAATTATATCAGCCCTTTTTCAATAAAAATTGTTTTAAAGTGTACAAAACGTCAGGCCTGATACATGACTTTAAGACTACCGGTTTTCTACATAGTGATAAAACTACTGGCTTTGACTGTGGCACAAACTTGCATACATGCAAACAGCCACTTCACTTCATGTCAGCAAACATCTGGCGTACCCTTATCCCCCACCCCCCCATCCCCACAACACTCTGTCCCTTGCAGGAGACTAATAGACTCATTAGCAGTCTCTCCAATAGAAAACAGAATGCAGGAACTAACTGGGCACCGGTAATGCTATCCAGTGCTACTCTTAATTACAAAGCATCAGGCTGCTAAATGAGCTCTGCTGAGGGACCCTGTGGGGAAACAGATCGGCAAACACAGGATCTCACCAGCTGCAGAAAGGCGCTTGATCGCCATTACACTGAAATCCACAGGATTAAGACAAGCTCAATGGTGAGAAGAGGCCTTGGAGGCCTGCCGAGCGCTGCTGCTGGCAACTGTGTTTGAAGAATACTTAGTGCAACAGAAGAAGGATGGATAAGGTGTTAAAACCGGCCACATTATATGCAGTTGTTGCTAATATGTTGCCACTATATTCATGTATAGACACAAACATCTGAGTGCTAAATGTGTACCAGATGTCAACAGATAGGACATACTCTTACCCTGTATACATTATTCTTAAACTAATTGTCAGCCGTGTAAAGTGGAAGCGTGTGGAATCCCTGCTGTCTTGCACGCTGTGTGACAGTACTTTGCCTGCTACAAGCAGTGTGGGTGGTGACTGACAGGCACATGTTTTCCCCCTAAGGGCTTTCTGGAGCTGTGTGCTTGCGCTGCTGAGACCGTTCAGCACAACAAACATGTACTTCACCTGGTGGCAGCTCTTGTTCACGTGTCATCAGCATTTCCAATGAATGCTGATCTGCAGGTTGGATGCAGACGAATGCTTTGAGGCTCAACACATTTTTCAAACAGTACGAAGGCTGCATTTGAAAGAGGGGTACTTACCTGGTGTATCCTGTGTACAGCTGAACTGCACGGCACACTATTTTCAATGTATGTAAAGAAATTACATCATAAATAACCCTGGGTAGGATTACTGGTTGGGACTCTGATGTAACACGAATGTTCATGTTTCCCAGATGCACCTGAAGTGTGCACTGGCCAGCTTGACAATAATACACATTGTAGGTAATTAGCAGATGTATCCTTCTCTTCAACCACTTACTTTATATTTGCATCTTAATATATGCACCAACATCTTTACATATCCAAAACATTATACAGTCAATAAAGAAATAATCTGTAAACACATGAATTGACTGGCATCCCATTATGTCTCCTTGTATTTATGTACTCTGTATTGTAGCACATTTGATCAAGTTGACATTTTATCTCCAACGATTCAATGCTCCTTATCAGAGAGACTGAGGTGCACACATGTGATTTTTAGGAATCGTAACCCACCTGTGTGTGCAATCAAAGCAGAAGAAAATGTTTAGTGTTTCCAGGATTTTGAAGTAGTTTACCAAAGATGATACAGATCAAAGTACAGTTCATAGAGCAGTCATTTCTGGTGTACGTATCACATGTTCTTTTTCCTCCTTTTGGCTGACAGCAGTCTGTTGTTACCACTCATCTCTTCTACTTCATGAAAGATTCTGATTCCATCGCTCCTTGTTACACTAAATATCTGACCCATTTATCACACACTATACATCCTACAAATATATGATTAATCCACAATTGTGTTTTTCTGACAAACCAATCATAGTAAAATACATTGCTGGAGACTTGTCTGTGATTTTGCTGTGTACTTGACAGTTAGAACTACTACAATTTTACAACTACGATTCCCAGGTATGTAATATCAGCTGTGTGCTGTGTAAATGTGTTTAACCCCTTACACATAAAAACATTCTGCACGAACAGTGGTTATGTAAGAGGTCTACGTCCTTAGGAAGATTCCAAGGTTCTGCAGGAACCTCTGCTGGAGCAGTCTTGTCAGGATTTGGTCTGATAGTCTCTTAGAAATCCATCATAAGAAGAAAAGAGCCTTTTCGTGGCAAAACATGGGGGGGGGGTAGCTGAATGACCGAGTGAAGAGAAAATATAGTAGTCAGTGTTAATCAAGCTACTCTGGATTTTCTGGTACACACCCTGATAATCCTCCCCTTTACAACATCTGGCCAAAATAAGCCTCCATACACAAAGAGTTAGAATTTAGCTGGCCTTAATAGATAAATGTAGCAGGCTGGAATAATAAGAGAAAGGGACATATACATATTGCTGAAGTAGAGGAGCCATTAATCTTGTCTCCATTTTCAACAACCTTCTCTAATTACATTGAATCTGCTTTGAAAGATGTGAGCTTAAACTACAAATCATGCTGACTGGACTATAGAAAGACATCGAACAAAACCACTAATCTATTGCCCTGCTAAGTCCTGCAACCAACTTTAGTTTTAAAAGTATGTAATCAGTGCTGTTAGACCCTTAACAGGTCATGAAGGAGGGATATCCTCCATTGTCATGTAAATTTGATTATTTTCTGTCAATCTAAATACATATATGTGTGAAGCCACATTACAAAACACCAGAGTCTTTGTGCAAACGAGCAGCACAACGTCTCAGTCGATATTAAAACAGGTGTCTACTGCTCAGCTGTCGTCACGTCTGACTGTATCATAATTAGTTTATTATCAAGCTAGCTGTTCCAGGGACAGGTCCACTGATTGAAACACTGCTGGGCTGACACTGCATTTTCCACTTCACTTCTCCTCTGTCTGTCTGGCTTACTATGGCACTCAAAGGAGAAACAGCCTTCTAATTGAGTTAAATTAACACATTAATAACCTGATGTTCTTCAAACTCTAATTCCATTAATTATTCCAAAATGAGATGTTTAATTCCTCTTGCTTTAACAACTGTAATACTCATATTCTAAAGACGACACCAGGTAAAATGAACCGCAGCATATGGATGCAAATGGGGACACCTTGCAGCACTTACTGATGTTTCAGGTACTGAGGAATCACTTCTGTATACTAAGGATTAAAGTGATAAAAAATAGCAGTAGCTATAGCTGACATTCTTTCTCAGTCTTGACAGATACAGTATGTAGTGAGTAGGACAGATAGAGTACACATACTGTCAGAGATGTATTTGATGGTCTTGTGCTGTTGGTACCCCCTGCCCTTACACTGTTAAAAATGGAGTTAAACTTGCTATTGTTAGTCTGAGTAAAGGGGCTAAAGCCAGATTCATAGCAGAAGCATTATGGAAGCGCCACAGCTGCTGTGAAATGTTTCCATTGTAGTCACTGAGTGTATTCCCCTTTCCCCTGTGCTGCTCCGCAAGAGATACGCGCCGGTTCCATTTCGGCGCTGTGTCTTGCCCAAGACTCGTCAATTTGCACCAACCACATCAAGCAGACAGGAAGTCAGGCACCAGAACACCACCAGCAGAGGAACACAGCCACAGCCATGTAGGAGGAGAGACTTATTTTGGAAGTATAGAAACAGCATTTGATATGATATAACATGCTTTTTATAAGAATAACATCAAAAAGGAAAAGGCAGGGAGAGAAGCAGCTGCTGTTCTCAGAGTGGAAGGTGAGAAGCTGCCCTGTGTGTGCATGTGTTGATGAAGTAAACAAAGTTTCCAGTAACTGCTCTGTCACCCAGTCTGATACATGTAGAGAGGACATTAACCATCAGGTAAACAGGCAGATTACTGCCTGAGTTTGTGAAGCTTGTGGGAGCTTGTAACATACGCACGGATACGCTACGCTTCAGAAACCCTTTAGGATGCGTCTGGTGAGGATTGATGTTGAACTGTGCCATTGTGTGGCACTACGGATGTAAATCTGTAAGAAAGTAGAAGTGCCAAAAACTGCAGTTCCTTCAGTGGCCAATGGAGGATGCCTTCAAAACTATAGGCGTCCATATAAAAATGTCCAACTTGACATATATATTATATAGTTTACATATATCTCTAACCTTTTTTAAATGATATTAAAACCTTATGTTGAAATTAGGACTGTGATAACTTTGGGTGACAGCCAGGAACAAAAGGCTGATACTAAGTGTATGCATTTCACTTAACACCTTTAAGGGCAGCCCTATTTTGAAAAATAATTTTCCATCCAGGTTTTTTTTTTCCTATTTATACCCCTTCAGACCTCTACTTCAAAGAATTATTCACATGATATTTCACACTACAATCTCAGCTCCACCATGTGTATTTGTCTGTTTTGTGTGGTATGCCAAAATCTTTGTGTTTCCAAACTGTTACCACACGACTATTGAATCTATCAAAGATCATGTAACCACTTTGACATACCAGCTTCCCCCAAATCCAGATCCATCTGCAGACAAATTAAATTCAGAGTGTGTGTCTGATTTGTGCACATGCAGGTCATACCATTATGACTTGGATGACTGCTGTTTCCATGGATACAGTGAAAAATCAAGGTATCAGAGGCTCAGTGGTATAGCAGGGTTGTCCAATAACTGGAAGGTTGGTGGTTCGATCCCAACTCTTCCCTAGTCACTGTTGTGTGTCCTTGGGCAAGACACTTTACCTGCATAGCCTCCAGTGTACTCACTGGTGTATGGCGGTTTTTTGCTGGGCTGCCTTAAGCAATTTCCCCATTGTGGGACTAATAGAGGTTTCTTAATTTCTTCTTAATTTATATTGTCATGTGCATTTCCTGTTCCCATACTTTAATGATTAGAGGTCAGTGATTCGTTTTTCAACTGCTGCAAAGTGATACAAACACAAGTACCGAGTTACTTTTACACAAAAAAAACTTTACGCACCTATGGGAACACACACATTGCGTCACCCTTTTATTATTATATGTAAGTTTATTGTTGTTGCTTATGTGTCACAAAGACTGTTATGCTAGATTAGTTAACCTGTATGGGCTTGTGACACATCACTTTAGTGTGTATGCGTGTCATATCTAACCTAAGGTGAGGAGAATTGATTTCTGAGATGCAGCAATAATTACATTCCATGAGAACAAATGGATTCGAGGAAGGACGGGCTCTGTGGGACGATCAGAATGTGCAGAAATATAACTATTTTATAACAGCCATGACAATCAAGGTCACATTTTCAGCGGTGTGAAACCGAGCGGACCGACTAATCAAGATTCTAGGAGGGTTAAGATTCGCCGCATTATTGAAGGAACACGGCAGGTTATGAAATCATCAGTTATCTAACCTCTACAGGGGACAGCTGCATGATGGAACTGGAGCTCCCCAGAGTATCAAGGGGTTAGCTGACCACAGATAATGTCCCCCGGGACACAACAATGGCTGCACTGCGAAGAAAATGGAACACAAACTTTCTTCACATGTAAGCTATTTTTAGATGTACTGCAAGTCACAAGGGCTAAAACTTGGAAATTCCTCTAGTTTAAAAATCAATGCGACCCAGCGAAAATCAAGTCATTCTTGACTATCAGGGGAAAAATAACATAGTAATTTACAGACATTAGGGACTGATGATAAATAGTAAAACTCCTTTCAGCTTTGCAGATTACAAGTGTCATGAAGCAACTTTTGGCTTAGTTTGCCCATTCTTTCCCACAAACCTCTAAAACCAGCTTTTTGTTGGGGCAAAAATTATTTTTCGCCCCATAGGCCTGAACTGAACATGTGGAGTTGCAGTTGAAAGTCACTAAGGAGTGAACAAGCTCATCCTCCTTACTATCTCTGACAGCTGCGCATGTCTAATTGCAATCTGAAAGTGGCAACAAAACATTTCAAAACGGTGGCGGCCGACGCAACACAATCACATCTGAAAGCGTCCAAATTCGTGACAGCATGTCCCCGCGACAAGGGAGAGAAAGCTGGAGCCTGGCATGGTAGGACATCTGTTAGGTTTGAAGAGAAAGGACATTGCTATAATGAAAGTCGACAGTATGAGAATTCATGCTCACCCTCATATATTTTTTATATATATATTCTATGGCTCGCCACAGTGACACAGTTAGCTTGTTATCTTGCTATCCAGCTATCCTCCAACATCCACCCACTCAGAACAGCCTCTGCAGCGGGAATATCTGCTCTCAGAGGATAGCAAGCCTTACAGAGACTACATGGAGATTAACCCCTTCAATCACCAATAGATTAATCTGTTATCAAACGGTCCATCGTCCTTTAGGTCCTATCCATAAAGGTTAGTGTTTAAGCACTATCATCCAATCATCACAAAGCTTTATGCTAAGGACTCAAAGCTTCCATAGACACTGATCCAGGATCCTTTCTTGACATCCACAGAGTACGAGAACACATGGACGTATGTGAAGGTAACATGACACAGGTGGAAGCAAAAAGGGTTGACTAGACACACCGTCCATATGTCAGCAACCGGCTATTAATGAGACCGTTTTCACTTGAAGTTACAACAATCAAAGGCCTTTTTTCAAATGGAAATAGTGAAGATTATTTTTAGAATGATTACATGCTCCCTGGTACTTACAAAATTGGCTCTTTTGGATAAAGGACAGGGTAAGTCAGGGTCAAAGAGGGAAAGAAAGAAAAACATGTATTGAATGGATGGATTTGAATTAGAATTCTTAGCTAAAAGGCTACCAAAACCCCCTGTGTAACTCTCTCCTTTGTGGTTTTAATGCTGCCTGTTGCTAGTCATGCCTCCCTTGTATAGAGAGGAATTGCAATTTTTCACTGCTTGTGCATGAAGCACATTATTAGCATTTCTGGAAATCATTTGTGAGAGATCAGAGTCAGAAAACATTAAAAACCTGTAAAATCTGAACAGAGCCACTTCATAATTTTTTTTTTCTTCAGTGTGACGGGGCTCCCCTGAACAGCTCTCTGGGGTTTTATGTGTCCATAGTAACCTCGCAGAAACCTTCTCAAGGGCCTGAGGGTCCAACAGGAAATACAAGGCGGAGGCACTTGATTGTGTTCTCCAGTTAGCTGTAGAGGGCAAATAGTGGAAGAAGGGGTAATTGAAGGCAGTTCATTAGATGCTGATCCGAATCCCCCCAGAGGGTCCAGGCGAGGGCTGCAGGGAATAGGATTCATGCTGGGCAGAGAATTAGATGGAGGATTTGCTGCGGGCTTTGGATCCTCTGGACGAGGCCTGACTCATCACACACTCGAGACAGCTAGGCTCACTCGCTAACACCACTGTAATACTCACATTATTAGCTGAGAAATATTACAGACCAGTTTGAATTTCTGACCATACAGGAAACACGAAAGCCATGCTGTTTGAAATATATCCTAGCAAACATAAAAGTTTAAATTTCAATTTCTGTCTTTCAGATTATTTTGCTGTCTATGTATACATAACAAAAATATATATATGTATGTAAATGTAAGAAATAATTAGCATATTACAAGCATTTGCTCTGCAGCTGTCAGTCCAGGTAGGGTGATAGATATTAAGCTTAGACAATTACTGTTTTTATAATGTCATGCAAAACACTTGTACTTTCTCTGTCTCTGCTTGTTGTATGGACATTGCTCCAAGACAAAACAAAACAAAAAGAAATCTTGAATCATATTTTCATATAAATGTATAAAACATTATATGTCAGCTGGTTAGATTTGAGGTTCTGCAGCTCCACATTAACAGGATAGATATGAATGATATCAGTTTTCTCATCATCTTCTTTGTCCAGCTGCTTCTTCAAATGCATTAGCATCTGGTTAGTAACTTCACAATGTGTCAGAAAGCATCCCAACAGAACTCCATTTAATCAGAAATTTCTTCAGCCAATATAATATTGCAGCTCCTCATTAAAGCTCCAAATGTCTTGAGATTTCCTGATTATTTGATACCCTGAGCCAACTGAATACATACTGGAGATATCACTCACTTTGTATTATATGTGTACACACAGTCTTACTAATGAGTACTGCCTTTGATATTTTTCAGGTCTTCTAAATCATAAATATGTGATGTGACATTAATTCCCACGCTGTTCATTCATTCACTATCCATTTACATTAAGTAAGTGTGCGACTTTAAATCTGAGACTGATTAAAAGTCAGAAAAACAGACAGCTCTGCCATTACATTCAAGACATTGTTTCCTAGGGATTTGCCTTTGTTACAGGCTGTTTGTATGGATGGATTGCAAAGAACACAGAGAAGCCATCATTAGGATAGAAAATGAGCTATTTATTGCTTTGTGGCCACATGTGATGGAATTACAGAGGTAAGAGTTTCCATTAGATTCCTAAAACAGAACTAAAAGCTACTTTGTGTGACACATCTGCAGAGAACTATCCCATAACTCATTACTAACAACCCCCCTGTGGTTTTATCTATATAGTGCTAGGAGCTTGTGGCAATGGGTGTCACCACAATTACTGTGGTAACAAAAATGGGACAATTTTACCCTGTAAACGTGGAAGGATGGATGAGCTGTTGGCAACACAATACTGTAGAAAAGAAATAAGCAATGCTTAATGTTGGGATAAGCTAGTAGAGTTATATTCAGCATGAGGCTCCACCATCTGCAGCACCATATTATTACATATTACATAACATAATATTTCCAGGTTGCATAGCATTTTTTTCCAGAGCACAACCTTTTGAATCAGTTTGTATTTTGATATATTATCATTTAGGTGTAATACCTACAAAATCATCCCAATAAAATGTGCTTTTCTCAACAATTTATTCAACACGACACAAATAGATTGTCTTCTGTTGAATAAAGACACTCTTGGAGCATCACCGTTACCATAGTAACTACGCTGCCGGTTCCTCTCCCGCACTGTGAGATTATCAGATATGAATTTGCATTCCATGGAAAGAATGATGTGTAGCATGGAAAAAACAAAATACGTTCCGTGCTGCTTGTGCACGGTGTGAGGTGTCATTAGTGAATGCATGGATGTATGGATGGAACATTGACAACAGGCTGATTGTATATAATCTTCTGAGTGATGGGCCTGTATTGTATCCTCTTGCTCCATTGCTCATGTGCCTATGGGTGCAAATATTTCTTCCACTTCCACTGATCTTAAACCAACTAAAGTAACATAAAGCTGCAGTGAGGGGGAGAGGACAGTGAAGGCAGCACATAATGCAAGAGGACAATTTGTTGATGACCTGAGAGTAGTAAACACTGTGGGCCACAGAAATGCAGGCTTCCTGGCTCTGTACTCTGCAATAGTCAATGCTGCTATTTTGTGTGAGAGATGTGACAGTTTATGCTTGAGGCGCCGAAAAAAAAACCCATCCCGTGTCTCATCTCCATGCTACACTTCATGGTCTCATGCTGTGCTGCTTCTTAGCCGGGCCTTTCTGCGTCAAAATCTCATCGCTTCTACACCTAATCCTTATTCAGTCGGAAAATGTTGCTCTTTGCAAAAAAGGCACGGAGAGATCAGCTGCAGCGATCTCTTTCCTCGCCTCCAACCACGCCCCTATTCATTATGAATCCATTAGAAAGGGTTATGCACTAATGGCATTTATGAAAGTGCTTGAAGTGAATGTTCACCAGCCCAGGACTGTTACAAAGTGGTGCAGCCAGGTGCAAAAAAGTAGTGTTGATAGCCAACAAAATATCCAAGAAAGAAAACAAAAGGCAGTGTATATAACATCCAATTTTCTGTGAGAGAGAGAGAGGCTGTTTTTTGTGCAGTTCGGTAACAGCAGCTGCACGCATACGGGCATGAAAACTCTACTCCAAACTGTTCTTATCACACTCCACTGTTCCATTTCACCATCCTCTGATCAGAATCTGCTCTACAGAATTTAGCATGCTTTTATGGTCCTGTTATAGGTTTTATTTCTGCCTGTCCTTTACTCTGATCTTCTCCTCTTTTCTGCTGTTTCTTTCATCTTCCACTTCTCTCCTCCCCTTCCCTCCTTTGATTATAGGTTCTAGTAAAACTTTTTTTCTCCTCTCATTTTCAGTCTTTTGTCTCTCCTCTGCTATGCTTTCAGAACTTTTCTTTATTTCTTTTTATATATATATATATATATATATATATAATCTTTCTTTCCTGCCTTCATTGTTACATACATGTAGAGAGGCGTGTGCTTTCTCTGACCTGGTTGAAACAAGACAGAGTACACAGCCGCAGAGTAGCAAAGCAATTTATTTATCTCTCTGCCTGGCTTGACCCCTTTTTGTGGAAGGCAGATTGCCTTTGAAAGTGTCTTTTGAGGGCAAATCAGAGGTCCTGTTTCAGCTAGATGTGCCGTTTCCTCACCACGTCAAGGTGTTAGGTTGAGAACTGCAGGTTTTTTTTTTCCTTGCAAATACAGAAGGCTTGAAGAAATACACAGTGTAAGGCATGGATGGGGAAAAAATGGTCATGGTAGATGTCAGTAAGCAAATTAAAGTGCAGGAAGACATTCAGCTGCATATCAGCAAATATTGGCGATATTGGCGATAAATATTAGCGTTGGACATGTCAGCAAATATGTGTGGATGTAAATATAATGCAGGAAAATCTGTTTGGGGTGATTTAGATTGATGTCTTACAGTCAAACATTAATTATAAGCCCGATAAATCCTATGTTAGTCTGGTACCTTCCTCATCGGACACTTACTGCCTCCAAAGATCTGTATTGACCAGGCTTGGTTTTGGGGTGTTAATTGGAGTGTATAAGGGAATCCATGAGCATCTGAAAGACAGTGGTTGATTTAAGAAGCAGGTCACTATGGTGACTATGGATTAGACAAAGGAAAGTGCTGCAGGTGCAAGTTTCACCACTATGTAGTAGTCAGCAAGTAAACAAAGTCCCCAGTTTACCTCCAGCAACAGTGCTCAATGTCAGTGACCAGGCATAAGTGTTTGAATTTTCCAAGGAAGGTTGCTTATCTTCTCCGCCATATGTTAATCATTTTGCCCTTTGATCATCCGTATTATTTTATTTCTGACTAGATTGGATACAGTGTTACAAGAACCTTATTTATGCTGCACCTTCTCTAAAACATGTCAGTAGAGATTAGAGAAAATGCAGACAAGGAACAAGAGAAAGGGCAATATGATGGAGTCGTTCTCCAGCACAAAAAAAATGCTAAGGGGCCCACAAATTACATTTTGGCAGTCATTGCTGTGTGTGTGTGAAATAAGCAGTGACAGCTTTAAAAACGACTACCAAGCTAAAAGCAATACAAAGGAGTTCACATTTGTATTGACCCTGGATACAGAAATGAAATAAATTTAATTAAATTCAAAAACCAAGGGAAAGATTGCCCACTTTGGCAAATTATCAGCTAACAATATAACAGTGTAATGCAATGGTGGATTAATGCCGCATAGCCTGGTTAGGTTACAGCTGGCTAATTCAATGCTGCCTTGAAGGAGGGGCATCAATTGCTAGCTATACAAAGTCATTATTGGGACACTTTGTCAGCATATGGTCATATACTCATACTTGTTGACCATATGTTTGGATTAATAATCACGGTGAGCTGGCGGGGTTAGCAGCTATGATGTTCACTGAGGTGGCATTTTGATAGCAAGCTAAGCTAAACCTAGCTGTAACATAGCTCATCTCATCAGATTTCAGGTTTATAAGAATATTGAAGTATTTGATGAACAGTCCTTTTACATCTGACATTACAGTCCACTCACATACTGCCATCAAAATCTGTGAATGCACATTTGTTTATTCAGCCTGGTAACCGAGGTCTGACATCATCCACTCTGTTGCCAAGAGACTCCAGTGTGTGTGCACCTCGGTGCTTTCTTCATCGTCTGTTTCACTCCTCCAGACTGCAGCACATCCTGACTCCACACAACACCGACTGCAGGTTCTGTTCCTATTACCTTATAATGAGGCCTTGATTTTAATTGTAACTGGACAGAATTCAATATCTTTACAATATTAGAGCAGTCGCAGTTTAATCTCACACTACACTGATTACCAAATTGGGGTAATTGTCATTCGTTCCAGTAATTAAAAAGTAAACAATATATCAAGCTCGGCAGGGACGGTAATACATCTCCGATTACCTTAAAACATATCTGAATTGAGAATACATTAACTTATTCAATTACAGACAAATGACATATAAAATTGATTCTGACACGTCTAATAGTGAGATAATATGTTAATGATCCTGTTGTGCGAGCATTGTTTTACTCGTCCTGAGTATAAACAGGCAGTTCGCACACAGTGGCAACGGAGGTGACGTGATTTCTCCTCCTGTGTTTCCCCAGCCCTGTATCTTGTGCGGGACACCAGATGGCAAACCTGAAGGTTGTAGCCCCTCCATTGTACCAGCATGCATTATTCAAAGCCCATTTATCACAGGAAAAGTCCCAGTGTAGCCACATTAAACATTTGCCGGCTCGTTTGTTTATGCCTTATTTATGCCTTCAAAATACAGAGCAAGGTTCAATACGACAATTAGCGACCTATATTTAACACTGTGTGAATCTCCCTGCATTATTTAACACCCATCATTTTATTATGCCACTTTGTTATGCTACATACTGTCTTAGAGGGAAATACATAAATATGGAATGCCTGTCATAAAACCCTGTGTACAAAGTGTACACCATAATGCACTGTACAGCATTCCTGTCGGGCTGCTGGTGATTTATCTCGCTGTAGTAGGAAACAGTGGTGTGCAGTCAACTACAAATAGAGTATGCTGTAGTAAATGGTTTGCATTTATCACTCTCTTTCCTCACATATTTGTACAGATTTTTGTTTTTTTAATGGCATCTATGGCGGCCCAGTCTTCTTCTGCACAGGACAACAGAATGTCCGTCCACAAAGGAAGACCCCTTATTTCTTTTTCTTTTTTTCATCCCTGCGTAAGGGTGAACCCAAAGGTTCCACCCCTAGCAGGAAGAGAGTGACAACCAGCCAATACTCCACGCAGGGTCCACCCGGAGGATTGGCTGATGTTTTTAGCGTTTTATAGCTTCCACAGATGATTCATATTCTTCGTTTTAATGTGAAACTGCTGAACTAATTGGTTGCAAAGATTGTAAAGAGAAGTTACACTAATTGTGCATCAGAATGAAATCTCCTACCCTACCTTTAAAACTCTGGAAACACTATAGATTAGCATAATATATATATATATATATATATCCAACATTTACCATATTTAGGAAACGGTTATTACCATTGTGTTGCTCCTCTTGCTTCTCTGAAGTTTCCAGTCTGTCTCTGCTTCTGTTAGTGCCTCAGAGAGATGCTCCAGTGGTGCCAACTCATCAGTAAGAAATGTAGCTATTGGCTGTCCAACTAAATGACATCATCACACAATCTGCATAATTGAACGTGTTCTCATACTTCATTTCTGTGATTGGTTGTATGCCTATCAAAATGCATTAGTTCATTCTTGGTCCGTTGGTGCTGCCCTCTGGAAATCCAACTCAAATCCAGTGAGAACAGACTATTTGTATCCACTGCTGCTATGGGCACTGATTTGTCAGCAACTAAACATTTCAGGTAAAAAAAAATGTTTATGTAATATGATGAATTATTTGGCAAATAGTCTTGAAAGTAGTGGGATAATGTGCATACACCCTTATTGGTTGCATGCAAAAGCCCCGAAAATGGTGGCTGTGAGGTTAAAAGGGTTAAGTTCCCTATAGTGATTAGCTTGTTGCACACTACCCTTAATGCACTTAATACAGTACAGTGTTGCTGAATGCACTGCCCTGTCCAACGGTATGTCTTGTTCATCCCAAGTCATGTGCCATTTCTGCCTTTTTGTGCACATTGCTGCATTTCCTGGCACATTACCACTACCTGTACTGTGGATCAGTGAAATTGAGTCTGACACCAATACTGCTTTGGCTGTTACAGAGGTCATATAAGCTCCACCGGCTACCTTTAAATCTACACGATGTCTGCACTTGGAGAAATACTCATTTTTTTCTCCTCCTTGAGGGCCTAGTTTCTCTTCAGTTGCTCAAGGCACACACACAGACACACACACACACCCTGCCACCTCAGACATTTACTTATGAATGTGGCATAGTATCAAAATACAGTGCACATCCTGTGCATCATTTTATATCAATTCCATCAGCATTCAACCTGACCTACACCCACTGCCAGGATTTCATGAGGTGTTGGAAATATTCCTTTGAGATTCTGCCTCATGTTGACATGATTGAATCAAATCATTTGTGCAGATTGTTCATCTGCACATTCATGCTGCCAAGTTGTACCAAATCCCAAAAGTGTTTAATGGATTCAGATGCGGTGACTGGGGAGGCCACCAAAGTCATGTTCATGAACCCAATTTAGACCAATTTTACTTCGTGATACAGCTTATTATGATGCTGGAAGTCATTAGACGATGATTTCTAACAGTCAGAAGAAGATTGATATGGTTAACAATACTCAGATGGGTGGTGATCTTCAATTGGTATGAATGTGAATAGGAAAAAAAAAATCCCTCACTGACTTTGCAGTCATGGACTGTTGATACAAGGCGAGTCCTTGGATTTATGCTCTTGGCATCAAATTTTGATATTCGTGCTGCAGCATAAATTGAGCGATTGGTCTCTTTTGGTAAGCCTGGGCACATGAAATCCACATGGCCAACAAGACAGTGCTCTGCTAACAGAGCAGCCCATCCACCTCAAGGTTGGATGTTCAGTTTGAGGTGCTTTTCTGCTCTTTGTAGTGAACGGTTTAAAATCACATATCTTACTTGTTTTCATGTTTGATGTGTGCATTAACAACAGCCTTAATGCACATTTTGCTGATAATTCCATGGAGAAGAAGGGGTGTAAAGTTTGATACATGGTTTTCAAAATTTCGTGAGACATGCATTTGTTTTCAGCCCCCTGTACTCTAATAGCCCTAAAAAAAAACCCAGTGCTGTCAGTTGCCTCCAGGGGTCACCTAATGAGTTAATGGAGTCCACCTGTGTGTAATCCAGAGACTTGAGACTGGGAAGGAGATTCACCTGCCAGCAAGGCAATGACGCTAAACTTAAAGCCTGAGCTACAGTGGAATGGTTTCCATCAAATAATATTCATGTGTTTGAATGGCCATCCAATCTGGCTGAGCTTGAGCTACTTTGCAAAGAAGAATAGGCAAAAAATTCAGTCTCTCAGTTTCTAGATGAGCAAAGCTGGTAGAGACATACCCCCAAAGACTTGCAGCTGTAATTGCAGCGTAAGGTGGCTCTACAAAGCATGCAGGGGGGCTGATTACAAATGCACGTCACACTTTTTTAGATTTTATTTGCACATGAACATGTATCTTTTTTTTCCACTTTACACTTATGTGCTACTCACAAACTTAAAATACCTTTTAAGTTTGTGGTTGTAAGATGACAAAAAAGTGTATGCATACTTTTTCAAGGCACTGTAAAGCACAGATAGGTAACACAATATTTTAATATGGTGCCATTTTCTAATTCAAATAATGCTCAAACCAAGTGTATGAATTTATTGCCCCTCTGTGTCTGCAAAGACGAGCTGTCTGCTCTGCCAACAATTGGTCCTCGCTGGCATTTAACAATGTTTGTTCCAATTACCACCAAGATGAATGGTGAACCCTCCAATCAATGAGTCTCAGAGGATTTCTGCTGCTATGATAAAAAGGCAGAGATTAAGGGCTAAAGGTATTTCTCATCCTCATCGTTCATATGGGAAACCTGAGGGATGATGGGAGATTGTAAACAGGAAGTGATGCCATAAGGTCACAGTGATTTTAATTATCTTCAACAAAAGGCTAAACAAACAATTAAGGATGTAAACATCAGATGATTTGACCTTCTGAACTGATTGTTTTGTGTAGTCTTGTTTAGAGTTTGAATCAAAAGTGCATTAGGAATGCATTCACGTGTGGCATTCCATTAACATTACAGGGAAGCTGCTGGTGATCAGTGACGTGTGTGTGTACATACATTAATTTGCATCGGACCAGACTTTAAGTAGCCACTTAATTGAATGTAAGGATAACATACACAGATTATTGTTTATCATTCTAATTGCAGTGGGACAGCTAATTAACAAGACAACCATGATGCTACGTTAATTTGTTCATCAAAATAAAGGTGTCATATTTTATTTGTATAGAACCACCCACAGGTTTATTTTATTACACCCATAGTGATTTTTTCATTATTGAATATACAGTTAAAAAAAAAAAAAACACATTTACGGACATACACACACACACATCACCTCAAAGTTCCTATCGCCTTTCATTTTCTTGCTCCACCATCACTCTCCTTTCTCTCCTCTCTTAGGGATACAGTACATATAAATTACAGTTTTGTTACTGTTAATTGAGGCCACAGAGAATTAATGATGCCACTGTGAAAAGAGAAATCTTCCATTATTCTATTACAGGCTTCTTTTACTTAGTGGTCAACCCCTCAGATTCACATTAAGATAACCTGTTAGAAACACTCCCACACAAAGCCCAATCACAGTGCTACATACATTGTAATTAAGTGGCGACTTAGGCACTGGATGTAAAAGTCCTGGTTCGAATGGAAATGTTTAGAGTAGAGCTGCTCTTTGTCTGTGATGAAATCTGTTCCAGACTAAATGCTTACTATTTAGGAGGCTGGGGTTTCTGGAAACAAACTGCAAACTCAGGAGTTTGAGCAATGAAGGAAATGCATGAGCATTGAAAACTGCACTTCTTCAAGTGGCCACTTGAAGCTAAACCTCCATGTTACAACGTCCAATTTGGATGTTAAAGATAGATCATTTCTTTTACTTGATTGCTAGTTTTGGGTTTGGGTTACCATGGTAACAGCTTCCATCCATTTGACGATATAATTTAATTTAAAAAAGAAGCAACTGTCATGTCCATTGATATGTTTCTTCATTGAGCCTATTGGACTAGATGCATCTTTTAAGACTGACACCAAAGTGCCACCTTCCGCTTTCTACCATCTGTGTGACGCTTTTACATGTAGACATAGTTCTGTCTTATATTATCTCTCTGATATTACCTTATTGAAGACTTCTAAAATACTTTGGAAAGTGTTATGAAAGATTGTGCTATGTCAGTCTTTACCATACATGAATGTAAACGGTAGTAATATGATATCTATATTGAACCCTTAACTAAAGATCACTTTATTTGTCACCTTTTTTATTTAGATAAAATATACACCCACTGAAAAAGTTGAAAACTTGGGTTTGGACTTTTCCCATATGGGAAGACTCAAAGTCAGCGATTGAGTGACCAACTGACCCAATGATTTTTAGACCAATAATCTGTTTGATTAGTCACTTAAATTGACAACTGTGCAATGGGTCAGTTAGATTGACAGATAAAAACTTGTAGTCATTCAGCCTCCCAGCCAGTCAAAAGCGTGATCAAAAGCCAGTCAGTCAGATGGATGCATACAAAGTCAGTCAGTGGGTTATGTCAGTGAGACAGATGGAGATGAAGAGATCAAAGTGGGAAAACTAGATGGACCAGCAGTCCAGATGGCCAGAGAGACAGATCCCAGCCCAAGTTAAGAGTGCCACAGCCAACACATTACCAGACAGAACCGTCTCACCAGCGGCCAACTGCCCCGGAGCGCAGCAGGCTGGATGCGCCTGCCAGCTCTTTCCAGGCTGGGAAATGGGTCAGACCAACCCAATCACAGTCAAAGTCTGAGGCTGCCTGGATCTCATGAGCCTTTTCGTTAGAATCATAGTAACATTATTACACACATTTTCAACAGCTAAAGAGAATAGCATAATACGTGTTATTTCATATCATAACAAATACAGAGCTAATGTGTATTTTACATTCAATATTAATACATACATGTGTAGTACACTCAACAAAAATATAAACGCAACACTTTTGTTTTTGCTCCCATGTTTCATGAGATGGACTTGAAGATCTAAACGTCATTCCAGATACACAATATTACCATTCCTCTCAAACATTGTTCACAAATCTGTCTAAATGTGTGATAGTGAGCACTTCTGCTTTGCTGAGATAATCCATCCCACCTCACAGGTGTGCCACATCAAGATGCTGATCTGACATCATGATTAGTGCACAGGTGTACCTCAAACTGCCCACAATAAAAGGCCACCCTGAAATGTGCAGTTTTGTCTCACAGCAAAATGCCACAGATGCCACAAGCATTGAGGGAGCGTGCAATTGGCATGCTGACAGCAGGAATGTCAACCAGATCTGTTGCTCGTGCATTGAATGTTCATTTCTCCACCATAAGCCGTCTCCAAAGGCGTTTCAGAGAATATGGCAGTACATCCAACCGGCCTCACAACCGCAGACCACGAGTAACCACACCAGCCCAGGACCTCCACATCCAGCAGGTTCACCTCCGAGATCGTCTGAGACCAGCCACTCAGACAGCTGCTGAAACAATTGGTTTGCATAACCAAACAATTTCTGCACAAACTGTCAGAAACCGTCTCAGGGAAGCTCAACTGCATGCTCGTTGTCCTCATCGGGGTCTTAACCTGACTCCAGATCGTCGCCGTAACAGACTTGAGTGGGCAAATGCTCACATTCGATGGCGTCTAGCACGTTGGAGAGGTGTTCTCTTCACGGATGAATCTCGGTTTACATTGTTCAGGGCAGATGGCAGACAGCGTGTGTGGCGTCGTGTGGGTGAGCGCTTTGCTGATGTCAATGTTGTGGATCGAGTGGCCCATGGTGGTGGTGGGGTCATGGTATGGGCAGGCATCTGTTATGGACGAAGAACACAGGTGCATTTTATTGATGGCATTTTGAATGCACAGAGATACCGTGATGAGATCCTGAGGCCCATTGTTGTGCCATACATCCATGAACATCACCTCATGTTTCAGCAAGATAATGCACGGCCCCATGTTGCAAGGATCTGTACACAATTCTTGGAAGCTGAAAATGTCCCAGTTCTTGCATGGCCAGCATACTCACCGGACATGTCACCCATTGAACATGTTTGGGATGTGCTTGACCGGCGTATACGACAGCGTGCACCAGTTCCCACTAATATCCAGCAACTTCGCACAGCCATTGAAGAGGAGTGGACCAACATTCCACAGGCCACAATAGACAATCTGATAAACTCTATGCGAAGAAGATGTGTTGCACTGCATGAGGCAAATGGTGGTCACACCAGATACTGACTGGTTCTGAGTCCCCAGACCGTCAATAAAGCAGAAACAAAATGCACATTTCAGGGTGGCCTTTTATTGTGGGCAGTTTAAGGTACACCTGTGCACTAATCATGATGTCAGATCAGCATCTTGATGTGGCACACCTGTGAGGTGGGATGGATTATCTCAGCAAAGCAGAAGTGCTCACTATCACACATTTAGACAGATTTGTGAACAATGTTTGAGAGGAATGGTAATATTGTGTATCTGGAATGAAGTTTAGATCTTCAAGTCCATCTCATGAAACATGGGAGCAAAAACAAAAGTGTTGCGTTTATATTTTTGTTGAGTGTATATTAATGGCTCACCGCTTTTTTAAAGTAGGCCTTTTTTATAAACCTATTAATATTATTTTTTTTTATTTTGGGTGGGGGTGAAAAACAGAAGTTTAAAAATCAGTATTAACACCCATGGGTTTAGTTGCCATATTTAATATGGTATGACCAGTGTGACCTTGATTGTCACCAAGAGAACTCAACTCAATATTTCTTGGGGCTCACCTGTGATCATATCCATATAGCACAGGTGGTTTTGGGCAGGAGTCATCACTATGGTAGCCAGAGCGATGTAAATAGATGTTACAGTTCCATGTGGAAAAATTGTAATACAAATTGATTTGCATGGTGTTGGAGTTATGTTTGATGCATGTAAATATAACTTATATGTCCTTTTACTAGAGTTCCTCCTGTTTAATTTGATATACAATATGATTATTATTTTGTTTTTGCACATTTAGTGCAGATTTTTATGGCTTTTGTTTTTGGGTGCATGCAAAAGCCCTCAAAAGGGGGGCAGAAAGGGTTAATATTGTGATGTATTCATGAATAGTGTTCTATATCTATACCTAACCAAGTAGTTTTAAGTCACATGCATCATTCCCATGACCAGTGCCACAGTCTTTATGACTTAACTTGTGCTACAAGTCTACATTTGTCATTATTTTCCTGTTTAGAGCATTACAGATTCTTCAAAACATATTTCCCTTCAACAGGAGGCTCATTTTCAATAAGTCTCATACAGGTGAAATGTCTTTAAAGCAACTGAATTACATTCATCTTTGCAAATGATGGTAAAGCCAGTCAGCCATTATCATTCATTTGCCAGTTGTGATGCCTCGGATCACAGTATATAAAAACTCCTTGTATTTGATGCAGCCTCAGTTTCTGTTGAAAGAGCCTTTTCCCTTCTATTTTTCAATTTGTCTTTTTGTTAATGCACAGCATGGCGATGCATCAGCCATGCTGTGGCATTACACGATAGAGAAGGCAAGTGGGAAAATTGCTGATGTTGTATCTGTTTAAATGGAAAGGGCGAGTGCCATGAAGTCTAAATGTTGAATCAAAGAACTTAATTTGTACTGATTTTAGTGGACAGTTCGGGGCAATGTGGTAGAGATGAATTGCAGAATAATCTCATTAGTATTGGTTTCAGTAGAGTTTTGCCAGCTGTAGTGCAAGTGCACCCACTCAGATGCCTTTCCACTCCAGGAAACAAGCCTGGGAGAAACTGATCATGCAGCCCGTATTCAGAGAAAGTTTAGAAAAATTCAGAAGTCTGGCCGTTCTGATCCTGTAATGAGTGAATGTGGATGTGCCTTCCTTGATCCGCCAGACTTGTTAAACATCCCCGGATCCCACAACTTTTCTGAATCCCAAACTCAATTCCTCCCATCTCCTACTTATTCTCTGACTCTGTTCATTAACCAACCACCCTCTCATATTTTTCTCCAAATCTCTGTTTCTCACACTGATCATCCTGTCTTCTTGTCATAGACAGTATGTGTAAATCTATATTTACATATCTATTCTCTTGCTGCCCCAGTATTCAAGAGGATGGATGGCTGAGGGAAATCCTCCAAAGTGTCAGTTTGCGCTTCTCTGAGAATAGATTAGAGTCTTTGGCCAATCTCGTGGGAAACAATGAATATTACATATACTGCCTACATTTACTAGCCTTTGAACCTCCGCTGATTTTTGTAAGTTAGCCCACTAAGAATTGATCAGTCTGGAATTTCAATGGTACGTTATTTGGTGACACAGAGGTCAGATGTTTTTTGTAGTTGGCCACAAGGTGTGCACACATCTCAGGCGGGATTTTGTACCACTCCTCTTTGCAGATCCTCTCCAAGTCATTAATGTTTAGTAGCTGATGTTTGGCAACTCAAACCTTCAACTCCCTCCATGGATTTCCATTTGGATTATGGTCTGGAAACTGACTAGGCCACTCCACCTTAATATGCTTCTTGATCAATCCTTTGTGGCATTGGCCATGTGTTTTGGATCTCTGTCAAATGACTTTAAACGGGCCTGTACATGTGCTTTCTTGAGGAGGGGGACCTTGCCGGCCCTGCAGGATTTCAGTCCTTCACAGTGTGGTGTGTTACCAACTGTTTTCTTGGTGACTGTAGTCCCAGCTGCCTTGAGATCACCTACAAGTTCCTCCCGATTATTTCTGGGCAGATTCCACACTGTTCTCATTATCATTGAAACTCCATGAGGTGAGATCTTACATGGAGCTCCAGACCGAGGGAGATTGGTATTTATTTTATGTTTCTTCCATTTGTGAATAATGGCACCAACTGTTGTCACCTTCTCAACCAGCTGCTTGGTGATGGTCTTGTAGTCCATTCTAGCCTTGTGTAGGTCCATAGTCTTGTCCCTGACATCCTTAGAAAGCTCTTTGGTCTTGACCATGGTGAAGAGTTTGGAATCTGGATTGATTGATATCTTCTGTGGACAGGTGTCTTTTAAACAGGTAAGGAGCTGAGAGGGCTCCCAGTGTCAGCTCCTTACCTGTATGAAACAAAGCTGGGAGCAGAAATCTGGCTGATTGATAGGAGATCAAATACTTATTTCATTCATTTGAATTATTATTAATGCATAACTGTTTTGAAATGCATTTTTCTGGACTTGTCTTTTGCTCATTGTGTTAAATTAGGACTTGAAAATCTATGTACTTCATATCTATATGTGTAATGGATATAAAGGGTTCTAGGCAGGCAAGTCTTTTGTTAGCCATGTTTTTTTCACGTTTTTTTCAAGTACATAATGTCTTTGGGAATACAAAGGAACAGAACATTTGAATGTGTTAGTGAGTCTGACAGTGCCACGTGTGGCAGTGAATGCACATGACCAGAGTGACAGATTAAAAAGATCCTGCAATACTGTAAGCACACGCACAAGCCTGGAGTCTGGCTCTGGCATCATGCAGTGTGAAATATACCAAGACAGACAGAGTTCAGAATGCAGTATGAGGAGATGCAGACAAAAATTGGAAATGGGAGGCATGAAAGTTAAAAGATCAATGGAGTTGTTGAGAGCATGGAAAAAATAAACTTCCTCACATCCCTCTGGCTTCAGACTTGATGTTATGAAACGCCTCTCCCCTACTGATATCTTCCCACCCAGCCCTGCAGCCATATCCACAAACATTCTCAGAGTGTTTCCCACTCAGGAAATCCTTAAAAGGACCACTTAACACAGCATAAAACTGATAAGGGAGGGAACCTGAGATAGTGAGTGTAGGTGAGCCTGTGTGGTGTTATGGACAGTGCTGTCATTGAATCCAATGCACAATCAAAACTGCAGTGCCCCAAGTGGCCACTTGAGGGCGGTTTCAAAAGTGAATGTTACATAAACTAAGGCTACAGTGCTCACTAGAGCAGCCTCCGTTTCTAAATGTCATTTTACAATATTATTTGGTAGACAGAAACAAGGATTAACACTCAAAATTTGTACCAGCCCCGGCTTTATTGTTTATTTTGTGACAATTTATTAATATAGAGTAAAAGTACAGACTTCCATCATGTCGCATGTGTGCCTCTGGGCTGTGCCATCTTGGCAATCCACCTGCCTCCCAGTTAATACAAATATTGTTAGGAACTCTTATCATGGCGGCTTGTTACTTCCGGGGCTACCGGAACTCCCAGCCGGCTCTCGCCACCGTCCTGGCGGACTATTTGTATGGCATCCTCATGCTAGTTCTTTGCCAGATCATCTCTACTATTTCCCTGAGCGTTCCAGCGATTTTTTTCTGATTCATTCCTGTGTACGACCTACCTTTCCTGGCTTTGGTTTCCCTCGGTTTTGAACTTTGTTTTTGTCTGGATTACCTTACCATCTCGCTCCCTCTGGACCGATTGCCCTGCAGACTGATTATCTGTGTGCCGACCTGGTTTCGACTGGTTTTCCCTCTTCTTCCGTCCTGCACTCTGAGTCCATTTCCTGAGCTGTGACAAAATATAGGCTAGGCAGTGGAGTGTACATGAAGCTGAGATGGGTGGGCAATGACTTAAGCAGGCAGACTGTGATCCACAATGACACCCCTGTTATAGCTGAAATAAAGGAGGATGTTAACTACACCAGAGTTTCTCAAACTTCTTGGTACCAGAGACCCCTATAAACCTTACTCTGATGGAAACATTTTTATTGCAATTTGTACTGCTCGTTATGTTATTTTTTTATTTAATTATATTATACAAATGATCACATTTCTATATTTTACAAAGGATCATACACCCAGTCACTACGTGAGGTAGTAGCGACCTTCCTCTCTGTAGCGACAGACAAGTTCCCTGTGTAAAGAAAATCAGTTGGGGGAACATGTCTGTGTCACCATTTTGCTTGATAGATGTGTGGCCTCCTTGGATGGATAGGTTGAGGCTATTTCAGTATGTTGAATATGTTAGCAAGATATGCAAACTTTGCAACACACTAGGAGTCAGTTTCCTCAGTCATAATTTCTGCTAAATTATGTAATTTAGCATCAATATCCCGGCAAAGTTGACCAAACAAACTTGACTGAAGTTAATTGCAGTAATGTGGTCAAAACAGAGTGAATATCTAGTTTCATGTCTCTGAAAGGTAGTGCTTGCAGATGCAGCATACAGTGAGTAGCCTTAATCTGGATTGACAGACTTTATCTGTGCAATAACTCCACTCTTTCTGCTGCTATTCTATTAATTTATTGCAATTGCAATTTTTTGCAGACCCCCAACCTATGGCTTGAGGACCCTACACTATTAAACATACACTAGTCAAACGTTTGGACAAACCTTTTCATTCAATGGTTTTCTTTGTTTGTATTACAAATCTAGCTAATGGCAGCTCACTATGTTGCATGCACATGCCCTGTGGTTTCTTTTCTGTTTTGGGCGTGTTCCTGTGTCCACATGCTCACAGGCCTACCATATTGTTTTCAATGCTTTTGTGCTCATGTGTTAATCTGCTGCATTTCTGGCCTTCTTAATGTGCTTGACAACAATAGTTGTGTTGTGCACAACATGGAGCCGACGCGTGAGTTAAACGTACTGGGTTTGTTGGTCGTGGCAAAAACTCATGCATCTGCGCAAACATAGAACTGTGATTAATAGAAGGTGCCCTATGAACGATAATACGATCCATCTGCTCTGGCAGATTGTCAACAAATTCTAATACTTCACAATCTTGTATCGTCATATTGCACACCCCTACTTTAAAGTTGTCATTTTAACATGGAGGACTATACGGACTTACATAAGCCAGCTTTTAGAGCCTAAGTGTGGAATTACTTTTTTGCCTAAATGTCTCAGGTCTTCCTGTTTTTGTCTGTCTGCACTTTGGACAAAAGTAGCTTTCATTGAATTTGTTGCAGGCTTGGATCAACAATGACAACCTTGAATAGAGAACATTAGCAGTAGCAGCTATTACTTTGATATGATACATCAACTTTTATTTTTGTGGAATTCAATTTAGATCATCTAAAAATAGCAAATAAAATATATATAATTATGCAGCAGGATATACTGTCACAATCCTGCCTCTGCTCAGTTGGATTTTTCTAGGGCTGGAACCAGTGGTACTGACCCTGTCCTTGAGTATGGAGAGTGTGTAATAACTCTTTAATTAAAAAAAAAGGTATCATGTTCACCCTGTTACACCCAGCGCTCATTTGTAATGCCATCCCTTTGTCAGTGTTCATCATTCCTGCCTTTTTATTGAGCTACCGGCTATGATATAAGCACAGCACACACTGCCCTGCCAAAGGCAACTAATAGGCCCTGCAGGAAGGGCACTCTGCCTGCTGCGAGTGCCTCATTTTGCTCTGAATACTTGAGGGAAAGTAGTATTCATGTCTAAATTACTGATTGCCTCGGGGCTGACTGAGATTTTGACGATCAGCCACCTCGCCGTTATTCTTTCTCTTTTTTTGGCCTTGCTGCTTCCCCTCCATGCATGTCTTTTATTGTATCCTTGTGTGTGTCCTTGTGTTTCTCCTTTTTGCCATGAGCAACAATTCCAGTTTTCCAAGAAAGCGTAAAAAAAAGGTGTTCATTACCAATTTCCATCAACTCTGTGAAGAACTGAATAAATCAGAATTTTTAAAGAAAGAACTGATTTGATGTTGCCTTCTTTCAGAAGGTTCAATCGTAGGTTTAGTCAATGGTGTGCTATAGAATTCCTCCACATATGAAGGGGAATATATACTGGTAATATATATACTTGGTAATTGTGGGAAAATGTAATATAATAATAATAATAATAATAATAATAATAATAATAATAATAATAATAATAATAATAATAATAATAATAATAACAATAACAATAACAATATTAATAATATATAGTAACATCCAACCAAGTATAAGATGTAAACAAAACAGCCCGTCTTCACCACAAAACTGTAACATAAGGTTGACATGTCAGTCCTTGAAAACACAACTGCATATTTCTCTGCCCCTCTGTGTGTTCATGTGGGCGGGACTTATCCCAATGTTAGCCGAAAATGTAAAATGTGTCAAATGAATTATTGTGTTTTAAGACCTTAACCAATATTTTTTATACCATATCCAGCCACAATTTAAAATGGATCTGAACTGTGGATGAACCTCAGACACCAGAGTGAAAGCCCCCCATCATCCCCAAACTACCTCCTTACTCCTCAGACAGACTTTTGCGGTTGTATCAGTCTGGTGTTAGGATTAAGTTACTCCCATTGCGAAGGTTTAACAGCAGAGACTAAAAACAAAACAAACAACAACAGGTTAGTGCTGTTTAGCCACAGGCTATTCATATTATTTAGTACATCAGCCAACCATCCTGCAAAATGTACAGCTACTTCTGCTGCAGAACAGCATAACAGTCACAGCAACACTGCCCCCTAGTCCCTTGTCCCCGTGGCAACACACTCACATAATTAATATTGCCTACAAATGCTAGGATGCTTTGCATTTAGAGGGCGGGCACTCTCCACAAGCTGGTGTTTCAATACCGTCATTACCTGACTTACTGGAACTCCTGGAAGAAAAAACAGAAGTGATGTAGCAATTACTTTGTTGGCATCACAACAATCAATTGAATCATTTGCCCTCCCGGTCTGTTCTTATTTAGAAGAAGGTGTCCAGTACACATAGACCCATCTGTTGTAGCTGCTTTTGTTGAAGGCGGGAAACAATTATATTCATGGCAGCAAATTGTCTCTGTTTTTGTTGGCATCAGAAATATTTGAATGAAGGCACCACCACTCGCTCTCAGCAGCACAGTTTCTGGGTGGTCCCCACTGGCTGTATAATCTTGGAAGTTGGGAACTGCTGCCTCAGGCTCTCACTGGCTCCACCAGAGTATATTTATATAGAGGAATTCAGTACACTGTGAAAAATAACCTTGTACACATCCATGCATGTATTTAAATACAAGCACTTTGCAAACTTTAAACTTAAACCCCATGATGTGACAACACTACACTCAGTTCACAAGACGAGACAACGGTGACTCTCCCAATGTCCAATGCAACATCGCTGACATGTGAGCTGTTCGACACACTGTATTAGCTGCAATTATATAATGTTCTAACTGTAGATTTCAGTGAAGTCATCGATGCCTCACTTTTGACTTTACCATTAACTCACAAGCTGCAGCTTCTAGTCATGTGAGCACTGGCGCACATGATTGGCAGTGTTTTCCACACAAACAGCCTCCAACAAATACATGGAAATGTTGTTGAAAATATAAAGTTTTGATAAACTCGAGAATCTTGTATTATAATTTAAAATAAAATGATGTGGCAGTAAAAATATAACGCAAAGTTATTGCTGTTGGTATTTCTATTGTAGAGTTTATAACAGAATAGAAATTCCTTCAGAATTACATTCATTAGTAGAGACAAACAAATAAATAACATAGGTGATAATATTTAATCAACTGTACAAAACATCATTACTATTTTTTATTGCTGCTGAATATTCATTCATTTGGCTAAATGATGTAATCTTAATGTTGCCTTGTCTTCATGATTATTCATTATTATTTCTTCTCTATTTCTTTCTTCTATTTCTGTAAATACATCAGGAGACTCAGTTGCTGTCTTTCTGGTTGCGTCACTTCCTCACACACGTTGGCAGTGATACTTTGTATCTATGCCCTCGCAAAGGCATAATCAATTTAAGAGTTTGTCTTGGGTCATTATTACCTGCTGGAGGACCATCTGTTCACTGAGGCTGGCTGAGGACTCTGCCAAGTTGCATGTGGAAACACACTCACACCTGAAGGGTTGCCAGCTAGATTTGGACCACAGAGAAATGTAAGATGTAGAGTCATTCAGAGAAGATGTAGCAAGTATTAGTGGCTGTTTATGTGTGTACATTAAGTTTGTTTATGAATGGATATACTATATGCGCATGTTTGTGTCTCTGACTCTGCTAATGTGGCACACGTGTGTAACAGCGTGAGGAGGCAGTGCACAGTGTGTGCATGTCTGTACAGACATGCACGCAGTGCACAGTGTGTACATGTCTGTACAGATGGTGAAGGCCATCTCACTTAGCCAAGTGGTGGTCAATAGTAGCACAGCTAAATATAATTACACCCACAACCTAAAAGACTTGTTTCAAACTGGAGCAGTGGACGAGTCAACAAAAGAAACACTGAATAGTTGACCTATTTTATTTTATTGAATTTTTCGCCCAATGACAACAACTAATTATCTGCTGCGTCTGCTTGCTTCAATCAGAACCAATTTAATTAAACTTGTTAGTGTGCTGATAAATGATAAAACCAAGCAGTTGCCACAGGTTGTAGCAGAGATACACATTAGCCTATTTTATGTGTTTAGTTAAGTTAACGTGGATACAAAAAAAAACAAAAAGCCTGAAAACCATAAAATTAGATTTTAGAAGATAATACAAATTCAGCATCTGATAGTCAATGGTAGTGGTCTTGAAGCAGGAGGGAACACCTTTCTTTGCCTGAGGTAAAGGTTGAATATGGAGGTGAAAACGTCTGTCAGCTCATTGGGGGAGGGACGGTGGGGGTAGAGGTCCTGAAGCAGGTGTAAAGTATGTTGAGGTTGTTGGGCAGGCTGTCTGTGGCGTTGATGGTACTGGAGCTGCTCCTGCGCCTGGGGTCAGCAGTGGAAAAGAAGCCGTTAAGCTTCTCTCTGTACTGCCTCTTGGCTGCTGTGATGGTCTTCCTCAGTCCGTAGTTTGCAGTCAATGTTTCACACTGTTTATACCACTTTGTTCCAACAGAGAAAGTTTTCCCGAAAATGTTGGATCCCTGCACTTTTTGGCAGCAGACCAGCATCATCCAAAATCATGATTGACTTTGTGGGTCAGAAAGGAGATGAGCAGGTTGAAACAGAGGATAAGGACATCATATAGGGAAATAATGAGGCTGCTAAATGCAAGATGCAGACATAGAGCTGTGACAGCCAGCTGAAGGGGAGACAGAACAGCAACACCGTCAGACCTTGCTGGATCTGCTTTTATATGAATTTGCTTAAAGAACAGGATAACAAAAAACAGACTCAGTGTGCAAGGTTTCTGTCTGTAACCATTTTATTGAATTTAAAAAAAAAAAAAAACAAGTTCTTAGAAAAATTGGACTTGCTGTTTAAAGGTATTTATATTTCCATCCTTTTCAGCACACTGGCTTCACTTGTCCTTTGTGAATCATTTAATTTGTATCCAGGCCTTCCCTGTCTCAGTGTGACCCAGCACTTTCTTATAACATTACAAGTCCTTGTGCAATTTTACTGCTACATGTTGGCATATGATTAAAAGTTGATTTATGGCAATTTAACTTAACCTTGGAACACCCAAATCCTATCAAAGGGTTTGAAATTCCTGTGTTTTCAAGTCAATCATAATGATTTCTGATGGTCCCTTGAAGTCTTGATTCAAAGAACAAGAAATATTGAAGCATCTGTATAGTGTAGTGTACTAGCCTGAACTTAAATGTAGCTTAGAGTTCATGCTAAAATATTATATCTCTATAGACTGGACTAGACTATATACAGACTAGATGAAATGCATACTCTGATCACGTGTTGTCAACCTTCAGTGTCATACATGTGACTCACAGTGCTGTAGTTATTTGATTTTTAAAGGTAGGGGGGAGGTGAATTTTCTGTGTGTGTGTGTGTGTGTGCGCTGTGACACTGGCAGGTGATAATGAGTGATGTGCATTAGCCGTTGAGCAGCATGAGCCGTGCTATATTTAGAGCTAATTGTGTTTTTGTGTACAGAGGGCTTGAGAGAAGGTGTGACTTTCAACAAAGTAGAAGTTCATCATAACAGGGGTGGAGGAGCAAAACAACCTCATTTGTCTTTCTGATTTTCTCATGACACTTTTTGTGAAGGTGTGGGTGTTCCTCACAGGATATCAAGGCACAACATCCAATACATTACACTCATAATGTGAAACAACAACCGTGGAGTCCTCTAAACCAGTGACAGCTGATCTGAAAATGAACATAACTGATGCCTATGAAAAAAGGGAGTGCTACTTGCAGTTTTTTTTCAATGGCAGTTGCTGTGGTTATCTTGGTAAACAAAAAGAACACATCTGTGGTATGCAGCGAGGGAATCACAATCCCCCCACAGCTAGAAAGCCATAAAAAGGCAAACTAGCCAACACAAAAGTCAGAGTTTACAAAGCAGCATCTGTGCTGTGGGCAGATGGAGTTAAAATGGAAATACTTGGGCGCAGTGACCACAGCAATGAACAGAACACCTTGCCAATTGTCAACACTCCATGGTAAAACTTCAGTAACAAAAACAACTTCAGAACTCAAAGTGATAGTGTTGAGGGGATTTTTGCTACATTAAGCAGATAGTTCACCCGAAAATCAAATGGTTACATTTTCTATGGTCTGTAATGCTGTTTGTCCATCTCATTTTGTTTGTGAGACTTTCAAAAGATGGAACCGCTGACCATCTGCTTGGCACTCTGACATAATTAAAGTAAATGGCACTCTGCTTTAAGCAACACAAGCAGAGCACCTTTTACTTCTATTATATTGGAGTTTGACCATTTTTTTTTTGCTTTGGTGTCTGATATAAGGGAAACAAATGACACTATAGTTAAGATAAGATACAATAATAAGAAATAATAAGAAACTAGAAACAAGGTATAAATAAGGTAAGGTCATGAAATCATGAAATAAAAAACTAACAACTCCAGTATGTGTATTATACTCTTAGTTATAATATTGTACACAAGGAACAGCACTGTTTTTATTTTTACATTAGTGTCATTAGTGACATACATGGTTAAAATATAATACTATAGAGTAAAGCAATATTTAAAATATAGATGGTCGTATGGGGTGGAAGGAGGAAGAGAACACAGCGTCATTCCTATGTTTTTATACAGTCTGGCCACTGTTGGGACAAAGGACCTCCGGTAACGTTCCTTTTTGCACTGAGAGTCCAGCAGTCTGACAAAGGTTGTTCTGGATGCTTGACAACTTGGCTAACATTACTTTCTCACCCACTGAGTCTGCTGAGTCCAGGTGACAGCTCAGGACAGAGCTAGCCCTCTTGGCCAGTTACTGCTACTCCAGCAGACCACTGCAGAGGAAGTTGCTGATGCAACTATGGTGTCATACATAGTCTTTAGTAGTGTCAACACACACTAAAGGACTTTAGTCTGCTCAAGAGGTGGAGGCGACTGTAGCCCTTCTTGTACAGCACCCATGTGTTGTCTGACCTGTCCATCAGTGTATTGTTGATGTGAACACCCAGGTACCTGTACACATCCACTCTCTTGATGGCAAGTCCCTGGATGTTCAGTGGTGGAGTCTGAGAGATCTTTTTTAAGTCAATCACCATCTCCTTCGTCTCGGTAGCATTGGTGTGAAGGTGATTGTCAATGTCACACCAGTCAATGGAATCCTTAACCACCTTTCTATATTCCAGATGATTCTCTTACACATCCAACAATGGCTGTATCATCAGAAAACCATTGGATGTGGCAGCTGTTGAGTCGTTGTGGAAATCCGATGTGTAGAGAGTGATCAAAGAAGGAGAGAGCACCGTCCTGTGCTGCATCTCTACCTACCTGATCAGACACACAGACTTAAAGACTAACCTTCTGTGGTTTGTTGTTGAGGTAGTCAATAGTAAATGCAGTCAGCTTGCTGTCCACCCCCATTCCTACCAGCTTTCTCCTGAGCAGTGATGGTTGAAAAAAAAAAGACTTTCACAGGCTTTCAGTTTCACTTTCAGGCTCCTCAAAGTGCAGCAGGGATCTGTCCATTAAGTAGATGACAGAATCATCCACTCCAATACCTGTCTAGTATGCAAACTGCAGGGGGTCCAGCTTAGGGCTGAAGTGGTTAGGCTATGGCTTGTATCATCCTTGAGACTGGAACCACACAGGATGTTTTCCTCGGGAAAGGAACATTCTCCAGTCTGAGGCTCAGGTTGAAATGTACAGTATGACCTGAAAGAGCTGGTCTGCATGGACCCTGAGCAGTCTAGAGCAGATGCTGTCTGGACCTGTAGCCTCCGGAGGATGACTGGGGCTGGGTGGAGCTGGGTGTGGTGGAGTTCGGTTGCAGACAGATTTAGTTTATTTGCCCAATCTTGGTCTCCCAGTTCAGGCCAGACCTCCCTTACATTCTTCTGTTGTAGTTGCCCCTTCGCATTCCTCCTGTAGCTGTCCTTGCCTTCTTTGATTTTCCTTTAAGGTTGTTTCTGCACCTTCCTCAGCTCCTCTTTGTCCTGACCTAAAAGTACTCATCTTCTGGTTCAGCAGGGCTTTCAGCACAGGAGTCACCCATGGTTTATTATTAGAGACACATCACACTGTCTAGGTGGGTACAATGTTCTCTGGGTACTTAAAGTGCCCCACAATGCATTTGAAAAACTATGGCAACAGTCGTTGAAAGAATGGATCGTTCTTTGGCTTGGCTTTCAAACTGAGAAAGATCTTTTTCCACCCCTGTCATACACTCATGTTTTTAGAGCTGCACTAAACATGTCAATCAGAAAATAGATTTGTTTCTGTTGACTAATACTATTACAGAACAGGGTAGGTATCAATTGAGTCTTTGCAGTTTCATACGGCATGCAAGATCTTAAAACCATTAGCCATCATGCCCCTCTCTTAGATTACAGTTCTGGCTTTCTCAGCCAGACATTTTGCCAGCTAATCAGTCAAAATGCTGCCAGCAGACCAACAAGGGGGCTTTTTTGCCCTGAGGTGGCCTTTCAAGTATTATGACAGTCAAAGCTCTTTTGCTTTGTTAGTTTGTCTAGTTAGAATATTTACGTTTAAAGTACAAACTTTGAGGTTTGCTAAACCATGGTTCCTGATTATTAAAGCCAGTGAACATAAACAAAAACATAACATAAAGGACAAATGACAAATTTATGATGAATATATCAAGACAGAATTGTTCAGTCCTTCATCTCCAGACTCTATGTAGAGCCATTTTGTCTGACAAGCTTCTAAATTATCTGGTTCATCTTCTCCTCAGCAGTACAATCACACAAAAACACAGACCCCTGTGCTGTTTTGCCAGATGGCTCTTGTCAGTATGAACATACCCTAAGTGGTGTCTAAAAGGCTAACCTACTTTTAAGTATCATACAAAGTGGGCTCTCAGTCAGCCTGTAGTTCCAGGATAATGCATCCAGTAGATAATTGTCTCATAATAATCATCTGCAAACTTCATAACCTGAAAGACACTTAGAAAATGAGACACAGAATTGAACTCAGAAGCACAGTACACACTGTCCAACAGAGTAGAAGTTACTAGTAATGGACATTTATTTCCATTTATATTTATTTACAGTTTAACAGACGACTTGTCAATACAGCATTTAACCAAAGTGGTGTCAGGTACTGTATGTCAGACTGCTGTTTCAGCTGCTGGATTCCACTGGTTTCTGGGAATTGTAGCAATCCATTTGCTTTTTGACTCTTTAGATTTCAGCTGAGTCTGAAGAAGTGACAAAGCTGCTTGGAGGAGCAGCGAAACATCGTCAAGAAACTTTACAAGTCCAGTTGCTTCACCTCAGGCACTTGAATGGAAATGACCTGGATTACTGAGAATCTTCGTCGACATGTTTTTCAAGAGGTTAACATGGAGGCCGACTTTTAGAGCCAGCCTCTAGTGGCCTCTTGAGGAACTGCAGTTTTTGGCACTTTTTAGTGGCTTCATCATCAGTCAACTGACAATAAAGGTTAAGAAAATACTATACTGTATACTAAACTAACATCTCCTGCTGTGTGTGTGTGTGTGTATGTGCCATTTCATAGATTGTGGCCCAATTTTTATTCAAACCATCGTTGTCCAGTAAGTTAAATGATAATATTCCACCTTGCCTTTCCACAGTGCCTTGCTCAAGGGACCATTGGCATGTGGATGGGATAAGAATCAAACACAATACAGCATGACACCACATGAGCTACAGTGACAACCATACATAATAACAGTACATTCCACACCATTTGTCTCCAGCAGTGCTAGGAGTGTTAGGAAAACTGAATGGGGTGTGTTAGGACTGTATATAGTGCAGTAGAATATGAATCAGTATTTACATAGGTGCTTTGATTCTGTTCATAATACTTAGCACATCAGATCAAAGGGAAATAATTTTTCTAATTGTGCATGTTTTCAGAAAATTTAAAATATCTGAAACATTCTTAATAGTTTCCACTCCAAATTCTATGTTTCCACTTCAAACACTTTTCTGTCTTTTAAAAAAAGAAATAAAAAATCTTCAAAATGAAATCAAAGGAGTTCCAAATGGTGGTTGAATATGTTCCTCAGGCTTACTCACTGTTAATTTTAAATACATAATTTTTATACTTGAAAATATTGCTGGCTTCATCAGTGTGTTAGACTGGCAGCATTCACTCAGACATTGATATTAATATTGGACTGACCTGCAAGATTAAAGGTTTGTTCCATTGTTATGTGCCGGTCCCATCTGCTCCTGGATGGTGCTTACTGTAGGTTCTCATATGTCTGAAAAAAGGCTCTGGTTTGGTTTTGTATTTTTTACCAATTAATTATTGTGTCTTATGATGTTGTGCACAGCACCACATTTTATAATGACATCTCCTCCCAAAAGGATTCACACATGGTCAAAAGATGCTGAGAAACAGTATTTTTTTCCAGCATTACTGATTGCTTCAATTTCTTCCCAGCTCACTGACGTCCAGAGTAGATGGAACTCTCAGCCCCAGCTAACTGATAGGCTTGATGTGTAATTAATGGTCTGACATGGGCTAATGAAGCTAATGACGCTAACTGCGCTAGCATATGGGCGCCCCATGGGGATCCACACTCAGTGCTCTAATTTAGATAAATGACGCCCCAGGTTATGCTGGGCTATTTGCATTTCATTTGGTGGAGGCCACGGGAGAAGCAGGGATTAAACAGGGGGGACGGATGGGAGAGATCAAACAGGAGAGGTGTTTGGGGTTGAGAGATGGAGGTGTTTACTCCATGTGTTTGTGTGTGTGTGTGTGTGTGTGTGTGTGTGTGTGCCCCCTTTGGCCATGCATGATGCCATTGTCAGAAGAAAAGGATTGAAAGCACAGGAGGCTGGTGGCACATGTCAGAAACAGATGGTAAAAAATGCTTATGTGTACACAGATTTATAATTACTGTATATTAGCCTTAGGAGATGTCATCTAGAGGGGCTCAAGATAAGAGGATTGCATCATTGCACCTGTTGAAAAAGTCAGCCATAGTTTAACATGTGCATATGTGCTCTTATGCATTTGGAATTTCATGTTGTTGTTTTTGTTTTGTTTTACACCAAAGACTTCATCAAGCATAATTTAATGTCTAAATACCTCATGCAGTACCTGGCATGATTAGCAACGATGCCAGATAATTAGCAGGAATATGCTGGAATATGGTATGCTAACAGCTGGCTATTCATAGGTGCTGTCGATAGCTGTCACCAGCTCTACATTTTTAAAGACAAATGACCAAAACCAAAAACATGGCAGAAGTTTATTCAAGCAAATGAGGGGGTAGATCTTGTTTGACCATTATTTTTGAATTTAGTGTGTGCTGTAAAAGAGTTGTTCATGTTTTCCGATCACTTGGTAAAATACAGACAGTCATATAAGTGGTTGTTTTTGGAGCTTCCAGGGCACATGAGAAATGTTAATGGATTTCGGACATGGTTGCTGTGTGTGTGTCTGTGTGTGTGGGTGAGTGTGTGTGGGTACCATTGTCCACATCAGACATGTAACATTTAGCTGATTGTGCATAATCACTAGCTGCTAGCTTCAGCTTTAGTTCCTGGTTTGGGTCCTCAACATTAACTATCTCCTGTCTATTTCACTCCATTCTTTAGTTGTAGAGCAAGACAATAAGTAGAGAAGATCGAAGCAAGGCGTCTTCAAGAAAACTCTACAAGTCCAGACGCCTTGCTTCAATCTTCTCTACATATTATGACCTGGATGACTGAGAATCTTCATCAACAAGCAAGACAATAACTTTAGGCTAAATCATTTTCTTTAGAAGTAGAGAGTGTACAGCACCCGGCTGTACATCCTTCTCCAGCAAAAAAAAAGGGTTTGACTGACATGGTGGATAGTGTATGGATGCAATTTTCTTAGGTATTTGTTCCTAAACATCACCTTAATTAGATGACTGAGTAAATAACTTCCTAAACAAGAAGTTATTTCAGGCTTTGAGCAATAAGCAGAGGTAGGTGTAATAAAGAGGCAATATTTGAAGGACATCAGGAAGAGGACAGCATTAAAAGATTAGATAAGATAAAAGATTATTTTGTGATGTTTTTTTTTAAAGACCAATACAATGAGTGAATTACTTACTCAATAATAGGTTTGGTGTTTTCATGGTATTCTTTCACATTTTGCAAATGTGTTGTCTCTAGCACAAATGATGCAACTAACCAATGCTTTCACTGGCTACATTTGGTGTGCTTGAGATCGCCGGTCCTTCAAAACGTTGACCACTGCTGAACCAGCACAAGAAGAGTTGGCTTAAATATGCTCAAATCCATATAGAGAGAAAAAACTAAGCTCAGATGTTGTTGGTCTCTACGTGCCTCTCTGGTGACATTGGATTAATAACAAAAACAATAAATAATAACAATCATGCATGGCTACAAGATAGTTAACATAGATAGATAATGACTGATGGCGGAAGCATCAGGGTCCAGAGCTGCTACAATAAACAAACACCTTCCTTGTTCTCACAAATGCCATTCTTTAAGCACTTGTTGTGCAGCCACATGTAGCCATGTAGTTTCCCAGGTCCGTCCAGCTGGTGAATAATGAATTCTATTACTTCCCCAGCATCAGCATAGTCTTCGTGTTTGTCATCCACCCTTACCATGTGCAGCCATGATCAGTCAATGGCAGTAAAGACTTTATGCATCGATCAAAGAATCCTTAAACATATATAATCTTTAGACAGCACATTCTTATTTTTACAATCTTAACAATTTGTTGATTTGATTGTTGTTTATGTTTAAGAATCTTTTTTTTTACCTGTACAATCACCTATATTTTCTATGACATTTTGGCATAAACAATAATCGACAATCTTTGTAAATGTAAATAATAAATACATCTGTGGTAGTTTGTGACTGTCAGAGAACCCCCCCCCCCCTCCAAAAAAAAAACATAAAGGATGAAGGATGTGTTTGTTTGTTTGTTTTTTATAGTTCAGAGTGTGTTTTTGCTGCTTCCTGAACAATGTGTTCATTATATCACCCATCCATGTTCTCTTTTCCAAAATCCACCCGCCACAGAAAGAGAAAAGCTGACCTTCAGCCGTAATGGACTGCATAACCTGTTGACTTGTGGGTAATGCAGTTTTTAATGGACTGCCTCAAACTTTCAGAGCCGAGAACACGGCATGAATGAGAGCGAGGGCAGGAACCAAGGGAGAAAACAAGGAAAAAAACTGGTATTGAGAGAAAGACATGCAAAGAAAAAAAAACTGATAGATAAGAATGTTTGGCTGTTATTGTTTTCCGTGTCTAACATCCTGAGACATGGCCTGTGGTATTCAGGAGATTTAATGCGGAAGAGAGGAGGAGAGAGATCCATAAAGCCTCTGCTCTCCCTCATCACCCCAGGGGAAGCCATCTTTAATTCATGAACACTATAAAAATAAAGGTTTTTTCTCTGATGGCCCTGCAGCCTGTAACAAACTCTCACAGCTACATGGCGCCGTGCAGATGTTGGTGCTGTGGTTATGGATGTGAGACCCAGGTTATATTTTATGCAGAAATGAACTACCTTTTGGCTGTGCTGCTAAATGGATTCCAATAAGCTGTTTCTGTCTCTCTGCAGACAGACACATGACAGCTGTATTTCAACGTTTGGATGAAAGCATAGGAGAATATGCAGTTGCCCATAAGATATATTCAATATACATTAAATCAGCAAAGTCAAATTTTAATATCCCTGCGAAGATTTGTCCATAATGAAAATTGCAGTTAGCACAAGAGCCTCAATTTGTAGCAGCTCAAATCATCGTGTACTTCTCTCTCATGTCACATCTATTACATAATGTATTGAAATGTCTGTTAGAGTACAGCTATAATATGTGTAATAGTTAGTCTGATTCTTCAGATGTGAGTCAGGATTCTGCAGAACACTGATTGAACTGGTTAAATTTGCTAAATGCTGCAGAATCACACAGCAGCAGTGGTGCTGGTAATGTTTTGTGTGCCACCCATCTGGATAAAGCCTGATTCCAGACCTCCGTCAGAGGTCTTAGTGTATTTTCATCTACTTTTCATGCATTCGTCCATTGGTTTATCCCCCTCTGCAGCAGTTTACTGTTGCTCTGTAGCTATTGCTATGTTGCACTGTCATGTATGAATGAGTTGCCTTGCATTGTTACCTTGAGCATCGATAGAATCCAATGGCTACAAAGTTGAATAAAATGTTATACATATGAGTGAATGGACGCCACATGACCGTTGAACTCACAATGTGATACTACTAACGTCAACGATTCAACAGCAACAACACGATCATATAAAATCTATGAATATCAAAATAGCTTACATGAAATGAGATACATTGAAAAATGACATACAGTGGGTACGGATAGTATTCAGACCCCCTTTTTTCACTCTGTTATATTGCAGCCATTTGCTAAAATCACTTAAGTTTATTTTTTCCTCATTTAAGTACACACAACCCCATATTGACAGAAAAACACAGAATTGTTGACATTTTTGCAGATTTATTTAAAAAAAACAACAACTGAAAAACAAAGAGTAAAAAATGTAAGGGGGTTTTACAAGCATAATTGTGCTACATGTTTTTCAGTTGAATAGTTAGAATAGTATAGACATGTGTTTTTAGTGTATCTTAAACTGACCCCTTCAGTATTTTTAATTGATTTAATTGCATAATGCTCACATCGTGTAATAAAATAATAAATAAATATGGAATAAGTTTGCACTTTCACACTCCCACACATGGGATAGATTGTCGGCTTCCTACAAGCATATGATTGCACCTCATTTGCTAACCATGAAATGTGAACCCTGTCTCCATGGAGACACTCAATCATTTCATTACACTCTGGTTTGCTTTTTATTTTCTTATTTGTCCCTTGTGGTGCCTAATATATCTTCCATTACCTAAGAACACCAGGAGATCCATCAGGGCGGAGAGGTTATTGGATAATCTGTGTTTTATTCATGCACATAAAAAATATACAATGAATGGTAACTTGGAGGTTGTTTTAATGTATAATTTATGTGGAATTATAAATAATTTGTGGCCTTTACAAAAGCTTCCCTCTGGCCTGTCGGTGCTTCTCCATGGCAGGGAGAGGGGAGGTGGGAAAAGCTGTGATTGACAGCGCGCTTCATGCTCTGTAACTGCGGCAACTGACAAGGTCGTGTCAAATGAAATGATTGGTGAGGAAGACTGTTTGGGGAAATATTCTCCCACTTGTTGTCTCTATATGCCCTGATTACACTCAGGATATCCTCCCTCCTCTACTAGTGTTGTGCTAATTTATGAATGAGAGGTGAACAGCAGTGAAAGGTAGCAGATACAGCAGATGACCTGTCAGTTTTTTTTTTTTTTTTTGCAGCTAAAAGATAAAAGACAACTCTGTTGCCCGCAAGCCTTCATGCACCCTCAATATATAAACAGCAGTGGTTGCATGTGTCCACATGTGATATTAGTGAGTGTGTTTGACAGGTCTCTTTGTCCCAGCATACCAATGGCATTGTTCCAGAACTGTTTGTTTCCTGTTGGAGCACTGTGAAGGTCAAACACAGGAGCTGTTGTATCAGGCATTTTATTTTCTATGCAAAATATGCCCCTTGCTATTAAACAACCTACTTTGATTTGTAATTATTGGATCGAATGGATGCAGTTATGAGGCAGTGAATGAATTTCATAATTGATTTGGCTTTTTTTTTCATGCTCAGACATCTACTGCACCTCTGTAACGCATAAGCTCTGAACAGACGTTGCAGAAGTCTTAAGTAAATGGGGGGCAAAGAAGGTATTGTTCTAAACCTAACATATAAAGGAGAAATGGTGGTAGGTAGCCAACAGGCCACCACTATGTTCTGTCTTCCTATTTATGTGAACAGTCCATGTGTTTGTTTCCTCGGTACACTCAAAGGTCATTCACAATGTTGGTTATTATCCGCCAGTGAAATGTGTATGTTCAACACAAGTGGTACTTAGAGTGAAAGATTATTTTTTTGTCTCAACTGTGTGCATGAATCATCTGGTTCCTCAAGCATGTGTAGCTCAGTTTTTTTTTTTTTCTCATGTGCACAAGGACAACTGTCATATGTCATCTTCAGGCCACTTGTATGCATAAGAGTAACTTAGTCTTTCTGTTGGCATGTGTCATCTCAATAGCCTCACATGTACAACAAGGTTAACTTGTGTTTTGTGTTACATGTGGTCACTCGAGCCGCTCTTGCATGCAAACATGTCAAATATGGTCTGTGATCTGTAACAGGAAGTGTAGAAAAGCTTGCTTAGGATAATTAGCCAGAACCACCACCACATAAAATTGCAATGATAGACAGAAATCTGACAGACTGCCTTTGTCATCTCAGTGTGATCAAAGCTTAAACAAATGCTGACGCAACCAGTACTGTACCTGTGTGCAACTGTGTTGCAGATATTTTTCAAATGAAGGGGTGACTTTCATCTATAACCAGGCCAAACGAGGCCTCCAGATGGCAGGTCAATGGCAGTGCCAAGCACCTTTACACGTTGAGATACAGCTGTGAATTAAAACAAATAAACACAAAAACATGTTTTTCTTATTACTATTTTTCTTTTATCCCAACATCATGACAGTTCTGTGACCCGGCCAGGTAGAAGCTGCTCCTTCACCATATGATTTATTAACAAGAACCTTTAAAGTCTGTTTTGGGCTCAGACAGGAGACAGCAAGAAATGACCAGGTGGGAGTGGAGCAGCAGTCAGACAACCAGTAACAAATATCTTATGTAGCCTACAAACACCATAATATTTTTTACATTGTTTTTGCTTACTTCATTAAACAGGTGTGATGGTGGCGGTAGTTCAAAATAGACCACTTCAACTAACCACAGACTCAGGGAGGTGAAAAGGGTTCCCTAGCTTTCCTATGACTCTTTATACAGCATCAAAGATGCTACAATTCCACCTGTAGTGGATTATAGCCAGGTTCATAAATACTGGAACAATGGCATTTGTCCTCTGTACACCACCACCACATTGAGTAATTTAAAATGAAACAAACCCTGAAGATGTGAGTAAAGTCAGGTCAAACACACACACATTGTTGGTGGATCATACATTATGGAACAAATGACTGATGAGCAGTTGCATGGCTAGGTGTGTCCTGTTCCCTCATTACTAACTAATCAAGCAGATACAAGTCACAACATCTTGGTAAGGACTCTGGAGGAGCAGGGTGTGTCACTGTCAAAGTGTACAGTCAGAGATGGCTTTATGGATGTAAATACAGAGGCTTCACATCAAGGTGCAAACCACCAATCATAGTCAAAAACTCAAAGACCAGATTAGAGAGAAAACAGCTACAAAGGCCCAGTTCATGATCCAAAGCACAGTGCATCTTCAGCCAGACATGGTGGAGGCAGTGTTATGGCATTGGCATGTATGTCTGCCAATGGAACAGGTCACTGCTGTTTATTGATGGTGGGATTGATGATAGAACCAGGAGTGTATAGATTCGGACAAATGCTGCAAAACTTGCAGGATGCTGCTTCATATTGCAAATGGACAATAAACCAAAATATACAGCAACATCTACCACAGAGTTCCTCAAGGCAAACAACTGTCCATGTCAGTCCACACACAAGTGGGAGCTGAATGCAGCTGCAGTAAAGACAAACACAAAGCATCTCAGGGAAGGAACCTTAGCATTCAGTCATATCCATGGGTTCCAGACTTCACACAGTCAGTGAGAATCTGTCATCCAAGGATCAATCATTGTTTGTTCCTTATGGCAATAATTCCTGATTGGTTAATGTCACACTTTCGTCAGAAGCCTTGTAAAAAAAGCAGAAAGTATTGACTTCACTCATATCTTGGATGTTTCATCCATCAATGTGATGTGTGAACATTTTTATTCCAATATTTATGAACCTGACTGTATATGTATAGCTCTATAGTAGCTATATAATACATCTCAGTGTCCTCTGACACCGAGTCTGAATTGGTTTAACACATTGATCACTTGGTTGAGCTCTCACACTCACATTTTTTAATGCAAATTTATGTAACAGATCCTGATAGCCGAAATACATCTACTCACCACTAAGCTATTAAATGTTTATTCACTCGCCCACACAAATGAGAGAGATTCATCATAAAAACACTAATATATATTTTTTTAGAAATTATTTTCAGAGATTGCTGTTAAGCATTTCCTTCAGTCAGGTGGTGATTGAACTGAAGGAAAGGCGCAATATTATATGTGTAAAAAAGAGAAATTCTAATAACATGGGCTTCACTCGGCAGCAGTAATAGGTATCAGGTGAAGCCCACTGCAGTGTGTGAGGTCAGCAGTTAAATGAACTTTTGTTCCATTTTACTGAGTAGCCTTCATCTGCATTGAGCTAGAAGTAATGAAAGTGTGGTGGAGCATTGAAGATTGATGCCAAGGAACTCCCAGACCTCTATCCTTTGCTTTTTACCTTCTTTCATTCATCTATAAACACTCTTGCCTCTTCCACCCTGCCTTCCTGTTTTCAGCTGTTTTGCTTTCTGTCTCCCCGTCTCACTGGATCCCTCTTCTTCAGGACTCTTCTTCTCTGCATGCCTCCATCTTTCTCCATTATCTTCTTGTTTCGGCTTTCGAACAAAAAGAGAAAAAGGATGGATGGTCTGTCTGAAAGACAACAATTCAGCATTCACTCAGACATATGTGTCTAATTCCAACTGCCTGTTGTTGCTCTTATCATCTAATAAGGAATCAAATGCTGCCATAACATGACATGTCAGATGGTTGGTTACACTGGGTGCTTTCAAACGTATACATGGCATGTTCAAGCAATCAGATCAATAAATATTCAAAGAGGAAAAAATAACAAGCTGCTGATGGTCTTTGCATGCTAGCCAGCAGTTGTTAGCATCTTGCCAGATGCCATACATGTGAGGGTAATATGCATAAACACTGATTGTTCAGAAAGTACCACACAGACTAGCTTAAGGCAAATATACATCATACATCATGCATCTGAAACATGTTGCATTAAATATTCAACTATTCATATGAATCTGTACACACTTCCTGTCTCTTAAGTGGGCAATCAGAACATCGCTGTATCCAAATGGATGTATCCAAGCTGAGATATGGTTTCATACAAGCAGCGACCTCAGGGGCTCAGACATGAAGCTAATGTGGAAGTGTTAACAATTGCAGTTCACGTTGCTGCCTCCAGGGGCTTGCTCTAAAAGCGAGTCAATTCCCCATAGAATGTCATGTAAAAAATGGCCAAACAGCAGAAACATGTTTACAGCCTGCTACAAAACGTGATTCTAGTCTCAACTAGTTTCCTTCTAGTGTCAACTGTATGGGCAGCTCATTTTCATTCATAAAGGCAACCGGAGATAAAACAAAAAAAACACCAAATATTAACTCAGTAAAATGTGGAACATTATATAATTGTTTGTCTGCTTTTTAAAGGTTACAGAGTGCAGCTGATAGTGGGAAATATAAGCACCATTGTGCCAATTTTTTGGAAAAGCTAATTTCTTTTAAAAATGTATCCCAATTTATTATAATTGTAGCATAAACTGGCACTTCTACCTGTTTTATTGTTATCCTAGGAATAATAAGCAGGCCAATAGCGGTGACCTTACCACCACAGACGACCTGCTTGTTTAGGTGACGCCATGACTCGGCCGTCCAGCTAACTCAGTCTGTCCCCTCTCAGAATCAATGTTTATTTTTCCAGCTTCTGAAAACACATTAATGCACTTTCTTCATCAGTTATTACATGACTCACTTTTATGTCCACATTATGTTCCTTTCTTCTTTCATTTGAATAAAACGGCCTCTATAAAGTCACAAGTTTTCACAGAATATTGGTCTATAAGTTTGACTGCCAGCCTGAGCCATTTTCTTCTTTTTTTACCACAAGCAGTTATCGATTGGGCAGTTCATTTGTCTCTTCATGGTAGACTTTGACGACAGAGCGTGTAAAAGGCGCTGTTAAACTTGATGACTTACCGAGACACTAGCGGGGAGATTTTACACAGCCGATCCTCACTCAGATACCACAGACACACACACACACAGCTGCACGGTCAAACCTCATGCATGTGATATCAACCAATAGAGAGGGTTAATGACGCTGTTTAGGAGCTGTATTGACCCCAGAGTTAGGTTTACTGGGCAAAAAAACAAAAAAAAACACAACCTCATACACACACTGGAACAAATTCATACACATATGCAGTACTTAACTCTATGCCTCAGCCTAACTTGCCTTCTCTCAGTCATATTAATGTGTGTGAATGCATCGCAGCACCCTGTGGTGCTTTTAGTCTTCATAATTGTGTGCTGAGAGGCTCCGGTTGGTCACTTAGCCCAAGTAGCTTTTAACAACGTTAATCACATTTTCTTCTGTATCCAGCACTAATGTAATATACCATTACCTTAAGTCAAATGAAACGTCTTAATCTGACCCAGGTGACTGATACCGGGCTTTCAGCACTCACTGCCTGGGCTCACAGATAAGTCTCTGTACAGATTGCACATGTCAACACTCACTGCCTACAAAAAAATACTCTGAATTCTATTTTACAGTCTCCGCCAACCTTTTAATCTTTGCTCTGCTCTTATTACATCATGAGCAAACCTTAAGAAATAACCCTATCAAGTAATATAATGTGAAAATACGTTATGCACTCTTTCAGTGCATATTGTACTAATGTGCACGCAGAACAAGGCACAGAGGCCTCGTTTGTATTGTTCAATTTCAAATGTGAGTGGGCGTCAGAGGGCTGTGTGGGTGATGCTAGACATCCTTTTTATTGTTTTGTAGTGTACAAGCTCAACCTAACTATTTAAAATAATAATAATAATAACAAGCTGAGACTCTAACAACAGCAACAATGACTTAGGTGCATTATGGTGCATTGTGAAACATTTGGCCTGTAAACATTTTGGAGAAGAAACAAAATTAAACCAATGGAAAATGGTAATTGTTGTGTATTAGCATTTTAATAAAAGCTAGAAAACACAATATTTATCCTAATTTTTACTCATTGTTGCATCTCCTTCATCCTTTCACTTTCTATTGTTAGCCTGAGAGCAGACAACACTGAACACACACTCAGGCTGTTGGATGGTGGGGGTTGCATGACCATAGCTAGTTGTTTAAAGTGCACTTTTTGCTGAACTTTTCTGGAAAGCACTGCATGGATTTTTTTTTTGGCAGGATGCCATCAGTAGTATTTCTTTACACATGGTGGATGACAGTTCATTTTTTAACATTTTGTTAAATTAGATTTACTACGTATTCTACCATCAACATTATTTTATTGTATTTGTTGATTACTATTGTTATGTACGAAAACATTTCTAACATAGTAGATGAACACAGGGTGTTGGAATCTTGGGTAAAGGATGCATTTGTTCCATATTAGCAAGGATGTTACGCCTAAAGGCTCCAGTATTGATGGTTACAATAAGTGTTTAGGTAATAGTGATGATGCAAAGAAAAGTCTAAAAATGTTCTTGTTTATGCCCAATATTTTTTGACCTCTGCTCCATGTCAACTACCATTTTGGCAAACAGGCCAATAAGCCTACAGTATAACTTTTTTACAGCATTTCTCTACAGTTGGGCTCCATTGGCAGAAGTCATTTATTTCTACTCATTGTTTTATTCCAGGTGACCGTGCATCATGGCATACAGGAAGGTCTGTGACACTCAGGGTGGTCCTTTGGTCGGTGAGGTTCTACACTGCTCTGGAGGTCTAGACCTCGACTGGGACCTGGACAAGGAGGAACTACAAGAACCTGGGCCAAACATGGACCGCATGCAGATGCAACATGTCGACTGCCAGAGATCAGGTGGGATGTACTTTTGCTCTGCAACATTTATTGCAAACACAGTTACAGAACGTCTACTCAGATGTCAGATACATATAGCTTATTGGGGTCTGAAATGTGTAGGCTGAGGCACAAACACACATTTAGATGAGGGACTGCTGTATGTCTTTGTTTTCAGATGTTATAATAGTTGCTTAACAATGCATGATATGCCTTCATTTTTATCTGCCAAGATATGTTTGGTGTTGTTTTTGTGCTGCCCCCCCCCCCCCCCCCCCCCCCCCCCCCGGTGCTACAACCAGAAGCAAATACTAAAACCCACATGCCATCAATGGCCTTCAGATTTTCACATTTTTTTTGGCAGAAAGTTTAATCTAACAGTTTATTTATTTATTTTTATAAATTCCAGCATCAAGTGTTTTTATTTACTAACCATGTAAGACAACATTCCTGAAGCGCACAAGCCCTCTGCTCTGACCTTTGCCAAGCTGAACCTCATATCTGTTCTGCTAACAACAGAAAATGAGTTATAGCAAAAAAAAAAAAAAAACAGTTGGCCGGGAGGAGGGAGATTGAATTGGAACATACTCAGCACATCAACCACCCCACAGACAAAAATGAGCATAAGGAAATATTTTAAAAGAACTAGCTGCTACCAGCAAGTGTCCATTTCCATCTCTACCATCTTGTAACAGTGATCACGAAAACAGTTTTGCTCATAATACACAGCTGATAATTGCTGTTACCTAAAGACCTTATTGCCATGCAGCAACACACATGTCTCATCCTATCCCACAAAGCAACAGGAGGTGTTTATGAAGAGCTGTTGTTTGCTCAGCTTAAAAGCACAATTACAGCCCATATTAAATGCAAATGATAGCATCTGATTTGTGTCAGGCCTGTTAACAAGACTCTGTGAATTATTTATAAAACATTTTACCACAATGATGTGTATTCACACATTTCACAAACTGTCAAAAAACAGAAAGCATGTTGTTACCCATGGCAAATTGGATTTATACTTTTGTATAATAATGTCTGCTGCTGTGATGAATCTTTAAATGAATAAGGACGGGCTTCTTCTTTACAACCTGCTCATGCAATATTCATCACACACTGCTGCCTGTGATCTCTTTCAGATAATGGCTGCTTTAACATGTTTATGATGCAAATATCATTCAATGTTCTTTGTGTAACTTTGCTTGTAGTTTCAGCATCGTAACATCACGCCAGAAACAATTCACTGTCTCCTACTTTAGATGATCTTAAAAATATGTTTTTGCACAGCAATGACTCATAAGTGCATCATTTGAAACAACCTGTCAGTGTGGCAGAAAGATAGTGTATTTCATGTGTGACTTTAACCGCTGCCAGAAGCTGCAAAAAGAAGAAACTTTATATGTACCCTAAAGCTAGACTTGAGATCCTTGGCTTTGAAGGACTCTGTTTTAAATTGTGCCTGAAGTTCTGTTGCAGGGAAAGTTTTTCCTTCCTCGCAAATGCTTTCTCAAGGAAATGGGCTGATCGTTTTAAAACTCAGGACTCTGCATTAAGTATTTAGTCTATTTTTGATTTTTTTCAGTTTAAAGTTTGTTTCTCCATGGTGCATATTGGTGAGTTATAACCCTGTGCACCTGTGCCTGTAGTTTTTAATGGAACATAACAATTATGCCATGATCATTTTATTGTTTATTACAAGACTATAATCTCAGCAGAACCCAGAAAGTCTGCTAAGAAAACAGCAACCTCAATTTATATATGACCTTATGTTGCGACAATGTTGGTATGTTTGTTAATTCAGAATGACCATAACTGGTTGACTGGAGATACATGAATTGCTTCTGAGGTGCCCTCCTTTGGTCGTATGAATGTACTCACCATGATAACAAAGAAAAAGGTGGAGAAGCTTGTCACAGGTGGGAGATGATTGCCTCCTTACAATGTTGTGAAGCACATATTTGACCCAAAACATAATCCTTTCCCAAAACCTAACCAAGTAGTTTTAATGTCAATGTGAAAACATGAGTGAAACCCAAAGTGGATTCACATTCACAAATGATCTGGGTCATGCATAATAATGCGTTGGCCTCCTTTTTTTTACCTGTTGCAAACCTTTAGGGAAATGTTTGACCACATCGCTGCTGTGCCTGCAGCAGTTTGTTACCCTGAATGACATCTGAGAACCTATGAAATAAAATCACATACTAGGTACAGATTGCCAAATGCTAATGTAAACATACTAATGTGCACAGTGTAAAGATATTAGCAGTGTTCACCATCCACTAACATGAGTACAGCTTTGGCTTCAGCACTCCTCTGTAGGCAGTGCTTTCTTTTTTTTTCCTTTTCCTTCATCACGTAAACCTTTTAGGTGACTCATAGGATTACTTATAACTCACCCACCATTTGATGTCATAAGTGCAACAACATCATGAGTGTGTACCAATTTTAATAACGTCCTGTGTTTAGATTGGCTCCCTGACATTTATGAGCCTTACATTACATAGTTATAGTTATATGTTGTGGGGCAGAAGAGTGTCTGCAAGATCCAAATGGAAGGTGTACAAGACAGTAGTGAGAGCAGCTATGCTGTCTGGTTTATAGACTGTAGCAGTAGGGAAAAGATGGACATGTGCAGAGGAGGGATAGGGAATATATTGGTAGAGGCAAGACAAGAGTTCAAGGGGAAGGCCAAAGAGGAGGTGTATGTAAAGAAGACATGAAGTTAGTTAAGAGTGAGAGGATGCCGAGGATCAAGTGGAAACAGATGATTTGCTGTGGTGACCCCTAAAGTGAACAGCCATAGGTAGAACAAGAAAGACAAACAGATACTTGTTATGCATCCTTACGGAAACATGATGATTCACTGTAATATGTACTCTAGCTACACAATATAGTTGACAGAATTTGCCAAATTATTGATGACTGTAAGTCAGTTTTGGCCAAACACACGTTACAAATGTTTCTATTGTAAATAGAAAGCATCTCTCTCCTTTCAGCTTTAAATTAACTACATATCCCTGCTGTGACTTTCAGGGTGTTCAGATCCTGGCCCTGACCCTGACCCTGAGCTTATGGAGCCCATCCAGCCCTCTGTCTCAGTTTCGCCACATGGACGATTTGAACGACTGCAGGAAGACCCCAACTACATCTCCCACTTCACCAGAGCCCCTGGCCACAAAGGCCAAAGACGACTCCACTGTTTCCTCCTCAGGTAACTTAAGGACTCCTGCCTTTGGAAGGAGTCCTCACCACAGGTACTAGCTCAAACAGGGGAGCAACAATTTTCAGGATTAATAATTTAAAGACAAACTGCTTTTACAAAGAAAAAAAAAAAACTAAGTGTTCTGGTGGTATTTTAAAGTTCAATGAACTGAGTCAATTTGTCCTCACATCACTCTCTACCTCCATATTGTAACGTTGACAGACAGCCTTGTGTTTAATACAAGGAAGGAGCCTGGATTACAGTCCACACATTTCCTGCTTTGTTTATTCCATGACATTATTTAACAGAAAACGAAAACAACAAGGAATTGCTCAGTTACCAGATATCAGACACACTTATTACTAAAGCAGATGAAATGATCTGCAGATTTTACACAGAGGGCTTTTGTGTTGGTTGATATTTCTACACACCATAATGCAGAAAATACAGATAATACAGATATGTGTCTACACACAGCTTTAGCTTCTCACTCCATTGTTTACATTACTCTCAGAACATGTAAGTAATCACATGATGACTGCATCACATCATGTCCTTTTCAAGTAAACAGCTATCTTACAAAGTAGCTACTTAGTTATGCTTATATATTGATTGATACATGGATGCGTACACATTTTATTATCAAATTAAAAACTTTGTACCACAGCATCCACCATGGAGGGTCCCTGTGTCATGACCATGTGTTCAGTTTTGTTTTCATTTTACTCCTTGGTTGGTTTTCTCCATTATTTTAGTGTAATTGTAGTTTTCCTGGTTTGCCTTGTCCTGTTTTGGTTATTTCCTGTGTTATTTTGAAGGTGTGGTTTCCCTGCTGTATTCCCTTGTGTTTTACTTCCTCTTGTGTTTCCTGCCATTTGTTATTACCTGGCTTAGTCTGATTGTGTTCACCTGTGTCCTGTTAACCTTGCATATTTAAGTCTTGTGTTCCTCTTTGTCTCAGTCAGTTGGTCTGTTTTACTTTCTGTGGTAGTACCCTGCGTTTATCATGTGTTTGTTCGTTCCTGTGTCAGCTCTTCTGTTCTGGTTGGTCTTTGGTTATCTTTTTGGATGCTTTGTGTGAACTTTGTTCTTGATTGTTTTTGAACTTACTTATGGACTTTTGTTTTTTTTTTCATGGCAAGCAAATATTCTGAAGAGATTCTGAAATGATAACTGGAAAGTTATGTTTAATTACATGCATGTGGAGAAGTACATCGAACAGGTTTGGCAGTTCTGTGTGGCTCCCCGCCAAGCAGGAGGAGGTTATATGTCTTAAAACTTTTGTGTGCGTCACAGAAGAGGAATTTAACCTTGCTCTCAGTCTCATCTTGAGATGCTGTTCTCCTTTACCTTCACCACACAACAATATACTAGACATTTTGGCTACATAGAAGTGGCCTTCTATGAGTGCAATGTAGGTGCAGATCCTCTCTGTTACGTACACATTTCTTAGTCGCATCAGCATAAGCAAGGTTATACATGGACAGCAATAGATACAAAGAAGAGCGATTCAGTATTTTTCCGCTAGAGTTTCTTGGTTGAGTTGTTGGCTTTGTAATTAAAGCTCGCCTTTAGTTAAACATGTAGGTTTTTTTTTCTTTTTTTCTTCTTGAACTAAACCAAACGTGACACCCCGTTGATTATTGGAGTCTTTTATACCAGTTTCTTTAAAAGTCAGGTGCATGCCCTGCAGTAGGTTTTATTTATTATAATAAAGAATGTTAAAAAAAAAAAAAAAAAAAAAAGAGAATTTAAAAGAAGAGAAAGACAAATAATTGATTTTGGCTCCAAAAACAAAACTCAAAACCAAACGCATAAAAGAACTTGAAGGTAACATCTATCTTGCTGAAATCGGGTGTTAGTATTTAATCACTCCACCCTCTGTCTCATCTTTGACCATTAGGAAGAAGGACTGAAAGCAATGTCAACCACACTTGGAAAACACTAAAGAAAACACTGGGCTAATGGGATGATTTTTTTGACTGGAGTGTTACATGTAATGCGACTGGAATTGCATCCTATAATCTAAATCCTGATAGAATTTATCCAGGTTATTTTACTTGCCTGTCTGACCATTCGAAATGCAGCCACATATACAAGCAATACGCAATGACTTGTTATTTAATGATTTCTACAACCTGTGAATTGGACCCTATATAAACTAAACAGGAAGGAGAACTGCCTGCAGGTCCTTTCCTTTGTCCCCACTCTGCTGGAACCACTCTGTCATCTAACCCGACTGTTAGCACTTGCCTCCTCATGTCATCATCTAGCCGGTATATATATCTCTATTACACCACTCATTGCCATTAAAGTACTGCACCAGATAGGTTGAGAGTGATGCCTGAGTAGCCCTAGAACATTCCCAGACACCCATCCAATTGACAGCACCCAGCTGGATAGAAAAGTTGTGTTATCTAGATAAGCGCCACTCCAAGGTACTTGAAGTCGAGGTCTGCCTCTTCCAACCAAAATGGACTCAACTGCTTTAAAACGATAAAAGCAGACTCTCAATTGTTTCACTGCACATCAGGAAGATGAGCTGTGTCATCTTTGAGGTGTTAGAAGTACCTGAAGCGTCTTCAGTGAGTTTATCCTCAGGTCAAACGGAAAGACTTTTTAGGAAGTGCCATTCTATTTTAAAAAAGCAAATTCCATCTGCTCCAGTGACCCCACTCTGTTTCTTTGCGTAGATACTTCCTGGCAGGCGTGGGTCTTTTTGTCCTGGGTATCCTGATTGGCTGGTTCACGCACACATCTACCATCAAACCATCTGTCCCTCCACCCGACAGCTCCGACCTGCTGGAGGAGTTGCTGAAAGGAATAACAGCTGACAAGATAGATGCCCTTCAGAGGTAAGCTCCTAGCCTGTGCTGATACCAACGTGTATACAGTATGTTGTCAATGTGTTTCTGTTTCTGTTCTAAGAAAAAAAAAAAAAAAAAAAAAAAAGCGCGCTCAGGCTCATGTTGGTACTGTGGGACTGTTGTGCAAAGCAGCTTACAGAGATAATTTTTATATTATGTGAATCTTTGGGTCATGTCTACGTCTGACATTTTAACATCATATGACAATGGAAACATGTAAAAGGTCCCCTCTAATGCTATGATGTCATCTTCTCAATTTGACACCAGCTGCATCCTCAGGCACGTACTTTGACAAGAATACATAGCAGGTGATTGGATGAAGCATCTGTCAGTCACTATTAACAATCTGGCACTTTGTCCCCCGTTTTTATTGTGAAGTCTCTTAGAGTTTAAAGGAAGTGCCACAGGAAGAGGTGCCACAATGCTGTCAGTCACTCTTTTTCAGGCAAAAAATCGTAAGTTCTGCAGGGCTGCATCAAACCTTGGCAATTATTCTGATCCACCAATACTACCATGGTGTCCTGCATTTGTCTTATTTTTAGGCACCTCTATGTGGCCTCTAGCTGGTGACTGGTGTCATATGTGATACCAACATATAACAAAATGTGAGACTGTGTGGTTTTAGCTGGTTTTAGGTGGCACGGTAGGGCAGTGGTTGTGCTGATCACGAAGTTCTGGCTGGGGCCGTATTGTGTGGAGTTTGCAAATGTCCTGCATCAGGGTTTTCTCTGGGTGCCCCATATTCAGTGTGAGCGTGAATGGTTGTTTGTCTGTCTATGTAGCCCTGAGAGACCGGCACCCTGTGTAGGGTGTACCCTGCCTCCTGCCCACTCCTGCTCAGGGTAGCCTCCAACACATTTAGGGACTTAGCCCTCAGACGAAGTCTTCCAGGTTGCACGTACCACCACCATCCCCAACCTGACTCTTTACTCAGACTTTTGGCTGTTTTGGCCCATGTTCTATTATTGTAAACGTAATATAACGTCATATGGCCATTATGTTCTGTTAGTACAAAATTACCATGTCTTTTTTTTAATCATATAAGTCGGTGCCCTTATGTACACGTGTTGCCTTACAAGGAGCCACTGATCTATTTCTATCCAAAGAGGAAGACTCAGAGATAGCAGGCAGAGAGTAAAGAAACAAAGATAAGGACTCTCCTACAGGTAACAAATCTTTATAAAAAAGAAAAAAGAAAAAACCTGATCCAATCCTTCGTCAACCCGAACGCTGTTTTCTCCAAGCCAGAGGATCATGGGATGCCTGGGTGTATGTGTCTGTGTGAGATAACTGGCTTTGCCACTGAACTGAGACAATCATGTCACCATGGTTTCTCTCTCTGAGTTTTCCACGCTTTTTATAATTTATTTTTCTCACATTTATAAATGAAGGTGCCAGAAACACTCCCACTGTACCTAACATCCATATCCACCAAAGACTACCCACACATCTCAACCATCTGTGCAGATAATGGAGTATCTCTTATCGTAAATGGATGACGAGCACAGGTTGCAATGGAATTAAATGGTTGTTATTTCCACCTACCATTTCTCAATTAATTAATATGTTATCTATCTTGATTTACTAGGTGACCTCTGTCTTTTCAGTCCGTCAGAGATTAAAAAAATGAATACATAAATAAATAAATAAAAAATCAGTGTTACTTTCTTCCTCAGATAAATGAAGAAAACAAAAATACAGTAAACAGCACATAAGGTTCAGTTTGCAAGGGTTTCAATAAATACATATTATAGGTACTTTACCTTCACAGTCTGTAGGTTGTATTGAAGGAATTCCAATGATTTTTTTTTTTTTTTATGCCTGCTTTACTCAGTGTCACTAGCTGATATCTGATGTAAACAACATGCTTGCTAGCTAGAATACTGGAAGAAGAGCAGCATCTAATTCATTCTAACTAGGCCTAAACATTATTAACTAGCGTCACAAAGCCAATGATGCTAAATTGGTAACAACAGCACGTCAGTGTGATGTAGCTTTGTTACTGCTTGCTGACAACTCAGCATGTTGGAGTGAAGCAAAATATGATTGAAGATACAAGTTGGCTGGTTTTCCATATTTATTTACCAGACTAAATGGTGACTAAGAGTCTTGTAACACATTTGACAGACTGGATCATACCCAGGAGTTTGAATGAAGCACCATCATCCATTCATGCTGCGTTTTGTTGACATTAGCAACCAGCAAGCTGAGCTTACTGAGTTTGCAGGAACAGAGCTACACTACCTCAATGTGCTGTTATAACAAATGTAACATGAGCACAATGATGCTAAAGTAATGTAGTAATGATGCTAAACAGGATGCTAAATTGCCTTAGAAATAGGGTGAGAAGCTCAGTCACCTGAGAGGGGCTCTTCTCCGAGCTCCTCCACATTGAGAGGAGTCATCTGAGGTGGCTTGGGCATCTGTTTCGGATGCCTCCCTAGTGAGGTGTTCCAGGCATGTCCCACTGGGAGGAGACCCCGGGTATGACCCAGGATGGGGTGGAGAGACCATGTCTCTCAGCTGGCCTGGGAACTCCTCAGGATCCCCCTAGAGGAGCTGGAGGAAGTGTCCGGTGAGAGGGAAGTCTGGGTGTCCCTGCTTAGACTGCTGCCCCCGCAACCCGGCCCTGAATAAGCGGTTGGAGATGGATGGATGCTAAGTTAGCTAATGGGATCAATATTGTGCAAACAAGACCAGGTTAGCCATAAGATAGCTACACAGTAGACCTAGAATTTTCTAACACTACAGAACACACAGAATTAAATAAGTGTATAGAAACAAGATGATTCCGAGTGCAGTTTACATAGAGACCACAGGCGTCACTATTAATGAGGGTTTTTTGATTTTTGCATTTAGAACCTTTAATGAAGCAGTTTTCAGATGTTCATCAATAGAGAACGGAAACGCACAATTTACATTTTCCCAGGCCTAACAGTGAAATGTGGCCTTTCTTGCCATAAAACTGAGATTTTCCCTTCCTTTCTTGCTTTTCAAAGTAAACATATAGTATCTATTTTCAGTCACTAGTTTATATATGTGGGAGTTTACGTGTGAGCGTTTGACACAGCTTATGGTTCAGCAGATGGATATTCCTGAACTAGCTGAACCCTGAGCCCAATAATTCCATTATTTGACTTGATCAGGCACAGACTTGGCTGACTGTGTGGAGTCTGTGAGAAGTCGAGCAAGAAGCCAGGCAGAGGCAGACGAGGTGAAAGAAACTCTGAAGACAAAGACAGGTCTTGGAGGAAGGAGGAGAGACTGAGGAGAGGAGATGATGGCTGAGGAGGAGCGTATTTAAACAGCTTTGCTTGATTAGACAGTGGAGCGTCTCAGTGTCAATTAATTGCTGTTTGGTTTTTAGCATCCTCCTGCATTGAGTGATTATTATATTTGCGTGAGTAACTCTGTATTCCACGAATAACTATCAACACGTGCATTGTTTGGAATGAAGAAGACTTGTCTTTGCACAGACGGATGACTTCAGCTTTGTGTTTATCTTTTTTTTTCTCCTTGTTTCCCGGGCAAATGTTTCTTCTTCATAGGAGTGTCAAGGCAAAACACTGACTTCTTTTTTTTATTTATTTATTTTTTTTCCTAAACTTGTCACTGTAGAAACTTTATGCAACCAATTCTTTTTTTTTTCCATTTACACTTCAAAGACGCGTGTAAGCATGCAGAGCTACTTTGAGAGAAACTGGATTAAGTTCAAATCCCTAGAAGATGGTTTCTCACTGCAAGTATCTTGGCCCGTCTTCCACTTATCTCTCCTGCTAATTATACTACTGTAATAAATTCAGTCTTAGAGCTATATAGGAAAGTGCTTCAGCATATTTTAAGGGTTTTGTTTCTCTGCACATAGTCCCAGACATATCTCTTACAGTTTGAGAGTAATTAAGATGGAATTTTTCAAACTGTAATTGCTGCAGATTCTGTCTTGATGACGTCTTCAGATGATAGATCTTTATCCAGCTTGAAGGCTTTGTCTGTTCTTGCTGTAGTGGGATCAGTAAAGCCATTGTCACAGATCATTCTTATTGTAGCAGGCTTGCTGCTGTGGTTTTTTAGGCTTATTACTGAGCGACACACCCTTTTCAGTACATAATTACAACCCCAGAAATGAGACAGGTGTATCTTCACATTAAATACTTTATATATAAAAAAAAGCATGGCTGGATGTCATCTAAATTTTAGACAGAAGTAGACACAGGAAAAAAAAAAAAAAGTGCGTTCGGAGGTTGGACGGTTGGTTGGTGGTGTTATCCCAGCTTCACAAATTATTGTGAAGTATTTTGTGAAGTCCGTATTTTTCGGACTGTAAGTCACACTTTTTTTCATCCTTTGGCTGAATATGCAACTTATACTCAGTTGTGATTTATATATTAAAATATATAATTTGTTAGCCTTGTGTCCTGACGTCCTATTACAAATATAATGGCAGCTGTTCCTGACGGTTCTCTTCCACCTCCAGCTTGTCCACACTTTGCATTCTGAGCATAGGTGACTTGCATGTTCATGGAACATGTGCTTGCACCCAAGACTCAGACCTCACCTGGCAACAAGGAATTATATCTTCTGATTGGTCGATAGGTCACTAATTCCAGGCAGCTATATGAGCACATAGTAGTCTGCCTTTTACTCATTTACAGGATATTTATAGGAATTTCTGTGCGGTGAAGCTAATCATTTCTCCGCGTGAGAACTTGTTGAAATGCGTCAAAGTAGGCTCTCAAGGGAGCTTGTGCCCTATTTTTTTTTGTCTTGTGTGACCTATAGTCCGGAAAATACGGTAAGTGCTACGTTAGGGTTACCCTTATTGTTTCCACTCACAGTGATATCGGACATTATATACTACTGGTTAAGGTCAGACTTAGTTTAAAAAAATAAAAAAATAAATTAATTAATTAAAAAGATCCCGGGGAGGCACCTGTAGCTTCCATTGGACAAAGCAAGTTCTTTAAAAAAAGCATTTGGATGATGTATCATTCTAATATTCTAGCCACCACTTAAATTATATTTTTATTCAGAAAATAGAACTTATAATGTATGTATGTAATGTATGTATAAATTTTGTCACTAGTGCCACCAGTGTACAATAAATTTAACTGCATAATTACTTTTGTTGTTATTATTTTGAATGTTATCATAACTAGACATAGTGTTTTAGAACAGCTCACCCACATAGAAAATCTTGGAGAGGCTCACTTACAGTGCAGATAAAAATGATATTATCCACGCTTCACCCACAATTTAGGAACACTGGAGTGTTTTTGTCAGGCGGACACACAAGTTACAATAATGCACTGACAAAGAGAAGGCCACTTTTTTTGCCCCCAGGACCAAGTAATCTCTGTGTGCACCATCTTATTCTTAAAATTATTCCGAAGAAAAATGCAGTGTATTAATGCATGACCACAGGCCTGTGTAGGTGTGTTGACACAGTGGAGCACATACAGGATGGTATCATCAGCTCCTACATGTGGTTGTAGGCACACAGGAGAAGACAAAATGAATTTTAGTTTCTTTCAGCTTATTGTTTTGGCCTTTGGCAGCTTCACTGATTCAGTGAATATGACTTCTGTCCTTTGTCTATTGTATGTAACAAAACATTTATGGCAGGGGCGTCCAAAGTCTGGCCCACGGCTACTATCTTAAAATGTGTTATTTTTGACCCACCAGCTAAACAGAATAAATCATACAAATTCTTCTTTTCTTAACTCACTGTGTAACTGTTATGATGTTCTGAGCAGACCATTATCAGCTCATGCTGTCACGGTGTGTGACATGGTGCTGTAGGGCTTGGACGTTGGCTACGGGAACACACAGAGGGGTCTGAAGGTACACAACACCGGTTCAGCACTTGACAAAATTCATCATGAGAGTGTCCATGTTGCTATAAAAGTGAAGTTGTCTGCCTTTTTACTGACGGGTGGTCTCCCAAAATTACCTTCCCCAGACCAATGAGGCCCTTAGAGATGATGCAGTGGTATCACATTCCCACATAGGGACAGGCAGGTCCTGATGTAAGCTCAATGTTGGGAATAAAATCCTTCCACGGTTTGAGGTGTGTGTGTGTGTTTCTTTTCTGTGGAAAGACCTAAAAACCTGTCTGTATCTGTGTGTGTTAACATTCCCTGTCAAAATAATGCTGTGGCAAAATGACAACCATATCAATAACGCTGTGGCTGTTTGTTGTTCCCAATAACATCAGACCGTGAATAGCAATATGGTGCTGAATAGATGAATGCAAATCCACAGCATAATAAGTGAGACAGCATCTGAACTGAGACATTACACAATCTGCAGTCGTTACGTTTAAATTATTCTAATGCGTCCCACTGTTTGCTGCTGAAAAATAGAGAAGGCACATTTTTATTCTCCCGAAGATGATTTCTTTGTGATTTAAAGCAATCAGGGTGAGCAGAAAATGGTGACTGCATGGAGAGAGGAATGGGAGGAACAGATAAAGATGGAGGGGAGCACAGTCGACAGGGGGGGAATCCCTGACCAAATGTTTGCAATAGTAGGAAATGATGATAAGGACACCAATATTGGGTTGCATTGAATTCAGGATCTTAGTTAACCAATTAACAAGGTCTTGAATGTGAACATAAGGAGGTGGAAAGCTATGTTAAATGTGCATTCTAACACTGGTCTACCTAGTAGTCGACCAGCAATTATCGTAGACAGAGCTGTCCATGGTGCATGTTATAATCTTGCTGCCAATGATATTACCACCAAGATGTTGCACTGCTAGTTGCATTGCTTGTTGGGTGTGTGAGTGAAATGAATGAGTGTTATAGGCTCTGTCACTGATAAATCAGCTTTGATCAACAAGATAAGTTTGGTCAAGCTAGCTGTCATCTGAAAAACCAGGTAGGCACATCTGTACAAGGTGTCACGCCATGGGTGCTCAGGGCGGCCAAAAATGGTGATTAAAGGGTCAAACATGCTGTTATATGCACAGAAATATTTCAGGTTAATGGATAACTGTTTCTGATATTGCTGACTAGTTGACTGACAGTTTTCAGGACTTATTGTGCAAATCTAGAGAAAATTATGGAGGTTGCCTTCCTTTTTCCCAAAGGGGCTGACATCACACAATACAGACTCTTACCATGATGTGGTGACTCCTTGATTTTAATTAATGAAGTTTAAAGGTAAACAGGCTGCAAGGCAATGAAGTGTCTTATCATTTAATCTTCTGCAATTTTTTTTTTTTTTTTGCTCCAGATTAAACTCTAGTCATTATTACTATTTTTTAGCAGCAGAATTTAAGCAGTGTACTGTCTCATTTCTTATGCAGCCCACTTATGCTTACATCGTGTCTAAGCAAGAGGTGTAACATGAGCAGCTTTTCAGCCGTCCTCCATCTGTTGTGTTCAGGCACATTATTGATTGTGGGTCACCTGCACAGCAGCACCTACACAGAGTATTTGTACTTATGTTGCTATGCTGAATATTCAGCAGTTGCTTTGTGGGGGAAAAAAGAGAGAATGTAGAAAAAAAACTCCAATACCCAGAATGCACAGGGCTTGTTGCTACTACAAAGCATTAATCGGAGGCAGTAAAATAATGTTAAATTTACAAACAAAAAAGCAGGAAAATCCATTGGCTTCAACATGCAATGGTTGCATTTAATTCTATTTATTTTCATTTAATTCATTGCATTGTTTACAATTAGAATTTAATCCAGGTACAATAAGCCAGAGCCTGCCCTTTGAGGAAGCAGTTAATGTATCAGTGGCACCAGTGCTTACTTGGACTCATGTTTTGTATTAACTGACAAAGGTCAAAGGTCACTGTGACCTCACAAGACATAGTGTTGGCCATTTTTTATCATCACAAATTTTATATGACATCGTTGTTAAGTCTTCACCACATAGCATCAAAATGGAGTGAGACTTTTTTTGTGTGCGTGTGTGCTCTTGTCATTTCTCCTTCTGCTATTTAACCTCTCGCTCTTTTCCGCTCTCATAAACATACAGAACCTGCACAGGTTGTAAGAGTTTAAATTTGTTTTTACAAAGCGCTACCTGGAGTTTCACACTCCAACTGCTAGGAGGGCAATTAGTTGTGTTTTTGTCTCTGAGTCAGTCACTGTGCGTGTACCTCGGTGTGTATGTGTGTGTCAGGCGGATAAAGAGAGAGCTGTGCTGTCCCATGTGAGTGTGTGATACCAGCCCTATAATATGGCTCTGTCTTTGCCTGAGCTTGTGTATGTAAATTACTGCAAAGGGAGAACAGAGGCAGGCAGGTAGTGTACCACCTAACTGCTCCCTGCTCTGCTGCACACAGCTCTTGGCTCTCTGTTGTGAGAGGATTCCCGCTTGTGTTTTACAGCTTTAGTGGGTGTAACGGCACATAAATGCTCACAGCACAGCTGACAGACAGGCACTGACTGACAGTAGGTGTGAAACAAGGTATTGAGATTGGTGGTCTTGTTCTCTGACTCTGTGTTTGAACTGAATGACTAAAAATTTGAAATATTTCACCCCCACTTTATTGCAGTGATGTCATCACCATCACTTGCTTATTTTCCACTCATTGCTGTTTTTGTTTTTTTTGGTAGATCGTATGTTTTAGTTTATGTGCCTTATATATGGGTTAAGTACAGAAATAGACCCCCGTAATTGAGACTGTGCCTTATGGTGCAGAAAATATGATATTTTTTAATCCTTAATCAGTAGTTTATCTGTCCATTGTCTAAATAACACCTGTTGATTTTTCTTTTTAGTATTATTATTTTTTTTTAATTATAATTTCTTTGCAATATTGTTTAAGCCCACAAATGAGTTATCAAATCTGTGACAACATCTGAATGTAGAGTTTGAGTGTATTTTTTTTTAATTTTATTTTTATTGCATGAGTTTTGCACTCATGTTCTACACTATGCAAATAAGGAGGAAAACCCAGAATCATGACATTATTTTGGCCTCACCCTGTTAATTTTCAAGTTTTGGCTCAGCTCAGTTTGTTGCACACACAGTGATGATGCTGCACCAGCCTACCCGTCAATCTCATTCTCTTTTTTAACAAGACTCCAAGATAATTAGTGCAAACTCTTCCAAATTTTAACTCACTGTGTCCCAACTAAAATTCAGTAGAGCTGTATGAACTATAGGACAAATTCAACAAATTAGAAATAAAAGAGCCACTAAGCACACAGTAGAAGCCCGTCAGCCGGAGAATATTTAAGATCAACGCTGCCACTGTTGGCCTAAGCATGCTTAAAAGTTAAGCACATTATCATTACCCTTATTATCCCTATGTTAACTGATAATTATGTGAATTAAAATCACATTAGCACATGGAAGGAACATGTTGGATGTTCTTGGAAACTTCTATATATGTGCTCTGTATTTGTTCTCAGTGAAATGCCTTTTATCTGGGAGCTATGCAGCATACGTCGCCATGTACTGAGGTATAATGTACTTATGTATAATGTATAAACTTTTGACCTTATCTTCTCCTTCAGAAACTATCTCTCTGTATGTGACTACTTCCTACCTGCAAGAATTAAAGCACTTGACAGATTACCAGTTGGTTTTCCTGGGTCATCCTAACAGAACTAAAAGTGACACAATGAAGACGTGCACCTTTCTGTAAAGATTTCCACTTGCTAAGCTATGCTATGCTATATATAAAAGGACAATAGAAAAAGATCATCTACAAGAAAAGAAAAAAAAAACATAGTGAAAAACATAGGGACAGAAAATACATCTGCTGATGTAACTATATTGTATTCCAACTTTATGGGAAACTGTTCTGAGTACATTGAACCTGAAAGTGATCCCAATACAAGTACAGTCTGAATGACCTTACATATGCATACAGGAGGCTTAATATTATTCCAGCAAACAGTTGAGGAAGGTTATTTTTTGCCATTGAATAGTGTGCATATGTTGTTGTGTAACTACTGTAATTCTGAGTGCTCTTTATTCCCAGTGTGTTTTTTATATTTACACTGCTGAGGTTGTTTTATCATTCACTATAGTGCAGGGGTGTCAAATGACTGTATTGTAATCCCACAGGAGGAGCACTTCCACCTGCATTAGCCACTATTTTACCTACATGGAATATATTTTAAATAGATCTGCAATTTTATTTTTGGTAGTGTAAATGTTTATGAAAGAAAAATAGGCATTCAATAAATTACATTATGTTTTCGACATCAGATGGTGGCTGGATGGAGTATGTTGGTGGGCTGTAATATTGAGACATAGTATTGTCCTATCAGTGACATCTAGCCATAGCCTGGCCAGTCATACCTGATCATGTGAATTCTCTCAGTAAAATGTGTCTGGAATATCTCCCCTTCACAGCCAGTTTCACTTGGTTTCACTGCTGCTTGCTTCGCTCAAACATATTTGCAGATTTGCTAATAACACGTTGGATTGAAATAATACAGAGAGTAGGAGGTGCCTGTATTAGGTCTTCTTACAACTGTTAAATACTTGCTGCACAGTGGTTTCATAGGGAGGTGGTTGAAGGGTTTACATCCTGAGATCTTTTTGGATTTATTTACCTTCAAGCTGAACTAGTTCTGAACCATCGCCGTGTCTCAGATGGTTAGCATGTGTGAATGGATAGTGTGAATTATTTTGTCACAGGCATAATTCTGTACTTTCTGGCCTACTTATATAAATGTTACAAAACCAAGTGTTACAAACATCAAAGTGACTGTGTGAAAACATACAATAAACACTGTACATCATCACTGCTAGCACATACAGTGTCCTGATTTATCAGCCAGTGTTTTTAGCATGTAACCTCACATTGATGCCTCAGACTGGCAGTTAGCAGCAAGCTAAGACAGTAACAAGCTAATTCACATTACCCACATTGGCTCTTCACCACAGTCAATCAGTGCATGCTTAAGGAAGGAAGGTCATATTTTGGTTTACTGCATATTTAACTATTAACTAATATAGTCAGTTTTTAGATTAATTACTCTGAAGCTTCTCAGCACTGAGTGTTACAAGATGACACAAGTGACTTTCTGCCTGTGATATTAGCCTGATAGACTTCACACTGACATTTACTGGAAACATTTTCCCCTTCATTTCTCACAGCTTTGAAGGATTTTTACACTCAGGCAAGAGCATGGCCCAGAAAACGCAGTTTAATATATGTTTTGATGTTCCCGAGTGTGACATCATAATTCCACGCGATGCTGAAGAAGTCATCACTGCACTGAGTATTTAATTGCTCACGGGATGCATATGTGAGTCAGTAAGATGGTTCAATTCACCATGTGGATTTTCATAAAACATGCATTTCTGTACATGCTAACATACTTTAAGGGATATATTAACTTGGCTTAAACTGGGGGAGATGATGGAAAATCCAGTCAGTTGTATCTCCAGAGGCAAGAGATTCATTGTGACTCATTCACTTTTGCTATATCCACTGTCACAGTACATGCCACTATATTGATTCCACCTACACCTAAGCTATTAAATCTGCTTTGTGTGTGTATGTTTTGTGTATTTGCCTCACAGCAAAGATTTGGATCACATTCTATAAAGGATCAGTCTGAAAGCTAGGCTGTCATCTCTTTACATTTGTACAGGCCTTAGCCAACTAAGCCTGGCAGTTTGACTGCTAGCGTGCTCCTCATAAAGTGTCTGTAGGTGTTTTTTTTTCCTTTTTTTGTTTGACAGGCACATATTAATGCGCCTTAACAAAGGGCCACGGAGTGGTGCTGTAATCCAAAAGCATTTTTGTCTAGATCTCAAGGATCATCTTCATTCAGGCTGTATTGTGTGTTATTGATGGATGGTATGAGTTTAGTGTTTGTTTGTTTTGTGGTAGAAATGTGGAAATATAGGCTCCGTATACCGAACGCTCACAGCAGGGCAGTGAACATCACACTGAGGCTGGTACCTCTGCTGTGTGGAAATATATGTCGACAGAAGCTAAGATGGTATTGCTAGTTGCCTTCAAACAGCTAGCTCAGCAAATGTGGTTATGATGTTTGACCTGCTTTGACCTGCTGTTTAAACATTACGCACAACTACATGCATGTGCAGCCACTAACAAATGTGCTGTGACAAGGTCGTGCTAATGTTGCGGTAATGCCAGGTCTTGATCATGCCTGAAATCGACATGTTTATTGCTGCTGTAAAGTCCGTCATTTAAACATGTGGGTCTATGATGACTCTTTTGTGAGCCCTCAAGTGGCCACTCAAGGGACTGCAGTTTTTTTACTCCAGATGCTGTAGCTTGGTCTGTCTCTTTCTTGTATGTTTTGACTCAGTTAAGGAAAATGTTCCAGCCTTGCTCAGTCTTACATAGATGATAATGATGCCACTGTCAGGGATGTCTGAGGTGGGAGCACCCAAATGCAGGACTATGATTTGGTCGGTGAAATGATAATAATACACATGAGAGAGGGGTAGACAATGAGACACAGGTGAAACACATTAGGACACGGCAGGTAATCAACAAGGCAAGGAAAACACACAGGAAGTAAGACTGAGAAAGATACAGTAGGACGGGACTATCAAAATGAAACGGGAAACAACCAAAACAAACCATGGAAACACAATCATACTAGAATGACCATGAAACTAAGGAAAACAACAACAACAAAAATGAGGATCATGACAGCCATTTATTCATACAGTTGATACAGGAGGTAGAAAAAAAAATAATCTATACCCATTCTTTTTCCTTCCATCCATGGAACATTTTCTCATTTTATAAATAACAACCACTTAGTTATTCTGGAAGTAAAAGCTTTTTCTGCATAGCCCTCCACACACACACACAATCTGTATGTGACCACAGACACCCATCTTCACACCAGACATGAATACTTCTTCTAATTTTTTGATTGGCTAATCAAGGAGCACCGTGATGACAAGGTGGATGTTCCATTTTTTTCTAAGGTTTTGTCATGATGCCTTGTCAAGTTCTAATTTAAACCAAATTGAAGTGTTGATTATTGGAAAAGAAAAGTTTGAGTTTTGTGTTTTACGAAGATAAAGAAAACGATTGTGTACTCTGTGTGTTTGACAGACAGAAGGGAATTTGTTTAAGGTCAAATGCCACGGCTGATCCAGACAATCTGCAGCACAGTGGTAGTGCAGCTGTGACATGTGTCATATCCTATTTATTATCATAATGTCAGGCTGCAGGAACATCCGTCCAGTCAGAAAGGTCAATAGTTCAGTCCAGTTTATAGTTTAGAGAGGCTGGACGTGAAAAACTGAAGACCTGACGATCATAAGTGGATATACAGTAAATGCTTACAGGGCAGAGACCTGTGCGGATCATGGTGTTGGGTATAACAAAAAGAGTGAGACATTCAACACATCGTCACCAATACATGAAAACTACAAAGCCAGGGCAGGGCTTCATAGAATATATGTGTGAAGTGTCTTGTCAAAAAAAGGGTTTTGGTCTCTATTGATAAGATTTTTGTTGTGGGGGTAATCTAGTTTATTTATATTTGAACTATGCAGAATTATGGGTGTGACCACCACACACAGCCCAGCCTTCATGCTTCTGCGACTGCCTGCCTCAGCTGATGTTGACCCTTCTACCTGCGTGCTGCCAATCAAGCCAACATGAAAACAGCCCTCCTTCATTTTCATCAATAGGTGGATTTTGCAACGCCTGGAGAGAATACTGTGGACCTTGCCTACAGTAACATTAAGTAAGCATTCAGAGCAGCACTCCACCCCCACCTTGGCTCCTCCGATCATCTCTTAGTAATGCTTATTCCAGCATATAAGCCGTTGCTAATCAGAGTGAAGCCCACACTGAAGCAAGTGAGGGTGTCACTGGAGGAAGCTACAGAAAGCATCACAGGGCTGCTTTGAATGTAAGGACTGGAACATGTTTAGAGCAGCAGCAACCTATGATCAACACATTAATGTGTGCGCATGGAGAACATCACTGTCATCAAGGACATCACAACCCGAGCCAACCCCAAATCCTGGATGAGTGCAGAAATAGCGCACACCTCTGCACTACATTGAAACTGGTGATGCAGTGGCTCAAACAGCTACAGCCAACCTTACACATTCTATAAAGCAGCTTAAGCGGGCCTATGGGTCGAAAATCCAAAGCTTCTTCCAGGACAACACCAACACCAGAAGTATATGGGGGGGAATCAAATTACAGGGCATCCCTGCTGTTGTGTAAGGATGAAACAAACTTCACTGATGAACTCAATCATCCTTTGGATGTATGGATGGAGCTTTACAACACAGAGGAAGTCAGAGTTCACTGCCCAGCTAGCCTCGGTTTTAACAGACATTTTAAATACTACACTGAAGCAGGCCATCATCATACCAGTACCCAGAAAGTCCACCATAAACCTGCCTAAATGATTTCCAGCCCAGGACAGGCCCCTATAATGATGAAGTGCTTTGGGAGACTCATAAAGCAGCACAGGGTCTCCAAACACCTTGGTACTCCATCTGAGTCTTCAACATCTGGAGGAGAAAACACCCATGTGTGGATGCTGTTTGTGGAGTTCAGCTCTGCATTTAATACAGTCCTTCCCCAGCACCTGGCAACCAAGCTGGCACTCCTGGTTTTTACTCAGTCCTCATCCTGAGTACTGGCTCCCCCCAGGATTGTATTCTGAGCCCGCTGCTCTTCGCTTTGATAACCCACGATTGTGTGGCCTGATCATCTACCAACTACATTGTAAAATGCCTACAGCTGGTGGACTGGTGCAGCAGAAATAAACTCCTAAATTGGACAAAACAATAGAAGTTATTGTCGACTTCAGGAAGAGCCACCCCTGTCACTCTGCACTGCTCAGTAAGAAGACAGCAGTGGAGGTGTTGGAGGGCATCACGTTCCTAGGGGTGCACATAACAAACACTCTAACCTGGACTGAAACACAGCAGTGCTTGAACTTTCTCCGCAGGATGAGAAAATCACATCTTGCCCCTCACCACTTTCTATGGAAGTACCATAGACAGTGTTATGACCAACTATCTCAGCTGTACAGCTGCAGACTGGAGATGCCCTAAGGAGTGGTGAGGACAGTGGGGAAAATCATTGGGACTAAGTTAGGCTAAGTTTATTGCTTGTGGTCATGGTTAATATATCATTGCTATAAGAAAAACAGTGTTAGAGGTTAGGTACATTTTTTGGTTTCTTTGGAAACGCAGAGAAACATTTGAACAATTTTTCAAGGAAAACCTTTCCCATCTGCTTTCTCCAGTATCAGCTACTAAAACCGCACTGAAAGACATGATGTTTTCAATGACTCAAATACTGACCTCATGTTTTCCTGGTGAGGATGGGCTGAGTTCAAAGCTTTTTCACACAAAATATTTTATTAATGTTTTTGGTTACTGTGCATTTTATGCAGATACTTGGTAGTTAACTTTAGTTAACTTCTATGGACAAAGTTACTAAAAAAGTAACTGCTACTGCTACTCTTTCTAGATTGTTGACCTCCTTATTTATCATATAAACAAAACACAACACAGGCAGAAGCACTTCATCAATAGCAACACTTCAGCTTTAAATGTGTAATAATCCACAGCTAAAAATAGTCCAAAACAAACAAAATATTTTCTCTCAGCTCAGTATCATCTGATAAATGAGTCCAGATGTTGTATCAAATCTGTGGAGCATAGGAACTGAGTGCCACAGACAGGATAGGAAGACCAAAGCATAGAGTAGATACATTGTTGGTTTTCACATACTTTGACATTAACACCTAGAGGAATGGGGCCAAGTCTTTTTGATGGGTCAGCTAGCATCATGCATGAGCCAGCTGACATGTTTCAGCCCGTCTTACTTTCTATTAACAGTATTTGCAGTATGGCTTCCACATAATGATACAATGTTTGGTTTCCACATAATTGTCTCCAGTAAACAGACCCAAAGGACTGAACTGATCCCTGAAAGTGGGAGAGCACTTAATCTACGAATATTTGAATGCAATCTGATGAAGAGGTGAACAGGTTTCTGATGCAATTCTGTGAAATGCCATTCTAAGGAAAAAATGTCAAATGATATTTTGAAGATTAGCAGAGTGGAAAGAGAAGTTTCACATGCCAACCCAAAACGGCTTAAATTTCTGAATGTCACTCCAAATAATTTTATGCTGCAGCTACTCCATGCTAATCCAGAGTCTTTGCCCTGTTGGCAAAAGCCCACAGGGACTGTGTTTAAAAAGAGGAGACACGTGGAAATAGAGGAAATTTAATACCATTTCTTGAGCAATTCTGATGATGCTGTTATGGCGAGCTCCCACAATGCTAAATGTCCTTCATCACTTCAGGCAGCCTTTGTGCGTTCGCATCAGGGGACAGATTTAGGAGTTTGGAGTGGGGCTTCATCTCTTTCTGGCTCTTTCTCCAATTGTGCAACAATTTATTTTAAAAAAAAAAAGTCTCCGTTGTCTTACCGCTGTACTCTTTATGAAACACCCAACATCCATCATTTCTTACACCGACGTGTTAAGACATGACAAGACAGACAAATGTCATACTTGATGGGTTTGGTTGGGGGGTGGGGGGGTGGCTGTGTTTGTTTGCCGAGATGTGACAAGACAGTCAGACATCAACTAAAAGGTTACACGGCCAATCAAGCCTGGAACATGGCTGAAAGCTGCCACCACAACAAATCAGCAGTGTTGATGAGGGCTGGCGCTAGAGGCGCTTGACGGAGGAAGAGAGAGAGAGAGCACGTGTGCATTTTTTTTTTTTTTCGTGTGTGTGTTTGTGTTGTTTGCCATCAGAACAGATGTCTCTGCTGCCTGTCATTTCGATGTAGACCTACATCAAGTCACATTCCTTGATGTCTGCTGATGAGTTTGACACATTCCAACTAAATGTTTAGCTGCTGGTGGGCAGGCACACACACACACACTCACCCAGCTTGTTTTTATTTCTTTATTTTCTGTAAAGAGTTCTAAACTTTTTTACAGTCATTAGTCTTTTTTTTGGCCTGTAAAAAGCACTTGGAATTTCCCTGGTGTAATTTCTGCCCTCACATGCTCGCAGAGTATAAATAAACAAAAAAAAAAAGTTAGTACAGTGATTTTTGCACAGCTCAGTGCAAATAACAGTGGAAACTCATTTATCTGCAGCCGGTGGGGATAGAGGCTGTTAGGGTTGCTGAGACTCATTCACTCATCTGAACACTCACATGTGAGGCTGTAACCGTTTGGTAAACATTTGAGCGTCTGTACAGTAACTGTTTATTATGCGTCGCTCTCGTGGGAAATCATTTCCACTTTTTTTGCGATTGTGACCGTATAAATGAAATGTAGCCATTTCATCCTTTGTTTTTATTTTATGTATCCGCTTAACATTGTGTCCTTGTAGTGCAGGGTATTAATGTTTCTGTGTGCCTGCTTCTGTACATTGCCTTGTTAAAGGGATATAAGATTGCATTATATGAAATACAGTATGTGCGCGTATCCACCAACGTCCTGTTAAAGTCATTAGAATGTATTTGCATTGCGAGGTATGAGCTTGGCATATGTGACATTCAAATAAATGAGTTTCTGCTGTTTCTCCTTATTCATTATTAGGACTATACCTATACTGCATTAATCAAGCGGTCTCCTAACCAGTATGCATTCACTTCCTGCTCTGCTCTCCCTCTTGTGAGTTCCTCAGCCTGTCCTCAGACTGCCCAGCTGGGTAATTACCAAAGCTTATAATAAGCTAGGCGCTGCCAAATTAATGTAGTTTAGTTCTCTATGGTGGATTGTGTGTGTGTGTGTGTGTGTGTGTATCATCTGACTCGCACATACACACACACACACACACACACACACACACACACACACACGCTCACATAGACTTAAACACACCTCCCCGGAGTGTGAAGCCGGCAGGTAATTACTTTACCACAGTGCTGTCTGCCACAGCAGTGTCCCTCAGATCAATACTGGTGTTAGCAGCAGGTGCTGGCAGCTTTATACAGTGAAACCAACTTCCCTAGGGGATTCTGTTAAAGGTATAGACGCAGCTTCCAAGAACCATCATAAAAATGGGGACACCTTTACAGAATATCCTTTTTAAGAAGTTCTCTGATCTTCTATTGACCCGTCTCTTCGGTGTTTATTAAAGAAGTAACAAAAACTCAATGTTAAGATCATGTTTAGCATGATCTTAGTATTAGTAGGGGTCCAGCTTTTTGTTGATGTTGCACGTAGCCACCAGCCACCCTGTTGCCATGGCAAGAGTGAAAGTTCCTCCATACAGATGATTTTTTAACACTCCATGTTGTTTGTTGTGTATCAATTCTAATGACACGCTCTGGGTGCTGTTGTATGTCTTTTATCTACCTTTATCTATCTGATTTTGATCTACTGACAATAAATCAGTTCTTTGAAGGTTCAGATATATTCAGGATGCTTAATATACAGTTATGAAAAAAATGAACCTCTGCTGATTTTGTAAGTTTGCCCACTAACAAAGAAATGATGTCTATAATTTCAGTGGTAGGTTTATTTGAACAGTGAGAGACGGAAAAAAAACAAAAAAATCCAGAAAAAAAAACACATTTTGCTGATGAAATACTTTATGAGTATCAATCAGCCACATTTCTGCTCCCAGCTGTGTTTTATACAGGTAAGGAGCTGACACTGGGAGCCCTCTCAGCTCCTTAACTGTTTAAAAGACACTTGTCCACAGAAGCTGTCAATCAATCCAGATTCCAAACTCTTCACCATGACCAAGACCAAAGAGCTTTCTAAGGATGTCAGGGACAAGACTGTGGACCTACACAAGGCTGGAACGGACTACAAGTCCATCTCCAAGCAGCTGGCTGAGAAGGTGACAACAGTTGGTGCCAATATATTTACAAATATAAGAAGCATAAAATAACTAACAATCTCCCCGGTCTGAAGCTCCATGCTTCATAAACCTACCATTGGAATTGTAGACTGATCATTTCTTTGTTAGTGGGCAAACTTACACAATCAGCAGCAATAAAAGAGACCATAGAGATGTCTAAAGCAGCACTTCACATATAGCAGAGCATGCCTTGGGGGGACCTGATTTGATCGGTCTACTAGCACACAATTTTAATCAACCTTCAACTCTGATGTTGGGTTTGCCAATTCCCAGTTTCCAGTTCAGCTGATTGACTGCTGGTCAAAGACAAAACTCAAAGCAGGAACAGGTCCGTTAGGGAGGGAGATATTAGTCTTACACTTGATTGCAGTCCTGATTCAGCAGCAACCAACTAATCACTGTCGGCCTTTTGACTGCTGACCCATGTCACACAATGTTTTCATTCCCTCCGTTTTGTCTCACAGGTTCTGCAAGTCAGCACACATCAATAATTGAGCACCCAGCGCAGTAGTCAGGAAGAGTTTCACTGTGCAGGGTTGAGCAGTTTCACTAATGTTTATATGTCAGACATAAATACAGCAAAACAACAATCCTACAATTTAATGATGTGAAAATACCTCACTTTGGCCTGGCAGTACAGCCACATTACTTCTTTGTTTATTACATCACTAGTTACCACTACATCCACAATAGATTTGTGAGTTCTGCACGTGCTCCACACAAATGAAAAGTGAGCTAAATATGATTTAAATAACAAGATGTATATCGCTTTCCTGAAATACAGGAGAACATCTATATGTCCAACAATATGTCAGTGACTGTGGAAATCCTTCTCCTGTGCACCAGGACAGCATCATGCTAACCTACCTCAACTCAGGCAGCACGAACACATGGAAACACATGTAACTCAAAATTCAATAATCGGATCAATAATCAAACACATGACTGGAATAGTAGATGCTCTTGATATTTCAGCCTTCATTGTGAACAGTTACACATGGATAGGTGCAACAACTGATAAATGCTGATACTTTGATTGTGATAGATGTAATATATGAGGCTGAATCGTTTTAACTGTGACACCCTAAACTTGTAGCAGTAAGACCAGAAATAACATTAAAAAGTTAGCTGACCACATTTGCCCCTGTTCAGTCAGTCATTAGACAGCCAGTGTATTCTGAATATAGCATTAGACATTATTTCAGAGTACAGACAGGGAGTTGATCTCCGGAGATAAATGATGACAACCTGTGTTGGATATTTCAGCCTTTTTAGGAAGTCTAAAAGCACAGGAGGAGGTCTGGATTTGGAGGGAGACAAACAGCATAGCAGGAGCTTACTCTCTTTCTAGCTCTGTCTTCATAAGACTTGAAAGAGGAGGAAGAAGGAGAGGGAGAGAAGAGAGGAATTTGTGGGATGAATAAGCAGGAGGGGGGGGAGAAAAAAGCCAGACTGAGGATGGATAGAGCATGGAGGAGAGGAAGACGAACTGAAGAGGCAAAGCAGGAGAGACACAGACGTAAATGAGCCTCAGGAGGGGTATCTGAGAGTGACAGGCGGCTGCCATGAGTGTACTGTGCTGTGGGTAAACTGTCAAAACATTGACTGGTCCACCTGGCAGCCCTCCCCTTTCCTTTTTCTTTTCAAAGTTTTATTCTCACTCTTTGTTGCTGCTCCTCTAAAAGAAAACTTCCAACATAGAGCAGAATGCCAGATGGAGACAAAAATAAGAATAAACCACGTTACCGTTCATTATATTTACCTTTACAACGATGCCATGTGAGCTCAGCTGTGTAGGTACCTTCTCACATGTTGACACTCTATCAGCCACCCACATACTAAAATACATCAGGGTAAGAGTGGGGATACATACTTTGCACATTTGATATTTTAGCAGCAAATAGTCACTTTACTCAGGTTAGTCAGCAAACTTTAACTTTATTTTCTCAGTTGCCATGGTGATGAGTAATGCCAAATCTTAGTAAGATCAACAGTATTAACACTAGCACAGTTTGGCAACACTTTAGTGGACTTGTTTTTGTTTTTTTGTTATTTTTTTCCGCTTCTCTTGGACTCTGAACCACACCACCCTACTGTGATGCCTGTCTATAATGAGTTGTTAGTGAGACCACCCTTGCAGATACAGATACATCTAAAATAAATGAAAAAAATCATTAAAAGAAATCTAAAAGTCTAAAAACCTTGGATGGAAAAATTCTGTATTTTCCATTTAATAATGCTTTAATTATGTGTAATGACTCATTACACATAATCTAAAATATTTTAAGCATATATAAAAATTTCATTTGTTAATTGTTATAATTCTACCCCAAATATGTAAAAAAAAAAAAAAAAAAAACATCTCTGCTGTTTTGTCTGCTGCCATTGGACCAATGTGTCAATGCAACATCAACCAGGACATTTCATAGATCACTCCATGCTTCCATCTGCTAACTACCTGCATTGGAGATGCCTGCCCATTTTCTTTGCCAGCAAGACTGAGCAGCTGCCCACGGTGCCAAAACTACCACCAAATGCTATTACTGACCATGGTGGCTCGAACCCCACAGAGAAACAATGTTGTGTTATCAAGAGGATGATGAGAAACCTGATCTTAAACTAGGCAGCTATATAAGCCAGCAGATAGCTGAGCTGTTTAATAAAAGCTCAGCATCGCCACAATCAGAGGTCCTCCATTTAAGAAACACATTAGGATGTGAGTGATTCAAGGAGATGATTGCACAGCATCAACATTTTTGTTATGCTTGTTACAATGAAGAGTTTAGGGCCATCTAAATATATAACAAAGAGAACAGGAAACAAAATAATATTGATAATCTCCTATAAGGATGATAATAAACTGTAAGGGGTCTTTGAAGGAAAAAAAAACATGCGAACAGTGACAAATAGTTGTTTTGGTCCACCTCGGTGCATCTAAGTACATGTGATAGTTGTGTGTGTGTGTGTGTGTGTGTGTAAGCCTGTGTTTACTTTCTGAGTTCCACAAATGTGCGCACGTGTCACACTGACTGATAGCCGTGCCTCTCCAGCCCAGTGTGCGTTGTCCTGAGAGGACCAAGCAATAAACACACAGTCATCCTTCGGCCATGAATCTCTGCCAGCCGCCTCATCTACCGCTCTGCACACAGAGCCACACAAACACACTGATTCCCGTGATGGCCACACTACATCAGCTCTGGAGTCATCCTCCCTGACCACTGTAATGCTCCAACCATCCATCTAGTCTCTGTACGCTCCTGGATTATGTTTACATGGTAAAACATTAGCATCATATTCAGTAGTAAAAAAAAAAAAAAAAAACAACAAGCACCCCCTGGTGAGTGTCTCAGCTGTGTGATGATTTGTGAAATATCACAGCAAGGTAGGACTGTTGCGAAGTTTGTCTTGCTATGTTTTAGATGTTGTGAAGGTTAATTTAATTTAAAATATCTGTATAATCTGCAGTGTAGCTGCTACATTGATTTACTGGACCACATTTATGTACTGGGTGCAGGCTACATCTAACTGGTTAGCATGCTAACTTCAGTAGATGTCTGACATTCTGTGGCTTTACAAGGTTTGTACATTTTGGCACAGGAGTCTGATTGCTCTAATTCACCTATGGTTCAGCAGAACCACATAGCTCTAAAGGCTGGCAGGACGTGTGTTGATGTGCGTTTGTAATTCTTGGATTGAGGTAGGGAAACCTCAGTCTCCTGGATGTATGTGTGGAGTAGTGTTAGAGAAGCTAAAATGGGTTGAGAATTTAAGGTCATCGTGACCAGTATACATGGTATATATATATGGTTGTATTGTTTTATCCAAAAATAGGAGAATCAAAGCAAGAACCTTTTACCTCATATAGTGTATTAAATGGTTTGAAAGTCTTTGTGTAAATTGAAAAAAAAAGAACAAACATTTTTAATGTCACATAAAGGAAGCAAACCAGGTTTTTGTACCAGGCTGTAAACAGATTTATTTCTGTTGTAAAGTTGGACATGTTAACATAGAGGAATGTGGGTGTTGACTTGCTTTTGGACACAGCCCCCCCAGAGGCCACAACGAGAACTTCAGTTTTCCACATGGGCTTTATTTGTCAGCTTGGGAGGTTGCCATGTGATTTTATCTCACTGTTGACACTATAGAAAATCACAATGAAGAGCATAAATGCGAAAGACAAAAGGTCATGTTGGCTGATGGGGAATAATGTAAAATAATTTTTTTACATAAAAAATATGTAAAAAAAATATTGGTTTTGTAGGTATTTAACTATTAAAGTGGATACCTTTGTGTTCATAAATACTTATACCATGTTGTAGTAGCTTAATGCAGTAAACATGTAGGAGGCAGTCAGATGTCTGAAGGAGGCTAATGATGCAGGTATTGAGCTGTAAAGTCAAAGGTTATCTCACCGTCTCTCAGTGTGTTTTCATTGCCAGCTGTTGTCATTATCACGTTATAATGAGAGTTGTGCATCATGACCTTTTTGTCCAGTGGGATTCTGCAGTTAGAGCTGGACATGTTACAGTTATTACAATAGATCCATCATTCTAGTCGATGCCGACAGCTACAGTTCTTCACAAAGCATTTGCATATCTGTATGTGCCTGCACGTGTTTTACGGTTTCATCATAGTGACTAATGTGTTTCATGACCCGGGGTGACGTGCTGACTTCAAACAGAGCCAGGTGAGCAGTGAACACAGAATATCAATGTCAATATGTAGTACACCCATCCACCTTGTAAGATATATTTCATCATGCACTGTATGTACAGTGGTGATAAATCCGAATCTGCTTCTAGAACAGTGTTATGCAAAATAATTTAAACAATTAGAGAACAGCAACAAACATAGCACGGATTAAGATTACAACTAAAATATCTCAAGGTTACAACAGTCAACAATTACTAGAAGTGTACAGGCCCTCGCTTTGAATGACTTCAGTACATCTGCAGCCACAGGACATCACTAGCCTCTCACACTGCTCTAATGTGATTTTGGTCCACTCTTCTTCCAGTCTCTTCCACACTTTGGTGACCATGGGGGGTTTCTCAGGCATAACTATTTTGCCAAGCAAATGGTGAGCAATCCCAGCTGCAGTGTTGAACTGTTTGCCTGTTGAGAATCTCCACATTATCCTGTCCTCTCTTACATTTGTCTTTTGTAAGGGGCTTGAATGAGTTTGTGATGTTCTAAAGATGCAATATTCTACAAATCACAAATGTGGAATTACCAACTCAGGCTATGGCTGTCATCCAGACAACCTACTGCACTCAGTGAAAACTGGAAAGTGAGGCTGCCAGTTAAATAGGATTTGTCAGATAATTAAGAAAATTAACACCATGCGCCAGATTAATACCAATAGCTGGGAGGTATCTCAGAGTGTTCTCTAATTTTGATCAGCGTTCTTTTTAAAATTCCTCATTCAAGTTTTTTTATGCTGTGCTTCCACTGACGCACTAACATAGTATGGCATCCTGAATACCTGGATGGTGTACTCATACAGCCAGAAAGTGCGTAAGGATGGACACTACACACACACACTTAGTGGTCACCATCTTGGCTCATCTTCTATGTCCAATCTTCATCTTCTATGGTCATTTTGTAGTGCTGCCCACATTTGTAGTGGGAATCATTTTCCCTTTATATTTGACTCTATGTATCATACAGTGCATCACTAAAATAAACTAGTAAACATAAACAAGTGAGTGACTTTGGACCCAGGCAGGATGTGAACGTTCAAGTTAACAACAGCGTCTTTTGTGGAAATAAGGACAAATGTTTGTTTGTTCTTTTGTGTTTTGTGTTTGGATGTGTATAGTTTAAATCGTTTTTTGTAAAATTCTTCTTTCTTTGAGTAGCAAGAAATGATATCACAGATTACCATTACTGTGCCTGGTGGTATGGAGCACTGTGTTGAATGTAGGAGATAAACCTTTACAGAAGGATCAATATCAGTGCAGAGAGAGGATTATAACTTATATGAAGCTTTTAAAGCCTATGATACTCAGTCAAGCACACACATACACACACAGGATGGTAGATGGAGGGATTGCAGATAGTAGGATAAAGCACATGCATCAATAATAATGCAATGGTAGTGGTTTGCAACACAGAAGTTAAACAAACACATGATCTATTTGCATGGAAGTTTGTCATAACACATGCCAAGAGATATCATGTTAGAGACACCAAATGTTAGGCAGCAGCTCCTTCCTCTGTGGTGCATTTCAGTTTGGATTTACTGAATATGTGTTACAAGTTGTAACATTCAAATACAAGCTTTAAAGGTTTTCTGGATCTTTTTGACATATGTAGCACTGACCAACCTAACATAGGAACATACACCGATCAGGCATAACATCATGACCACTGGTGGAGTGAGTAACACTGATTATCTTTTCATCATGGCACATGTTAGTGTGTGGGATGTATTAGGCACCATGCGAACGGTTAGTCCTCCAAGTTAGTCCTAAAGTTAATTTGTGCAAATTTCCCCGGATTTATACCGGAAAAAGCTACAGCGGAACTGCAGTGCAGCGCCAAGCGCTGTGAAACGCTTCCATTATAGTCAATGAGAGTATTTACACTGGCCACGTTGCAGCGCGTTTTAGTAGTGTCCCAGAAGCGTTGCTCCGTGAGTGATGCGCGGCAGTTCTATTTTGGAGATGTGTCGCACCCAAGACGCGTCTATTTGCACCAACTCCATCAAGCAGACTGGAAGTCAAGCACCAGAATAAAAGAGTTTCCAGTGGATTTTCAAAATAAAACACTGTCAGACTGAACTCTTGCTGATTTAACATCGCTACCGGCAGAGAAACAGCCACAGCCATGTATGAGGAGAGATTCCCTTTTAAAAGTAGAGAAACGGCATTTTATATGATAGAACATGCTTTTATAATGACAACATCAGAAAGGAAAAGGCAGTTAGAGAGGCAGCAGCTGTTCTCAGAGTGGAAGGTGAGCAGCTGCCCTGTGTGTTGAGGGAGTAAACTGAGTTTTCAGTAACTGCTCTGTAACCCAGCCTGACACATAGAGAGGACATTAACCATCAGATAAACAGGCAGATTACTACATGACTTTGTGAATCTCACGAGAGTGTGGAGGCAGCGCTACGTGTCTGACCTGTCCTGGTGTCAATTGATGTTGTGAGACAGACGGGCGTATTACATCCGTAATACTGCGTTGCGCTTTCGTGTGCGGTATAAATCCGGGGTTTGACAGAGAATTGTGACTAGACGACTGGGTCAGAGCATCTTCAAAACTGCAGCTGCTTTGGATTGTCCCAGTCTGAAGTAATCAAAAGTGGTCCACTGGTGACAGGGTCAAAGACAGACAAGGCTCAGTGATGCACATGAGGAGTGAAGGCTGGCATGTGTGGTCCAATCCAACAGACTACCTGTTGCTTAAATTGCTGAAGATGCTGGTTCTGATAGAAAGGTGTCAGAACACACAGTGCATCACATTGTTGTGTATGGGCCTGCATAGCTGCAGACCAGTAAGGGTCCCCATGCTGACCGCTGTCCACTGCCAAAAGTGCCAACAATGTGCATTGTGCAATGGAGGAAGGTGGTCTGGTCTGATTATTAACCTTACTTTTACATCACATGCATGGATGGCCGGATGCATCACTAGCCTGGGGAACACGCAGAGTGGTACTTTAAGCAATGTTCTGCTGTCCATGTGAATGTTACTTTGACATGTACCACCTATCTCAGCATTGTTGCAGACCATGTACACCCCTTTATGGAAACGGTATTCCCTGATGGTTTGAGGAGCACAAATTTGAGGCGTTGACTTCATGGGTCTCCAAATTCCCAAGATCTCATTACAATTAAACATCTGTTGAATGTACTGGACAAACACGTCCAATCCATGCAGGTCCCACCTCACAGTTTTACGGGACCTAAAGGATGTGCTGCTAACATCTCGGTGCATCAACAGGTCAGAGCTGTTTAGGCGGCAAAAGGGGGAGCAATACCATATTAGGCATGTGGTCATAATGTTATACCTGGCACCTGGTACATACATAGGAACAAGTGTTACTATCAGACAGGGCTTCCTGTTTCATTTACATTTTTGGGTGAAAATAAAACAATCCCAGTGTTACATTTTGTGCAGATAATTACCTTCCTGAAAGTATCATCTCTTCACATCCAATGAGCAGCTGTAGAGCCTTCATAGAATTTTCCTGCCAGCAACCTGGTTAATGAAGGAACTTGTGTTGTAATTAGTCATACATTTAATCAACCAATCATCACCCAACAGCAGAATGCTAGTGTGTCATGAACAAATCCGAAAACCTAAAAAATATGGTTTATTCTGTGTACAAGCAGGTGTAAATAATTCTGAGATGTAGCTTGCATTGAAACAAAGTGAGCAGGTTCTGACACACCAAAGCCCTGAGTTCCACTGGGTGCCTTTGTGATGCATTGCGGGCACGCCATGCCACCCGCTGTTGGATTACCGCCACTCTAGTCAATGCAGGTGAAGCATCTAAGAAGTAAATCTCTGCTCTGCTAAAGATACATGCTGAGTCTATTTTGACATTCTATTGCAGCCAGGACGCATTAATCCTCACCAACCAGAATGAACAAGTTGGAAGTCAGGAACAGCAGAGATAATCTGGTCACATTTAAAGTAAACTAACACGACTGGAGTCAAGCACATACAAAAACTAGATTTTTTTATGAAGTAAAAAGGAAAGCCTGTGCATGGAAGTCAACTTAGAGACATATTGTCACACTGAGGACGGAACAAAAATGTGATGCAGCCAGACTGCAGTGTAAACCGTTGGTTCCTGGAGTATTATTAGGAGCACCACTACAATTAAAACTGGACTTAAAGCACAGGTGTCAGTGTGTGAGGTCTAAAACACAGACCTATTCACTTCTGCAAGACAAAGATTCTCAGACACTCTTTTTTACTTGCAAGGGGAGATGTGCACCACCTGTGCCACTGACAATCTCCAATGTCTCTTTCAATGAGAGCAGTATTTATTAAGCACATATAATAAATCATGGTTACATGGGCAGGTGTTATTAAAAAAGTTACATGGGTATTGATATTTTTAATGAGGAGCCCTTTCATCATGGGAGTGCATGTGCCTCACTTCCTTCTGTGGCCTTGCCTGGCATATGAGTGATAAAGTGTGGAATGTGCAAAGAACAAAATATACACAGAGCAAAATATGATACAATTTACCTACATAGCCGCAACACAGTGACACAGCTACTCCATACTTAAATCAGCTGCAAAATACTTGTACTCAGTGACTTTAGATCAGTGTGATGTTGTGTGAGTGTGTGTGCGCGCATGCACTTATTGTTTTTGTGTGACTTTCATTATCAGAACCTTTAGATCTTATCTCAGGTCTCTTGTTGTCATGCCTATCTTGTTATAAAGCTTTTGAGACCACAGAACAAATGTACTGTTTGTGCTCACATGTCATATTTGCCTTTTTTCGACATTTTTTGTTGTACATTTGGCAGATTTAAGTAAAAAAATAACAACTTTACAGTTAACATATTTAAACATCTGTTTTCACAGACAGTGGGCTTTTAAATGTCTGTTCCATTAATTTATTGTTAAAATGTGACTGAACTAAATAATGACTGCTGACTTTGTAATGTGGGATATTTGTATCCTTGATGTGTGTTGTGTGTTAATGTGCAGCTTATTACGCACACAAGCTCAATTCAGTGAGCTCATAAAAGATGACAAACATTGCCTGATGCTCTGATGGAAAATCCCCTTAATGAAATAACATTCCACAATATTTACAAAGGCGTTTGTTATGTGAGTGTCCGCAAGAACAAAATGATGTGTGCATCATCTCTGCTGTGCTCATTACTGTGGTCTGTAAAATGACTGCTGAAGGAGGAGGCGGTTAATCAGTAAGGAATGGAATCTAAAAAAGAGCAAGTGGTTTCACCACATATTTTAGACATTCTTAATTTTTTTTATTTTTTAAGGACACATAAATCCGAGCTTTTGCTGCAGCACCAAAAAAAAAAGATGATAAAACAGTCTCAGGGTGCAGGTTGGGGGTTACATTGATCCAAAGCTTTTAAAAGCACATCTATAAACACAATAATAGTGTTTTAGCAGGTCTGTGACCAGAATAATCATTTTAATTAATGATCATAAAAGGCCATCTGCTTTCAGATTGCTGTTTTAAAATGCCAGAGAGACACTACCTTTATCCTTACTGCTGCTGAAAACATGATACTACAGCAACCCAGTGTTCACAATTAACACTGCCCTGCTGACACTTTGTGTTTTTAATACCTGAATAATGTGTTTTTAATACCTGAATAATTCTTTTTAATATTGGTGTATCTTCTTAGCTAACAGCTTAGCACTGTGTGCCATACATATTATCACATGATTAAATTCTTATCTTAATCTCAACAGGCTAGTTGTGGCATTGATCTTTTCATCAACTTCATCCAGTTGCAGGAGCAAGGCAAGGTTTATTTATATAGTATATATTCATACACAAGGCAATTCAGAGTGCTTTACAGATGACAAACTCACACAATAAAAAACATTTTAAAACATTAAAATAGGAAGGGAATTAAAATCATTAAAAAAAAATAAATAAATGAGAAGAGTGCAGTTAGAACAGCCTAAGATTATTATATATACATTTACCAGAACACTGCAGTAAACATGGCCTGACTTAAATAAAGTGACTGTTTGAGCAGACCTTAGGTGTTCAGGAAGTTTGTTCCATAGGTGAGGGGTAGGCCAATACAATAATCTATCCTACTGAAAATGAATGCATGAATATGTTTTTCTGTGTCTTGTTTGGATAGAAAACCCTTGATCCTAGCAGTGTTTTTCAGGTGGTAATAGGCAGACTTAGTCATAGCGTGTATGTAAGTGTGTCTGTCAGTGACAGTAAAGGTGGCAGCTGCAAACAGCTTTGTATGCTGTGGGATTGGAGCAGACTGAACGGTATCAGTGGTGAGTTTGACTTTTTTTTTTAAATCCTGTATGACTAGTGTTCTAATATGTCTTAATGAAGTGTTTCAGCTTCAGATGTTGGTTGTGAGGATGCAGGCCTGTTGTGTGGATGCAGGCCTGTTTTGTGGTGGGGCAGGTGCTGATTGACGTGTGAAACTAAAAGTGTTTGGTTGAGAGAGTTCAATGCTGCAACTTGAATGTTGCACAAAGTGCTTGAAAATGCTTAAAAGTGGCAGTTTAAAGTTTTATAACAACTCACTTTCCGACTCAATAGTCAGCATTTCAGAAAATGAAACCATGAATAGAATGTGTTCAAGAGTCTGAAGTGAAACCCTTCTGGATGACACTTGTGTCTGTGTGGCTGTCAATCCCAAAATAATGTCCTTTAAAGTCGGTTTAAAAGAGCTGGTGGTGGCATCTTCCATAATAATATTATTAATAATACTAGATTATTTTAGCAATTATTTCTTCACTAAACAGCACAGGAACTGTCAGGGCTCAGCGTAAAAGAGGACACAGGCGCAGAATGCAGTGCAGTACTCTGAACAGAGTCTTCATTAAAAAGCCAGGAGGGCGAACAGTTCAAAGTCTAAACTCAAAATCACACTTAAAGTGGAAAAATGCAAAAAACAAAACAAGATCTCAAAGCGAGAGTTCAAAGAACAAAACAAGGCAAGGTTACCAGAGGATCGCGAGTTCAAAGCTGGTGATGTGCACACACATTCCCCAAGGAGACGAGACAAACTGGCACCGAGTGCAGGAAGGACGCAGACTAAATACAAAGAGAGCAGGGTAGACAACTAGACACAGGTGTGACACATGAGGGAGGACCAGGTAATCACCGGGAGGAGGAGGGAGAACACAAGGAGGGGGGCGTCAAGACACCTGAAATGAGAGGAGAGTCAGTGATACAGAACTTAACATGAAATAACAAAATAAAACAGGAAGTAACACAAGCACAAATAAACACAAACCAAATTCAAAACAAAAAGCCCTGGCTCAAACCTGAAACCCTGACAGGAACATCCACGTCAGCGACTATGTAGAGAGTGGCAGTGGAGTTCCCCCTCTATCATCCACAGAGACAACCAGGGCTAATCCACGTCAGACAACCAGGAAGTCTACCAGCACCAGAAAATCCTTTGTTAGATCTAATCTGATGCTCAAAACTGGATAACAAAAATGACCAACCAGTCTTCCTACAATTCATGTGACTGTAGAGTTTTTACAACCATGTTTCCTGACAGTGACATTGCCAAGCACCTAACTTCTTGTTGTTTATGGCATTATATCATTTCTTAATTGTAATAATGTCTTTGTTTGCTGTTAGGTGCTGGAAATGTTAGAAAACAGTCCTTGAAAGTGCTTGAACTTGACTTTGGAAAATGTATATGAACCCTAAAAAAACTACATAGTACCATTTAAATACAAAGTCTCTTTAGAACCACTGAAAGAGCAGCAGGAAGTTCATGCACAAACTTTGGATAACTTGTCTGTCTGTTCCAAGTCAATCAGCAACCACATACTTACTGTCAGTGTGTGATTAAGCGACTGAGCGACTGAAGGAGAATAATAAAGAGTCACATGTAGAATGATAGGAAAGGAGCAAGAGATCACAGGGGTGAAAAAAAGACTTTGTGCAGGGAGGAATGGCAGCATAAGAAGCAGCGATGAAGAAGCACACAGGCAGGAGGCACATGGAAAATTGAGCAAGGCATTAGTGTTGTGATTGTATTCAACATTCAAAGCCTTCCCGCTGGGAGTTTCTGAGGGGTTAATAATCAATGCTAACACGTCAAGCTGGGCCAATTAGCACACAGCTAGAGATCCACCATGACCTGGTAAATGGAGCGAGAGAAAGTGAGAGAGGAGGAGGGATTGATTTTGTTTATACGGAGCTGCAACACTGTTGTGTTTGAAGAAGAAAGGGCCCTGCGCTGAATTGCTAATGTTGTTCTTAAATAGACTGATGGAAAATTGGACAGTCAGACGACAGACCAGGCAGTGGGAAACAGCTTGTGGATGAAATATTAGTGTGGATATATGTCATTATAATATCATTTACATCATCATTATCAATTTACATTCCAAATTATGTCTCTGTTAGATTTAATTCATTGGGTGTTCTTACTATTGCTAATACTTTTTTTACTCAGTGAAACCAGCCTATGCTGTGCAGAGGAGATACTCCTTCTTTATTCTCTTGTCCCTAATGCTTTTACATTTCACAAAATAAATTATTTATATATTGCTAAATGTAGAAATAATTGTTTAATACCCTAATTTCCATGTTTAAAACAATAACAGTTGCTAGAAAGCGACTAATTAAGCATACATAGACACAGAGTAAATTGCATAATGTCCAAACAGCTACAGCATGCTGTGCTAACAGGTGCTAATGTTAAAGTCATGCAGATGTGCTCTGTGGTTTGTTTAGAGCATAACATCAGCTTTTTTTTTTTTTTTTTTGTACATCTTGCACCTTTAGGCCTCAGCGGCTATCGGCTGTGAACATTAACAAGATTAGTACTTTGTCAGAGAAGGAACATTTCCTAAAGGCATTAAAAAGTTGCAGCACGGTACGCTAAACTAAAATCCATTGTGCATGACAATGTGTTGGTGTTTAGAGTTGATGATTATGGGAATTTAACTGACACCGAGGACGCACCTATTTGCTGTTTTCCAATAGTGATTGGTTGAAATGTTGCCTTGAGACAGGACAGGGACGACTGCAGTGGCGTATAGCGGAGAAATGATAAGGGAAACACAGACAACATTTGCTAAACACTCCAGTGTGCTAATAACTTAATTAATGACTATGAAGCTGATTGGTATTTTTGACTTTGCCTCCTTATGGCAGAGATAACCACAGCACAGCACAGTGCTATATAAATATATATGAGGGTGCACAGGGTGCTATATCTATAAAACACAGAACAGAATAATCCTAATAAACTGAACATAGCTTCAAGTCCCTTTGTGTTTCTCTCTCTGTGCTTTTCATGGCAAGTTGTGAGCCTTCTTTGATTGATGCTAGTTGTTAGGCTAGCAGAATGCCTTGCCCCTACCATCATCACAGTGGTAAGTGTTCCTCCATAAACCATTCAAAGGTGTTGAGAGATGTTGTTCCTACAGTCATTTTAACCACAAAGCTCCCCATGGAGACGTATGAAGCTCCAGGTCATTCACTGCAGCATAACCTGTGGTGACCTACAGCCATAGAGCTGGCCTGACATCTTTGATTTAATCTGACCAAGCATCCCCACCGGCTTTAACACTCCTCCACCCACATCACATCAAAAGTCTCTTCAAAATTCATGAACACCATCAGAGTGGAATCAGACTGCAGAGTCCTCATACTTCCTTGTTAGCGTAAAGAGACACAGTTTAATGTTCATTGTTTAATATATGGAGCTGATTTCTGTTTGTTCCTTCACTTTTTAATGTGATACACTGAAGCAAAAAGCTGGAATCCCTTTGATTGTGATGTGTTTCCCTCATCTCAAAAGTACCAGCTCTACAAAAAAATTAAAGAGCTTAGTGTTTGAGCCTCTTTGACTATTTAGACTGTTTTAGATTATTTAGACTGGCCAAGCCCAGTAGGGGCTCTGCCTTTATCCTTAGACTGACAAATATCTCACTATGAAAGATATGTCGAACACAAACCATGATCTTTTTTTTCAACAGATCCCATCCCATATCCTTCAAGATGTTATTTAATAATATTTTTCATATTACATATTTCTTGTATTTTCATTTATTTTTTTTATTTTTGTGTGTGTTACCGCCTTGCCTTTAAGCAAGCTGTTTGCGAAAGGCTGGGTTTACATTTTGTTACTATGGAAACCACTGTCATGCATCAGGTTATCAGGAGGAGATAGTCCTTACTACTCGAATTGACATGGTACAGAAGTCTGGGAAGGCAGGGTAAATGCTGGGAAAATCTGTCAACAATCACATGTACAAATAAAGACTTTATGGTAAAATATAGCCTGTACTACATAAATTTATTAACAGTTAGCTAATGACATGGTTCTTAAAACAGAACAGCTTCTACCTGAAGTCAGAGGGCAAGCAATGTCTTGATCACTTTAAAGTTATTTGATGATGCTGCATTCATCATCAAACTTTTATTTCATGGAAAATATGAACTCATTTTTAATTTGATGGCAATAACATCGCAAAAAAGTTTGGACGTGGGTATCATTGTGTAGCATCCCTTTTTCTGCCTACTACTGCCTGTAAATGTCTGTGAAGTAAGGAAAACAGTTGCTGCAGTTGTCCTATTCTGGTCTGATGCTCGACAGTCCTGGGCCTTCGTTGTTGGATTTTGCGATTCATATGCTAAATGTTTTCTCTTGGTAACAGGTCTGGACCAGGCCAGTTCAGCACCCAGACTCTTCTCCTGCAAAGCCATGCTGTTGTGATGGATGCAGTATGTAGTGTAGCATTGTCCTGCAAGGCCTTCCCTGAAATGAAGGAGACGGATGGAAGCATATGTTGCTTTAGACCCTCTATGTACTGTTCAGCATTGATGTTGGCTTTCCAGATGTGTCACATCTGCCCACACAAAAGGCACTAATGCAACCCCATACCATGAGAGATGCAGGCCTTTGAACTGCCGTATTATATATGAGCCCACAGAGCCTGCTTAAGCAGGCTCTTTTTCCTTTTTTTTTCAGAAAGGGGGCCTCACTGCTTGATATCATACCACCGCTTGATCTTGGAAGTTTGTGTCAGTTACTCTGTTAGATCATATTCCTTTTTAATCCTCCTATTTCACGCTATGGGGAACAGGCAGCTGTGAAGGCTTTTCAGAGTTCATTCAGCCGCAGAGAAAGTAAGCCTGACAACAATTATTTTGACATTAGAAATGCAAGATCACCTGAACTTCTCTTTTCAGGGAGCCAGGAGTCATCTGTCAGTCTGTCATCCGAAATCTCACACATGTTGTTTAATTCGGCTTGTGTCAAAGTTACACAACCTGTTTAAACTTTATCTCTGCTATCATTTTTCACTTTATATATATATATTAAGCAACAATACACATTTTCCAAAACTGTCAGCAGTAAGCTATAGTTTACAGCTTCTACAAACAGCATGCATGTACTGTATGTATTTCTCTGCAGTGAGGATGTGTCCTCTCCTTGCCTTAGGTGTCACATGTAGGTCCACTGGACAGCTAAAGATGAGGTGGTAGAGTGTCCACTAACTCAAAGGATGGTGGTTTAATCCCTGACCCTAGCAGCATGCTGATGTGTCCTTGGGCAAGACACAGTGGTTGTACCCTTGGTGTGTGATTGTGTGAATGTAAAGCAGTGTACATTATTTTGACCCCGTTCACACTGGGGAAATCAGTCTGGCTAGAGCATTCAGGCCATATCCGTATATATTAATCAAATGCGAATCCCGCTAAAGACGTCATACTTCTGGGTTCACAGGGACAGTGTCCGGGTACAAAAGCCATGTGTACACATCTGTCGAACTACAACAGCTTTGCCCCGAGTTTATTTTTGACAGAGCTACAAAGATATAAAGTGTGTTTTGAACCGGGGAAAAAAAAAATGAAAGAACGAACAACACAGGGGGAAACAAAACAAAAACAAAACTCACAACGCAAGCACACACCCTGTCCTCCTGAACGGACTGAATTTTACAAGGTACCACCGAGCGGTCAGGAGGACACCAAAGAAGCTGGGTTAAGCTGGATTGAGCGTAGACACATGTGTGATAGCCAGATTTGAAAATAGGTCTGAATGTATCCAGCTTAAAGGCTATCCAGATTCAATCCCACTCTAGCTAGATTGACTCCAGTGTGAACGGGGCCTTTGAGTTGGTAGAAAAGCTCCACATTAATGCTAGCAAATCCTCCCCGGGGAACATAACAAGAGGTCCATTTATTTTTATTCCTTGGAAATGAAACATGTGGACTTATTTCTACAGTCACACCTCTACGTGTTCATGTGGGCAGGAACCTGTTGTAATGGTAACCAAGAGTGGTATCATCAGATATGACAACTGCAAGTGAAAGTCATTTTTCAATCAAATTATTATTGTTGACTGAAAGTTAGCATACCCCATACCTGTCCTTATTTGGACTGAGCATTACCACAAGCAATGTCTGGGCTTTTAGCAAAGGCCACATCCATGGTCAGATCTGCTTCTGAACATCAAATGTGGACATGAAAAGGCAAAGTGATGTGATACAATCATCCCTTTAAAGTATGACATTCACTTCTGCCACGTTATTTTACACATAGATCAAGTAAAAGCTGAACCTAAACACAAACATCTGATCTCTAACTGGAATCAACAAGTCTCAGATAAAACTAAAAGATGTAATATGCTGCCATTGCCATTAATGTTACCAGTGTCACAGCTAATAAACTAATAAACTAATAAAAACCCACCGTCCAAAACCATGTATGAAATGTTTGTAAGAGTTCAACAAATCTCCATAATCTCTCATTTCAGTCATTTCAGAGTTAGTGTAATCATGTGGAAATGTCTCTCAGAGAATACATTATTCTGTCTCTGTCTCCTGCGCTGTGAAGCCTTCCTTCCTCCACGCTGTGTGACTATGTCAACTAACCCTGCCGTGTATTTGTTACCATAAATAAAGCACTCTCTTTTCCACTTGCATACATACCACACGCCAAACAGTAGTTAGAACAAGCATCTGTTATAAGAAATGGAAAACCTAACACTGTATTGGCCCATTGGGCAGTATGATGCATTAGCATAAACACAATTATTGTTAATACAATACATCTATATGTTCCCTTAGCATTATGTACAATGTATGTGCAATTGTGTTATTTTTCATGCATAGATTCACAGCGTCTTCTTGTATTTCTCATATACACAATATAGTTCTTATGTTTGTTAATATTTTGTTTTGTTTTGGGTTTAGTTTAATTAACTTGTTCTAATTCACATTTTGTTTGAAAGCATTTCATTTTCTAGCCTCAGCAATAGTTTTTATCTTAATAAATTTATCAGACAGGTCTAAACCTCAGAGTGTAATTTACAAAAAAAGAACTCCTGAAGATTATTGAAGCAATTAATTTCTTTATTTTACTGTATTGTCACTGCAACAAATTATAATAACTGAAATGAAAGTGATCTCAACACCAAGATAGCTAATCGTGTTCTAATATAATCATCACAGTCATCAAAGGGGTTAACCCCACCTTCATATTGCAATAAGAATTTCTGTTTCTCTTTCTTACTGTTCGCCAGACTTGCTAAGTGATAAAAACTTATGGTAAAAAGTCTAAGAATCTTCATGATCAAGCACCTAATCTTAGATACAGTATGCGTGTACCCATTCAGTAACCATAGACAGCCTTAAAGTTTGAGAAGCTCTGGATGTTTATTCATGTGCATGTGTTTTTAAGCATGGAACCCTTGGAAAGGCTAATGTGTTACCTGGAAACAGGCCTTTGGTCAGTTAGGACTAATTTCTGCAGTCATTTAACAAAAGACACAAGTGCCAGTAATTTCTTTTCGAGTATTATTATTGGATTAAGTGGAATTCCCGCTAAGCTGTCTTAGCACTTGAAGACGTAATAATGAATAGGCACTCAATTTCTGGATGAACCGTGGGACTCGTGGCCATTTGTCTCCTCATTTCTGTTTCAAGTGTTGTGTTTACTGCTGAAGCAGGAAAATCAATAGTTTTAAAGAATACACAGCAGATAAAACCTCTAGAGCATTTTAGCATCTTTGAGTTTATTGTTTTGCTTGGACAGGTGTAAAAAATGGCCAGCTGAAAGCCTGTCCGAGAACATTTTTGAATTGTTTTACCACCTTTACACTCCATGTGGGGCTCCATGTTGCTAAACATTGTCACCGTTGCTTCTACAAAATCACACATATCAGAGTCGAACATGTCAGACATTCTTAATCTTTATTTTTGCGGCACATATTATATGTCAACTCGGTGCCATAAATTGGAAATAATAGTGTTCTAAGCAGAGTGGGAGAGATGTTCTTTTTTTCTGTTGCATAAATCATACATTCCCTGCATTTATCTCTTCAGTATGTGCAGCAGTTTCTTTTCAGAGAGTGAGCGGCTTTGATTCGATGTCATGTGTGTCATACCTCCCAGCACTTTTCCATCCTTATGAAAATGGATTTTGTGTGGGCGAAAGGTTGCACGTCTCATTTCTTTATCCAAGTAGTGTTCTCCTCAGTGTATAGTCATGATTGTATTTAAACTTAATTCACCCTAATAATGTAATTTTGAAGGAGTAAATATGTCGAAACTCTGCATTGTCAGGGTTTGTGGATGAGGAGCGGACACAGTTGCAGGACGCAGAGCGGTTTAGATGTTCAAAAAAACAGTCTTTTATTTCAGCCAGGAGGGCAAAACGATACAAAACCCAAAAACCAAAAATCACACTAGCGTGGCAAAACTAAATTCAGAAAAACCGGCACATGGCATAAAAAGCAAGAGCAAAAAACAAGGCATGAACGAGGCTTCTACCTGGAGCACGCTGAGGTCAGGCAGAAGTACATGAGGTAGGCGAGGATCTAGGCATGGCATGGCATGGCATGGCATGGCATGGCATGGCATGGACGAGACATGGACGAGACATGGACGAGACATGGAACAAAACAAAACCCTACACCAGACGAGACGAACTAGCAAAGACAGGGGAAGACACAGACTATATACAAAGGGACCAGGGAAGACAACAAGGCACAGGTGGCACACATTAGGGCGGGGCAGGCGATCACACAAGGAGGGAAAACACAGGAAGCAAAACTCAAGACAATACACAGGGAGGACAGGGCTACCAAAGTAAAACAGGAAACACAAGACAAGACTAGACAACTAAACACAAACCCAAGGAAACAAAACACCAGAACTACAGGAAAATAACAATAACTAAACACAGATTAAACTAAAAACCCAAAACAAGGAAATCCAAAACCATAAACACCAGGTCGTGACATGCATGACATTACACCTCGATCTTCAAACAATTCAGTGGGCTCATCTGTGAATGCTGATGTTCTCATCTGTGTGTCTTTGTATTATTATTTTGTTTGAACTGTACCAAATGTCTGAGCTGAGATATAAAACATGCTCATATTCATACCAGAAAGGTGTTTATTAAAATGTAATACAAACTCAAGATTAGCTTAGCTTAACTTAGATTTAAGTTAAACCCAGATAGGGTTGTACAATGAAATGCAAGTCAGAAGCATGACAAAAGCTCTACAGTTCATTCCATAACAGCACACATGCATCAGGCCAGGCTATAAGCTATCTGGTTGTGTGCTATGGAGACAATAGCATGTGCGACAGACCTTACAGAAACATCATCCAAACACAGTAAAAAGAATATGTAAGGCTCACTTTAAAAGAGCCTCTGTGGCTTGTTGTGGTTCCTCTATAGCAGGTCTCTGATCTGATTGGTTTAAGTTAATAGACTGTAATAGGCAAATGGTTAATCCAGTCACGTGCAGAGTGTTCTTCTGAAAGCACCGGTCACACCTCACAGATGGTTCTGTGTAACAAATTATATTGGAGGTCAGGTTGATACTGCACATGAGGAGCCAAGGCATTATGACCTCTCACCTAATGATTGATTGTCTCATAATGATGTCAAGGTCAGAGAGGAATTACACAGTAAGCGAGCCCATGTGTTGCTAGAGAATGAGTCGTAATGGATGTCGTAGGTGAATTCACAGCGGCCTGTTAGAAGAGGTATATAGAGGTATATTTAATTTAGCTGTTTACTTTGTACCTGAAACTTACTAAATCATTCTTCACAAATACACAAGAGAGCAATGGAATAAGAGCTGTGTGCCAGACAGTCAGACATGTGATTGACCTCCTTGGGTGTTTAAGTGACCCGTGTACAGGTATGAAAATATACCAAATATTTACAAAATATACCAGTTTATATATTACCAGTGTAGTGTAATGTAAAGTAGGTGTTACCAGAGTTGACTATAAAATTGAGTTGATTGATTTTACTTAAATGTAATATAGGCATGTTGTACTGTGATGAGACAGAGTTGTGGTGGTTAGGTTGGGGTGGATGAGGTGGATAGATAGAAGGTCTGTTGATCCTCAGTGAAGTGTAATCTGTCTTCTGTGGTCGCCCTAAGTCCACAGTTAGCTCTTTGGTTTTGTTGACATATAGCAGGTTGTTGACCTGGCACTGTTGGGTCAGGTTCATGACCTCCAAGGTTTTTATTTGCTAGAGTTCAAATACAAGGTGCTCCACCATCCAGATTAGGGTTTAAATTGAATGTGCACAACACAGCTACAGGGTCAGGATCATCTGTATTTTTATTTATTTTTTTTTTTTGTAGTTTCCCCCTTTGTGTATTTCTTTGCTTTATTACTGAGATTCTGCTTATTCTATGTTTTGATCTGAATACTTCTTATTATGATGTAAGTCTTTTTCTTCTTCTTTTCTTTCTTCTGTCAGTCTGACAGTATAGATATGTTTTTGATATTTGATTTTATTGTGAAACTATATTTGGAATGAAACACTTAAATAGGTTGAACACAGAAATTATTTTATTGTTGAAAATCAGGTGAACTTGCCCCAGATAAGATTTGAAAATCCTCTTGAGGGTAGGCAGCTAAAGTCACATGAAAGGAAAACCCTTTCTTTCAAAATGCCCGCAGAGCAATTAGATGATGAGGAGCAGCTGCAGAGGCACGCAGAGCTCACAGGGCTGATGAGGGAAGCAGCTACAGGTGTGTGGAGCAGAGAAGGCTGCAGGTGGATGTGTCTCAGGCTCAGAGTGCAGGCAGGTGAGTACAGCTGATAACTTTTGTGGTATTTTTGCTTGGATAATAATGCTCTGTATATGGAGCAAGGCCTCTGTGTTTAGCACTGTGTGATATCCAGTTTTACGTATTGGCCATATCTTTTTTTAGTGTAGATATATGGACATCTGTATGTCCCTCCTCTCATTTGTTTAGGAGACACTAGTTTTGTGTTCTAATATTTACATTATGGGTAAGTTGGACGTCTCACAAGCCCACTATGCCAGATATCCAGCCACGTGTTTTGAGCTGAACTACAGGTGGTGTAGACTGAACAGTTAGGAGCATGTTTAGGTTGGTTATGGAAGGGCTCTGTTGTAGGTGACTGTGGAGCCACCTTCAAGTGGTCACTCCAGGAACTGCAGTTTTGGCACTTCCTTGTTGCCTAATTTCTCAGAGGATTCTGCGCAATGATACCAGATCATGACTGCTTTCATTTATGGTTTAGATCAGACCTGGGCAAAGCACGGCCCGCAGGCCACACCCGGCCTGTTTGCGTCTTCAATGCAGCCCGCAGACCGTGAACACAATATTAAACAAAGGCAGCAAAAGTCAGCTGTCAGCACGGCATTACCGGTAACGTCTTTCGAACCCTCCTTGTCTCTTCCATGCTGCTGTACTGTACTTTATAAAGGTACATACTGCGCCAGTGGTCTCCAATTTATATTATTATTTATGAAAAAAACGTGGCCCTTTGCTTTTCTTATGGACGTCTATGTGGCCCTCATAAAAAATAATTGCCCACCACTGGTTTAGATGGTTGTTGAATTTGAACAAACTCTTGACTTTTAAGTTGTCAATTGTGTCCATAATTTCTTCCTTTTTTTAAATAAAAACCTCGAGCTCTACATGTTTTTTTTCTCTGCTGTCTGCATCTATTTCACCAAATATAGCTGCCCTTTAATTGAGTTTATGCAACTTTATGTACTTTATGTAGCACTGAGCTGACTGAATTTCATTAGTGCAAGGAAATGAGATTCCAGCAAGTCAAAGGGTAGGGTTAAATTCATCAATTAGGCAAGGTCCTAACACAATATTAGATTTGTTCAAACCTGGCTTATGATGGCTGCAAGTGGTTTAAACTGCCTTGTTTTTTTTTTCTTAATGTCTCCGACTCTCATCTTCCGGCTGCCCTTATTATCAGGATTCAAAGAACAAAATGTAATATTTTGTGCAGGGGTGTCAAAGGTTAATTGTACAGTGTATGTACTGTCTGTGTGTGAGCATTACTATTCAACAGCATAGCTGAGCGCAGCACCACTAGACCTGTTTAACATTCAGCACAAAACAGTCCTTTAACTGCTGCTTTACTTAAAGTCAGAGTGGTTCTGAACTCTGTCTTCATTTCTCTCTGCTCTGTCAGACTTATAACTGCCATGACAGAACATTCACACATGCATATGTACATTCAGACGAGGGGAGGGAAAGGATGCCGTGCCATCATTTGACACTGACCGTTTAGTGGAATATTGAGTGTGAAATGGTAAGAAGCAGCATACTGTTACATTTAGATAAGGTAAGTTTTACCTTTAGTGAGCCATAACTACCTTTGTAAATACAGATTTGACAGAGGCAGCACCTCTGTGACCCTTAGAGAATTGGATCAGTTCCATTTGGTGCACCCAATTTGAGCATTTTACAGGGTTTGACCAAAGATTAAGTAGTTCACAACCCAAAAAAAATAGCTCAGCTGGAACTAAAGAATAACAGTTTCCTCTTCACCTGTGGTGCAAATTGAGACAATTAATCAGTGGCTCATGTCATTATCTAATTTTCGGAAAGAGAATGGAAAAAGATCATCACTTGAGTTGAGAGTAAAGAATGGAGAAGTAATGTGTAACAACTTGTATGGGGTGAATTTTTATATACCGTAACTCAACTCATATTGACTATTAAGGCATAAAAAGTAGCTTTATTGTCACTTCCAGTGGGAGGCCAATGATGTCTCGGTGCAAGTTTCCTCTTTATACAATAACCAGCCCATCTCACTTTCTTCACCTTGCCTGTATTTGGAGTTTAGGTGGATTTAGGCCCTGCCAAGATGGCAGGCACCTAGCCTCAGAAATGTTTCGTAGGAAAGCAGTGCCTGAAGTCATGGAAGATTCACATATTTCCATCTAATGAGATCATTGTATCTTGTGAATAGGAGGCTCAATTTTAAGCATGACATGTTGTTAACCTCCGTGCTAATGTATTGTAATTGTTTTATTGAAGTTGATTTTTTGGTTCCTTGTGAATGTGAAAGGACTGTTCACAGAATACTCCTTGCTCTTCTCGTGCTTGTTCATGGTGGATCCGTTCAAAGGACTTGTTGGTGTTTTGCCTTGTGTATCTACCATGTTGCTGTCTCTTTTTCTTACCTGTGATGCTGGCTCAGTACTTACAAAATGTTCTTCTGTATACCTTGGTGTGTATGAAGAACATTATGAACATTATGAACAACACGTTGGGCTATGATATGAGTCGGCCATATTGAACGTCTTGTCAGTGAGTAATTCGTTATCTCGCCAGATGGCAAGCAATATGTACTACAGAGGGATACAGCGCCACAGGCTGTAAAAATAAACAAAATGAACGAAATGACTCACAAAAAGATTTGTTCAATTTAGTGTTCAAGAGTCAGTAAAAAGAGTAACAATCGGCTAGGGTTGCTAGCTGATGTTAATACCAAGGGGGTTTTACTATTGCTCCACTTCGTACACAAACATAAACCACAGCGACCATGCTATCTATTGCGCTATCCCCTGGCACAGTCTGAGTCTCTTGTCTTGTCGGCCTAGGACAGTGCCCCCCACCTCGTATGTCCTCTAGTTGGGTATTGCCGAGGACGGACACACGGGTCGCCACGGGCCATAGCCCCTGTGTCAATCCGCATATTCTTTTCACACTCCGGACCCCTGCAGAGTAGATCCACCAGCCTGCACTGTCCACCCTTGCTGGCGCCAGCCACCTTCAATTTCCCGCATCTTCCTGCTTACTTCCTACTTCCCATGAGCCCTTATGTACTCAGTAGGGCAGGGCTAGATGGCATTTCATTGGCAAAAAAAGACCCATTACATATATTCCATATTCCATCAGTGAACATTATACTTTGTAAATACAAATGCACATTACATAATGTATTTAAACTTTTAGAACTTTTATTTTTTTTTTTATATGATAAAGAACTGACACTCACAGTGTCACAAACTTACCAACACTACTATGAAAGCGGAGCTTCTGTGGTCGGCCACTGGCTGCGAGTCTGGCCCCTGAAATAGGATGCCTAGATGAGTTACTTCTTGTACTAATATTCTCTAAACCAGTTTTACAAAGGTTAATGGTTCATCTTTCATTTATGGTACCTGGAGAAACACTCAGACACACACACGTTCATCTGTTGGACGTCATCTTGTCAGGAAGGTTTCAGATTGTACAGCTTTCACACAGCGTACATGTCCACATCACATGAATCCTATGCCTTTTAAAAGCCTCTTTGGAAGACAGATGTATCTGATGGCTGTGTGGAACATGTGCCATCCCTGTTCATTCTATTATCTCATCCTTAATGCACTTAGTTTTGCACTCGCTGAAATTTTGATGACCATGGTTTTAGGCGTGACATTTTTTTTTTCCCTGTATGTACCATGAGGTCTTTTTGGATCCCATCATGGATGAGGACTGCCTTGGTGTGTAATGTCCTGGTGGCCTGCAGCACCTGTAGAGTCCATTAAGGATTCACATTGTGAGAAGAGCCCAATATTTCCAGGTGTCGGAAAAGACAGCCAATGTCCATACAGGATATCCTGGCAATCTGATGATTGGGATGACTGCCTGTTTTTAGCATGAATTAAAATTGACCAAATCTCTTGTAAGGATGTGAGTACAGCTCTCAGGGTCCCTATCTGTGGGATAGGCTTTTTTTAAGACCCATCAGGACTGAGCATGTAAGGAGTCTCACAGGGCTACCTCTATACACAGGTTACAGTATGTAACTAACGTTCATTTACATGAGAATGTTAAGGGTGATTAATTTTTATCGTCTTGGAGGAACACTGCTCCAGAATTGACTCCTGTCGCGATATCAGTGATTGATCTCTCTTGATGCGCTTTTCTGATTCTTCCCTTCTGAGTTGCACTGCACAGGACTGCCAGTGATGTGTTGAATCTTCTTTATTGGCAGCCTCCATCATCACTTAGATACCACCGTAACACCAACCCTGGCACTTGAATAAAGATTTTCTATCACGGAGCCTGAGCACAGGCGCCACGCTCTTAAAATGTGACAAATGCAAATGGGATGGGAGAAATCAAATGTGACTAACGTGTATGGAAACAGAGAAAATCAATTGTCTCCTGAAAAAAAAGAAAAAAAGGATGAGCTATTAAAATGATTGTGTGGCGCAGGGATATAATATCCTCAGCAGCTGCCAGCAGAGGCAACGGCGGCTCGTATCCCGAGTCTGCTTGGCCTAAGAACGCGCACAGAGCTCTCACTAAGGCAATTATATCCCCAATATGCATGAGAAAAAACATGTGATTTATCTGGCCACTCTCATGCTAATAGCTCATACACATTATCATCATACTAAGCATAAAACATGCGATAAAAATGGCCGCGCACACTGTGTTGAATTTAATTTGTCTGTTCCTCTTTCAAAGGCAATGGTGCAATGATGCTAAAAACTTAGCTTTGAAGCAACATTTTTCATCTTCAATAAAAACAAAAGCTTTTGACTTACACAGAATTTGAAGTTGGTAGTTAGGGACCAGACTGTTTAAAATCACGATGAAGAGACAGTTTCTTTCCTGCTCTGCATTTGTCAGTTATATAGTGAATAAAGAATTCATTAAAGCTTAGATGCTAAAGAGAGAAAAAAAAAAGGCTTTCATGAAACAATTGCAGCTGCCTGAAGTTTGAATAAACAGATTTTTTTTCATCATTCTCCATGGGGGTAGAGAGGCTACAGAGGAGAGGATTCAATCCACTCATCAGATAAAGACAGTCGCCGGGCTTCAAATGAATCCCGCATTAAAACTTCAAAACAATCAGAGCATCTCTGCAGGCACGTTAAAGGTTACACAGCAATGGAAAGAACACACGCTTTCTTGTGTTTTTTTGAAGTTTCTCAACTGTCTTTTGGAATTATATCCCCACCAAAATAAATAGACAGATGATGTACATGATATCCATCCTCAATCGTATTAGCGTGAAGAAAATGTCAGGAGAGAGAGAGAGCCATCAGCTTTAACCAGCGTGCATCTCCTTGTGATACTTGACGGTCTAGTAACCTTCGTAAATGACAGGTTTAGTGGAGTCGGAAACGTGGACCCATTAAAGTTTTAATAAACTAAATCCACAAAATGCCAAGACCCTGAGTGACCGCTGTCCTTCAGAGGAGATGAGATATCAAACACCCTCCATTCCGTTTGCCAAACTGGTTTGAAAGAGCCGTAAACATCTAAAGAGCACAGAGTTCTTCACTGTTGTCATTGTGTTCTCTGAACAGAACATTTGATATTACTCTCAAGAACTTTTTTTTTTAATCATTAACCATTCCAACCGGTAATAACAACACTCCAAGGAAAACACATTGAACTTGTCACCAGCTATAAATATCTTGGATTCTTACTTGACTCAGAGCTGTCATTCAAACCACATATTTCAAACTTAGTCCACAAACTGAAGGTGAAACTTGGGTTTGATTTTCGGAACAAATGTTTTTTTTTCTTAGAGCCCGCAGACTTTTGGTATCGGCAACCTTTTTACCACTGATTGATTATGGTGATGTTGTATACATGACTGCATCGTCCAAATGCCTCCAGTCCTTGAACACTGTTTATCACTGTGCCTTGAGGTTTGTGACTGGCTGTACCCGCCTCACCCACCACTGTGAACTGTATGCCAAAGCTGAGTGGCCTTCCCTGAGCACAATGAGGCACACCCACTGGATGGCATTGGTCTATAAGACCCTCCTTGGTTTGGCTCCACCTTATCTGTGTACTCTTCTCCAGCGAACTACCAGCCACTATGCCCTACGCTCCAGTGGCATTTACCACCTGCAGGTCCCTCATGTGCGGACTGAGCTAGGAAAGTGGGCCTTTAGCTACTCTGCCCCTTCAGCCTGGAATACCCTCCAAACTGATGTAAAAATTTCTGAGCTTATCTCATTTAAAACTTTTAATTCTTTATTACACATTAGGCAAAAAGCATCCATTCATCAGTGCAGTTTTTAAGATATCTTTCTATTGCTGCACTTATTTTTACTGCTCGGATAATCTGTTTTCATCTTGTTTACCAACTTTAAAATGTTGTTCTAATGTTCTTGACGTGTGCTGCTGACCACTTGGCCAGGTCACCCTTGTAAATGAGATCTGGATCTCAATAGGTTTTTTTACCCGGTTAAATAAAGGTTAAATAAAAAAAAATAAATAAATAAATAAAAAAAATATACCGTTAGCATGACTTGTTGACTTGTCATCTCTTACTCCTAGCATTACCTTGACAGCCTTTAATTAGGTGTTTTGTGGGCTCATTGTTTAGGTTATGCTAACATTACACTTTGTATAGTGTAATGAAGTTTATTTAAAATGACATTTTGTCATCTTCACACTCTAAAAAAATGCTAGGTTCATGTTTATTCAGTTGGTTACCTTCAACACTGTTTGCTGTTCAAGGATGCTGAATGAAAGTTAAGTGGTAAACTGCACCAAATTAAACACCAAGAGCTCAAATTTAACATAATTCATGAAATATTTACTCTTAACTGAAACTGAAAATATGATGATATCTGACTAAATGTAAGCAGCATATAACTGGTGTTAGTATCAGTTAGCTTGGCACGTTTCGTGGCCATTGCTTCTATATTGTCTTGTTTATGTCCTATTATATTTTTAATATGTGTAATTATTATTTAATTTGAACTTAAACTCACCAATAAGCTCATTTTATGTTTGTTTAAACGAAACATAACTGCTTTTAATGAGTTTAGAACAGTATAACACAATAGTTTTACCAAATTATATTAACCATTTTTACCTTCAGCCTCTGTCTACTACTTTTAACAGCGGTGAAGCATGCTACCGTGTGAACTACAACTTACAACACTTAACACTTATTTGTCGACCATCCGACCAAGTCACACCCCTTCCGGTAGATGCCAGGAGACCCTAATAAAAGTGTAAAATTCTTTGTTGCAAATTGCATAAATATCAAGTAATACGTGCTTTTAGACTTTCCGATCATCAACACATCCAGGGCCCATTAGAACATATACAAAAGGCCAATTCCTTGAAATTAATTTAGCAACACCAGTGCCTTGACAATGTCACAGTACACCACAACAATCCACTAAGAACATTCATTGTTCTCCCTGTTTGGCGTTTGATCATTGAATGTGTGTGATCTGTTAGATCCTGTCTGTGGAATCACCACTGTGAAATGGGAATTAAAAATCCATTAACTTTATGACATTAGGGTTACGTGTTTATAAAAAAAAAAAAAAAAACAGAAACACTTTGACAGCTGTGCAGTCTGACACACACACATGTAAACACAGACACACTCAAAGTCACTTGAGACATGAAGTGTCGTTAGAAATGGGCACGTGTCCCAAGCCGCAGGGAGCCTTTCCAACAGCTTGGCTTTATGGATGAAGGTCTCACATACACATTAAGGAAACGCACACTGCTTGCACATGCATGAAAACACAGCAGCGAACACACCACCTCCTGCTGCTGCTCCTGGTGAGCTATGAGACGTGGCCTGCTGACTAGAGAATGGCACAATTGTGTGTTTGGGCCATCTGCTGCTGAGACTGATATAGATATCACTCGCACACAAAACACACAAGCACAGGCACACACAAATACTAGCTGTCCACTCCATGCATAAAAAAAGATTTTGACCCTGATATTTGGAAAGATTTCACATCTTTTTATGCTGGCATTGACATTCAATACTCTATAGTGGCAGATTTTGCAGAATATAATTTAAATAATGAATTTGTATTTGATTTAAGACTTTTTTGACATCTATTATTGAGGTTCAAGTGCTACTTACTTCTATCAAAGGAGTCTACAACTTGATTGGAAGTTATGGACTATTAATAGGCCTTTATTGTAGAGGAGAGGCAAGACTAGACTTGGCAAACTCTAAATGATGCAGAAGTCACCTGAACAAGACTTTGATTTGACCAAGATTGGAGGGACCATCCAGCATAAATAAACACTATTTACAATAATGCAGAATCAGTGGGAGCTCTGAACTTGTATCCCGCCAACAAGACAGTCCTACGTAGGTGGATTGAGAGACAGTGGCACCCAAAGTGTGGTCCTACTTTTTGTAGACTAGACACAAAAGGAGAATTTTGTTTTGATTTGTGGTCACTGCATAAAACACCACTTCACAAAGTTATGTTGGTATTTGAAGCAGGGGGCAGCATGGTGCTGCAGTGGTTTGTACTTTATGATTTTCTCTGGGTACTTTGGCTTCCTCCAAATTGATGAATTTTTGTTTGTCTATCTGTGTTGGCCCTGAGATGGAATGGCGAACTGGCGAGGGTGTGCCCTGCCTCTTGGTTCAAGAAGTGGATGCATGGAATTAAAGCATTCTTGGTGGCTTTGTGGCAATTTGATGATGTCCCACATTTATGTTATTGATCTTCCAGTTGATCCTCTTTCTTAACAGACATGACTGAGTCACTTAGCACAATCACGCTTGGCTTGCAATTCCATTCATACATTTTAGCGAGCATGTGGGCTTAATTTTAGCTCCGACAGGCAGGTGTGTATTGAGAGTCAATATGCAGAAAGGATGTGTCCAAACCACGGGAAAGGGTTCAAGATATAAATAACAAAAACTATGTGTGACTATCACCTAAAGCACCAAATGTAACATCTTCAACATAGTTACATTCTGCTGTTTCCCCTAGTAGTGAAGAAAGCATTTCCACTTTTCCTCCAGCATAAACATGAAGCAGCTGCTGCAACACAACTCTCAACTCGACTCATCCTGTAAGAATTCTAAAAAGTATACATGCATACAACTTATTAATATTTTTTTTTTAAATTGACCCACACAATTGAGAAAATGTATGTATTTATTAGTACTATAACTTTTGAGATATCTTCTATATCTAGCTGAAGGTTTTGTGCAGTGTTGGCTGACATATTTGTGTTCTCGAACTAAAGCCTAAAACAAGAAAAACAAAAAAAATGAAAAGACCAGCCGGTCCAATCTAGACACGTCTTTATTGCTGAACTTTCAAGTCCACTCCTCTCTGAGTCAGAACAATAAAGAAAGTAAACATCAAGAACCAAAACAAACCAGCAGAGGAAGCTCAAATAAGGTCTAGATCAAAATTTATTGACATCTCTTTCCTGCAATTAGGAAAGCAGGAATGACAGGGACTGACAGCTCCTGGGAGGATTGTAAGACTGTCTGAGAAAGCAAGAAAAAAATAAGATGTTCTCGCTCAACACACACTGACTTCTATAGCAAAACTAAAGAGGATGATTATGAAGACCAATTAGTTAAAGTGTTACCATTATCATTCCCAATTTTTGAACTGCCAAATGGATTTCTCTGTGGCTCAGCCTTTAATGCCATCTTCTATTAACATTTTCCATTTTAAAGGAGAATGTCATTGTGCGGTCCCCTTTTAAAAATGCTTGATGGTAATGTCATGGTTATGAACTTCATCATATCTCTGCAATATAATGAGCGAGGGTATTGCAGTGCTGTCTCCTGTGCTGGTGATTTTCTACTGTTCTAATACACAACAAACAGAATCATTGCAAATTCGTCACGCCATTTGTCTGCTCAGACAGTGACCAATCCTAGGTGTTTATTAAATGTCTTTTTATTTTGCCTTTGTTTCATTAGAAGTCGTGTTTTTAATGAACAACACAGTCTGCTTACAAAACTTACCTTACACTCACCATCAATAAAAACATTTGTTGGACATTGCTGCTCAATTTACATTACATCATACCTCTGCATATGTCATAGACTTCATTACCAGGCTGTGAGGTTGGACATTTTAACATAGAGATCTGTGGGGATTCAGTCACTTTTGGAGTCACCCTCCAGTGGACAACAGAGGAACTGCATTTTTTTTTTCCCGGCACTAGAGTTTACCACCTGCCTGGTAGCAATGACCTAATGCAACAAGTACAGTGCTTTCTGGGGGTTGAGGTTTGCAGCATAAGGAACTTATGGATGAAATTTACACAAGCGGTATTTAGTTTTGTTTTTTTTTGTCTCATAATGGTTTGGATCTTATTAATGTTACTTTGTTTACATGAACCTTAGAAACACAACTGCATGATCATGTATCATTGTTCTGAAAGACTGTGAGGTGTCAAGGTTTTTATGTCCTTATCTCCATAAAAAACCCTGCAGTCTTGCATAGTCTGCCAGTTTATCGGAATTACATACACTTAGCATGACTTAGCCCCTTCCTTAACCCTATGTTAAAGTGATGAAGTTAGGTTGCACTGAGCAGGCCTGGCTTAAGATCAAACCTTAAGCTTAACACAGTCTGATAAATCAGATGCCATAATCTAAAAATGATATGGAGACTTGGAACTATAAAAGGAATGCAATGTTAGGAGTACAGATGTGTATATATATATATATATATGTTTTTTAATTATTATTATTTTTATGGCCTATAGTTTATCCATCTGTCTGTTTTGGTAGTGTGTTTTGTGTTGGTAGATGCTCATTAAATGTTGGTTTTAACTTAACAGAAAATACAATAATTCTAACAATGAATTGTCCTTTTAACATCCGAGTATGATCATATATATAGAACTGGTAGTCAGTTGGAAAAACATTTAATTATTGAGCTACTTTGGAAAAAAACAAAAAAATATAGATTCCAACTATTGGTGAAATATGTAGATCAAAGTTTCTGGTATTCACCCAGACTACAGAAAGAATAATGTATAAAAATCTGATATATTTGACAGATAGTTAATAATCCATGGTGTTACATTACATGATGTAATAGGCAGTCCTCCCTGCTGTGTTCCTTCCAGGTCTTTCTCCAGCTTGGCAGATGACAGTGAGGAATCCAGAGCCCGGTACCTCTACAACCAGTGGGTGGGGCTCGGTTTGACTGACGTCCACCTATCCAATCACACCGTTCTGCTCAGCCTGCCCGGTCCCACACCCAACACCATCACAGACAGGTCCGGTCACCAGTGTTTTTTGCCGAACGGGCTCCCCTGCGACCAGCGCGGACCCAACGACCTGCCGAAGCAGCAGTTCTCCTACGCAGCCTACTCCGCTGTAGGAAGTGTGCAGGTACAGTCCGTCACCCTGTATTGACATTTTATGAAACAAAGGTTGCTTAACCCTCTTGGCTGCTGCACTCAGGTCTTGCTCTTCCTCCCCCTCATCACCTCTGTATTGTCAGATTGTCTAAGTCTCTGGCCTCTAGCCACAAGAGGGTCACCAGTAAAGGTCACAGCCCGAGGTTGTAGCTTTAAATGTTACAGCCTGGATAACCACAGTTCAGGGTCCACATGTGTATTAATAGCAACAATTGTGAATCAGTTGTTTCATTTTCCAGTGTATTTAGGAAAGATTAATTTTTATGCAATATTCTGAATACACAGTTTTAGAAGCTGATGCAAAAACTTGCATTCTTTCTGCAGAATCTTGAGTACATAGTTCTGCCAAATAAGTAAAATGTTACAAATGTTATATTAGGTTACATCAACTACATAAATGAACTATAGTGGACTGACAACATTCTGCATTATAGTACTATATTTGTACTATATATTGTGGTAAAACACATACGTTTTTGATGTAGATGTCAGATGAAGAAGTGTTGTTAGGTTCAAAAACTTTTTGCTGAACTGTCATTTTTTCCAGCACAATTTGATCTACATTTAGATTTATTACATATAATTGCCACATTTCTAGTTTAGTGCTAGTTTGGTAGTATAATTAACAATCCTATGTCTGGAATGAGGGAAACATTTATGGTCGTGTGTCTTATGATAATTTTCGTACTTACACATTGGTAACCTTGTGAATGGGGCCACCCACTTCTGTTACTATTAATTATGTCTGCATGATATACAGCCTGCATAAGCTGCACAACAGGCCAGAGAGTGGCTGCTCAGGAGGGGACATGACCCTCAGCCTATTGGGTAAAAATCTGAAGCAAAGTTTAAGGTTGCTTTCACAATACCTGCTGCATTGCTCAATTCACATAATTTAATTTAATTAAGTTATTTATTTAATTTATTTATTTAAACAATTATTTACACACACACACAAACACCTTTGCTAGCAACAGGCTTACTATATATATATATATATATATATATATATATATATATATATATATATATATATATATATATATATATATATATATATATATATATATATATATATATATATATATATATATATATATATATATATATATATATCCTGTGGCTGTGCTTGCTGTTTACCTTGCTGCCACTATGACAGGCTTAGCTCGCCTGTTTTCACTGAACTTTAAAAGATTGCCATACCCAGCCACAATGCAAACTGTAGGGACAGATTGATACAACATAATTATTAAAACGCTAAACACATGGAATGACTTCAGCTGTCTTTAAAAAAAATGAGAACACACAGGTAGATATATATTTGCACCAACCAATAAAGTCATCAGCTACAGGGCCATGTTCAGTGTCATCATCATTTAGATGGCTCACATTGATTTTAGCATCAACACATTTCTCAAGACGCATATCCCTGCAGTCTGTATGGAATAAAAACAGCACATACACGCTGATATACTGTTACCTGCCTGACAAGAAATTTAGCAGAGTGTTTACCTGAGTGTTGCATCGACACTTCTTCCTGCTCTATAAGCTCACAGAAGCAGGTCTAACAGATATTGCACCCGCCTAACCAGTTTCTCAAAAACTTTCATCACCAATGGGTGAGAGCTACTAGTCTGGAATCATTCAGTCATATTACCTTGCTGCTCTGAGGTTGACATAGAGGTCAACACTACAGTTTGACTTACCTTTAACTACAGTTAACTACAGTTAAAAGTAAGTCAAACACATTATGAATAAATGTGTAAAAAAAATAATATTGATGATTAATTATGTGTTTCATAATGGCAGGCTGACATTGTCATGTATGTCGGATAGTAGCATTGGCTTAACAGCAGTGACAGCTTTGACAGTGACTACCAAGCTAAACAGCAATACAAGAAAGGATATAAAAATGTTATGAAAAACATCATATTTATTTCAGTCATGGTTTATTTTATTTTATTCTAAAATGGCTTGTCATGATTGAGATGTTCCAGGAGAGGAGCACACCGTTGGATGATAGTATTAAATACAGCACTATGAAAAGAGAGCCTTGCAGTTTTGGGAAAAGTACAGACAAACCATGTAATCAGTGACAATCAGCTTTGGATGTGTAAGGGAAAAAAAATCTCCACGAAAATACAGCACAAACAGTTCACACATCAGGCTGAAGTTTGATCATCAGCATTGAGCGTTTTTATATTTTCCAGTTTTTGGAATTCACACTTTCAGAATAAAATTCTTTTTGAACGCAGCACTTCATATACAAATGTGGTAGGAAACTTTGGAATCATTGGATTTAAATGGGTCATACTCAAGAAGTTTTTTTCGTTATATAGATATAAGAGAAGAAGAAATGTTTCCATGTAGCACGCCTCCAGCCATCTTTTTCCAGACAAGTGGTAGTTCACACACAGAGTTTACACATTACACAGATAAGAATAATTTCTCTGAGTAGAAGAACACCAACTCCATGCAGCAACTGTAAAAATCTACAGTGTGATATTTGCATCATGCTAGATGCACAGTTAATCTTTTCTACCATCTTTCAAGAGTGAAGGTTAATGGAAGTCATTATGCATGTAGTCCGCCCGCGCTCGCCAACAGACGCACGCACAGAAATGCAGTCACACTATTTTTAGGAGGGTTTTACTTCTCTGTATCCCTGGAACAGAGAAAGGGGTTGAAGGAGATGCTTGTTATTCCCCTGAGCCCTTGCCTGGCCTGAGGGCAGATGAAAAGTTGGAGTGATTCTCTGAATACCAAGTTTCCTCCCTCTCTCTTTCCATCCCCACCCTCCCCTCTCTCTCTCTTTCTCCTCGTTCTCATTTCTGCGCTTTGCTCGATCCATCCAGCTGTCCGCTCGTCGAAGTCTACCCAAAGGAGGGTCACAGTCATCCATCACTGGATTATTTCCTAGCTCTGTTCCTGCATGCTGCCTTGAATTAAGCGGCAGTTTGCTGGATCTAAACATGGCTTTCAGACAATTAAATATGGCGTTTGTGATGGATGAACAGTGGCCCACAGCAAGTGTACTGGACTAATAAGTTCTACTGTTGGTGGCCCTGTTTTCCTGGTGCTGTGGGAACTATACTCACACACAAAAGATCTGAGGAATAACATTAAATTAGGTTATTTCTCAGATCATGGAACCTTTATTGAGCTTTTTTTTGTTTTTTTAAATACTCTGATCACATGAAGCTTACAGGTGCAGTTGTGTTTGTTTCATTAGCAGTCCAGCAGTACTCGGGCAAATATTGCCTGTGTGAATATAATGAATCTGGCAAAACAAAAAAGTTATTGTGCTAGCCATGAAAATGGAGAAGTTTGGAGAAGTTTTTTAAGCACATTTGTACGTTTAGGCCTTTGAAATGAGTCGTGGGTAAATGACATCTGTACATGTGTACAGATCAGGTGCACCCCTACCTCCTAATGTGGACTTTTGTGGTTGGATTTCCATCTGTGTGGCAGTTATTGGATATGGAGAGAGGCAATCGTCAGATCTTTATTTATTATTTTATTCCAAGTTCGTACTCCTATAATGAACCTGATCTCACTCCTGTAGTGTTCACCTTGTTTGTATGGTTAAGTTAATTGGAATGTTTTGAAGAGGAAACAGGCCATATAGTTATTATTTTTTTAATAAGCAGAAATGAAGAATGGCTGCAGATCTGGGAAATTATGTGCAAAGCAGACCTAGATAGCGTAGGACTCACAGGACTTGTAAAGAAGGAACTAAGAGAATATACAAGCAGCATCCCAGGTGACATGAAGTATAGAAAATCCTCCTGGCACAGTACACAACCACAAGAGGATGTTATCCATCAAGTGAAGCAGGATGCCAGCCTCCCGGGTAGCGCCTCAGGACCATTCGGTCACAGCTGTAAGAACATGCAAAGACAGGCACATGAATAAGTTGGTGGAAGAAGTAAATAGTGTATTTTACCTGCGCACGAACAGATGGTAACTACTGCAGTGCATCTCAGTGATGAAACACCTTGTGCTGCCTAAACTATATATATATATGCATGTGTGAAAATAACTTATTCCATCCTGTACTTATTGACAAGTACTGTATCCTGAATTATATATAGGAATTATATATAGGCAAGGAAATCCAATGTTAGGAGAAAGGACATATATTATGTAAATATTTTAAAAACTTGATTTGAATCCACACCTTGGCCTTTGGTTTTAAGACCACGTTTATAGCAGTGTATTTTGAAAAACGAATATTTCCTTCCTTCCGTTTTCTAAAATAACATCAAGCACACACGTTTACATTAACCTGCCCACTGCCTGTGGGTGGCAGTGTAGTTAGAAGGAGAAAGCCATGCAAGCCAATCAAAAGCCTCATCAACGCAGTCTGGCTCTTTGTGTCAGAAGTTGTTCCAAAAGACCTAACATGTCTCTGCTCCTCTACAAAGTGAGAGGAGCTGTATTTGCAAATGCAAACATGTAAAAAGTGCTTACACCAACAGAAATGCAAACGCTACCCGGAATGCTTCCATTACTAGACTGCAGCCTACTCTGGCAGCCATACTACACAAAAAAGGTCGCACGAACTGATGCGCAGACTGCTACAAACTCAGTTTAAAAAACTTTGTTTATGTCTAAATGAAAGGCACAAACGAAGGGAAAAGTCTGTTTTTACAGATACCTGTGTATGTGGAAACGGGGTCTTAGTCTCTTCTGTCATATTGTATACTGACGACTTGTTGCTGTGTATGAGCAAGTGCACTATAGGACAAATAAAAGATAAATTGAAGCATCCTGCTGGTCTGTTTCTAGTTGTAAAGGTGGTAAATCTTAATGCTGCAGTCTACTACATCTGCAGCTGATAACTTCTGACTTCTAAAGGACAAACCAGTGGAAAATGTCCTGAAATGTTCCTGTTTTCAGACTAGCTGTTCCAAATCTCCATTTATAGAGTAATGGTTGCAGCTTTAGAGCATACAATGAAGAGTTGGCTGATTTTCTTGTGTGTTTGCTGGCCTCCTGTTTCAAACGATAGATCTCCCCAGTTTGGTGTGGAAGGACTTGCCTGTCCACACCTCCTCATGCTTCATTAGACTTTACAGATCTTGAATTGGCTGGACAGGGAAGCACACGAGTGTATGGCTGGCTGACCACATGTTTTTTTGTTGTTTTTTAGCCATGTCACCCTTGTCTGTAAATTACATGCCATCTTTCTTGACACAATTATTATTAATTATAATGCTACTACATATTCAATTCACTTGGATGCAAGTGACAAAGATGAAGGTAAGCTGAGGTAAAGGCACAGACTTCATTATGTGACTCAACATCACAGTGTCAAAAAGCTCACTGATGCTTTATAAATGCTTACTTTTAAGCCTTAAGCCTTAAGGATAGACTGTGGGGAAAAGCCTCTGACTAATTCAACACAGCTACAGAAAAACACTCCCTGGTACTCATCCCCATTTCCTCACATTTTGTCTGCTCTCATCCTCTGTCTATAGGATGTCTTCATTACTGTCCAATGCACTGTTTCTTTCTTTCTTTTTTTTCCATATTTGAATGCTAAAGATTTACTTTATATAATATATGTAGTAACTGGAGATCTATTATTGGATATGTCAGATCAGTATATTCTCAGCCTACACATATGAACTAAAGAGGGGAAAAACGCACAGCAGAGATGGAGCTGCAGGATGCTTCACCTGTAAAATACACTGCTCAAAAAAAAGGGAACACTTAAAGACTGCATGAGGGTGGTATGAGGGCTCAATGTCCACAAGTGGGGCTTGTTCTTACAGTCCAACACCGTGCAGGGTTATTGACATTTGCCAGAGAACACCAAGATTGGCAGATTCAGCATTGGCGCCCTGTGCTCTTCACGGATGAGAGAAGGTTCACACTGAGCACATGTGACAGACGTGACAGAGTCTGGAGACGCTGTGGAGAACATTCTGCTGCCTGCAACATCCTCTAGCATGACCGGGGAGGCATTTCTTTGGAGGCCGCACAGCCCTCCATGTGCTAGCCAGAGGTACCGGACTGAGATCCTCAGACCCACTGTGAGACCATATGCTGGTGCAGTGGGCCCTGGGTTCCTTCTGATGCATGACAATGCTAGGTCTCATGTGGCTGAAGTGTGTCAGCAGTTCCTGCATGATGAAGGCATTGATGCTATGGACTGGCCTGCCCGTTCCCCAGACCTGAATCTAATCCAGCACACCTCGGACGTCATGTCTCGTTCCATCCACCAACACCATGTTACACCACAGACTGTCCAGGAGTGGACTGATGCTTTAATCCAGGTCTGGGAGGAGATCCCTCAGGAGAACATCCATCGCCTCATCAGCAGCATGTCCAGGTGTTGTAGGGAGGTCATACAGGCACGTAGAGCCACACACATTACTGAGCCTCGTTCTGACTTGTCTTGAGGCCTTTCCACTCAAGTTGGATCAGCCTGTAATGTGATTTTCCACTTTTACTTTGAGTATATTTTCAAATCCACACCTCCATGGGTTAATAATTTTGATTTACATTGATCATTTTTATGTTATTTTGTCCTCAACATATTCTACTATGTAATGTGTGAAGATATTCAACTGTATTATTTCATTCAATGAGATCTAGGAGGTGTTATTTTAGTGTTCCTTTTTTTGAGCAGTGTATATTAAAAATTGGCAACACTACACGCCATCATGCACGTACCTCTCTGGTGCGCGTAGAGCAGGAAGAGAGTGACAACCAGCCAACTATCTGCGCAGGGTCGTCTTGGAGGATTGGCTGATGTTTTTAGCGTTTTATAGCTTCCACAGATGATTAATATTCTTTGTTTTAATGTGAAACTGCCGAACTAATCGGTTGCTATCGGATTGTAAAGATAAGTTACACTAATTTAACAAAATTGCATCAGAATGAAATCTCCTACCCTACCTTTAACAATGCTCACACATTACAATTTAAATGGTAAAAGTGAAATGCTAGAGTACTAAATGTAACCTTGTCTACATCACAGCAGCCACAACAACGAGGTTAATACAGTTAACATGCTAGTTTAATTCATAAAAGCTTGGCTGAAAACTCCTCAATAAATGAAATAAACTTACTGTTATTGACACTTTATTTGGAAATTACATTAAAATAAATAAGGGTTTAATAATGTTAAATACTCAAATGCAGGCTTTGAGACCAAACATTCATCACTCAGTGCAGTGCAGAGCCGTCTCTAACCAATGTGGTGCCCTGGGCGAGACTATGGAACAGCGGTATTTGTTTTTCCTTGACCACCCCCTCAAGGCAAAATCAATCCCATCAGTTTCCATCAGGACCCACAAATCATAGAGACTCTCTACCTGCACCAGCAGTGCCCTTTCCAGCAGGTGGCGCCCTAGGAAACTGCCTATGTTGCCTATGCCAATAGCCGGCTCTGACTTAGTGGGAGGAAAAGATACAAACAATATATTGAATTTATATTATGATCTTATTATTTTGAAGTATTAATTTATCCTCCAAACATTGTTGTAGTCTTTGGTATGTTCTCTCCTTTATAATGTGATTAATTATATTTTATTTAGAGGTTTAAACCATACATCCTGACTGTGCCTCAGGTCGAGGTAGGAGCAGCACAGAAAGACACAAGTATTTTAGAAAGCATAGAACTGGAAGGTCGCTCTCCCTCCAGTAAAGAACAGGCTGCTGACACGGCAAACTCAGCAGATGAAGCAGCACTGGGACAACCAGACACTGCACTCTATTTCTTTGTTAACCTTACCTTAGGTAAGGTGGAGCAGGATACACCCCGGCCCAGGTGAGGTGCCCCGAGGCAATAGCTGACATCTCTGCAGTGACAGCCTGAGATTTAGAGGTATTTGAGAGTGTCGGAAGTTTAGTAAGGATAAAATGTATGAAGCTCTACCCTTTATGAGAAACCACTTTTGGCCTTCTGCTGTCAGTGCCAGAAGGACAAATGGTGTCACCCTTTTATCTCCTGCCAGACACACAGCTAGCACCGGCAAGAGGAGAGAACCTGGAATCGAAATCCACGGTTCACTGTATACTCCTGCTGTTAAACAAGTGGACAAAGCCGGGTCACTGGGATGAAGAGCAACAGAAATGATTCTTCTTCTGCCAGCAGTAAATGCTTGGCACATTAGGCCATGGCTGCTTCTATGGTGCAGTGATTTCATTGGAAAACAGCTCAGGATGCTGACACAAGAGATGATGAGAGATGTCATGTTGACAGACTCAAAGAATCCACAATCACTGTGATGGCAGTTGAAAAGCCTATACTGTCAATTCTTTCCTTTAGAAGGTCAATGTAGCCCCATCAGACCAGGCAGGAGGCTGAGTTCTGGCAGGTTCTGCTCTGTCCCTCAACTGACCCTACAGTTGAGGGACTACCGGTGGCACATAGAAAAAGCTCAGGTGCTGAATAAAAATGGCCTCTGTATGTGGAAGGTGTGGATTATGGGCTGCAGCTGCAGGCAGAATGTAATAATGATGCAGGATGGTTAAATAATAGCCATGATTGTCTTGCCAACACATTCCCAGAAGTTCCTCTCTTGGATGCCTGATCAATGCTGCATAATGTTGAACGTTTGGTAGAACTTGTTCCCACTCACAATTGGTTGTTTATAGATTAAATATTAAGATGCTGGAAGGATGGTGGAGGAACATGCATGGCAGAAAGAAATTTTTATCAGGTGCTGTTTGAGCTCTCTTGAGTTTTTGCACAGTTAAGTATATCTTCAGCCCGCCTTCACTCTATTTGTTTAGGTTTGGGCCTTTAAACATCATAGTCTGGGCTTTGGTTACTGCTAACAGCTCCTGCACCTTGTACTGTTTGATTCACTACCTCAAAAGTAACATACTAATGAATGGATTCATATGTTTTTTTAACCTTTATTTAATATCACTATCGACTTAAACATGTTCAATCTTTACCAGGTTAGTCCTGTTACTCTCTGCTGTGAAAACATTTTAATATGGAGGTCTATGTACCAGCAGCAGCAGAGCACAGCACTTAATCCACAGCATCAGCGGAAGCTCTTTCTGCTCATAACCAGCAGGATGTAGATACTGTGAAGGGCACGGCCCAGAAAGACTCTGCAGCCTGTCTCCACCTGTTGGCAGTGTGCCCGCCAACCATTTCTCCAGCAATCCTCTAGGAGTCCCTGGTTCTTGGCTACTATCCCCTCTATGGTCTACCCAGGGCACTGTCACTTGTATCAGGGCAAAGATGCTCAATAGAATGTCTCGCTGTAATGATGTTGCTGCAGTATGTGTCGGAAACTTCAGTTGTTTGCCCAGGACTACTTTCTATCTTATAAACACACAGTACATTATGTGTGAACATTGTTGTGTTTTTTAGGACGTGACTTTTCCTTTTCCATCAGCTTGTTGATAAATACACATTAGTTACACTGTTCAGCGCCATCACTCCTGCTCTAACAAGTGTCTACAACAGTGCCAGTTTTCCCATTAACCTCTTACTGCGTCGCTGTGAGGGGGTGACTGACCAGGCTATGCCAGTTGTTAGTGCTTCCACTGATATCTGTCAGACTGTTGTTCACAAATGCAGCACTTGCAGACCCTGACCATGAGTCCATCAGAGTGGACCACCTTCGAATTTCAAGTCAAGTCAAGTCAAGTCAGCTTTATTGTCAACTCTGCTATATGTGCTGAACATACAGAGAATCGAAATTGCGTTACTCTTCACTCCGCAACATATAACATGTAACTAAAAACTAAAGATAAATATAAAGTGTAAGAAATGTACCTACAATGAGGCACACACAAAATACAAGGCACATAATGAAGGCACAATGCAGTCAGAGTGCAAAAGATGTATAGTGCAAGTCAGTGCAGTTGGCATAATATAAACAGGAATGGTTTAACTTATAACAGCTTATTGAGACTGGTATGAGAGTGCAAAAGATGCAATGGTGCAAGTCAGTGCAGTTGGCATAATGTAAACAGTCCAGGAATAGATTAAGTTATAGCAGCTTATATGAGACTGGTGTGACATGACAGGGTAAAAAGTGACTGGTGCACAGAGTTCCTTTGGTAAAGTGGCTGGTACAAAGAGTTCCTATCTTGGGTGGTGGTAGGGGTGAGGGGATGGTGGTAGGGGTAGGGGGTGGGGGGTGGTGTCAGGGAAGGGGGAGAAAGTGGGGCACAGCAGGGAGAGAGTTCAGCTTCCTGACAGCCTGGTGGATGAAGCTGTCCCTCAGTCTGCTGGTCCTGGCCCGGAGGCTGCGCAGTCTCTTTCCTGATGGCAGCAGACTGAAGAAGCGGTGTGAAGGGTGGGTGGGGTCTCCTGTGATGCGGAGGGCCTTCCGGGTGAGAATTTGCAGAACAGAACCAGGATTTCACTTCTGGTTCTGGCTGAGCAACCTTGTTCTATATGAAAAGTATATTTTAAGAATCAAGAATCTTTATTGTCACTATGCAAGGCACAATGAAATTTTGTTCAGCAGCTCTTGGCTTAGGCACACAGTTTTTTTATGAGGTCCACTTAGGCCTAATATTTGTCCCAGCCTGCACATCTAGTCAAAACACCTCCTTGCTTTACATATTATTCTTATATGCACTAAATGCACACCATTCTCACAAACCATTAGCCTTTAGGAATAACCTGTTAAAAAAGAGTGCTATGTGCATTCCACACCAAAGAGCTTATATAATAGACCTAGAGGGTTAACAATGAAAGTCTGAAAGCATAAAGATGCATTTATATGCATATCACAGTCCATATTTACTGAGTAAACATTTAAAGGCTTTGGCCCCTTCTGTGTACATTAATGACGGCCTTGTTAGACAAATCCAGAAATACATGTTAATGAAATCCTCAAACATCCCAACACAAAAAAGCTTAATAATCTATAGAGTGTATTATTTGTCAGTGATTTTAAATTATGATATCAGCATATTTTTCAATACCTAAATCAGTCTTCTTTAAAAGAGGCTAAATTATCTTACTGCTTTTATACTGTGTAAATAATGACAGACAATCAACCACCACAGCGTATTAAACCTCACAAGATACTCTAATAGGATCTATAATTAGGTGAATTAGCATTATTTAGAAACTACTACTGTGCCATCATACTTATCTTCATCAGAATCGGGGTCTTCTGTTAATATGAACTCAGCCTCTTAGAGGATAATGAAGTTCTTGCAGTTTGAAGGAAAAAAAAACAGTTTTTCTTCATTAATATGCAAATGTGGGGGCACATGTGCTCTGGAATCTAATGAATTCATTTTCTCTATGAGGCCAGCCTCAAGTGTGATTATGAAGACTGTGCAGATACAAGAGCGACTTCACTGGATTGTGACCACATACAGTAGAAACAGACACATCCCGGTGACATCTTTTTTTTTTACATAGTGTTTAATGACGTGCTTCTTAAAAAAGTTCAGTGTATGTAAACATACATAGTTTAACGTATGCCAGTATATAAAAGATGGTATAAGTACTTTATATCAGGCATTAAATCTACTTGGTTCAGTTTAGTCATTAAACATTCTTTTATTTATAAAAATGATAAATAAATGTATTCATACTGTACCTTGTGAAGATATTAAAAAAAATGGTTTTCCCATCAGTGGCCCTCTGTCAGCCTGCTGCTTCTTGTTGACCCCACATAATGACATTGTCATTGTGAAGGCACTTTACTTACTTGATGTGATTAGAGTTAATTGTAGTGTTTGAGCAGCCTTCAATCAGCAGAAACTATCCACAACCTCCTCCTCCGTCTCCTCCCTGCATGCTCATTCTCTCTCTCTATCTCTCTCTCTCTCCTCCACATATGTGCTTAGAGACAGACACTGGGATGGGAAACATTCCAGCTTCACTTTTTATTTCCTTCAATTTATTTTACTGTGAATGAAAAATTACCTCCTGCAAGTTATCGATGACAGATTTTTTAATTATTATTATTATTTTGTGATGAATTCTGATGCAAGACTGAATTATTTAAACACTTTGTTTTTTTTACAACGGTAGAAATACCTGTGTGTGTGTGTGTGTGTGTGTGTGTGGATGTTTTTATGTGTATTTTTTATTGGCTGCCACTTCAAAAATCAATACAAGACATTTATGAATCAGAATATAGCCTTCTTGTAAGCCCCATTAAAATGAATGGAAATGAGTGGTGACACATATTTCACCATCTCTTCATAATAATACAGTGGAAAATGTTCCCAATGATGAATTTGTGCTTGAGTCCTTGAGTTGAACTTGTTTTTTAAACATGTTACCACAGCAAGTGGTTTTTCTAAAACGGCTCAGATTAAATAGAATAGAATATAGTATAATATATAACATTTCATTAGGGTGACTTTCAATGAGAGTTCTTCCCTAATGAATATGTACATGAATGCAACTGTGCTGTATAAACATATTCATTTAAAGATAGTCAAAGTTATTGGATCCCATCCATCAAGATATATTGGACTGTTTGTCATCCTTTAGTAGAGGCCTGAGCCGGGTCAGGCCGGGTTCAGAGGTCAAAAAATCTGCATCTTCACAGGACAATGAGCCAGATGGACACACCAATACCTTTAATTACATTAGGATAAAACATAAAGACAGAGAGAGATGGAGCACAGCAGCACCAGCTCACTGTGTACAGAGGTCCCTCTGTACTGCAGTTTGCTGCTGCGTCTTGGACTGTTCCACAGCCCGCAGTTTAAATGGAAGACTTTTATGATGCAAATGCAGGCAGAAGTGATAAATCTCTCGCTCTCTCTCTCTCTCTCTCTCTCTCTCTCTCTCTCCCCTGCTCTCATCTCCTCAGCTCCCCTGATGCACAAAGATGGACTCCCCTCTTTCTCTCTCTCTCTCTCTTTTGCAGCTAAGCTCTCTCTGTATCGCTCGCTCACTTTTTTCCCACTGCAGCATCGCGTTACGCTCACCCCCAGGCCACATGAAAAATGAATTGGGCCCAGGTGATGCGGTAAGGGGGGAGAGAACGACAGGAACAAAGAGAGATCCCAAAAAGTAATGTTTTGACTTTCCTCAACTACTTCTAGGTCACTTTTATTTGGGAAATGTTAACACTCGCTCAGTCACACACAAAGAGACACACACCTTTGTATTATATTCTACTATAAGACTATTGATTTTTACAAAATAAAAAAAAATAAAAATACTCCAGAATAATGTCATTCACAGAATAACCTTCAGCATATGATCAGGACAGCATAGCCTGTCACATTGTCACACTATGCTCCAATGGTTTTTGGTGTATTCTTTTTCTGTCACGGTGTCATCCGAGGCCCCTTTAAAGCTGGGCTGTCCATTGTTGAGCCTGTGGGATACATAAGAAAAGCTCATCTGTTTGACAGATTTGACAGTTATGTATCATATCAATATAGAAATGCTTACATGCTCTGTCTGCACCTTTTCTTGTAATCATCTAGGCGGCAATACACAGATACATACATAGATATTCATGTAAATGATTAAAAAAGTTAAGGCAGCGTTTCCTTTTTGTGTAAAACTGCAGAAAAGTTGTATATGAAAGTGTAAAATGAGGCACCTCCAGAATCTGTTGGTGTCCTGGTCAAAAAATTGACAAGAGGCCCCTCCAGTCAACAACATTCTTTCGTAAGTAACCTGACACCAACAAACATTTTCTCCTGTTTTTTCTTCGGCCATTGTTGTCATTAGAGTTGCAACACTTGCTCAGGTGTTGGCACACAATACAACTGTACAATGCGAGGTCATTTCCATGCAGGTTTTCCTTTTAGATTTGGGCATAAATTCAACCTCATCGCATGTCGTTTGGCATGCAGTGTACGGGGGGGAGCGAGGGTTTGATTGTGTGAAGCAGGGCAGTATTCCTGCTTCTTTTACATCTTCTCTTCTTATTATGACCGTGCTGGATTGTGCATTATTCTTTGGAGTGCCACTTGGTGGCACTTTAAAAAATAGGTTGCAGGTGAACTTTCAAACATGAAGTAGGAAATGGGAAGTATGGTTAATAAAGGGTGTTTGTGCATACACATTGTTAGCAATACTGACAAACAGCTATTGACCTGTTTGGGTGTGGGGAATTTACATCACAGAAATACTGCACCATTAATATGTCTGCAATCATTGCTAACTTTATACATTGCCACTGCTGTAGTTTTAAGTTCGTTGACCCTTAGGGGCCACTTAGTGGCCTAGGACCCTAGGCAGTTCCCTTGCTTTGCCTCCAGGAAAAAGATGCCTCTGGCTCTGCTGTTTATTAAAGCAACAGTGCCCCATTAGTTTGATTTAATCCATATTTGTTTAGAAAATGAGACAGTGAGAGATTCTAAGGATTTAACATTGCTGGAGAGCAAGGCTGCTGGAGCAGCATCTGTACTCCTTACACATTGTAGTGTGTGAAGCACCCTAAGCACTTGGTAAGATAATGTGAATTTAATGTGTCTCAGCACAAAGAATTTGAATTTGACCTACAACCCTCCGTCCAGATTCAATTCTGGCACTTCACTTTTTTTTTTTTATTATTACAATAAAATAATATCCAAAATGTTAAAAATGTATCAACATGACACACAAATCGTGCCAAAAGTTATGGTCCTCCACTTCATGTAGTACTGAGACTTGACCTGATGCAGCATTTTAATGAATACCTTCTTTCTCCTCACCAGGGGGAGGTGGTGGATGTGCAGTATGGCAGCGTGGATGACCTGAGGAGAGCCACAGACGGCATGAACGTCACCAACCAGATCGCCATTGTCAAGCTCGGCCGAGCTCCTCTGCTATACAAGGCAAGACCAAATCAAAGCCCTGCTGACAAAGGGAGTCACACATTCCACTTTAGTGCTGATGCTGTAATCCTGCTGCAGGAAAAAATAAATCACTAAGATCGAGAAATGAAATCTTTTGATCTTTAAAAATAAGGTGAGTTACCTAAATGATATCAGGTATGTTTAATCTAAATATAGCTCGCTACCCTTTGAAGGAACTAACTGCTGCCTGCAACACAGGGATTTTTCTATTAAAACAGTGTCTTTTTTTTAAAGCACAAATTTACTATAGACTTGTATCTAACACGTCTGTGTTAAACCATTTGCCTTCATGAAAATCAAAATAAAAACAACATTAGCAATGCATTGATTGATTGGGCCTGTTTCTCCTTGGAAGCGTGCCACAACCCGCTCAAAGCAGTTTTCCCATCAATTAGAGGATGACAGGAAAAAAAAAATATGAATTCCAATCCACTTAATTAAAACATAAACATCTACTTACATGTTAATTACTCGTACATTTATCTTCACTTGCCATTAAAATAAGGAGTAATTTCATTAAATCTCCAAACTTCCACCAATATACTGTGAGGACTTGTACATATTCACTAATGGCACTTTAGACTAATGGTAATTTATTGTTTCCATGGCTGAATAAGTGTCAAAGAGGTGCTGTACTGTTAAAAAAAAATAATTATATAAAATAAGTGACAGTGATTTATACCATGTTATGCCTTTTTACATCAGTGGGGGTTTGGATGCACGGACCAGTACAAATCCTCTCCAGAAACTCCATTTTCTTCCTGCTTCGTTCAGTAAGCAAACCTAATCTGACAGAGACTGATAGCGGGGATTAAAGTGAGATACACCGACAGCTTCACGTCTGATTCTGCGCATGCTATCTATCTGAGGCCCACAACCCGTGGCACTCACCATCCTTGACGTGGTTCTGTCTGTGCACCACATCCACGCAACAAAGTCTAAAGTGCAAGACTGTGAGTCCAAACATGGGTGAATTTCTTATCTTTCACAGGTGTGAGGAGAAATTTGGCTGAGGGTAGGATGTTGATGTTCGCATGGGAATATTAATCAACACATATAAACAGGAATAAAAGCAACAATGTATAATCCTTCACGTCCCAAGGTACTCAGCTTCAACATTTAGGTACAGTGGTGGTTGAAAGTTTTCTGAACCCTTTAGAATGTTCTCTATTTCTCCATAAATATGAAAAAACATCAGCAGATTTTTATGTAAGTGGTAAAAAGTACAAATAAACCCAAGTTATATGACTTCACTCCAGTATTACATATGTGTGAGTGGTAGAAGTATGTGAACCTCTAGGATTAGCATTTTATTTGAAAGCGAGAGTCTATGTGTGTTTTCAGTCAATGGGATTAGAATCAGGTGTCAGTGAGTGCCCTCTTCATTTAAACAAGAGCGATCAATTAAAGATCGTGGAAGCATGTCCTGGCATAAACAAAGAAGATTTCTGAGGAGCTCATAAAAAGTCCATTGTTACTTACTCAGGGGTGTTGACCAACAAACGATCAGTACAAAAGCAAGACGTGTATAGATTTACTGAAACATGGTGATGGTAGCGTCATGGTAGTGTCATGGTAGCATCATGGTAGCATCATGGTAGTACCAGCTACCCTTACACTTTATATTCTTTTTTCACCAACATGTTTCCTCGATCTACACAAACATATGGATTGTGTTGCTATCTCTGAAGTTTAAACCAATCAGGTGGCTCTATCAGCTCCAATGATAGCAGAGCTCATGTTTGGCAGCAGCACAGCAGCAGAACATGGATCCGGAGTCATCCTCCACTGAACTGAGCCACCAGTGGACATGTTTAAAAGATATGTTTGAATTTAGAGGGCCCAAAAACGATTGGTGGATATAGCAGATCATTCTGTGTGGGCCTGCTGGCAGGGAGTTACTAGTAGTGACATGTGTAGAGGCAGAAGTATCACCAGGAGCTCTATCTGCATTCTGTATCAACATGGCAGCACCTAGATGTGTCAGTACTTTTACTTTAAATACTTTATGTACATTTAAAAATAAGTACATAAGATTTTCACCTAAGTAGAATTGTTGATGTAGCACTTCTACTTTTACTAAAGTATATATTTTGCTGGGTGACTATACTTTTACTTTAATACCAAGCTTCCATACTTCCTCTACCACTACTGTCTTATAATCAGAACAATACATTTATACCTATTACTAAGAGGTCTTTTGAGTCAGTATAGCAGTGCATCATAACCTGTATGACACTATACTGGATGAGTTGTATGTCTGCTTAGTGTGAGGACCTCTGTGGTGCCCCATGTTGGGAAAGGACAGGGTGTCTATGCTCAGCTAAAAGCCAACAACAACCTTTGTCTAGTAGTAGTCTGTCCATCCTGCATTCTGCTGCATTCTGTTGCTTTTCTCTAACAGACAATGGGGCTTTGCATCTTTGCCTTTCATGAGATGAGCCTTCATGTTCTTCATTCAGCTGTAATACAGGGTCCCCTTGTTGTTATGTGGCATAAATGCAGCTTTGTGTGTACCTCTGTAGTACTCTGCATGTTGCCTGGTTTTATTACCATTTCTAATTATTAATCATTAGTAAACTGTGACTGTTCTTTAAATTTCTACACTAATGTATCAATGTATTCATCATATTAATGATCTTTTGAGACAATAAATACAAATATGGGTAATTATAGCACATTAAATCATGATGAAAGCAGCTACAGTCTACATTAGACACACAACAGTGATCCAGATCCTGGGAACCACACTAAGATTACACCTCATAATGCAATTAAATCTATGCATTTTTTTTAGAAATAGTATAAATGACTTATCATGAAATAATGTGGTGATTAACATCATATGACATGTTCTTGAGGCTATAAAATGTTTATGTGCAATTGTGATAAACTGTGACAGTATACCAAACTAATGAAGACCATTGAATATTTGATATCAAATACACAATTCTATTCATAATAAAACAAGATGTTCTATGGAACTAGCTCAGCACTGACCTCAGGGTGTTTTGTTAAAGGGGAATAATGCATTTATGTATATGTTACTCTATGTATGATCTGCAGGGAAGTGATTACATTATCCATGATCTGAAAGCATGCAGGGTTTAACCTCCATTTCCTGATATAGCAAGAGAAACGCATCTGATGCGTTCCTTTGTGCCTCTTCCTTATTGGACGGCTTGGATCAGCACCATCCAGTTTCCTGTATCCAGCACACCTTACCATACTTTTTTGAATGTGTGAAGGTGGTGATAAATGACAAGCTAATGAGGCATAACAGGAGTAAATGGAGGTTACAAAAAAAAAAAAAAAAAAAAAAAAGCAGAGGGAGTGTTTAAAGTAGAGGTCACTATACCACATCTGCACTGTTAGACTTTTAAAAATCCATTACATTAGCCTGGAACAGCTGTCACATGGGACCTCTTCTAGCAACAGGCTGATGACCCATTTTCTTCCTGTTTCACCCACAGTTTGTGACAAATTTCATCACGTGTGCTTCATTGTGTGTGTGTGTGTGTGTGTGTGAGAAATGATCGCCCTTTACATGTAAGTCGGCGGGAGTGATTGATGAGCCTGCTTCGCTCACTAATGAGCGTGTGACGGTGACTGCGATCCCAATGTTACACAAGCAGTCAGTCACAACTGACACACGTGTTTATTAGTGTAATTTAACTGAACTAATTTGGGGATCACAGTGCAGAATAACACTATAGCCCTATTAAAGTCACTGCAATATTCTAGCAGAGTTATTAAGGTAGGACTGGTTTTGCAGGTACACTGTTGCCGGATAGTTTTCTTGTGATCTTAGTTAACAAAGTGGGGTTTTGATAAACCGAAGCCCTCTATCGGAGATAATAGGTACCAGGATGTTGGTTAGAAACTGTCTTTGTCAATCCAGGCTTTCAGCTTCAGGGTTTGTACACATTCACTTTAAAAGGTCAAACGGTCATTTAACTGTTTACTCTATCGCAATCATTTTCATTTATTTATGTCTTTTTTTTATGTATGTATGTCTGTTCCTCAGGGATACAAAGAACATTCCAAGTTTACGTTGATAGCCCTTTTAATTTCTTTTTTTTCCCACTTCTTTCCAATATTCTGGGATTTCAGGGCAGTCTCAGAATATGTGACTAAAACCTCAAAAATATCCCTCAGCAGGGTAAAAAATAGGAGCATTAAAATAACTCTTTTTTGATGAAAACTTTCCTTATGTAAACTCCAATTTTCACATTTTTAACACATGGAATACAAACACCACACATGTTGTGTGGCAAGATGAGTTTGCCTTTAAACAGCAGTCAGGAGGTGCAAATCTTGGACACTGCAGGTAGCATCGTCATGACAACCAATTGGTCCAGCTGACACACACAGCTGATGGAGTCGTAGACAGATTTTTCTGCTGTTTAAACACACAGCTGTGACATTGTGTTTGTACATACAACATATCTGGATTTACACACGTTTACACTGTTTGCATCATTCAGTACAGTATTCCTAAAAAGCCATTAAATTCCAGTGATGGATTCTGGGAATTCTATTTCTCTCCTTTGCTGTGTGTTGTACAAAAGGCCGTGCTCTGTGTTGTACTATCAGTTATTTAAAGCATCATGTCAGAGTCAATGTCAGCGACTTGGTGTGTATGTGTAACTCTTATTTTTGTATATAGTATGTGCAGTGTGTGTGTGTGTATTGTAAACAGGTGATTGTGTGTGCATTGGTCTGTGTGTGTTTGCGTGTGTGTGTCCCTGTTTTCCACTGAAGGACAGAGTTGTGATGAGCAGAATGACCGTGGCTGATGTCACATATTCAATAAAATAGTCATCTACGCTCATAAAAAACAAGGACACTACATCTCCCATGGACAACAGTGAAATACTGCTGTGCACAGCAGCCGCTGCAGCACACTTCCTCCCGCTCAGAACTCTTCTGCATCCTTTGATCGCCATGAAAGCAGCCAGTCGGATAAACACAAAAAAAACAGCTTCAAAAAGACAACAAGAAATCACTTTATTATTAACTATTAATCATTCTCTGTGATAAATATTAGATGATTAGCAACATAACAAAGACCGTTGCTTTGTCATCACTATGTTTGATTAGCAGATTGTGGAAGTGCACTGTCCAAACAGAAGCCTTCAAAATATAAGTCTGTTGTTACTGTTGTTACTCATTATAAGCAACAACCAGGCAGGCCTGTATCACTTAACAGTGACATTTAGTCTACAGTTAGTGCTGCTACATTCATTGAAAAGCCTGTTGATAATTACAATATCTATGTATTTGTGCGTGTGCAGCTCTCCCTTCTGTCTGAGTTGGGTTTCGGAGGTGTCCTTCTTTACATCGACCCTTGCGACGCTCCCCCTGGCCGCCACACTTGGCGACAAGCCTTCAGAGTCACGCTCAACCCTGGAGGAAACCCCGCCAATGGTGAGTGACAAAACATCATTACCCACAGTTCACACAAAAAAACACAATAAGCTAACAAGTTCTATAGGTCAAACTTTGCCAAGACTTCCAGATTTGTCCTCAAGTCCTCAAATCACCCCTCAGAAACCTTCAGAAGAAGTCACAGCAGGTTCATCCATATTTATTTATAGTCTGCTGCCCTGTTCACATGGGTGTAGTTCTACTCATTTGCAACAATTTTTTATCTGTGGTCTTATCCAGAGTGAATCTGCCAGCTCTTGTTTCTGTAAGTTGGTGAAGTTTCAATCATTTCTGACACTTATTCTCTGCACATTTCCTCTGCTTGTCTTCCATTTAAGAGCACAAATAATAACTTCAGGAAGCTCATGTCGCTTTAAAACACAAGGAGAAAAGAAAAACACACACTAGTCACAAAAACACAATCTTGACAAATGAATAGTTGGGGTGGGTTACTTGTGTTGACTGTTCTTGCTTCAGCTTCCTGACTGTAGTCAGGCAGTACCTTTATCTTCATTGCTCGGCCTCAGAGGCCAGGCCCCTCTTATAACCCATCACTGCCTGCAATAACAAGCTTTTTGCTGTTTTTCCAGAGGCTCAACAGTTATTGCATGGCAGTCTATTATCTAACTTAATGCCAGTAAATCCAAGTGAACACAGACTTTGTTCACTCCCCGTGAATGCAACACTCAAAACACTCTTGTTCTCCATTAATTCTCCTTAGTTTGTATATGATTCAATTTTCTTTTTACTATTAAACTATTATTATTATTACTGGCTGTGCAAAATATCACTGAGTCAAGATGACAAGATGAAAAAAAGGGGGGGGTGGGGGGGTGGGGGGGGGCACCTGGAAACAAATGAGGTAAAAAGATCCGGGCATGGCTCCCTTCAGTGATAGTCCTCTTTGGCATCTGGTCAATACCTGAAAGTTACTCACATGTATTACCTTGGCCTGAGACAGAGGACATTATATCTTTCTGCATCTCTGTGACTCTTTACTACTGTATTTAAATCACCCTTCCCAGGATGACTGACCCATCCAACCCTGAGTCTTGTCCCCACTTCCTGTTTTTTTCTGCCCGGTCTGGTCAAGAGGGATCTGTCATTACCGCTGAAGTATCTTTAGTCCTTGTAAGAGTCCCAGTACCACAGTGGCAGGACCCAGTAGAGCCTCACACCAGATGTCTGGGCCACATGTGTAAGAGTGTGTACTTGGATGTGTGTGTTGGGGTGTATTTAAGCAGAGGAGAGAGAGAGAGAGACAGATGCTGGCTGTCTGCTCTCTCTCACCAGTTGCAATGCTCACAGGTCCCCTGTGCTAGTACAGCTCAGAAGTACAGAAGATGTGGAAGGACACCTCATTACTCATATCAACCATACACTTTATTCAGCTGCCAGACAGCTGCTTAGATTAAAAGGCTGTTTTTGTGATTTTTTTTATTATTTATTTCAATAAAACCAATAATGAGGATTTAATTAAAGTTTAGAGTGCATTGATATTTCCTTTTTGGCTGTTTTCAGAATGGTTTAAACAAATTAGAAATTCCATTAATAATAAATGGTATTCTTTTTCAATAGTTTTATATTGCTTTATATTCCTCGTTGAATAATTACCTCAGAGTGTAGTTTTATTAGCACTGACAGCCATAGCTGAGCTGGATATAAGAAATAAAAAAAAGGTTGAAGAATCTAGTAAAATAATGCAGCTGTATGGAAACAGGATGTGATGGAGACAGAAGGCTGCTGCACAGAGGACTATTCTGGCCTCAGTTTACTGGGCTCCAGGTGAGCTATCTGTGCAATTATTTCCTTTGGATATCACATCATTGTTCACAAATAGGACTAAGTGGTACAATCCACCACTTCATAGATGAGTTTTAAAGTGCAAAGCATGATTAAAGGGGCACATGTTTAGTGTATTTAACATGCTAAGATAATAAAAGTCCTCTGTGACAAGAAATTCATTTCAAACTCTTGATAGTATAGCTACAGTCTATTAAAACTACAGAACAGTTAGAGGAGAGCAGCTGAGGACAGCAGAGAGTCAATTAGAACACAAGTACATGCTCATACACAAGCTGCACATTTCTCCACACTGCTACACAAGTGATTCTGACTCTTAATTTACTCTAATATGCAGGCCGTCCAGAAGTCATTAACCTGCAAATAAAGACATCTCTGTAATGAAAATCTAGACAGCAAGAAGAAGGGAAATACTTGCACTGGATAGCCAACAGATCAGCGGCCGTATTCACTAAGAATCGAAGAATCCTCTGGGAGAATCTCATCTTAACCTAAAGAAAAGGACTGACTAAGGACTGTTGGGGTGTTTGCACACTCGGTCCCTTTCAGCCCTCTAAATGAACTCAGATCAGTCCAACCATACCCAGACCCCTTTAGCGAACTGTACCGCTAACTTTTTAGCGAACTGTACTGAGACCACCTCGGGAGGTTTGCTGTAGATTGGTCAGGTGACTGTAGCCGGGAGAAACTCAGCGGTAGACTTTTGTAGCAACAAAGTTCTTCTCCACCATTCTTTGTAGTCGCCTCAATCACTTTTTGTGCTCATATGTAATATGAATAACTCTATTTCCCCTATGAATGCTAATTTAACAAGAAAAACAGGAGGGCAAGCACAGCAGCAGACATTTGCTTCAAGTGAAAACCACCCAGATTTCAGTGCAGTGGGGGTCTGGCAGCTCTAGAGCAGTGTTTTTCAACTCTGATCTCTAACAGCACATACATTTTCACTTAATTAATTTGTCTTAGTTTATCTATGCCAGTAACGTATAAGGACGGTCATTGTGTTGGTCCGGTATGCGAGTGCACATGTCTTGTAGTCTCAAATGATGATGTGATCATCAACACAAAGGGCTTAGATGTAAATAAACCTAAATGATATTAACAATTACAAATATCTCTTTCCTTTATATTTTTGATATGTTAATCTATTGATATCTTAAAACTAAAAATGTGATAAATATGATGTAGCCCTACTGTCTGCAGCGACCACTTACTGAACAGGCGGTCTAATAATAATTGATCTAATAATGGCGATCACTCCACTTAACAGCGGTCAGCTGTCTTTCTTCAGCTTCTTTGGTTGAACATTCCCATGGTCAAGATGAAAATTGCATCCATTAGTGCAATAATGTAAGCGCACATTATTCAAATGCAAGCGCAGCCGTTTCCCATGAGGAGGTGCTCCTTTAAGGGCAGCACAGTTGTTTTTCAGTGTCGTTTTCAGAACATCTGTGCTGAATGAAGGAGGCATCGCTGCGTCTCCTGCTGGCAACAGGAAGATTTGTACATACATGGAAATTTGTAGTCATGTCATGAGTACTCCCCAAACACTCTTTTACAAAACTGTAAAAAAAAATACAGTTTACGGAAATGTAGGCTGTTTTTACCCCCTAAAACGGAGCCCCCGCTGTTCTGTGAAAAGCTGTTACACGGCACCTGTTTTGCCTGGGCTGAATCGCTTTTACCGTTTAGGTCCTTGGGTGTTTTAAAGAGCTTCAAAACACACTCACTTCTCTGTGGTGTCAACAGTGCCTCCGTTTTGAAATGGGGGGAAAAAATAAGACACAAGAAGCTGTCAGCGTTGCTCCCAGGTGGAAATGCTGCCAGTGGAAGAGCTGTTTGGAGTAAATGTAATTCCACTGTTTGCCAGGGCTCTATATAATGCCCCCCTTAGACTTTCTCAGTGCATTGTGTGGACTTTGCTGTCTCCTCTCTCCACCCCCCACCCCCCTTCCCCTCCTCCTCCTCCTCCTCCTCCTCCTCTCTCAGCTTGTTAATTTGACTCTATCATGTAGCGTCGTAGCACTGCTGTGTGGCCGTACACTGCCTGCAAAACCACACATGCATACATGCTATTTCTGCTTCTAATGCATCTTGCGTGTCAGTGTGTGGGAAATCGAGAATGCATACAGAACTCAGGTTTTTAAAGTTAGGTTGTGTGTGTATTCCCCACGTGTTTCTCACATGTCTGTGAATGTCACAGAGTGTGCTGCGTTAATGAAAAAGAAATGCAGATTCCTGCAGAGCCCCCAGTGTTTGCTCGGATGTCATCGGCAGGTGTTGGCTGTCAGGTTCACTCCACTTTGCTCCAGCATTCATCTTGTCTGAAATGCTGCTGCTGCAGCATTCATTTATTCTTGGAAGAGATGCCACAGCTTGGATTTCCTGGCTTGCCCTATAACTGTCTTGACACTTGGTATGAAAGCTGAACCGGGGCCAACATAAAAAGTGTTTGTGTAGTTGAAGTTGCTAATGAATGCAGCTTTGTTTGTGTGTTTTAGTGCGTAAAAGCTTGATTAGCAGTTAAACTGCAGGTATACCGATTCACTATAATGGATTAAAACAACCATACATTTGACAGGCAGTGCAGCGAGGGAAGCACATGCTTATAAGCTCAGCCAGATATGTTCATGTCTTCTGGTCAGTCAGTCAATCAGTAGTGTGTGCAAATCCCATTAACTTCCCAGAACTATACGATATTAATTATTGTTAAACACTTTCCTAAAAATAAATTTTTTGCACACACATTACATATTTAAAAAAAAAACAAAAAAAAAAACTACAAATTCTTCTCTCCTCAGTGCAACTAGCAAGCAATGCCTGACCTCATACCACTGTGACCAGATCTGCTGGCTTTCATGTGCAGACTTTTTTTAAACGAAGTATCGAATATGTAAAATACCTAAAATACGCGACAAAAATATTGTCCAATGTGTTATATGAACTGTTGTGTTAGTAATGATAATAACAGTCTAGGGAGCAGCAAGGGCAGCTCAAATCTTAATAGTTCATTGTTGGTTAACACGTGCCTAAAACAAGCTAAAGCTAAATTATAAAGCAGTTTGCCAAATAAGTGCCATTGATTATAGTTTGTTCATTTTATTAGTTGATTAATCGTTTCAGTAATAAATTGATTTATCCATTATCCAAGCAGTCATTACATCTAGCCATAATACAGTAAGTCCACTTATCCTTCTACAATTTATGCTGTAAGCTCAACTTTATCTTAAATTAACTACATAATGGCTTGCTACTCGTACTAGAGCATGCTTCTGTGTATCTTAGCTGTAAAAACGGACGGTTAATGAGGTAATGATTAACTGAGCTGATTCTGTTAAGATTCATAAAGAGATTTTTTTTTTTTTTTTGGGTGTCATTAGCGCTACAGATGCAGCTGTTGGACGTGCTTCTGTTCATTCTAACAATAAGGCAATCTGCCTAAAAGACATGCCATGCTCCTAACTCAGGAGACAGCAGAACACAAGAGGGAAATAGACACTGTGTTCTTCCTTTGTGAGAAAAATAATTGTCTCTGGCACATTTCTCTATCAGATGTGTCATGTCTTTTGCCAAGTTGTTGCCCCTGGTAGTGAGGCAATTTCCTCTCGCTTTTGAATGTAGCTGGCTGCCATGTGTGCGGTTTGTCTACCGCAGATTTATTTGTTGTATCCCCTCGCTGTGTTTAACAAATGAGAACTGCTGGTCATCAGTTCGTGATTGCTCTCTGTACGTGCTCCCTTTGATATTATACACACACACACACAGCTTGTGTGTATGGAGGCGGCAACTGTGTTAACCTTTAAAATGCATTGCTTCTAATCTGATGTAGCCAAATGGAGAATGTTCAAGCCGTTGCACCGTGTTAGTTTTTGAACAGGGTGACAGGTGGGTCTTTTTACACAGGGTCCCTTGGGTTATTTGGATACCTCTGCTGGATTCAAATGAACTCAATGAATGGAAAATGTATTCATTAGCATATTGATTTAAATACAAGGTTGGAACACATCTATTTTTTTTCTCTTTAGATAGGCAATCATAGTCATGGTGGTTGTTCATCTGCATGATAGGCTGTGATAGTAGGGTCTGTGCGGTTGGTTTCTGCACACACTCTTCCTCACCTTTTTTTGCACAGTAGTGGAAGTTGTACATCATCATCATCATTATCATTTAAAGGCCTGTGTTATGTTCAGTGGGTTGTAGCGCCTACCTTCAGTACCAGTGTTAACTTACGCAAAGTATGGCCCTGTTTATACTGCATGTGCCTATGTAGAAGTGTTCCTATTATAGTTTTTTTTTTTTTTTTTCTGTGAATAAGCGTCCACAAATCATTTCATCTGCACTGGCACACACTTTTTATACATATTTATAGTCAGGTCCCCTGTAGTTAGCCTGGCCAGCCATCTTAATTCTTTTTTCTGTTCTATTCGAAGAATTAGTCCGGTCTCTGTGGATTTGAGTTGGATTTTCAGAGGGCAGTACCAACAGTTGCAGAATAAACTCCCTCTGGATGCAATTGGATAGTCATATAAACAATCAGAGAAACAAAGCATTTTGTTATGGCTCAATAAGACCACAACAAAAAAAGACATGCTGCGAGCTTTGCCAAATCTAACCAAAGCAGAAACAATTTACAAGATTAGAGTGTGAAAGGAAGCAGATCTATGGCCGTGTGAATGTGTGTATGTTACATGTTGTAAGTGAAAAACAAACAAAAAAAAATAACCTAACAAGAGAAAGGTGGAGTTTAAGATCACTGGCCAGGTGCTCTGTGTTACTAATCTGATCAACTCCACCCTAGATACAAACCTGCAACCCAAAACGCCACAGCAGCACTGTATACCACCCAATAGGCCTTGTGGCCATCAGCCTATAAAATCTTAGAAATGTGTTTTTAGAAATGTATTAAATATTAAAACAAGATCTTGTACACTCCTATACAAGTTTGTAAAACAGAACCCGGTTCGATTGGTACAGTAGGATATTATTGAGTGGGATGTCCAACTCAACAAAGATTGCAGACTTAAAGAAAGAATGTTTGCAAAGTTGAACGGTTGTCAAGGCTACCAAGCAGCCACATCTGCCACTGAAAAATAAAACCAACACAGAAGCTTTGAGACCAGATCAGCTCATAATATTCTAAGCTGACTAACCAAGCTAGGTAGCCAAAAAAATGAAATAGATTTTCATAAATAATATGAGGTGATATGGGTCAGGGTTAAATCCCCATAGACCTACCAGCTAAAACTTAATGTTTCATGCTCCGTGTGAAGCCTGAAAAGAGAACTCCCCACAGCCTTTGTTTATGCACATAAATGTGATCACATTTAAAAACTTTAAATTGTGCTTAAACTTATATTTACAAGCAAAAATGAGAAGAATTAATTTTGTCAGCAAAAGCAGTGGTTTGTTTTGGCAACTGTCTGGATGGTTATTGCCAAATGCCCTGTAGTAGTCGGGTCACCATACAAGCAACTCAGGCTTCCATTCTCATGGTGAAAATAATAGCAAAATTGTATTGAGTCTTTTTAAGAATTGCAGTGAGCATCCAATTAGTCAGGCTTTGCATGAAACCATATCAATTGTACTTTAAGGTTTAATGCAGTTTGCCCACACAGTTCTCAGCCTTCTGTGTGAAGTGAGGCTCACACCACGTCTGACCATCTAGTTTGAAGGTGAAAGCAAACTTTCAGTGAGTTCTCATCAGGAATTAACTAACAGAGTTTCCAGGAGAAAGTACTTTCTCCTTTCATTCTGCTGAGAGTTGGACTTTGCTGGATTCATTACAGTTAATTGGCTGTTTAGTTGGACACTACTGAAAAGTTGAATGTGGGAGCAGCAGCTGTAGCATTAGCATCGGCGCAGGCTGAATTATGCATGGAGGTTAACGCTTCTGAAAGCCTTTTCTTATGATTTATTAATGTCCGCTCGCTGATAGGGGATGGATTAAGTCTTTGGGACGGACACCTCGACATATTCACGATGGACGTGGCGGGGGGAAAAAAAAGGATGTAAATCAAAATTATGATTGCATCAACACTTATGTAACAGTGTGTGAGTGTAAGGTTTCATACGCTGGCTTGATCTTTATTTTCATTGTTGTCCTTTAAAGCAGCATGAGTAGAAATAAGAGAATAGTGTGGTAGAGTGCAGCAGCAACACTCTGTTTGTATCCGGTTTCCTTGTTCAGGGTTTGTCTTCCCAACGACGGGAAATCAATCAATATCTCTCTACTCAATCCTTGTGGATTGCTGTCTGTGCTGTCTTATTTACCTCTGATGGTATGCGTCCACACAATCTTTGCTTTACATTCTTCCTATATATTGTCTGTTGGCTGTAAAAATGCCATGGAATGCATTCTGACAGCTTCATGTAGCACCTTACAAATCTGTAGCATGTACCACACATTTGGTCAGCTGATGTCAAATTTAGAAAAAGCATTCCTGCAGATATTTCATATATACATTTGCTGTTTTTGACATGCGGTGCAATGTTAGTGTGGTGCATTTGCATTGCTGCATGTTTTGTTCACACACACATCTTACTGGTATAGAAATGTTGTTTAACCTCTCTAAGTTTCAGGGCCACTTAAAGTTACCTTTGTATAGTTTCAGCCCTATTAATAGGTCTGAAAGAGTTCCAGCAGTGGAAACAGACCATTTTCTGCTTTGCTATTAAAAGGAGCCGCCCATGCCCCGTGATATTAGAAAACAGCTTATTATCCTACTTATAACTCCTTGACTTTTTAGTGCTACCATGTACAATAAAACTCCTCACGTCCACATTTTAAAAGATCTTCCCAGGATTCTTACTGCTCAGGCTCAGTCTGTAGTCTTAGTGAAGATTCTCAAACGTTGACTGGTCTTAAAAGTATTAGTATTGTTCTGTCTTTCAATAAAGCTTCTGTAATGCTGTATTTTTGTCTTTATTTAAGTGAAGACATTTTACCATATCTCTGATTTGAATCGCCTGTTATCTGAACCTGAGCGTACTTACAGACTTCTGACTGCATGCAGATATGCACACATAATGAGCAATGCATTTTAATGGGATCTTCAGACATCAGAATGTTTCATAATCATAATTTCTTTCATAAGATACTGGATGCACAAGGTATAAAGAATGTGCTTTGAATACTACCTCATCTGATTACTCATTTCTGTCCTGATGAAATCAAAACATGTTCAATACAACAGTAAGGTGTCATCCCAATGTACACACACAAACAACAAACATCATTAGTTGATAGATATTAATATAAATAAGCAAAATATCAATATTTATTATTATTATTATGGTAAAATTCATTGTGGTGTTTGACTGTAACTTTTCTGTAGCTCTCAATAGTCCCAGATCACGCCGGCGTGATTGTATTACGTGACATTTTCAACACGTCGTAACAGAAAAACCCTGCCATCTACAATGCTGTCGATCTTTTCCATCGACTCTTTCCATCTTTGGAAAGTGCAGATTTCGAACGTTCACCCAGTTTTTATTTTATGTTGATACACCCAGTAAAACCAGAGATACGATACGTTTTATTTCGAGTATTTGTCAGAGCATAAAAGTGCGATCAGAGCGCTCGGCAGGCGTTGGATTTCTCTCGCCGTGCTCGTCAATTTTAGTCTTTTTACAAGTCGGTCAGATATAAATAGTAGATAAATAGTATTTTTTTCCATTCGGATTTAGTGATTTTTGTTTGTTTTGGGGCCCAATATGTTAATAGAGTAGGTTAAACCTAAAAATAATGATCAGATCTTATAGGTGAGGTTGTGCTGAAAAAGGATACCAAACATGGGTATGGTAATATTTTCAATGTGGGATATTAAGACAAAACCAAAAGCATTCATAAATGGCCAGAATAGGCCCAGACTTGTGAAGGTTAATGTGTTATCCTGCACAAATCCTTTTGAGCAACAGACAGAGACAGCTTGTTGAGCCAGTTCAAAGGGTTAACTGTATGAGTATGGCAACCTTTGTAAAAGATCTTAAATGAAAGAGCAAGGTGCTAATACGAGGCATGCGATATTTAAATGTACACTGTAATCAGTGTTTGTGAGTTCAGGGAGCCCGCAGGATCCACCTCACATCCTCAGGCTCTGCTATAATCCTGTCACACTGTCACAGCAGCTAAATCTGCCACCTGTGTCATACACGATCCCATTATCTTCCTTTTACAATCTAAACACCACTAGTGGCGCCTGACATCATGTTGGAAAGATAGACAGGTACATCCTGTTTGAAATTCCTGTCACACTGGCTTTTGCTGAACTTTGCCTTACAGCCTATTTCATAGCTGATCCATCATGCATGTCAAGTGTGAGTGTGTGTGTTTAACCCACTAAAGGACACAGTTGGCCTTCATTACACCACTTCCTGTCCCCCAAAATGCTTTGCTTTCCCTTTTTTTTCCTGGTGTGTTCAAGGTTTGCATGTGGGTGGATGGGTGGATGGGGGGAGGACGTTGAATGTGCAGCAGAGCTTCAAATTGGCTCTCCTCGCCTCATGTCAAGAGCCACGGTTGTCAGAGGTAATAGACATGCTAAATAGCACGGCGAGCGCGCACATTCCAGGCGGCGACTTCGCGTCTCAGCACTCGGTCAATAACATTATGGAAATATGCGGTGGATTCTTTGGGTCTCGCTGTTTGAGTTGGATAACAAGGCAGTCCGATGAGCCTGTTAGCACAGCGACAGTGACAGAATGAGGTGTTTGTATTGTCATACGCTGCATCACAGAAGGGAGAGAAGTAAAGAGGAAGATGTACTGTAGACACATGAAGAAACGCAGGGGGAGACGTAGAAAGCGCGAGTGATCAAAGTTTCGCACTCCTTCCTCGTGTTTACTCCATTTACCAAAGGAAACAAATCTTCACTTCTCGCTTTTTTTTTTTTTTTTTTTTTTTGACAGTCAACGTTTGTCAAGTTTAATAGCTTACCAAAACTAACATACTAACTGCGGTGTGAATCCACTGCAATTTTGCATAATTGAGTTCATTTCTCACTCAAGCGTGCACGCACTTGAACGCAGCGTCTCGGGCTTACTTGAAGAGCCACGCCTGGGCCCCCTAGATTTTTTTTTTAGATTTAACATGGTGACAAATTGAGATGTGCCTCATACGCAAGGCATGTTTGCTTAATTGCATTGGCATAATTATTGCTGTTCTCTAGATGATTTTTTTTTCCCACCTGGAGAAGGTGTTATTTTCTGTGTGCCATTTTGATGTGCATGTGTGTAAGAATAGAGTCCAGTGGGAAATTTGAACATCTGTGCCTGGCTGCCTCACTTTGCCCAGGAGAGAACTGAAAATAGAAGGTCTGCCTATAAGGAATCCGCTTCAGCAAGTAGAATGATATAAAGTAGAAAAAAAAATATTAATAATAATAATATAACATATGCTTAACCTGGCAATTACTTATAGATGCGATTCTGCAGTCATTACACTTGAATAAAAGTTAGTCCTATAATTATGTTGTCCTTTATGGGAGAATGCATTAAAAACACAAAAAGGTTCCCTTTGGGACACCATCCACTCAGACCCAGGTGTTATTCTTAACTTTATGTGCATGAATGTATGTGTATATATATATATATGTGTGTGTTTATTAATTGTATCATGTGGAAATTTTAGCATAATAATGTCATTGGTTTAATGAACAAATATGTGACTCCAACCCTGCAGCGGACTTCTTCCAGGAGTGGGTTTGTGTGTGTGTGTGTGTGTGTCCTAACTATTTTCACAAACCCTGCAAACAACAGTGTTGGTTTTACTCATCATTTCAATCACGTCAGTCATTCTCTGGACAGACGCTACACCACCATGCTGTCCCACACACATTGATAATGTTAATGTCCCATTTTTTTTAGTCAAAAATACACATTTTAAAGGCTGGGTCCACATTCATAGATCACAAAAAAAAAGAAGAAAAAATCAGTTGATTCGCCATCCCACTAATGCAAACCCAAAATTAAAGAAGAGCAATGGGTAAAGTGAGCAATGGTGACATGAATGCATGAACACTGGATCGGACTTGGTACTTGATATTCTCTGAATTTCTCTCTGGAGCCATTGTTCTCCTTTTTCCTGTTCAGCAGCCTATAACAAGTCGTTTTCCTTCATGGAGTTTAGTCTTCTTACTCCAAAAAGAAAGCTAGATTGAATGGCAATAAGCACTGAGGCAGAATTAGTAACCAAACCCTCTATCTTAGTTGTATAGTTTCCTCCTCTGCCCAATTACGCTGTATTCCATTTGGGACTCATCTCTCTGCCTCCATGCTTTCTGGCCCTTGCTCCCCACCCCACAACTTATTTGGGATGAGACCCACACTTAAGTCTGGCCAAATGCAAAAGTGTTTTACCCAACAAGGATTTGTTGTGACCACGACCGTGCAGCCTTTTTCCCCCTTCCCGCACACAAATTGATTCCTATTTGAATGTGCAGTAAGGAAGGAGAGGATTACTGACAGGGGTGACAGCCGTCAAAGACATTTTCTCCTCTCTCTACTCTTCTGCCCTCTCTGTGGGTTTATATGCAGTTAGCTGTCATTCAAGTCATCAAATTGCACTCTCACTACCTAAGCGTGTGTTATATGTTTCACCAAATGATATACATTACATGGGTTCATGACTGTGTGGTTAAGTTAGGACAGAATCATCCATGCACGGTCTCAGCACCCGTGACTTTACAATGCAAATTTTGTCATTGAAAGGTGAATGTGAGCCTTTGCATGGATGTCCATGAGGCTGCTCAATGCAAGCACACCAGCTGCATGTGAGCCAGAATTCCAAAACAGACACTGACTCTGTGGGAAGAATGCAGGATCTACGCATATCCACTGTGAAGTCCCCAAAGATTCCCAGCTGTATAAATTGCTTTAACCCTCTGTGTTTTCCACTCCTCAGCGTGTGCTTATTTTTTATTCACTGTAATATAACGCCTTGCACCCCTACAGAAACAGCACAATCATGGCTACAAGGAAAGAAAGCTTGAACGTGCTGTTGTGCACCATCGTGTACAAAAACATATTTTCTTTCATTTTTAATTCTGTTCTGCACTTCTACTGCAGAAATGTTCAACATGTGACTGTCTGTACTTACTACTTGCACTTCGTTTACCCCTTTTGCGCACACACACATTCACACATCTTAAGTTGAGTATCTTGCCCTAGGACACATTGGCCTGCAGCCACGGTTGGGGATCGAACCACTGACCTTCCAGTTGGTGGAAAACCACCACTCTACCACCTGAGCCACCCCTTTTTGTTGCAAATCAATGAATTTGAGGGAATTTTCATTTATTTTGAGTGATATTCTATTGAATTAATTGTGACTAGCAGCAAAACAATATTCTGTATGCCAGGCCGTTAACTATTAAATGGCTAATCACTACCATAAGTATGGGAAATGGGTACCCCCATGTGCCTATCTGTGTCCCTCCTCTCTCACTGGCCAATCAAAAAATAAGAAAAAAAAAACATAAAAGGAAACTATATTCAGTGTCCAATGCTGCTGCTAATGCCAGGATGTGATTCCTTTTCCCCCTTTAAGCTAATCTTACAAATCTAAGAGACATGATGTCAATCAAAGAGGGATAATGGTTATGTTGTAACCTAGCAACAATAATTACTTGGGAGAAGATATCAGAAAATGATGGTGCTTACAGGGCAAAAAAAAAAAAAATAAAAAAAAAAAATAAAACACCTGTGTGTGTTTTCCTTAGAATTTTCTTTGACATCTACACTAGACGATTCAGTCAGATTACACACCTGTCATATGCAGTATCAATTTTACTGTGGCAATTCCATGGACACCAGGTCTCACGAAAACGCTCATGATCAGATGTGACTTCAGGAGGAAAACAACAATGGAGGATGACTGGCGTTGTCAGCTGGCTGTCAATTTCTGGCAACACCTTTTCCTTGTTTGCTTTATTATGGTGTGTCTTGTTTAAGACATTGCAGAGGCACTTCTGTTGTTGCTATAACTCAAAGAGATGGTCTTCTCTACAGTACATCTGCCTTAGATTTTTAGTGGTCACTACCAAGTTGTTTGAACTTTAAAAGCAGGCTATTTGAAGGTATTGCATTGCAGGTCACAAGGTGGGAGCAGTTACATAGTTACATAAATACATTGGGCACAAATCTGTGCTTAAGCTGTGCGTACCATCGCTCGACGCACAGATCTAGGATTCCCACTTTTGTTCTTACTCTGCAAACATATATACAACTGCCTCTGTATACCCACATACATACATGCAGAATGCACTGAACCACAAAAAGAGATTTTATTAACATGTTTTTTAAAATAGTTAATTTACTAATATATTGGCCAAATGTATTAAACAACTATAATATTGACACACTTTCACCCTCACCATTGTGACAACTAAAATATTCAACAATAACAATAACAACAGTCCTAATATACAAAGGAAAATGTGAGAATGGTCAGGTGGGCCTTGTCCTGCACCAGCCTCCTTCTTTGTCTTCTGGTCCTTTTTTTTTTTTTTTTTTGGATCAATTTTACGTCTAACCATTTATTTATTTATTTATTTATTTATTTACTACTCACTAGGGCCACAGTGTGCTTCTCCAGGGATGCTATGTTGTCAGCCTTGGTTATTGCAGTCCAAGTATATATTTTTTCACCATAGTCACCCCAGAGGAGACACTCTTGAAAAGTATTCCTTTTGTGACTTTCACCTTGGTTACAATTTTTTCGATTTCTGTGGTTGTAAAGTTTTTGTTTGTTTTTTGTTTGTTTTTTTTGTTTTTTTTTTGGGCATCGTCGCTTCTGACAAACTGTGAAATTTACTACAGAAACGCCTGATCCATGTGTATGAAATACTCATACGCTTATAAAAACTTTATGTATACGCTCCATCGCTCGTCTTCGTGTGGACGGGACCAACTCCTCCCCTTGTGTAACCACTTTTATTCATGAATCAACTCTCGACAAGTGGCTGAGGATCAGTTGGACAAATATTGAGCCATATGCCCCCTGATTGTTGTGGGGACAAATCTGCCCAAAATCGGACCCAAGCTCATAAACTCATAATGCCAGTGTGTCAGCCTAACAAGGTGTTGGGTACAGGAAAGGTGGAAATGTGCTGGTCATTTGTACAGACTGAAGATGAAGTCGAGACTGCAAAAACTGTTGAACCAATTAGGCCTTCACAAACCCCTGTATGGGAAACACTCATTTGTGAACAAACTCGTTAAAGTTCTCCCAGTTGGCTTGTTTATACAATATGTATGAAGGTTGTATCCTCGCCTCATTCTTCACTTTTCTCTCTGGTTTTTCTCAGACAGTTGTCTTCAGGGATGAAGTAATAAACAGGATTTTAGACACTACAGTGTATTTCTTAGCAAATAAATGGTCTAAATCCCCGCGCTGTTTTCATCTCATTTTACCCCAGGTTCATAGTCTCTTGTATAAATTGGTAATCAGGTGGATTGAGAGCCATGATAAATTCCAGAAAATTGCCCTCAAGTAAGAGCTGTGATGGATCCACGCGAAGCTTTTTTATGACACTCAGGTTATAAGGAGAAAAATAAATGACATTTGTGCCTACAGCAACGCAGTCAGGCATTTAGGCCCAGTTTACTGTGGACTCAAGGAGCCCAGCTTTGATATTTTACGTACACACTCCGAACTATCCCTGTGTAGGGACAATCCAACCATCGGAAGGAAAGAGGCTTTCCCTGTTGGAGTCAAACTAGTCTGTCAAATCAAACAGTTTGTGTTCATCCCTCTCTGACTCATTTCCCCTGTCTGTCAGTGTCATCATGTCTTCTAATCTCCCTCAACCTCTCTCTCTCTCTCTCCCTCTCTCTCTCTTTCGCTCCATAAGCAGCTTTAGAAGCACCACTCTGAGTTGATGCCACTAGCAGAGCATGTCTTTCCTCAGGCTTACACAGCAGCTGCAGTGGGTCTTTAACAGCGCTCCTGTGTATACGGTCAGATAGTCCATACGGTAGCCACTTGTCTGCACTACAAGGATTTAAGTCCCCCGGCGGAGGACTGTAATGCAGTGGTGCCCTCTTGTGAAACATCATCGCATGTTTACTGTATGTTTTTTTTATTCAACACAGTTAATCCATTATTCTCTGCACTGTAAACCAGTGTACTTGGTGGCTACATTTTATTTGATGTTATTTCTCTCTCTCTCTTTACTTTTAATTAAAAGCTAGATTTTTGAATATATAATTTTCTACCTAATCTATAAGTGATAACATTTGCTCACAAGAATATTCCACCCAAATGCAAATATATTTTTGTTAAAAGGGTGACCTTTGACATTCTTTTGTTACAAACATCGTTGATAAATTGCACATTAATATTAAAATTACATCTGAATAACTCTGAATTGTACATTCTTCAGGCTAATCACAGCATGCTGTTGCCCTCATCAGGCTGTTCTATGGTTTAGCTGCTATGAAAAACAGTTCTTGGATCAGCAGTGCATCCCAACACACATCAGCTTTTAGCCAATTTTTGTTTTTTAATTTTTATTAATTTATTTTTGTTTTTACATTTTGCTAGTAGATGTAGGTGACTCTTTGATGTGGGCAGGGCTACTGTGTGGTAGGTATCTGATCTGCGGCTGGCCGGGCTTTTACTTGTAGCTAGCTAGGCAGCTATTAGGCCAAAAAGTATCTCAACTTTACCCAGACAAATATAACACCTGCCCTAAAAGTGGAATAACTTAATCCTCTCTTGGGTTTGGGCTGGATGGCAAGGGGAAGGGTACATTATGTAAGCTTGGACATTTACAAATATTAGTTACTGCCAAGTTTCATTTTCTCTCATTTATTTTAGTATAAATACAAACACGTGTCAGGATGTTTGAAGATTTTAGGGTCGTGTCTCGTCTTCTATATTCTGTTTCAGAGATTATTGGGCATCAGATTATTGCTTGTCTTCTAAAGGGGTGGGACAGTGAAAAAGGTTATGTGACACAGATACAGGAAATGACTGCTCTATGATCTGGTGCATTGTTGTAAAGCAGGGTTTATGGGAAATTAGTTTTTTTTTTTAATAAATGTAGACTAACAGAAGGTAATCATTTTAGGTCATATTCATTTTAACAGATTCTGATTGCTGTTTCCTAGATAAGTTAGTTAGTCATGTAGATGGCCATGATATTAATAATGTACAAATGTATAGGAATAAAATAATACTAATAATAATATCCTGGACTCATTGTGTTCTATCTTTGTGTTTCCATCTTTCAAACTGTATGACCAAAACTTCAGCATACAACACACATAAGCCAAATGCTATACATATGTATGAGAGCATGAATGGATGAGATAAGATGAATTGTTTGTGATCTGTGGCACGGATTCATAATGCATGAGGCTTCACCAGATGCTTTTACCCCTTACACATCGAGTATATACCGTAAACTACAGACAGACTGCGTTCACAGTTCATGCATACTGCACTGTTCTGTGTAAGCGTTCCCCTGATTGTGCTTTCTGATTCCTTTGTTTTTTTTGTTTTTTTGACACGTTTGTAATGCAAAGGCAAAGGATTTTTGGCACTTAAGTGACTATTCCTATAAATTGTGTCAGGCTGAATCTGCTGTAACCTGGTTCTTCTCCTGTGGCTGCATGCTGTACAGCATTCTGCCAAGGTTTGCCATGTTCACGCAGTCTGTCAAATGGAAGTAATCATGCCCCGCATGTCCAAATGTATGGGCATAGTCTGTGTACTGTTTTCAGTTTTGTGTAACCTCAGTGAACGGGTTCTATCACTTCATTTCCTAGTGAGGGGAAGTAATTATCGGCCACAGCCTTGTCTTATTAACATCTCTGTAGACTGAATAATGCACGCTGTGGGCATCTGATGACTTCTGACTAGTTTCATACCTTGTTATCTTCCCACATGTAAATGGGAAGAAGACCTCTGGCATGTCGGTTCCTAGGAGTGCTTAAGGTCTGATAAGGTCTACACTTAGTCCAGGGACTTTGGAACACATGGATTCATTGTTATGCATGTCTTTGACCTCCAATGATTATCACTAAGCTAGTTTTTTTTCTTTAGGAGGAGGTCTGTATGGACTTTGGAAGACCTTTTTATTTTCAGAGCTGTCTGAATGGATCCAAGTAGTAGGAGTCCTTTTTATGTAGTCCATCAGCGGCACTCCCTTTGCCTGCAGAACTCTCTTAATTGTCTTTCTTGGGAGTTGAAGACTGTGTTAGAAGCACTGGACTCCTGTTTTATCAGAGGTTGGAAAATCCTGGATACATTTTTGAAATCCACCTCGCAAAAAGCAAGAATGTCATGGGTATTGTCAATGGTCTCCCCAGCCTTAGAGGATAGGGGTCATCTTTCAGGGTGTCTTTGCTGTTCAGAAGCCCATTCAGTATCAGAAGTAACCACTTCCCACTAGTAATACCACAATGTCCTTGTGGAATTTTTTGTGTCATTGTCCTGTGACTCTATGTCAAATAACAACTATGAACTGAAAAATAAATAACTCATATCCTAGCTGAAGATATGTGTTTATGGCTAAAGCATGGGTAGATCATCCTGTGAGGAAGCACTGATAAATACGAGTGTAACTTACAGTGCCACATAGATGTCTAAATGCTATTTGCTAACTCTCAAAGCCATTGTTGTGATTTCCCCTCTGAGGTTCATTGATCTAACTGGTTGAGGTGATGTCATGATAAATAGTAACTGACTGATGGATCTTCTGACAAGAGATTTGTATTCTGTTACATTGCAATAGTGCGCATGATACACAAATACACATTTTAGTTACACCATGAGACAATGCTAGTGAGCCACAACAGGCGAGGTGACATGTGGTAGAGTCATCAGTATCTTAGTCATCAGGAAACAATGCAATGATGCACAAGACGACTTCAGCTACACTATAGGGTGAAAATATTATATATAATAACATTACAAACTGACAGTGACCAGAGGGGTGTACTCTAAAAACAGAATACAAAACCATCTAGTCATCTAGTCATAGTGGGTCTTACTTTAGGCATATGCAACTTCAAAAGAACAACATTTCACTAAGTCTGTAGGCTATTTATTTAGCTAAAATAAAGCCAAAAATTATAAATAAATAAAGTACCCCCCATGATTCTTCTTTAAAACATTGCTACAGTTAATTTTGGCCATTCGCTTATGTACAGCCCTGTTCGAGTCCCACCACATCATTTCAATTTTGCTTAGGTCTAGATTTTGAATAGACCATTATCATCCACTATCACCATCATCATCTTGTTGTATGACCCAGCTTCCACCAAGCTTTAACTGTCAGACAGATAACCTCACATTTGTATACAGAGGAATTCATGGTCCACTCAATGACTGCAAGGTGTCCAGGTCCTGTGACTACAAAACAAGCCCAAATCATCAGTCCTCCACCACCGTGCTTGACAGTGTGTATGAGGTGTTTCTGCTGAAATGCTGTGTTTGGTTTTCAGCAGACATGGTGGTGAACATTAAGACCAAACAACTCCACTTTGGTCTTATCTGTCTATAGGACATTGTTCCACAAGTGTTGTTCTTTGCTCAGATGAAGTTTAGTGAATCTCAGCCCTGCTTTGATGTGCTTTATAGACAGAAGAGCCTTTCTCCTGGTAACCCTTCAAACAAACTGTACTTGTTCTAATTGTACTGTCACATTAACGCTGAGCATGCTTAGTGAGGTCTGTAGGCCCTGACATGTAGCTCTTTCTCTGATCTTGGGCTGAATTTGCTGGGACGTCCACTCCTGTGAAGATTGACAGCTGTCTTGAATGTTTCCACTTGTGAATAATCTTTCTCACTGCAAAACACTGAACGCCAAATAGTTTGAAATTTGGCGTTTTTTTTTCTTTATAAGTCTTTCAGATTTATGTGCAGCAATAGCTGATTCTCTAACACCATTGTTTATGTCTTTCTCTCTTGTCATTGAGTCAACACACACCTGAACCTAACTGCCAAAACATATGTTTTCATAGGGTGTGTACACCTGCTGATCAGTTCATCAAGGACTGATGGTCAGCAGCACCTGCTGCAGCTCAAAAAATTAAATACTATGGAAGCAGTAAAGGAGGGACTTAGTATTGAACGCGTGTTTATTTGTTCATCTAAACAGTTAACCTACTACAATTAGATGATTGTTACACAGTCTATTGTGTATATTCGGTCTCTTTCTCCACCTTGGTGCATAGCACAGCCCAGAGAAGTTTAGCAGTGTATCACAGCAAAAATTATATAAGTACACATTTGTGTGTCACATACAACAGGGAACACTATTACAGTATTTACTGACAGTGCCCTGGGAAGAGAGGATTGAAGTAGTGCATGAGAGCAAGCAAAGAAAATATGAAATCCTCACTCCACAGAGCCAGCAGAAGGGGGTGGAAGACCTGGAATCCTCCAATCGAGGTTGGCTGTTGGGGTTTCCCAGGGAACCTGCTCTGGCAAGTGCTTGGTCTGCCGGGTATCGAAATCCTAGCTAAAACGCAGCTGGTAGCTAAGATCACCAAGCAGGCCGAAGCAGCGTCCAGGTGGATTTGGCTCAAACAGAGCAAGGATTGGCAGAACCAGCCTGGAGGCAAACAAACAGTGGCACTGACTTTATCGGTGAACAGCGGGGGGTACTGTCAGGACACAGTCCTGCTGTGAAGGCCCCTGGAGTCAACAAGGACTTAATTTCATGACGCTGACGATGGGGGATGCCTGTTGAAAACCTACAGAGGCCACTAAATTCAGGCCACTGTCCAAGGGAGTGAGAATGAAGTCACAGGCTCAAAGATGCTACAGGAGAGGATTATTTATTCAAATAGTAATTTTAAATGTGTAAAAAATAACATTTAAGTAGCAGTTGTATATTTAAATATACAGGTATACTGTATGTAATTTGAAGCACCAGTGGTTGGATTCTGTACAAAATATGTACAACACACTGAAAATTGTTATATGTTTCATTACACAGTAGTTTGAAACTAACTAAAAGTCTTGGTAAAGTTTTCTTTTCTAAAACCACAGATTCACATTATTCTAATAGGGTCTAGGTTCAAAGACAGTGAAGTTAAACTCATTTGCCAAACACTGAAGACTGGATGTTCTTTAACACCCCTATTTTTGGCAGAACCCCTCTCCTTTTAATCCATGTAGTTAAAGCTAATAGTACCCATTAAGTGGTTATTAACCATTCCGTTTACACATCCAGCACCATTTGGCCCGCTGTCTGGCACATAACGAGCCAAACGCCAGGATAGCGTCAGACTACACGGGAGGCAATGCAGTAGCGTCTTTGGGATTGTGGGACTTCAGTGATCTTTGCCCCAACACGCTAAGTCTCGTCTCTCCTCCTCATCCTCTCCCCTCATCTTTCTCTGTTTTTTGGCAGACACTGATAGTCAGTACACCAGGGTGTTAAGAGTGTCATTAAGCTTTCATTAAAACACCATCATCATTACAGAAGGATTAGTTATTCCCTAGATCCGCCACTTCAGCAGCTCAGGAATATCAAAACACAATCAAAGTCTATTAAAACAACAATGTTGCCAGCCCACTGAGAAGCAGTTGCCTTCCACTTTTTATTTTTTTGTTTAAACAAAAAAAAAAAGTACTGTATTTATTTATTTGTTGTGAGTGAGAGACGGTCTAATTTGGCTCTGGACGCGCTTGTTATTTGTCAGTGCGGTGCCAAAACAGTGAGCTTGTTAGCATGTAAAAACTGTCAGAAAAGACTGTGAAATGAGAGCAGTGTTGATCCAAGAGATTGTGTAGTACACACACACACACACAAATAGACTGTACATATTTTAAAAGGCTAGTGGAAAACCTTTTTTTTCTCCATTCTCGTATTATTGACGTGTTGAATAGTTTACCACTATCTGATAAAGAATACAATATAATATCTGACAACACTACATGAAATACTCTGACAAAATAAAAAAAAAATACATTACTGTTTTATAACATGCACGTTATCTTGCCAATATGTTTAAAGCTGTTTATTGGCATATTGGTTTGATAACATGGCAAACAGTTCTTCTGCATGGTTATGATAAATACATAAACCAAAAATCTGAAGATAGATCTGAATTGATAATTTAGTGGCCCACTTCTCTCGTCTGCTTACGGAGGTTTATTTGTGATTTCATCCACAACTTACTGCTGTTTCTTCAAACTATGGGGTAGACTGAAAGTCTCAATTACAGAATATATATATATATATTCTGTAATTGAGACTTTCAGGCTCATGTGCTCTAACATGCACTGTGAGCTGTAAGTCTTATACAGACAGATCTGTGTGTTTCCTAATTAAGTCCAATCAGTATCATCAAACACAGCTGGACTCAGATGAAGGTGTAGAACCATCAAGAATGATCAGGAGAAATGGATGCACCTGAGTTCAATAGATGAGTCACAGCAAAGGCTCTGAATACTGAGGACCATGTGATATAAAGATACAGATAAATCTGCAAACATGTCAACAATTCTGTGTGTTTCTGTCAATACTGGGTGCTGTGTGTACATTAATGAGGGAAAAGAATGAACTTAAATGATTTTAGCAAAAGCAATATAACAAAGAGTGAAACGTTTAAGGGGGTCTGAACACTTTCTGTACCCAGTGTATCTGTGGTAGGCCGACATCAGCCAGTGATATCATCAAACTGATATGTAGTAATTGAGACCAGTTTTTGTGGTCTCAGTCTTGTCCTTGTCTCGGACATAGCTGTCTCAGTGCAATTTGTGCAAAAACCGAAGCCGCTGCGCTTCATCACAGAATAATATTGTAACGTCCAGCCGGACATAATGATTGAATGGGCAAGAAGACATCAAGCCGTGGCGTTATTGTAGGGACAGTTACTAAACAGTTACTGTTGGCTGTAACAAACAGCAAAGGTGGACTAACTATTCTTAACTCCATGCTCTCTCCCTCCTCCAGACATGCATACACACACACAGTTGCTCAGCCCCGTCTACCTTCTCAGCCAATTGTATGCCTGACCACTGCACATGCACCATGCATCCTTAAACAGACAGTAGTGACATAACTCCTGAACAGCAGGACGTTTTAACAGACACATTACTGCAGGATCACTACAATATTATAGTAGTGCACGCAGTGCCCCAGTGAATTGTGGGAGTTGTTGTTCTGTTGAGTTAGAGACTTGTAAAACTGTTGTTGTCATCACTTTCAAACGAGTTCAGTGTTAAGTGCGCGCTTGTAGGAGATATATACGCCATTGTTGCTGCAGTTAAAGTGCCTCGCCTACCATCCATACAATATCATTATTTATCACACACTACCTCTTCAAATGCAACCAGTCAGATGCATCTATTTAAAAACATTACTTTGTATACATTTTCTCACTGCCATAAGTAACTTGCAGTTAATATTTTAATTTCTGTATGTATCTAGATACAACTAGATATAAATATGTATTGTTTGATTATTGTAGTTATAGAGATGTTTGATTAAATAAATCATTACTGAAGCTTTAAATAGCATCTGTTTATGAGCATTGTGAGTGTTAGCTATCATTCAGCTGATGTTATTTGGTTACATTAAGTAATTTCATGTTGATAATGAAGTGTGAATACTACAGAGGGACATGTTTTATGTCTGTTTATCTATTCAACGGAACAACATAATCCTATATAGCACATTTTTTTAATTTTTAAAAAATAAGGAACTTATCATCCTTTAGAAAGCATGATCTGGGAGGTGCAACTGGAGGCTCACTCTTAAATCCAATGCAAGGGATCATTGAGTAGCCATGTTCATAGGTTATCCCAAGCCTCTGTCCCTTGTATAAGAGATTTAATGTCTCCTCCTTCCTAGTACATCCCATCTCTTTACCTTGACGAGTTCTGGTCATAGAAGAACACTGCTGAGAAAAGTTTTACATTCATGAAATATGGGCCTGGGCATGAAAACTGTGGCCCATATTTATCGAACATGATCATGATAATCATGTAACTATGACAAATCTGGGATATTTAAAATAAAAGACAATATAATAGAAAAGATAACAATTATGTGATTTAACTAATTGATACGAGTAATCATGTCATGTCGATACTGACTCTAGTTTGTTTTTGGTCTTGGTCTCGACCAGCCTTGGTCTCGCTCCCAGTCTCACCTTGTGTGCCTTGGTCTTGGTCTTGGTCTTAGTCTTGGTCAGGGTTAGATACCCTCTGGTCTCTGCAGTGTCTGGGTCTTGGTGTAGCCGGTCTTGACTACATCACTAGCTATTGTCTTACTCTCTCCCAATTTTGGTAAATACACCAGAAACATGGTTGCAGTCAGAGATAATCAGTAGCATTCTTCGTTTGCTCTTTGGGCATTTTTTCTTGATGTAATTAGCTATAGTATTGTATTAGCTATAGGTCATGGTTCATCCAATCACCTGCCAGATATTCTTTTAAAATCACCTCTCTTTCCAAGGAGTTACACAACCAACCTCTCCAATGGTTCTTTGTGCTACCCATATATCCATTAATAATCCCAGTTGTTGTTGTTGTGGGCCTGTTAAAATACTCTCTAAAATTATTTCCTGATTTCATTTTTTTTTTCACTTCCTCTGTTACCTGTATTCCTCGCAGAGGAGAAACATAAGCATCAAATAATAAAAATGGTCTCCTCTCATCTTCAAACTTTGAAAGATAGATTAAAGGTTGTTTGAATGGAAGATCAGTTAAAGCTATTATTTAAATTTAATTTGATTGCAGTTGTCTCCAACACTAAAGTAAGCAAGTGGATTTCCTAAATATATTAGAATTTCATATATTAAATCTGTAAGACTCAGTTTTGCCTTCAGTGCTGGAACATGGAAATTTGTGCCTCATGTTGAGTTTAGCTTAAAATTTCTTTTGTTTCTTTTGTTAGATGTAATTTTCCCACAAGCAGAAGACAGACAAGGTCATTGCCTAGATCACAATAGGGTCTCTGGTGTCCCCAGTAGGGACCAGCCTCTACATGGGTCAAAAACGAGATCCATAAAGTCGAACAGTTGACAGAGCATATTAATGCAGTAGGAAGGTTCTTCCTTAAGAGACGGGTGCTGCTCAAGGTTTCTTCCTCTGAAAGGGAGTTTCCCTTGTCCTTAAGAGGGTTCATGCTCTGGGTCTCACGCTCTGAGTTTCTGTGAAAGTTTCTGAGAAGTTCTGTGATTTGAGACAATTTCTGATTGTAAATGCGCTATATAAATAAAACTGAATTGAATTGAATAGCCAGAAACATTACATCAAATGCTAAGGCAAAACTCAGAAAAACATTGTTGTGTACGAGTCCAGTGCAGCACGGAATGCTCCGAGCTGTGAAATGTCTTCAGACCATCTGCCTTGTTTTAAATTCTTGGAGGAAAAAAGAACGAACATGAGTAAAACTTATATTGTTCTATGTTGAAATTTGAATTCAATCCAGGTCTGCTGGTCAAGAATCTGGCGTAGGTTGACTAGATGGGCGTGAAACTGTGCTGCAGAGTAATATTACAGTAACAACACCACCTGAAGTTCAGCACTCACACGGGCACTGTGAATTCAAGCTAGCAGAGGCACCAGCAAAAAAACATCACAGACCAGATGAGACAAAACATGAATAATTCTGTTCTCATGATTAAAAGACCTGATTTCATTTCTGCATTGTGTCTCAGACAAGCTGGATTAGTTCATCTCTGAATCCATCTCTCCCCTTATGTCTGCATCTTCGTCCCGTCTTTTTCATCTCCGTCTGCTGGTGTGAGCTCAGTGTCTAATAGTGATGTGTCAGACATTCCCAGGGATAAGAGGAGAGGACCCTCCTGCAGTGCTTATTAGCTGTAATGCATTGCTCTCCACCGCTTTGATCACTAAGATGCTCCCTTCCATTGGATTTGTTTCATGTCTAGAAATGGCTGTCTCTCTATCATCCTGTCTGGCTTAGTGTCCCTTAGAAATATGCATATATGTTCGTATTTAGTTGGTAAAATGTGCAGATAAGACATCATACTATATATATATCATCATACTATATATATGTATATGATGCTGCTACATGTGCTCCAGACAGCAGCTGGAAGTGTAAATGGGCCTGAAGCAGCTCAAACAGGTCAGGTTCATGAATAACAATGACAAGTTTTTTGGCATGTGGCCTCTGCACACCACCACACTAAGTTTTAATATTAATTTAAGGGTTTGAATTAATTTAAGGGTGCAGTATTTTTGGTGGCCCATACATAATGAAGCAAAATCACAAATATGAAGGTTGCCTTTAATGCTTGAATGAAACTCCTCTGCAGTCACTGACAGAAACCAATGGATCTAATTCCTCCTGAGCTGCGTTTACTAGAGTTGTCTGCAGCTGCTGCTAGTTTGTGGTTCTTTCTGCCATCAGTCTCATCTTAAGCTGCCTTGAAGCTCTCTCTGGTCCTGTGAGTTTGGCAGCATTTAGCTGAATCTGAGCAGAGAGTATATTTTGTTTCTGCATTCTGTTCAGTATAAAAATACCAGCTAATCTACTCTGCAATCAATATTTCTGTGAAAACATGATACAATTGCCAGACTAATATATCAGTCAGGCTCTGAGAGATAAATATGTTGCCTTTAAACTGTGCTAAAACATCATATTTCTAGGTCCGACGTCAGAACTAGTCCCATTTCACCAATAAAACTGCAAGCAGTCATATGTGCTGGTATTATTTATGTATAAAGAGGGATGTGTATGTGTGCACATGTGTGCAATCTAGGGTTTATAGTTAAATAACATTAAATATTTCCAAATATGTTCCTAATTAAACTGGCTGATAGGATACTGCCTACCCAACAGTCTTTTACCATTCAATAGACACATAATTGAATTGATTGCTTTGTGCACACTAACAAAAAATTGTTGATTTTGTTTAAAACAGAATCTTAAATCTTTTCCTCTCCCAACTTGAGAAGAAGAGGACTGGTCATACTCAGAGTGCACTCAGGAGTTGCTGGTTTGTGTCCTCCTGCTTTACCTGTGTGAAGTGCTACATGACCTGTGTGAACATTATGAAATTGGGAGAAAAAAACCCAGCTGGCTGAGGTTAGGAGTTGAAAATAATTCTCCACTCTGTGTTTTCTGTTTCTTATTTGCTTTTTTTCCCTTTCTGTATACACAAGACTTATATTAAGTCCATCTTTGAGCAGAAAGCATCACTTTGACTAAACATGAACTGTTGCCTTTGTATTCAGTGGAACAGTGTGTGTGTTAGCATAACTGGCCGGCAGCAAAAGGCCGAGAGCTATCGGTGCAGGTATGGTCTGTGATGTGAAAGTGGAGTCCAGCATCCACTTCTTCCTCTAGTAATAAATTCATGAACCTTTCACACAGAAGCTTGTCTCAATGCAGGCCAACAAAGATGTTACAGAAGCGTGTTTCAGAATGCAGTGAAGCGGTCTATGGAGCTCTGCTGGGTATAGCTCGGTGTGGTGCTGATAGAATGGCGAGGTGTTCTCTGTTCAATAACAGCCTTATTGCATGGTCCATAGAGCATTAAGTGTGAATGAAATATGTATAATACTCTATAGTATAGTAGGTATATGGAATACACTTACAATCATGTAAAAATGTACCTTAAAGATGAAAGAATGCCTTTTATTTTTTATAAATATCCATTCTATCTTTTAGAAAGTAGATTAATACACAAATGAATGTATGCAGCCATTTTAGTTTAGACATCCGTCTTGCTCTAAATGCCATATTATCAATAGGAAGGACTGAGAAAAGCAGGGATTAATGAATGGACCACAAATGAACAGCCCAGTTATTGAGCTTCTTGAAACTTGTTGGCATTGAACTTACTGTGTGATTTTTACGTCCCACTATTAGTCAGCCTGTAATGATCATTTTGCCAATAATACACTGCATGGATATCTGTTATGATTCATAATTCAGCCAGTTTACTGCACACTTAAGAGACATATGATGCAGAATGCACTTTTTCCTTGTGACAGGAAACACACGGTATTATATGTGAAAGATTATTCCAACACCCCCACCCCACCCACATTTCTAAATGAACCATTTAGCTTTCCATACTGTTCTAGTGGGAAAAATGCAACAAGCACCACCCCCTGGCTGATGAATAGATCTGCCTGAAAGTAGAGCTGTGAACAAAGTTTGATTGTTTTTTTGTTTTCTTTTTTTTCATGTCCTTACAGAACTAGGAAAATCTAATCCAAGCTTCAGCACACTTGAACTGACTTGACTGCAGTGGAATAAATAAATGATTGCATTAAAAAAAATAACTCCTATGGGTGTGAGTAACCAATGCAAACTGACTACATAAATAGACTAATCAGAACAACTAAACATGTACTTGTTACCAATGATAATTTGGAAATGGAAACGTTCCTCATACATAGTAATTTTTGCAAATGTGGCCATGTTAGATTACACAGTCACAATGGCGTCATTTTCATGGCACATGGAACTTGTATTGATGATGAGTAAGGCCGCTGCATAAAGTCTTCTGCAGCATACTGCAAAGTGGTCACTCTGTGGTGTGTATGTGGAAAAATCTTAAGCTCCCTGAACCCCTAAAACAGTCTGACCCTTATGAATCCTGGTATGTGATGTTGGAATATGGAAGAAATAATTCACACAGAACCATCTGACCACATGAGTTTCATTTTTTTTTTCACAAGTGTGATGCTTTCTACCAAACTCAAGCCTTTTTTTCCTGATTAGCCTCACTGATAAGTGGTTTTGTTATCACTAAACAGCTTTGTCGTCCCAATCCCGTCATTTCCGTCCACATTGTGTGTGAAAATGCTCTGCTCCTCTGAGAACAATTATGAATGTATCGTCAGGTTGATGTATCTTAATTGTCTCGTAGCTCTATTTTTGTCAAAAAATATCTCCTAACATTAGAATAGCATCGTTTATGTTGTTGCCCCCTCTGCCAATACATCATACACTGTATTCTGTGATACATAGACATCAGTTGGGAAATCAAGCGGTTCCTCTCACTTCCTCAAACACTTAAATCCTGACAGTTTTTCATCTAAGTGGTTTGATGATTTCTGCCTGCCTCGCACATCATGGAGGCAACGGCTGGTCTTGCCTCTGTGAATATGTCAAGATGTCAGAGCCCTGCACTGATGCACACACACACACACACACAAGAAACATCGCCCTGTAGAGCTACACTGTCAATCCAGGTTTCAGTTAATATCAGTGTCCAGTAATGGAAAGACTGTGATTTACAGAGCACAGACTCTACTCAGGTATTGATTTGTTGAGTTCTCGCTTTGGTGAACATTCACAGGATTAAGAAAAAAAAGGGGGAGAAGAAGGGTGAAAGGAAAGGACAGGTGAAAAGGAGAAAAGATGAGTGTAATTTTTCATCTGCTTAAAAAACATCTTTGAAAAAACTTGGTCGTGTGTTAAATGTGTGTGTTCCAATATATTACAGATATATTACAATCAGTAGTTGCTGGTAATCACACAATGTAAAGTTGCCACTCTTCTTAATTACTTTAAGGTGCAAATAGTATTAACTAGCATGTACAAAGTATGTTGAGATGGGATGGAGCAGGAGCTCCATACAGTTGTGAGCAATTGTTCAATTGCGAAACATACGATACAATATTTACTTTTTGTTTTTTGTTTTTCAAAACTACAGTAAAGCTAAAAAAAGGAGTCTTGCTTCACCAGGAAAACAGTTTACAAATGTGTTCCGGGCCCCTGAAGTGTTCTTGTAATGAATTGCATGTTCAGGCAGGGTTAAAAAAATGGAAGCGAAGCTTGTTGGAGATGCCATTGAAGCTAAAACAGGAACTTTATTGCATCAACAAACACGGGAAGCACAGACAACTTGAATTCAATGCCATGACTTCTCTACTCGTGGTCCAGTGCGAGGGGAATAATAAGTCAACTTTATGTGAAAGAATTCGTGTCTGGTCTGGGTTTGGGTTTTACTTCCCACCACCCCTTTTAGCAGACTGTGTCAGCCTCGCCCAAGCAGTTTTGTATTTTGGGAAACATTGGCAGCTTATTTCTCTGCACTGGTGCTTTGATCTATGGCTTCAACATCATTGTTTTTAGTGAAGAGGAAGTTCATTGTCATACCAAGTTAGAATAGATTGTGTACCTTTCACTGCTGTCCACCTGGTTGTTATTTAGCTGGCACGGCTGCCATACATGTTTGTGTTGGTTATACTTCTAACCAACTACTGTTGTGCGTAGACTGTAAATAAATGGTAACAAACCTTCTATGAAGTTTCTTTTCCTCCATTCCTCTCCACCCTGACCTCCTCGTTCATCTAAGTTTTTGTCTTTTTTTTTTCCCACCCGTGTGTTGTTTTTTTTTTAACCCGTGGCCTTCTCCTCCTCCCCCTTCGCTCCCTCCTGTCTTGTCTCTCGTGTCATTCATCGATTATTAATCATCTTGTGGGCCTGGGATGCTGCTGTGACACTGTAGACCAGCTGCAACTGTTGACTTAATCTCTTCTTCAAAGAAAGCACAAGGGATTTTTTTCCATGGTTGCTGAACTTGTCCTCTCTGCTAAGGTTATAGATTATTTACAAAGTAGAACAAAGTATGGATCAGTTTCTGGGGGAACAGAGAAGTAAGCAGTATGCTTAGGTTAATAGGGTATACAAGATGCAACAGGCTGAGGAAATGCAGGTCAAAGCAGGTCTGTGATGGGTTGTGATTGTCGATTGTGGCTGATTGCAGATCCCATTTGTTTGTGAAGATGTTGTAGTTTACTATGACAAAGGGGGTGGAGTGTATGACTTTGTTTATCAACTCCACACTTTCTTCGTTCTACAATCCTGGCCATGGAATAACTGTTCAGGGAGGTGTTCTGGAAACATTGGGGACAGTCACAATAGAGTTAGTTTGTGGTCAATTTTACAGCAATTGATCAACATTTGTGAGCAAAGGGTAAATATGGATGGCAGACTATGGTCATGAATCATTATAAACCAGAGCTGCTTATTAGGACTCATTATAACAACCCAAAAAGAAACAAAATGTCTCTGATGATATTCTATCCTTGTTATTTATGTTTTTTTTTTCTTTAGACTGCAAATAGACAGGGGACCATGGGCCAAACCAACATCATCCCTTACATCTGTTACCTAGCAACTGATGCTACTTTCCCCTTCTCTTCAAGCTAAAACAACATTCTAACCATTAGTTTTTATCTTTTAACATCGGAAGCAAACACACACACAAAAAAACAGCCACTGTTTCTATAGTTCAACACAATTTTATTTATGTATTTTTTTAGAAGCTTACACACACTGGATCTAATAAAAACAAATTAGTAGGATGAAGAGACACAAAGCAATAAAATACCAGACTATTTTCTACAAATATAATATATTTCAAATATAAAGTCACTTCATAACAAAATTAAATTTCAAACTGTTCTTATCATGGTTACCAAACATTCAGAGGATCTGTGACAGAGGAACTTTATATACTATGGCCTCAACAAGGGCATAATGCTTATTGAGACTGGAATTCCACCTCCTTCAAAATCAGTTTTACTAGAATGAAGCAGAAGAATTAATATCTGTAAACAATTTTTTCCACCATTTTCTGGCTCCCATGGCAACAATCCTGCCCCAAACAACATTATGCTCTGCATGCATGCACGCAAAGGATGGTTCTACCAGTCTCTCAGAAGTGGACCCTGTCTTACACTTTTCCTGCTAGGCTGAATATACTGTATTTATTACTGTAGTATTACAGTATAATACACACAGTATTACTGTACTTTATTATGTGACTCCCAACACCCGACGCTCAAAGAATGTTTGCCCATGTTTTGAAATACCATTTTTTTTTTATTGATAGCTGTGTTGATCCAGTGATTAAATCTTATCATACAGTAACCCAGTTTTACTTCAGTTGGAATGGATGCATGCTCTAGATGATGTATGATGAAACTAATTTTATGAACTTGACAGCACATCACATGAGGTAGCTCACTCAGCTTGTGGTACAAAGTGTTGTTACGTAAGGATACAGACTGCTAGCTGTGTAACGTGCTAACTTTAAACGATATCGCTGCAACACAATGTGTTGTAGAGCATGTATGTAGCGCAGACATGCCCAAAGTCTGGCATATTTTCACTGGCCTGAAGCCTCTGTCATATAATCAGTAATATGTGGCCCGCCAGTACTGTACTGTACTGCAATTTTTTTACAATTATTATAAATGATTTAAGGCTGTAGAACCCCTCACTACACATTTTATACACCTTTCTCAGACAGGCAATAACATTTTCACACTTTTCTCTCTTGTGTAAATACTCTCAAAGTTCAAACCTTCGTAGAAAAATAAGTCAAGTGTTATAGAATAAAACCAAAACGGCACGGAGGAGATTGATTGAAAGTTTTGATTTAAATTTCACAGAATAATTTATTTGTTTTTTTTGTAATTTATTCATTTTTTTTCCATTTACCCAAGTCAGACAGTTTTTAGTTCTACCTGCTGACAGCATAGTAAAAAAAGCAAAATAAAAGGAAATATAAAAAAGCAATCCCCTGGTCGCCAGCATTTAAAATTCATGCTGGCCCATATTTTTTTACGTCAATGTGGCCCCCTGTGGCCAAAAAGTTTGGGCACCCCTGACAATAAGGCACAATGGCATCATTGTTAGTTCTTTATGTGCTGTAAATTTATACATACATCGTTAAAACAGTTGGTGTCAGAATATTTTTGCATATTTTGCTCAAGTGCCATACAGTCAACAAAGTCTTCAGTCATTTTTCAGATGCATAAAAAGGAAGATTTTATTGTCAGTAATCTCTTAGTAAAAGCCCCCAGACGGACTAAAAAGTCTTTAATAACTGTGATGTACATTCAAAGGCTTAATTTGTAATTAGTTAGCACAATCAGGCTGTTCCATGTGTTAAATATGCATGCATGAAAGTGTAGACTGCTTTCTTCAGGAGTCACATGTTGATGAAGCTGCACTCGCCTGAGATCTCCAGAGCCATTAACGCTTTTGTCCCTTTGAAGATTTACTCTCAAAAGCTCATCAGTAAGAATCATAAGAGAGGACAGTAATTGGCCTCCTTTGGATGTTTTATGTATGCGCTTTTGCAGACATGATTATAACGTTCGGCTTAGTATTGGCTAGGATTGCATGAGGACATAAATGAAGAGCCCTATTTTTTAAGCAGGACACCCAAGTGGATTTTTTATTTTTTTTACTGACATACACACAGATGTACTGTTGCACTGCCAAATTGCATGCAAGTGACACCATTTCGGTGTAAAAGCTCTGTGTTTCTGCATGTTAATTTTCAGCTTCACAGTAAATTGGGACTAATATAGAAAGTGCAGATGTTGAAACTATGTAGAGGTGTTTTTTTTTTTCTAAACCTAACCAAGTTTCCTGTCATTCTGCCCCTGTTTTTGTATTTTATTTTTATCCCTTATTTGCTCCACCTTCCTTGTTTGCTCTGTCTTCTCCTCAGCTCCATCGTGTCGTAGTCAAAGGTAGAGCCATTAGAGGAGTTAAAGCGACACAATGGACAGAAAGAGGGATGATCATTGCTCCCTGCTGCCCGGATAGGGTGCGTCCTGGCTGGGCACCCTGCTCTCCTGTGCTGCTGGAGCTCCCCAGTGCACCAGCATGTTCCTCAGAAAGGGACGCTCATTGCGCCCTGCTTCCTGGGGATTGGCACAGCTGTTTCAGAAAGCTGATCGGACACTCCTGCACAGAATGCACCAGTGTGTGCTGGTGATAGGCACAGCAGACTATAAGTGGGATTTTACACCTGCAGTTCTGTCCTATTGACCACCGAAAAGGCCGAAAATTCGATTTTTTTTTCCTAATCACATAATTTAGCCATTCATACATACGGTATATAATATGAAATCACTTTCTAGCAGCACTGTTTACTGCATTCAATGTCACCTAGAATGACATGTCGTCTATTTATTAGATACTTGATGATCCTTGTTAAAAAATCCCTCTTCAGTCATGATATCCATCCATACCCAGCACATTATGAGCACTTATTGTGCTGTATGTAGTATAAGGAAAAAAAGCCACACAATGAGCTAAACCATTGATGCACCTGCAATCCAGATCTGATTCTCTTTCTGTCTAATGTAGGTAAATCCAACAATCTCACTTGCCCTCAGCTACACTTATACTGGCTGAAAGGATCAGACTTCCTCTCAATTGGTAGTCAGTCCACTAGATCTAGAGGCTGGAGGAGAAAAGGACAAAAAAGAAAGAAAGACATAATAACAATGGCAACATAGATAACAGTTGCCCAAAACATACGCACACAGCTTTGTCCTGGATGGATGAGACCTGTGAAGGACGGTGTGTCTCAGCACTAAGATAAGAGTGCAGGCTGATCAGACCCTGCTGCCCATAATGATAACTGAGAGATGAAATAAACAACATCCAAATTTAACATGTCCCAGGCTCCGCTCTGTTTTTGTTATGATCTCCATCTCTCTTCCGCTGTGATGAATAGCACATTGTTAAAACGGTAAAACAGGTAACAAACTGTGTTTCTGAATTCCTGTCTTAGAGGCTGCTGCCAATGAAAGGTCACTTAAAGTGACACTGGCTTGGGGTATTTGCCAGTATTATCAGCATTAACCCTTACGTTGATCAGCTGTTTTCACTTGGAGCTTTTTGGGGAGCACATAGCCTCTTTTTTGTCTGTTTTCTCTGATCCTTCAGCACTGACTATTTTCACCTGCGTACTAGATTTATGATGTATAGTTAGGTCCATCTTTAGCAGCAAAGTATCTCTTAAATGCGCCATTTGCATTCACCTCACGTATACAGTGTGACCGAAATTTCATTAATTAATCTGCTGTCCACAATCTTCTGTTAATTAGCAGATTCTTTTGCACCGATTTGTGCTTATTTTTACTTTTTTTCACTCTAGCTGGTTTGTCCAGAGAGGCTGGAGGAGCTCTGACATCTCTACTGGTTCAGCCCATCTCTTCCTCCTTGGCAAAGACGTTACTGTCCTCTCCATCCACAGGGCAGGGAGACTCCTGCGTCCCTCTAGCCATGCCTCCAAACACAGGTAAACATTCAACACACAGCAGAAGTCCTGCTGAATCACAAATTACAATATCACAAGGATCTGTACATGCTTGCAGCAATGTATTACTCAGCGGTGTGAGGCATTAGATTGACAGGACAATTTAGGCCGCCTTTGCTGTGATTCAGGTGTTAGACAGGACTATTGTGATAAAGGAGAAACTGTGACTGAAGGCAAAACTCTTGATTTACAATTTGATCATAATCCCTATCACTCCCTAAGGTCATGAATTTAACACAGCATGAATCATGGATACAAACAGCTTAAATAGGCTTCCATCACTGGGTGGATAAGTTCATTCGGCTTAGGTTTAGCGGCCCAGATATCTGGGAAGAATTTAAGGAAGGTTTTTTTAAGGCATCTAGGCCGGATATGCCCAGAATGAGTAGAGATATGGACACTGCACCAAACACAATCCACCAAATGTGGCTACTGTGTTTGGTCTACTTCTTAGACTGACTGTGTCAGGTTGTGGTAATAGAAACAGAAAATGATGCTGTCTCTGTCAGCAGGTGAGTTCATTCATAAAGGATAAAACATTCCATTAATGAGTGTTAGGCATGGGTAAGCAGTCTTGAGTGTATTATCGTCTGTCCTACAGATGTCCTGATGCAATCCAATTACAAGCTTTGTAGGGCTCCTTTCAATCATTTTGAGTGCAGACCAGGGCATGTCACAATATGGCTATAATTACACTGAAGATGCCACTCTTTGATTTGATTCAGACAACAGTTGAGGTGTTATTCAATTAACCAGTTAGCCAATTAAATTATTTGGGAGACATCAAGCATTCCTTTGGTCTAGTTTCTGTAATGGCAGGGTTTCTCTCTAAGTATTTCTACATCTGGTTTTGGGCAAATGAAATGAATGAATTGATCTTTGATACTGATTGATATTTCTGATGGTATTTAGAGCTATATTTTGTGATTCAAGTTAACATTTAGTTCCAGCAGTACCCTACAGTAGTTGCCGTCTGTGTGTGTGTCTGGGGGAGCTGTTGTTTTTGTATCACTCCGCTCAATCTAAATGGATTACTTTTATCACCCGCCTACAGTACCTCTGCTGGCATATCAGTCACACTCTATGGTGACTCATGGAGTTCATAACCTGGAATTTCCAGCAAATATCACTTGGTTAAGTCACACATGTGACCTGAAAGTTCCTTCTCCACTGCATCCTCGAAAATCCACTGGAGGTGGATCAGAAACAGCAAGTAGATTTCTTTACCATTGTAATAAGATTTAATAACTGAACAAATATTTATTAGATTTTGGTCAGTTCCAACTCTAAGCATTCAAAAATAACAACAGTTAAAGAAAGCACTGAAATGGTGATGGCTTCAATTACTCTTAGAAATGTTATTACATTAACAAACTAAGCTTAGGAAAGAATGTTGCATCCATGTCATTGAAATACTCAACAACATCTTCAACTGTCACAAAATGCCAGGGAGGTGTCCAGGAAGCATCTGAAACAGATGCCTGAGCCACCTCAGCTGGCTCCTGTCGATGTGAAGGAGCAGCAGCTCTACTCCGAGCTCCCATTGCACACTGAAGGTCCTGGTTCGATGAAGCCAACAGGACAAAATCATCTGCAAAAAGCAGAGATGAAATCCGGCCCCTCCATAAAAATTATAAACAGAATCAGACAAAGGGCAGCCCTGCCAGAGCCCAACATGCACCGGAAAAAGGGCTGACTTACTGCCGGCAATGCGAATCAAACTCCTGCTCCAGGTCATAGAGTATGTGCTATATTGGCCTTTATTCATCAGCCAATAAGATTGGCACTTGTTGAAGCTGACATATACTTAATGTGTCCCTAGTAGATACATCAAAGAGACGTAAGTATGTCAGTGATTATATAACAGGTCCACGATGCAGAATTTTTTAATAAGCATAGTTGCTGTCCACTAGCATTGTTGCTAAAAGCAAGCCCGAAAAACAATCGAAACTGAAGTTCATCACTACAAGTTAAATGCCCACTTTAGTTAGTGAAATCCTCTACAGGAAAAACTTCATGTTTTCTGCAATCAGACAAAATATGTGTATATGTCAGTATCAGCAATCAGCCAAAAGTACTGTATTTTCACGACCATAAGGTGCACCTAAAAGTCTAAAATTTTCTCAAAAGTCGGCGCCGTGCGCCTAATAATTCAGTGCGTCTTGTATATGGGTTGAGTACCAGACACAGGGACGTGATACGTAAACTACGTACACTGGCAGCAATTCACCAATCAGCTGAAAGCTACGTTATACGTACACTACGTACGCTAGCAGCGATGAACCAATCACCTGGATACTACGTCGGGGCAGAAGTCAGCGTTCGCTGTTGTTCTCGGTTGCCATGGTAATGGACTGAAACTTCTGCCTATGGAAGAGGAAGACGCTGCCTAAAGAAAAGTCTCCAGCAGGAGTCGTCGTTAAGGAGGAGACGAGGAGAAAATGAGTGGCTCAGGGAGGTTTATGTGAAGAGACCGGATGATTTTTTTCACGCATCACCCTCGCTGCTGATCTGCGATTCGGAGCTTGCCATAATCCCGGGAGGGTTAACGAAGAACTCCAACCGCTGGACATCGGCGTAAACAGGGTGTTCAAAGTAAAATTGCGAGCAGCGTGGGAGCAATGGATGGCGGACAGCGAGCACAGCTTTACTGGGAGGCGCGGCAGCAAAACAGAAAATTGTATATACACATTTCAAATTGTTATGCAAAATAATGTGTGAGTAACAAACCAATCAGCTGCATCTGTATTATGTAGTTATTGCGAGCTACAGCGCTATATGCAGCAAGTAATCAAACTATATACAAAGTCATAACAATAAAGTTCCACTTAACTCACTGTTTTGCTCCTGTTACCTTTTTATTTACGTACTGGTATGTTTTAGCGTAGCGTGCGCCTTATAATACAGTGCGGCTTGTGTATGTGTCAAATACAGAAATAGACCCTGTAATTGAATTGCAAAACTTCAATACTATCATAACTATTTCTTGCAGAGGGAGATGGTGTAGGCATTGAAGCTTAACATACATTGAAATCCAAGCCTGTGGAGTTTTGGCACAATATGGCACAAGACAACTGTCTGATTTGGGAAAGAATATAGGCAGCTTTGGCCTTCATATCGCCACAGTGTGTCAAACCTCTTGTGAAATGATATTGCAGCTGGAGGGTTTGTGCATTTCTTGAGTGATGTTAGTCTGGTGGAACTAGGCGCCCAGTGTCCCAACACTGGGAGGGCCTACATTAGTGTGAAATGTTTTCACGTTTTACAAAAACACTCCAAAACACTAAAACCTGCAGTATGTTGATGGTGGATGTTCCCTTGCCAAAGTTGTCTTTTATTATGGAATAAACCATTAAATGCTCTCACTGTAGATGGGAGGATATGAAGGTGTTCCATCATTGGCTGGCCAGCTTGTGGTGTTCGGATCAGTGGTGTCAACGGGTGCAAACCCCAGACCCCTGAGTGAACATCAGCACCATTGCTTATTCCTAACAAGGACTTCTGCAACTGTATTGGTCCCATGGTTTGATGATGCGATACACTTATATGTTTCACTCTGGCATTCCAGCATTAACAGGGCCATGTGTTGTATCTAGGGCATGTATTATCAACGAAATGGGATGATTCCATTTGAAAAATGACATAGAGAAGTGCTACACAGCACAAAAAGCAGCTTTTAAAGGATCTGCAGCTAACATTTTTCATGAAGTGGCCACAAAAGATTTTAATCTTTTTACATACAAGCACAAAAGTTACAATACAACAGCACTGTCAGCAGAGGGAGGATGTTAAGACGTCGAGGTGGGCGGATGGGTGCACTGGATTATATGTGCCTTTATCAATAACTTACACAGTGTACATTGTGTACTGTAGATTTTTTATACTCGGAAATAATCATCTCCTTGAAGACCATCATGTTTCACATGCTGTTTATTAAGAACACCGGCCAATGTTTTCATACCAGACAAAACAATATAGGCCTCAATAGAATATTGGCACATAATAACTTGTTTACACATTGTACTAAGCAAAGGCAACAAACATTCAGTTGTTATGGTAACGTTATCAGCATGGAAAGTATTTTTGAGTCTCTAAATGCTGTTTAAAAGACTTTTTCAAGCCATAAGGCAGACATTGAACCTGAAGAGAGGCCATATCTGTTGACCCTCTGTGCCGATAAAGAAAGACCAGCAGGAATAAAGGAAAGGCGGCGTGATAGCAAGATAACATTTAGTCCATATGTTTGAATCGGTGCTCTGTTCAGAGGCTTGTATAGAATGTGGCTCTCTCTCACACACCTTTTTCATTGCATTCCTTAGCTGCATGCTGTCCTTGCTCTTGTTGTTTTGAGCTGTTTAATTACTTGAACTATTACATTGAGGAAGAGCTTTAAAACGTGGCTTAGCTCTTGGGCGCGCCTTTTGGTCAAGTCACATCAATGAGACACAGTTGTTAATTAACATACTGTGAATGAGGTGAAAGAGGAGACAGAGCTTTAACTGCAGGAACAATTAACATTTCAACGAATGAGTGTGAGCCAATGGAATGAAGTGAAAACTTTTCACTTGATTCCTTGATTTTTCACATATCCCCTGAAATACAGTAAAATGTGAGCAGATCAGTACATGGCCGTGAGAAAATGCTTTTGATATGTATGACACTTGCTTCTGCCCAGAGTATACTAACATAAAAGAAGAAACCAAAAATCTGCAACTGCAGCCACATGTATACCAGAAAAGTAATTTCACTCATATTGAAAGGGAGGCTTGTCTCCGTTTGTGCAATCCACATACAAATTAAAGCAATATAAAATATATATAAAGAAATATGCAGCAAGAGAGTTTAATTTCCTTTGCCAGGAGGAGAAGAAAAGATGGAAAAAGGACAGCAGGGATATTTTCCCATTATTCAAACTGGGCAGAAATATATTAAGAGGGGGTTGCAACACACTTCAACCTCTTGCTGTTTTTATTTTATTTGTAACTAATGTAATTTAAAATATATGGTATGAATATTATTGCTGTCACACCAGTAAAACAAAGACTACAGTAACCATGTTAAGAGTCCACATAGGCACAACTTGACCAGGCGAAGCCTGCATTACTTCTTTAGGTGAGAATAGTCACGTTTGCAGCAGTCAACCAGACTCTAAAGACATATGCCAGAATGGACACCATACCGTAGTTGAGGTGCCGAGGTCCCAGGAGATGTTCTTAGAAATGGGCCGAAAACAGTTTTGGTCTTCGTTGGTAATTTCCTTTAGAGGGGGCGAATATTAAGATAATTAAGATAATTCTTGTCTTCAAAAATGTGTTATCTGTGATATCTGTGATTTCAGTGTGGAACTTTGGTCATAGTTTTATACAGTCTATAGCTCTCAAACACATTAAGCGGGTGAGAAGTTTCACAAATTATCTCCAGACGAGGCAAACTCGTGAAGCTATGCAGTGAGAAACTGCCTTTAATGAGCATGAGATCCTTTCAAAAGCAGCTAACATCTTTGACACAGGTGCTAACTGCTATTTGCTTGTTGATATCTGATGATTCATTGATCTGATTGGTTGGAGTTGCTTCTGTTTAGAGAGGGTTTTCCAATTTCACATGTATATTACCAAAAGTATTTGCTCACCCATCCAAATGATCAGAATCAAGTGTCCTAATCACTTGGTCTGGCCACAGGTGTATAAAATCAAGCACTTAGGCATGCAGACTGTTTTTACAAACATCTGACAATCTGATGGACGAGTCTGGGTTTGGAGGTTGCCAGGGGAACGATACATTTCGGACTGCATTGTGGCAACTCTGACATTTGGTGGAGGAGGAATTAAACTGAGCAGGAGGGCTGAAGCATCAGCTCTTACTTGTTTACAGCTCTGTCCTTTCATCCCTTCCTAGCAGACTTCACTCCCATTCAAACTCTAACGATGGGCTGTTAACTAGTCCTGCGCAGGGCCCTGACACAGTTTCTGGTCATTAAGTGACCATTGACCAACAACAGGGATCTTAGTCATATGAAATTCTGCAAGATCCACCCACAGAGATCCTGAACACAAATTCCCAAGCAGAACAGCACCATTCAGTTCCACAAACACATCAGTGGAAGGGGGTTTGAGGGTCTGGTGGTCTAGACTGACTGGTTGCCACTGTCAGAGCATTCAATGATTCAGGTCTGTATCGATAAGTCCTCTTTTACTGTCAACTGTTGGGGGTTGAATGTTTTTATAACTCACCCTTATTAAATATATTCTGACTTAAAATTATCCACAATTATGGGCATGAAAGCTTTGAGTGACAGGCAGGTGCCGTAATACAGTGTGAGCATCCTGCTTCTGTGACTGCCTACCCACCTCAGCTCCACTCGTGCTCCCCCTCTCTGTCCATATTTGGAGTTTTTGCGGACTGACGCTCCCACCAAGTCTTAAAACAGCACTTCATAAATAAATGTCACAGAATATTCGCCCATAGTTTTTCCAGTCAGCGGTTTAACCACACTGCCACCTTCTGCTCCTTCACCTCCTGAGTCTGAGCCCTCCGTCTTTCACTTGAGCCTCCACTCCATCGCCATCTCTTGTTGCCGGCGCATTTGGGCATAGTACATGTGTACGCCCTGTCCATTTCCATTTATTCTTCTATAAATCTGAGCAGCTGGTCACTGACTGGAACACTGCATTCTGCCCTTTTCCAATGTTGTGCTGATAAGAGTCACACATAAACTTCCCCACACACACACAGTTCATCACTGTTATGCACCCATGCGGCCCGACTGAGTGACACAGACAATCACTGATGCACTGCCAAAAAGCACTGGCCAAAGACATGAGTAGTATCGATCTCCCTGTGCAGGTTGGCCAAATAGGCATGTGTGTGACATGGTGTTTGAGCCGTGCATATTTTGTGTTATGTTCCAGTTCTGAGAGGGGTGCTTCTGTTTGTGGAGTGCACATTTTGTTAGTTTTTTGTTTGTTTATGTCAATGGCTCTAAAGCAGGAGTCTCAAACTAGCGTCCCGCGAGCCGATATTTTGTGGCCCCCCACATGACATCAAAGTTTAGTTTTCCACACACACTTATTTGCTGAGGCTTGCCGTGTGCGTTTTATTTTTATTATTAATTGCCCCGTCAGTATTTCTCTGATATTTAGTTTGCTAGTGGCAGCCACAGTTCTGCTCGGCGTGTCGTTTCTGTCTCTGCATGCTCGCGCATTTCTCCGCTGCAGAGGAGTTCCGCCCCCCCCGACACACACACAGGCGTGCGCACACACATGTGAGCGTACTGCACCAGCAGAATCAGAGCACACATTGAAAACTGTGTCAAGCGACGCGCTTTCTGTTGGACAGTTCTCAGCAGCCTAGCCATGCTGGTATGTTGACAGTGTGTGTTTTCAGGTGCGGCGTGATCTCTGTGCGCATGTAGCAGTGCTCCGTCAGAATATAGTCCCAGAATGGATCAAAGTAGGAGGTTCCCGTGTGTTAATCAGCATTTCCATTTGTGCTCGCTGCGAATACGCATGAAGTACTTGGAATTTCTTTCTTTCCTTTTAATCAGGATGCTAGCTGAATAGAACACGTGTTCTCAGTAGCTGCCCTCACTGTAAACAAGCGCCAGTGAACAACTTCTTTTCATGTTAAAGCAGCTGGACATATTTTATTTCATTTCTATTCACAATTGAGTTTGTTATACTAGCCTACATAAATGTCATTGTCTGTAGTGTATCTCCAAAGGTACAGCAAATCACCCATTAAGGAATATGACATGCAGTTTATTTAGTAAACAATGTTTAGCTTTTAGTCTTAGTGAAACTGAGGGAAATTCAGGCCCAGGAAAATTGCCTCTTATCAATTAATCGTTAATCGATCAAGGTCATTCAACTAATGATTAATGAATGTATCAATAATTTGCATCCCTATTCTGACCTGTTATTAATAAAGATTGAGACAATTTGAAACCCCTTTTTTTAATGCGGCCTTAATGCGGCCCAGCCTCATCCAAACTCAACTTACCCCGGGTAAGTTGAGTTTGAGACCCCTGCTCTAAAGACAGACGTGTGTAGACTGAGCTTAATGTATATCTAATGGTTCTGCAAGGTAGGCTTCATTTTGAAGTGTTTCCATTACCTCAAATGAGTTTGAAAAAGAGAGAGCGAAGGGGAACAACAGAGGGAGAGAGACAAAAGGGAAGACAAAAAAGAGAGAGTGAGAGAGATGTAATCTGTCTCCAATCGATTGGCTGCACCTCTGACCACTCTGGGGATCTCGGTATCATTTGTTTCCATCTGTCTGCCGCCTTTTTTTTTTTTCTTTCCTTTTCTCCTTTTTTTTTTTTCTCTTTTAATTCCCATTCAATTAAGGCTAGCTATATTGGCTGCCCATTGGTTAATTGCTCAGGGGCCCTCCATGGAGATCGCCAGAACTTAACGAGATGACACGGTCAACCTCACAGCACTCTTTAGATCTGTGTGTATGTGTGGGCGAATGCGTGAATATCTGTCTGTGTGGTTTTCTTCTTGTGTTGATAAATACTGTCAGCCATTTTAACCCTTCATAATGTACTGTCATTTTATTTATTTGGTTTTATATATATATATATAAATATTAAACAAAAAATTACAAATATTAACAAAACATTCACATGTACAGTAAATCTTTGTGGTTAGGTGTACATGTATAACCACAGGTTAGCCAATAAAACTAGGGATGTCCTGATCAGGTTTTCTTACCCTTGAGTCCGAGTCATTTGATTTTGAGTATCTGCCAATCCCGAGTCCCAATCCGATACTTATAGGGTTCTCTACAAAGGCAAATGGCAGGTCACTCATTGTGCTCATTTTTGCTTATCTTGGCTGTGATGTCCTGCGCCTTCACACTGTCATGGGGCTTTTTTTTCTGGCTCCTCTTCAAACCTATTACCTGTTACTGCTCTTGTTTCTTTTTGCATAAGCAAAGCTGTGTGTGTATGTGTGTGTGTCCCGAGGAGCGCTCGCAACCACACCAACTACCCATTTCCACGGGCACAATACTTCAAACTGCTCAAAAGGCATTGGCAGGCTATAAATACACAAATTTGGATTTCGCAAAAGAAATCTGAGTCTTGAACCTAGAACAAGCCAGAGAGTCATTGATAACCCTAATACATCTATACCCGTGTACTGATCAGGAGGTAATGTCCGATTCCGAGTGATGTAATTGGTCCCGATTTCTGATTATGTGATTGGAACTGGACATCCCTCATTAAAACTGCAAGATTAGGTTAAGGCATTGAAATCTCTCCCCATTGGTTACTATGGAGGCAAGTACTTGCAATATTTGTAAAATCTTAAATTCATGCAAATCTTGCAAGGCTCTAGTCTATTTTCATGCTGCCAAACCACGTGTGCTTCAGACCAATCAGTGTCCAATGAGGAAGTATGTGTTTTCTTGGCTGTGAAGAGGGACCCTTTGCCCTTATTAACCCATTACCATGCTAACTGCTACTTGTTGATTTTTAAAGATTCACACCGAGATATTGTTATTCCTCTTTGGAGATTTATTGATCTGATTGATACTGGTTCTTATGTGATAGTTGTCGGTTCATCGAATTATTTTGTATTTTTTTTAGATGTATTTTTTTTATTTACTTGTCTTCACCAGTTTTCTGAGAGGAGACATCCACCTCTGTCACAGCTTCAGCTGTTTCTAAATTGATTTATTCACTGAACACAACCTGTCCCCATCAGGCCTCCAGGCTTTGGCTGTGACTCTATCTGAGCGGTTTGTCTGTTGACCAGACAATTACCAGGCTAGTCCATCACTATCTCTAAGGCGGGTTGCAAGCCCGTTTACCCCGGAAAGGTTGATTTATTGCACACACGTACCGAGGATCTTAAATGCAGACATACAAGCACAGCCTTCCAGCTTTGTGTTAAAGGAATGTTCAAAGTCCTTGTTGGATATGAAGCCAGAAGCTTTGCAAGTGTGTGTATATTGCATAAAATTATTGCAGTGACTGTGTTGGAAAAGTTGACCCTTCACAACAGTGATGATTTGTTACCATTTAACACAAAAGATATTCATTGCTGATGGGAGGCCTGGCTCCAGTATATATTTAACTGAACTTCAATTTGATCCTGAGAGTTTTAGGGGGATTTGAGATCAGGACTCCTTTATTTAGAAATCAGCATGGGTCATTTGAAAAGGTCATAAGTTGCCTTTCAGGGTAAACAAAACAAGTGTAACAAGTGCAACAGTTAAAATTCAGTCACCTTCATTTACATTTAATCCAAGAGAAACCTGTTTATTATCAGAAACTTGACTTTCTTGCTCTAAATATATTCAATAAATAAATAAAGAAATCCCAGTATGAGTGCTGCAAGAGCCTAGAGGAGCATCGGTAATAACACCTAATGGACATCCAAATGAGAATACTGGAAGTTAGTTAAAGCTACATTTTTTTAACATGTGGTTGTGGCCCAGTTGCAAGTTTGAGGACATTTATAATCTAATTTGTAATGGTTTTTGTAATGTTCTTAAGTTTCCAAAACTGGAATAAATGATCACTGTCTTGTATGACCTGAACACATCACTTATATTGCTTGCATCCGATCGCAGTGGTTTTAATTGGAGATTGGAGACGAAAATGGGGAAATAAATTAGAATGTGTAATTCCACTGAAAATTGCAGTTTGATTGCTGAAGCTGTTGAAACTACATGGCACAGAAATTGTGAGTAAAGCAGGAACTGAATCATTTACCCCCTATTTTAGACGTAACCGTGCTAGTGACAAGAAAGAAAGAAACAAGTGTGAGTTCAGGGATACCATCACACTAACAACAGGAAGCACAGCATACAATGTTATACCAAATATATTCCAAATGTAAATGCAATTTGTGTTTATGCTGATGTATATAAGTCGTTAATTAATTATTAATTGTTTAATTACATATTTGATTTTTTTTTCTAGCTAGCTATTTCATTTCCATTTACGATACATTATGTTTTTATAATAACTTACAAATTAGAGCAGAAAATGTTTCATATCCTCATCATAAGCTGAAAAGCATTATATTACCAGTATGCTTTTCAGTCTCTCTCTATAAGTATAAAAAACCTCATAGCTGGAAAAATGGGTTTTCAGCAGTTCAACTGTTCCTAAGTTTCTCCTCTTAATATTTTAACACATGCATTTTCTTTCCTCTCTGCTCTCTGTCTGTTTCTGTCTCTCACCCACTGAGAACAAATGCCAAAAGTGTACCAAATTTCCATGGCAATTACATTGCGAGGCTGCAGAGGGAGAGGCGAGCGAAGCAGAACAACTTGAAATGGCTTTATAGAAAGGACTCCCAGGTCCTTTAATTACACCGCTATTGATTGCTATGTGCAGGTTTTCCACATTGACTCGCTGCTTTCTCTTCTCAACTCTGCATTTAATACCCAGCAGAGAACGGCACTGAGCAGCTTATGAGTTTAGACTCTATGATTATATATCAGCTCTTTTCATTATATGGCACTGGTGGTTTAAACGTATGGGTCCATAGGTAATAATAATAAACTTATTGTAAAATGTGATTCGTTTGTCTATTTTTTTGGAGCTACGATCTGTTGTTTAAAAAACAACAGAGAGTGTTTGGGAACATATTACATCACAAAACACAGGATGGGAGATGTAACTGTACGGTGTTAGCCTAGCTTTGCATCAGATTGCAGAAAATGACAACCATATAGTGTGTAAAACAATAGAAAATTGCATTTTTTATTTATGTCCACTGAGTTTTGCAACATTTCTTATTTTATCTACAGTGCAGTTACAGTGGCATTGAAAGTCTGTGTATGTGACATGATGAAAGTGTCGTTGAAGGATAGAAAGGTGGATTAATATGAACATTTCTGATAATAGACCTACGTGTGTTTATATAAATTTCAAACCAAATGTTACTGTTGTTGTTGGGCTACCCAGCTGGGCAGTCCTGCTGCTCATTGTGCTGTGCAGAGGTAGAATCAGAATCTCTGTGATTTGGGGCCATTTCTTCTTCTTTTTTTTTTCTTTTTTTCATTTCTCCACAGCTTTCCTCTGCCTCCTTGCTGCTTAAGAGCCCAAGTAATAACTTCAGGGGGCTTATATGGCTGCAAGGCATCAGTACCCATTCAAAAAAAAAATGCCTAAAAATCCTGCACCAATCGATCAGAGTTCTTGAGGGATGAAAGGGCTAAATACATGAGACTGGATATACATGACAGCATATAATAACAAGCATTTTGTTGACTTTGAAGAGGCTCAGCACTCAGATGTGGCATTATATGATGTAGTGCATTTGCTAACCTGCACAAACAAATGTGTCTTGTCATTTTCAAATAAGGAAATGTACTACTTACTGTAGTTAAGCATAGTTGAGAAAGATTGATTTTCTGTCTAAAAGGACAAGTTCCCCACTGTAAGTGAAGCAGGATTCAGAAAATTGGAGTTTACACATTTCCCAACTTCCTGTTCAGCAGAGATGGCTTGTTTTTTATTTAATGTTTTCAGTCAGTTTCATGTAGTGAGCATTTAGTGGCTAGGTAGCTAGGTTCACATGACTAAAGCTCTAAATAGCCCAATACTCACATGTGTTATTCTGACGGTCTGTTAAAGCTCAGGCGTGTCTAATGACTGATTAATGACGATGAGACAGCAGAGTAGCTGAGGTGCTGGGACTTTGTTGTTATTGGACACATGTGACTTACAGTGAAACGTCCTGGGAATGGATGGAAGCACTGCATTGTATGTGGTAGAAAGATGATGTCTGAGGCCATCACCTCTGTTAAGAAAAGAGGTTTTCCAACTTAACATAGATGGCTTCTATGCCATCAGTCAAAGGAGTGTCCTTTTTTGAGGTGTGGAGGTGGTTGTCTTTTTCTTTGCCGACCGAGTGTTCAACTCTATAAGCATTTAGTAGTGCTCTGGTGACCTGACCTTTGTATAGAGTCGGTGGCAACATGTGACCATCCAGCACACTTAATTATAATTCAAGAAATGATTCCGCCTCTCCAATTCCACTTCAAACAGAAGCTTTATATTTCTGCTATTAACCCTTGCAGTATCGGAAGAGAACGAAAGGAACACACACAAGGGCATGCTAGGAGAAAAAAAAAAAAAAAAAGCTTTGGCCACGGGTGACGTTCTTTGGAGCTGACAGAGGTTAAGTACTGTGTTTAAGTGACTGTTTCGGAGACTGAAAGGCCGTTCTGGGTGAGGACTTCCCCAAGAGACAGCCAGTGGCAGCCATTTTGCTGCACAGGGCAGTTCATGAAACTGTTAAAAAGTGTTGTACAGTTTGACTTTTTCAAATAATAGCTTTTCCATTTTACTTACCACGTACTGGCCTTGTCCCTTTAAATATTTTCATCAGCTCTGAAAACTTAACTTGGAGTCACCTCCTATCTATGAAAGCAGCTCTATCTGTAAACCCATTCATCATGAAGGGGAGTTACTCTATGACAAATCTCTCCCCCCGTTCTTCTGTGCGTACGTCTGCAGATTGAATACACAAATGGGTCACATGTTCCATCCCTCCTCTTTAGCCATAGTCATTTGTGCCAATGTCAAAAGTGATAAATGGGTTATGTGGCGCCTATGAGAGAAAGCAGTGAATTTTTTATAATGTATTAAACAGGAGCGAGAGGGCAAGCAGACAGGCAGGGAGGAACAGAGGGAGGGAGGGAGGACAGGCTGGAAAAGTGGGCTGTCATGCTGTAGTGCTGTGCTGTAGGCAGGGGACCTCTGTCACACACAGTTTGAGCCCCTGCTTCACATCTTTACTGGCACTTGGTCTGTACTTCCCTCAGATATCCAGCCATCGTCCCCCCCCCCAGAGCTCACAGCCGTCCAGCAAGGCAGTCGAGCTGGCAGACACAAAATCCTGCTCTGACTGCTCTGTCAAATGCATCATATGGCACTCACTCTGTGTGTGTGTGTGTGTTTGACTGTGGTCTTCTCTTACTGTCTTTGTGAGAGCCAGGTGGAATTTTAGACCTTCATATGAAGGGCTTCTGTTTGAGGTCACATTCATGTTCTCCATTTCTCATAGGGTACAATAAAAAGACAACACACAAAGAGCGCTGTCATAGTGCTTAATGGAAATGTAATAAACCATCATTTTTAATCTTCAGACTTTATAGCATTTTTCTCACATGTGCGCCCCTATGCTCTCCTGCTATTAAACCCCTCTGAATCTGCCTTGTCTACCTCCAGAGTTGGCAGAGTTGTTTAGGAGTGAAGAATTCAATGGATTTAGTGACTTGGTGCGAGATCGAGATTTTCATGAACACATTTTGTTATGTTCTTTAAGCTATAGTTATCTGTTCTTGGTCTCAGATTTTAAAATACATTTTCCTTAAAAATGCGACTTGTACCAGTATATATTTTTTTTTTCTTCTTCCTTATGGATTTTTTGGCTGGTGCGACCTATAGTCTGGAAATTATGGCAAAATGATGTTAGAAAAACAGGAAGTATTGTAATACTTTAATGGTCCTTGAATGCATCACATGTGACAGCCAAGGTTTAAATTGCGATATTTCATCACAACCACTCTATTGTACATAATGATTAATGAAAAAATATTAAGCATTTCATTTTGTTATTTCCTGTTGATGTGCAGATTAGAGTAAAAGGGGGCAGTGTGAATGATTATATTAAATTATGTTATTTATTCACTAACTTATCTCCTGTGTACATTTTCATTTTGTTGCTCAGAATTCTTACTTACTCACTTAATAGCTTCTCTTTCTCTCTATGTCTCCCTGCGTGTATCATGAAAGTGTTCATAAAGACCTATGTAAGTTCATTTCCAATGTAATGTAATTATTATTCATGGCCACCTCCTGCAACCTCTGCTTGGCTAAAAGTCATATAGAGAAATAACACACACACAACAACAAAGACCTTTAAAACACACTTTTTTAAGAACTCCAATTATTGATTAAAAGTCTTTGATGGAATATTTGCTCTCAACATACCATCTCAATGTGCATTCAGATGATGTGGTGAATTAAAAAACAATGCTGATTTTTTAATATTTTTTAATATATTATATACAGTGGTGTTAAAAAAGGTTTCTCCCCCTTCATGATTTCTTAGTTTTTTTGAATGTTTGTCACACTTAAATGGTTCAGTTTCAGTTTCAATTTAAATATTGGACACAGATAACACAAGTAAACATATAACAACAAAATGCTTGTTTTTAAATAAAGTTTTTTATTACATGGCCCTGTGTGAAAAAGTGATTGACCCTAAACCTAATAACTGGATGGGCCACCCTTAGAAGCAATAACTGCAATCAAGTGTTTGTGATAACGCACAATGAGTCTTTTACAGCACTGTGGAGGAATTTTGGTGTACTCATCTTTCAGATTCAGATTCAGGTCAGGACTTTGAGTAGGCTACTCCTCTTTTACTTTTGGATCATTGTCCTGCTGCAGGACCAGGTTCAGCTTAAGATCACAAACAGATGGCCGGACGTTTTCCTTCAGGATCTCTTGGTAGTCAGCATAATTCATGGTTCCATTCACTACCACCTTATTTTACTGTTGATCTGATGTTTCTTTTCTGAAGCTGTTTTCAGAAAAAACTGAGATGAGCCTTTATGTTCCTTTAGCTCAGCAGTGTATTTTGTCATTTTCACCGCTGTTCCATGTTTTCTCCAGTTGTAGATAATGGCTCTCTTTTGGTCTGCTCCACTTTGTCAGGCAGCTCCTGTTTAAGTTATTTCTTGATTGAGAACAAGTGTGTCAGTAGTCAGGCCCGTGTGTGGCAGGAGAATTTTAACACAGCTTTCCAAAGATGTGATAAGCCACAGATAATACTATTAATATGTAATACAATAACATTAATATATAACATATTAATATGTTTTAATAAATACATTTATATCTACGTTAAACGGGCAACTAACTGTCCAAGTTACTATATAAGAAATTATAAGAACCTGAAATATCGTCAGACCTTTTAATTGTCCTTAAATGCATCATGTATGAAAATCAAATCTGAGCATAAAATCACAAACATAAAAATAAATAATTTCCACATTTCTCTAAAAATGCTTGTAGTAAACTGTTTATTTTACCAATACAGATAAATCTATAACAACAGTGCAATGGCAACATCACAAAGACATGGCTGAGTCACTTTTACTCACCTGTGACTGTGTTGTTATGCCCAGGTGAATTTCAGTACAGTTAGAGACCTTTGATTAGGAAATCTGTGGCGATAAATGATGCTGAAACTCTGAATGATTTGATGTGTGGACACTGATGATAACTGGAGGATAGATGTTTGAAATGACTGAACTTTGCAGGATACACTTTTTTAGGTGATGTGGTTAAGATATATCCACCAGAGTGGAAGAATCCATCAGCACTGCCTTATTGATTGATGAGTGGGTGCTTTTAGTTTCTGTCCCTGGAGAATGTTTTTACCTGAACAATCACACAGCATGAATGACTCTTGAATCGGCTCACTGATTCTTTTCCTTGATTTCAGTTTGTTTTTTCTCAAAAATGTGAAAATAATTTTTGATTCAGAACTGAGTCAGGCTGTTAATGTATAAAGTTCTATTTCCTTGGTAATAATTGTTGTTTTGAATGTCGGCCACTGTCGCTCATCTTGATCATATGATCATATGTTTGTTTTTACTCCTCTTTTTTTGTTGTAGAGCGAAAGAAGATAACTCTAACAGTTGGAAACCAGTTTTCCAACAAGAAGATTTACAATGTGGTGGGATACCTGAAAGGAAAAAGGAACCCAGGTTTGTTCAATCCTTTATTTTTATGTACTTCAGTGTGTGGTACAAATGGTATGTGCCCTTTTATTCTGACAGAATGCACGGATCATTTTGGTAGTTATTCATTTATTGTTAAATTGTTTAAACTTCTGCTTTGTTCTAGAAGACCACTGTGTTTTTGTTCATGTCAAGTTTGAAAGAAAAAGGCAATGGTGCTCTGCAGTGTCTTGGTCTTTTCTTAATAATTTAAAATACATTTAAAATATGCTTAAAAAACAACATTTAAAATAATAAAATATCCTTCTAGAAAATGAAAGAAATATTCAGCACATGAAATTTATATTAATTAAAGATACACAAGCTAGCTTGCGTCTATATTCTGTGGATTTTCCGTAAAACTTTGCACATGCTACTATTTATTGCACCTGGAAACTGTATTTACAACACATTACTCTCTCAGTGGAAGCGCAAATTACAGGAACTAGATGTACTAATTCTATGTTCCACCAGTATCCTCTTTGAAGGTGGATTTTAAGTAGAAGTAACCTGAATGACTCATCTGACTGTGTTCAAGCTGAGACCTCTGAACCACTGTGTGGCTAGAAGAGACAAATGCAGCTGACAATCCTGTGTAATGCATTCATTATGTAAAGTACATCATCACTTCTCATCTCTTATGAATGCCACTTCTCTCTTGTTACATTTACTTGTTGTAATTTGTGTTTTAGTTTGCACATTCTCCCTGTGCTTGTGTGGGTTTTCTCCGGATTTTCCAGCTTCCTCCCACGTTCTAAAGTCATGCTTGTTAGGTCAATTGGTCATTCTAAAATGTCCGTAGCTGTTAGTGTGGATGGTTGTTTGTCTGTGTATGTTGCTCTGTGATGGACTGGTGACCTGTCCAGGGTGTACCCTGCCTCTCGCCTGTAGATAGCTGGGATAGGCTCCAGCCCCCCATGAACCTGTACTGCAGGACGAAGCGGGTTCAGATGATGGATCATTTTTGCATTTTACTCAAAATGAATAGCAAAACACCCAGCAACATAAAAACAACAACGGGAATAAAAAAGATGATTACCTGCTTAAATGAATGGCAGTCGGTCTCAACAGTGATCCTGAAAACTCTATTAACATGGCACAGGTGTAGGAAAACATTGCTTTTTTTTTGGAGACAAACTCTGTGAAGGGGTTGCTTTATGCCAGGACGGTCTGCTCTCCACATTTCCTTGGCCTCCTCTCTCCTGCTGTATGTCACAGATGATGCTCTGGTGTCTGAGGGCAGATACTGCCTATTGAGTCTCAGCAGCTAAGAACCACTTTCTTCTGGGCTGACAAGAAGTAGAAGTTGTTTGGAACACCACTTTGTTGCAGGACTCAGTCAGGGTCATTCCCATGTCTTACTTTTAGAGCACCTAAATTCCTCATTGAGACTGGATACTGGTAGCTTCTGGGCTCCTTTTTTCTGTACAGACTGTTTTTCTGTTCTGTGCTGAGTTGGTAATGCACCTGGGATCGATCCACTTCTTGGCAAAAAAAACTCATCAGCCACTCCAACATCTCGACCTTTGTGAGTGGGATATGGTATATTATTAACGGCCACATAAGGTGGGGCAGAAGGCTAAACTGCAGGCACCAGAGCTTCAGTCTGACAGGCAGTAGGGTCTTGTGAATGGTCTTTAGGCCGCTGCTGGTGTCCTCCCTAATGTGGCCTAATTTGGTTCCTCTGCCACAGTTGTCATTGGTTCCCCCATCTGTCTGCTTCCAGGATTTTGTGGGCTTTATCCTCATTGGGGCCCAGTTGATTTTACCTTGTAGCTTATCCAGAAGGCGCCTGGTGCAAGCCTTGGTTGTGGAGAATGTGGTCAGGTCATCCATGTATACCAGTGTTTGTCAGAACTCCTCCAACCACCAACCGTGAGGTGCAGATAATGACCTTCACAGCCATGGTGAGGGCTAATGCTGGTGAGATGCTGCAGCCTGCCATGATTCCTACCTCCAGAGGCTGCCATGCTGTAATATACTCCTCTGTTGTTAGACAAAATATAGTTTTGCCATTCAAATGTGAATATTTTCTAAGATATAAAATTAAACAAAAACATAGTGGCCTGCTCAGGAACATCAAGTGTAATTTTCTGACAGTTTGCAGTCGAACCTTTTAATTATTTGAGTGAATTTTATCTAAAAAAGCATGAGCACCCTAATTATGTTGTCATTGTCATACTCGGTTGTTGTTATCACTTCTAAATTTGTAGAAAACACAACACAGTTGTTTTTTTTTTCCTTTACATCATACATCCTGCTGAGCTTTAGCTGTTTGAATCTCCACCAGCTTCTTTCCTGTAGCTGCCCTGTTTTTCTTTGTTTTTTTTTTCGAAATAGTCATTTATTTGAGGAGACGTTATGTTTTTCTTGCCTTTCTTCTTTACCCACCTTCTTCTTCTCCACTCTAATGCTACTGTACCTGTCCTGCCCACTCACTGGTGGAAAATTACCTTGCTGATTTACAGTGTGATATTAAACTAGCATAATGGGCCACTAAAGCACATAATATGGGCCACAAATCTCTGGCAGGAGGAAGGAACTGAATGTTGGTGTTTGATTACGTGCGTGTTCCGCACTTAACCCTAAACAGAATGAATAGTCATCCATGTTTCATCCATTCATAACAGAGCAGAACAACAATAAATCTGGAAATAATCTACCGAGTTAGTGCAGTCACACATTACTGTTAAAACTACACAGTCCATGGCACGACTGTCTTAAATTAACTCATAAAAATAAGTTAATTACATCTACATCTGCCTTCCATCAGTCAGCTCCATGAGAACATCACCTGGAATGGTTTTCAAACAGTCTTGAATGAGTTCTCAGAGGTGCTGAGCACTTGTTTTCTGGTTTGCCTTCACGCTGTGGTCCAACTCATTCCAAACAATCTCTGTTGGGTTTAGGTCAGGTGATTGTTGAAGCCAGGTCATCTGACGCAGCACTCCATCACTCTCCTTCTTGGTCAAATAGCCCTTACACAAACTGGAGGTGTGTTTGGGGTCATGGTCCTGTTGAAAAACAAAAGATGGTCCTACTAAGTGCAAACCAGATGGCACAGAATGTCACTGCAGAATGCTGTGGTAGCCATACTTGAATTTTGAATAAATAACCAGCAGTGACACCAGCAAAGCTCACCCTCACCTTAAAATCCCCTCATCTACACTTGACAGTGTAGAACCCACCTGCTCATCTTTTGTGCATCTGAAAACACATGACAGTGGAACTACAAATCTCAAATATGGACTCAGCAGACCAAAGTACAGATCTCATCTGGTCTAATGTCCATCCCTTGTGTTTATCAGTCAAAGCAATCCTCTTCTCTTGTTCCTCCTCAGTAGTGGCTTATCTGCAGCAGCAACATGAATTGCCTGATTCACAGAGTCTCCTCTGAACAGTTGATGTTGAGATGTTTCTGCAACTTGAAGTCTGTGAAGCATGCATGTGGCTCTCATCTGAGGTGCTGTTAATTTGCTATTTTTGAGAGTGGTGACTTATCCTCTGCAGCAGAGGAACCTCTTAGTCTTCCTTTCCTGTTGCTCTCTTCAGGAGTCAGTTTCCTCAGAGCATCTGATGGTTTTCAAGGATCTATTCTAAGTTCTTCTTAAAATGATGTATGTTTTTTTTTCTCTCTTTACTTAGTTTAGTTGTTCTTGCCATCATATGGTTTTGAACAGTAGATAAATAGAGCTACTTACTGTAGAGATCTGAGTACCAGCCCTACCTTAGACTACTTGCCATACCTTCATCTCTGAAGGTTGTGGCATTTTTTGTGAGGAGACACAGGTATTAAAGAAAAGCACCTAATGAAAACAATGGTAATATATAGTATAACTCACAACCAGTGTTAATTTTGTTGACGAATCATTTTCGTCATAGTTTTCGTTAACGACCTTTTTTTGCTGATAAAAACGAGACGATAACTAAATAAAAACTAACGCACGGTGCCAAAAACGAAGACGAAATGGATTGACACTTTCGTCAACGAATAAAAACGAAACGAAATTATTGATGGAGACGAGATCCAATCAGAGCAAATTTTGTTTGTGGAAAGGGAGGGACGAATCAGGAGACGGCGGCAGAGAGCCAATCAGAAGTGCTCTCTCTGTGTAAGGACGTTGCGCCGCGATGCTGGAAGAAGGCGTACTCATGCATGGTCACACAAAACAGGAGAACAGACACACAGACACGTTTAATTTCAAGACAATCAAGACGGTTTACAAACCGTGCGGAGCGACTATCAGCGGTAAAAACAATAAACCTGAAGCGACATTTGCAGACGAGTCATCTTAACTTCCGTTCAAAGATACACGTGACAAAATCTATAAATGAAGACACCGCTGCTGATGGTTTTACAGCATGCGACCTGTTTCTAAGTTGTCACTGAAGTGTTTTGCTGTAGTTATGGAGGATTCATGAAGAAGGTCATGACTGAACAGTGTGTTCAGGGAGAGCAGCTCACTGTTCACTGCTGCTTTTGTGAAAAGGTAATAGCAATTAAATAAAGAGATGTTTGTTTCAAATAACACAAGTTAAAGCTGTGCCTGTTTTTATTGCACAATCAAACCTTAAATATTTCATGAAAAATATATATCATAGAATTTTAGTCGACTAAATCCACGGCAGATTTAGTCGACTAAAATTATTTGATATTTAGTCGACTAAAACTAGACTAAAACTTTAAAAATGTTGATGACTAAAACGTGACTAAAATCAAATGACATTTTAGTCACAAGACTAAAATAAAAACTAAATCCAAAATTGCTGCCAAAATTAACACTGCTCACAACTATATGACAATAGATGACTATGAGAATTACTAACTAGTTTATTTACATAGAAATAACCGAACATTAATAAACACTATATAAACTTTATATAAAGCAATTACAGATTTTCCTGCTGTGGTTCAGAGGTCATTAACTCTAACTGTAAGTTAGAGTTAATGACAGCACCACTTACCTTAAAATCCTGTGAACGGGACAAAACAAGCTAAAGTATCATTAGCATAGCATTAACACATTGTTGCTGCATGACAAGCTACATTAATTATATTTACATTTTTATACATGCTTTATTATAATTGCATTTAGTCATTTAGCAGACGCTTTGATGCAGAGTGAGTTAGAATTAGATGAACATTCGAGCTGCATTGTGAAGGAGACCTTGTAGTGAATGTGAAGTTCTGTAAGTGATACAATGTGAAACGATGCAGACTCTTACCTCTGTCCCATTTGTCCTCTGCTTCTTTCTTTTGCCGTCTTTCCTTGAAGCCTGGAGAGTGTGTGTGCTTCATCCTTGAGTTTAAACATGCCATTTCACTTCTCTGCTTTGACAGCAGCGCTTACACAGGGCCTCGCAGGGGTAGGGGAGCTCTGAATGTGTCATTGCATTGGGCCAAAATAGCTGTAGCTGAATGGTGGGGCTAACTGAGCGTCCGTCTTGGTGGCCCCTCTCACGCTTGGGGCCCAAGGCAATTTCCTAGTTTGCCTACCATGTGGCGACGGCTCTGTCTCAATGCATAGTAGAAAGTATAAATAATAGCTGCAAAATATAATGAAGTAAAAGTATAAAGTATGCACTATTTTATTTAATTAAATGAAGTATAAATACATAATATTCACTTGAGTACTTAAGTACAAATACCACTGATTCTAGGTGAGGACCTCGTGGAGCTGACTGAGAGAACACTGAGAGTGTTCACAGCAAAGCAAGGTGGCTATTTTGAAGAATCTTAACATTAAAACATATTCCTAAACAAATTCTGTTTAGTTTTTTGTGTTCCTTCATACTTTTGATGTATGCAGTATGATGTAGAAAACAATGCAAATGAACCAAAAAACATTGAATAAGCAGATGTGTCCAAACTTTTGACTGCTAGTGTAAACGATGCTGCAGTCTTTTTTTATTGCTGAGTGTGCTGGTCTGCCTTTCTTTTCCTAGAATAACCTGTCTTGACATCAATAGTCTTGACACAAGTCTTTTGAGCAGTGCAGCATGGTGCATGTTGGATTATTGAACAGCATCTGCTCCGTCCGACCCTCACAACCGCATCAGATCATTACTGTGAGTTTCTGAAAGAGAGAATCCAACAAACAGTCTCACTTTGTATTTGGTCTTTTTTTTTTGGTTGGAATCCATTCAGAGGACACTTTGTACCCCTTTGGTTTGCTTGAAGCATATTGAATCCTTTATGGTTCTGCAATGTTTGACCCCATCTGCCTGTATTTAAGAGCTTTACTGCATGCATCACCATCTCAGAGATACAGAAAAAAAAATACATTGCCTGCCCGAAAATAGTCACACACTCATTTTTAGCTTTTACTTTTAAATACTGCATGCTTTTGCCATGACATTGATTTGATAAAATTATGCAATGCCTACATTTATTTCATCTACACTTGAGTTCATTTTTTTCTTACCCACATCTTGTATGATTATGGGAGATTTTCCATGGGGTTCAGGTCTGGACTGTGGTGCTCCCTGAACCACTCACAGTCTAAATCCTAGGATTGTCATCTTTGAATAATGAAGACAGCTCTTCTTCCCAGTTGCAGAATCTCCTTTGTTCTTTCCTTTGCAGATCAGTAATTTGACCCTGTTAAAACAGAGTAATGTATTTTACATACATGGCGAAAGCTATTCGCAGCATTTTTTATTTTTAGCCAGGCAGTGTTATGAGGCATATTATGCATATGATGAGAGATGGAGTTGACTTTTTTTTACTGTAAATAAATATGATTGAATCTGTGTTGTGTGGCTCCACCTGTCACCATCTTGGGATTGTCTGAGTCCATCTCCCACTTTCACAGGGGTGGACTTTGAACAAGCGACTACCTAATTTCCCTACGGAGATTAAAAATAAACACACAAACCTCAATGTTTAGGCAGAAATAAAAGTGTTTACAGCCAGATACAAAAATTATTTTGTTCATTCACTTTTATTACTGCCCAGTCCTCAGACTTATAGATTGTGGGACAGAAAAGTTAGCGCAAGAGCAGCTCGTTACTACAGTCAAGTTTGGATGTCTGTACAACTGTTGGAAACGTTTATTTTACTTGTGATGTACAGGGTATTTGGCTAAGCCTTTGACTTTTGACAAAAATTAAGCACATTTAATTCATTGACATAAAGCTCTGTAAGCCTTATAGTGGGTATTGTTTATTTTCATCATTGTTAAGGTGTAATTATAGACATCTAATCAAACTACTAAGTAAAAACAAAATGTCCAGGTACGTTTTCAGCCTACTAAGAGTTTTTAAAGATCAAACACTGGTCCCTGTTCAGCAAAAGCAATTCTCTGCCATTGGACTACTGTGGTGCCCACTGAACTATTAATCATTGGTCCTGGCCTTAGGGCAGCCAGACATGACTTTATGTCTTTTGCATTCATTAGTGTTCCGTATAAGATTATTTATTTGCCCTTTAAACCTCTCTGCACAATACATGAACCAAACATATACGATTCAATTAAAAAATAAACCACACTGCACCTTCTCTAGTGACTGATGCAAAGTAGTTTACAGTAATTGTTGTTTACGTGATTTACCCTGGGAGGGCTCTGCACGGTGCAGTATTATGTTGTCAGATTTTCAGGCTAAGCTAGCAGGCTTCTCTAAGCACCTCTTTTCTCAAACAAAGTCATCAGTGCTCTGTGCTGCAGTGATGAGGTTTGCTCTGTTCTTCTCTTTGCCTGCAGGAAGCTTCTTTGTGCATCCACGCTCACCGTGCGGTATTTTGTGGAGAATGTAAGGCGTACAAAGAAGCCTGGAGCTTCCGCCGATGTGTGTGTCTGTACATGTGAATATGGAAGAACACTGTATGTGAAAGTCTGTGTTTGCGCTCTGTACCTTTCTGATTCACTCGTCGTATTGGGCTCATATAATACTCCAGTTCATAAGGTTTTATAATGATACCAAGAATTAGCCATGGTGGCATGAGATTATTATCCCACAGCCATGAGACTGAAGTAAGAACACAGCAGTTGTTTTGGTTTCTGAGGTTTTAAAATTAGGTATGTTGGCTGGCTGAGTTCACACTGTTAAATCAAAACATGTACCAACCGGCCGAGCATAAGTAGTGATGAGATGGGCAGGTGGTTGTGTAGCATGCCAAACATAGGCATGAACAGATGCTTGGCTCTTTACATCAGATGCACATTTAGTTTCTGCTCTTGTCTATGCAAAGCTTTTGGAGTACATATATATTAATGGAAAGGGTCCAAGCTGCAGTTCCACTCTGCATCATATGCATTTGTGACGGGAAGATTGGACGGCGTTTAGACATGAGAAATGACAAGAATCACAACTCATTTTAGTTTGATGCTTTTTTTTTCTGAAGCTCTTTGTACAAGCTGAAAAAGAGCACTTCATGTTTGCCATTAGCTCTCAGTACCAGTGCTATGCTAAAAGGAAAGTCCAGTAAACAAAGCAGCCTGTGTCAAATTTACATAACGACGTAATCAATCTGCATTAGGTCAGTTGGCATGTTGTCCTGGTAGAAATGGCATTAGCAAAATGACCACTCCAGGTGGTTAATTTCAGTGTTTACTTTCATTCCAGCTGAAAAACAAACCATCTCTTACTCTAAAATGATTCCGATTAAAATAAGTTGTCAGCAGATAAATGCCGATCACACAATATCCACGGTAATAGAAAACTCACCAGGTTGTAATAAATTTAAATTACAATTAAAGCATATGGGATGTTCATTGAATTTACATTTTAGATTGTGATCCACTCTAGATCTGTTGTCAGTGTGGGAAAACAAAGCCAGCAAAGGATGATGGGATGTGAATTTTACACAGATGGTACATATCTGCTGCCTTCTTCTGTTTTCATTTACCATTAAGGCGGTCAAGTTTTTGTACACTATAAAAAATGATGCAACATTTGTACAACATACAACAGCCTTCTTGTTTTTAACTTATATATTTTGTTGCTGTATTTGAAATTACCTGATTTAAAATGCTATAATTCAAACCTGACAGCAAAAAGAGAAAGGAAAAAAAACAGTAAGGCTGAGATTATAATTAAACAATGCGTATAGTATGAAAAGCCTTATTGTAAAGGTTGGATTTAAAAGCAGGTGCATAAATTGCTGACCTTGGTTCCACAGCTTCATGGCTCTAACAGATTAATCGCTCTTTCCCTTAGTAATAAGGCAAGCCATGGTGACAATAAGTATAGTTCTACCTGAGGAGTGCAGGCAGCAGCTTGGCTCATTGGGATTTCTATATTTAACAGCTACAGTCTGTCAGGCTAAAGCAACTCAAAAGACTGTAAGGATACAAAAACACTATCATCAGCTGTGACTTTTCAATCAGACTTGAGTTCCTTTAAGGACATTGTGATAGAGGTGTCTGATTCGTGGCCATGTGTCATGAATGAAAATACACATGTTGAAGTGTATGCAACTTTTGCCTCCACACAGGTGCTGTGCATTGTCATCACTGACCTGCAAAAGCCTCACGTCTTGCGCATGTGTGCTGTTTCAAAGGACATTGAAATCTTATGCCGTACAGTCAAACCAGATCCACACAAAAACACATCAAGTGGTCAATATTGCTGGTAATGTAAACATATTATTGGATATGGGGGTTGGTCTTTAGATTAAGCCCCAAATATATACAGTTGCAGTATTTTTTTTAGCCATTGTGAGATTTGCTCAAGATAAAAATGTTTGATATTAGTGATCATTTTATTTTGACAAAGCAGGATTAATATGTTAATCACTCATCTCCATCACTACTGTGGTGTAAAACCATGTGTCATCCACATGATATTTAATTAGGTATTTTGTTTGCTAAACATCTGACCCCAAGGGAACATGTTAAATGGAAACAATAGGGGACTGAGGATAGATCCCTGGGGACAGGGATCTAGTGTTGGAGCAATTGTGGTGCCCTAAGCAAGACATAAGTTACTGTGCTGGTTGCTGTGCTGTTTGTTAATTATTCAGCTCTAAAAGGTAGAAGGTAGGTTGTTTTGAATAGCCTTACCTACTGAAAAATATTTAATATGTTACTTATTTTGTGTGGCCAACAGGGAAAAATGCTGATTACTGGGTATGAATCAGTTGCACTTTTAACCTAGATAAAAGAAAATGAGTTTATTTATATGATTTTGTGTTATACTGTTATTTTTATGTACTTATTTTATTCATTTTTTTATTTATTATCAGTTCAGCAAAAGGCATGAGTTGGTAGATTTATATCTAAATAATATAAATACAGATATAGGTTACTTTATTAATCACTGAGGGAAACTGTTATTAGTCCTACTTATAAGAGTTAGACTATCAGAGGTATGAGATGAAAAATGAAGAAGACAATAGAATACAAACTTCTTATTAATAACATAACAAAAATGAGTCATAGCCTCTCCTCCCTCTCCTGACCTGACGTGCTAGTTTTACCAGCGTAGACCAGAGTTCTGTTACAGCTTTTGCAACAAGCAAACTTTACCATTACCACTGAGAATGCTCTTTCAGAATAGCACTAGAGTTGAGCAAGAGCTGCGTCAACACCAGAAAAGTTCTCAAGGCAGTTTATAAGGATGTCGTGGTCAACAGCATCAAATAATGACATTTGAAATAACTGCAGAATACAGCAAATACATTTTCAAAAACTCTGGTCTTAACCTCTGACAACCTGTGCTGGTAGCAGCTTCGATTTTTGTGAGGCTGAAAGAATATCTTTGTTTTGTTCTGCTCAAGTTGTTCAGGAACAGTCTTTAAACTCCATATTCCCATTGCTGTGGTACCGGTACATCTGCAGTGTGTCAAAATGAAAAAGTACGACTTGAACTTTTACTTTTCTTTTTTTTTTTTTTTCAACAATCTATGCATTGAATTCATCAGATCCAAATCCCCTCTGTGGCATCCTCTGAGCAGCACTAGAACTGAAATCCATAGCAATGCACAACACACCGACCTCCTCCCTGTTATACACACTGCCATCTCTCTATAATAGCTTTTTAGTTTCATAAACTAATAAATATTAATATACTATGTTATAGTGTTAATCAGTGCTCAGATGAGCAGAAAATAACTTCTTCTCTTTGTGTTTTTTCAGATCGCTATGTGCTGGTTGGAAGTCGTCATGACAGCGACCAGGGAGGCGGGACTTCAGCCATTATGAATCAACTCATTGCGGCACTGACGGAGCAAACCAAAAACAGATGGGTGCCAGATCGTACCACTGTGTTTTGCTCGTGGGGAGGCTCGGCCCTGGGGAACATCGGGTCATTCGAATGGGGAAAGGTCAGATAAGAGCATCTACTTTATAAAATGTCAGTTCAGGTGTCAAAAGTCGCACCTTATGAAATGATGTGACACACTTGTATACAACACTATAATGTACTACAGAGTGCTTTCATCTTATCAGAAGAAGACGGCAGTTAATAAGGTAACAGCCAGCAGCACAGATGCCTGTGCTGACTATAGCTTGCATGGATATGACTAAGACTTGTATATTTAAAGCAAAGTGGAAATAGCCATAATTAAGAATTGCACAAAGGAAGAAAGACAGACAATCAAAGCAGTAGGTGTTCCTGCCTTGTTCTCTCAGTATAGAAGTACTGTCACAACAGTTGAGCGCCGTTATAATTCACATATATTCCTTATTTAATATTTGAATGACAACTCCTGCCTATAGCATTACAATAAAATTATATAGGTATTTCAATAATAGAGGTGCAGTTTGCATTCTTATTTGAAATTCAGGTAAGATTAACATGTACAAACTAATGTATTTGATTGAGGGGTTTTTGTGCACTTGATGGTATGTCAAGTGTGCTGATAGTATGATGAATGTAATAATCCCTGTGTCCCCTCCAGGATAACAGCGTGGTCCTACAGAGCAGTGCAGTGGCCTATGTCAGTCTGAACGCTCCGGTTAGAGGGACAGAGACTCTCAGAGCCACGGCTTCTCCAACCCTGCTGCAGCTCACCTCAGACATACAGAGGGTAAATAATACTGTTTCTTTATTTACATAGATACATTCTCTCCATAGCACTTTCACTGTTGACGGCAGGTTACATCACAACAGCTCACCAGAAGATCCAGTACTGCTTTGCTTTTCTGTGTTTAGGTACTAGCATTACAGCACATAGAGGTTTGTTCTACCTCATAACAACCATTGTATAAGTATGGAGACATTTAAGCTATTGTTTGTAAGTTGCACTCAGACCCACTCACTGGGGTCCTCCACCATATAAACCATGTTTCAGCACCAAACAGAACTAATGAAGCTGCTTGGAGGGGCAGTGAAACATCTTTAAAAAAAACTTCACAAGTCCAGCTGCCTTGCTTCAACCTTCTGAACAACCATTGTTCCGCAGATAAAATGAATAAATGAATAGCCATCCATCCATCCTCCGAACATGGTAGTAACAGAGGTAGCAGGGTCCCCCTGTCTCCAGGGCAACTTCTTAAGGTTTAATAAGCACAGCCAGATGCCAAACCATATCTGCTGTGTACATTATCAGTTTAACATGCAAGAGGATATTTATACAATGCTGTGAGTGCTTTCAATGCAGTTTTTTTTTCTGAATTTAGCTTTTGAAATTTGTAATTTTGTTTGCATTACATTTCCTATTCTTAATATGCTTGGGTCAAAAATAACAGTCGTATGTTTAAAATGATTCACTTTGTTATATTGTTTTTGTCCGATAAGCAAAGTCAAAGGTCAGAACATTTTATACAATATAATGAAGAATGATCTTTATTGTCATTACACACCAGGTACAATGAAATTCTGCAAGGCTTTTCTCTTAAAGTTGAGTTAAAGATTAACACACAGTTTTTTAATATAAATTGCAAAGACAAGAAAGTTTGAAGTTGCAAGCTTAAAACAGCTTGAAATTGAAACTATATATCAATACTAAAGATATTTTCCAGATAGTAAATGACCATAGCAGTCTTATAGCAGCAACAAAAAAAAAACTTTTAAGATGGGCATTCACAATATAACTTTTTATATTTTTATATTATTAATAGGCCAGTTAGGTGAGGTGTTGTCACCTGTCACTGGGGTTGAGGAGTGCAGTGAGGGGTGGTGTGATAGACCACTGCTCTGGGGTAGAAGCTGTCTCTGTGTCTTTGTCCTAGTTTTTATTACTCTGAACCGTTTTCATGATGGAAGCGGTTCAAACGGGCTGTGAGAGGTCAGTGCTGATACTGTCTGCTTGCCTTCCAAGTCTCATGGTGTAGTTAGAGTTCAGTTTAGGAAGCTCCATACCTCCATACTTGGTTTAGCTGTAGTTTTGCAGCAGCGCAGCTAGCATACCACACGGTTGTGCAGTGGACTCTATTGTGCTCCTGTAGAAGTTCAGCAATGGTGGGTATGGCCCTGAAATCAACACCAATTTCTTTGGTCTTAGAGGTGTTAATGACCAGCTCACTGTCCTTAAAGTAGATGATCTACTTCCAGTCTGTAGGCGGCTTCATCTCTGTTGGAGATCTGGCCAATGACTGTAGTATCAGCTGCATATTTAATTATGGAGTTGGAGGTGTGGATGAGTTTGCAGTCATGTGTGATTAGGGTGAAGAGCAGAGGGCTCAACACGCCTGTGGAGTCCCTGTGTTTAAGATGAGGGTAGAGAAGGTGTGCTTTCCTACTCTAACCTGCTGTGGTCTATCTGTGAGAAAGTCTATGATCCACACGCTCAGGGTGGAGTTGAAGCCCAGGGTGGTCAGCTTACTCACATGCTTGTGAGGGACAACTGTCTTTAATGCAGCTGACTGGTGAATGTTTTAGTACTCTGGTACTCCATCAGGACTAGCTGCTTTGTAGATGTTAAAGCCCTTAACACAGTCGTCACTTGGTGCACCATCTTTGCAGGCAGGTTTCTAGGGAAGCCTCTCCTCTGTTCATGTCAAAGCGGGCAAAGAACCTATTCAGGACATCAGGCAGTGCGGAGTCCTCATCTGGCAATGTCCTGATGGTTTTGTAGTCCGTCAGTGCCTTAATGCTTCTCCACATGCTGCGTGTTGTTGTCTTTGAACTGGTTTTCTATGCACTGTTTGTACCAGTTTTTTGCTTCTCTGATTCCCTTCTGGAGTTTCCCCCGTGCTGTGTCTTATGCCTGTCTGTCTACTGATCTAAAAGCTGCGCCCCTCTTTCTAATGAGAGCCCTTACACTGCTATTAAACCATGGCTTCTGGTTAGAGAACAGCTTTGTTGTATTGACAGTTGTGACATTCTCTGCAGAAACAAAAATGTATCCTAGCCCAGAGTCAGTATAAGCCTGTAGGTTGCTCTCATATGTAAACAGTCTGCAGTCTGTGTTATCAAAAGAGTCCTGCAGCATTGAGATGGCTTCCTCAGTCAAAACCTGCACTGTTTTAATTTTGGTTTTCTCACTGAGGATCTATGATCTGTAGGCTGGAACTGGAGTGAGGGAGATGTGGTTTGTGAGTCCAAGGTGCGTGGACTTCCGTGCCTTACATGCTCCTGGTATGTTTGTGTAGACCTGGTTGGGCATACTGACTTGACTACAGAGTCCAGGATGTTCTGATCATGGCGGCGCAGTGGGTGTTGAATCCTGCTGCTCTGATCTCATCCGTCTTGTTGGTGAGAGATCTGGAGTTGGCCAGAAAGAGACTCGGTAACAGCAGTTTGAATGGGTCCTCGTTCAATTTCACTCTGAGGCCTGCACGACGTCCCCTCTTTTGCCCGCAATCTCTGCGACGTCGGGATCATCTCCATGCCGGGGGTATGACTGCATATAATATAATATTGTATAATATGGCAAATGAGTCAATTGTCCTCACAATGCTTTAAATTGTTGCACCTATTGTGTGTGAAAGGGGGACGGTAACAGTCTGAGTAAGATCTAAATAAAACTAATTTCCTCTCACCACATCCCACACTTCACACTCACATACAATCTGCTGTGGCCATTCTCCTGATTAAGCACCACAGCTCTATGATTCAGACCGTCTTTCTTCCAACCCGGGGGTGTTTTGCAGATATGATCAGCCCTTGCAGACATCTTCCTCCTAACTTTTACCGTCTCTTTAAACTTAGAAAAACTTTAGAAAAAAGACACACCTCATCATCACTCTCTCTCATTTTCTTTCCTCTGCCTCCACCACTCGCCTCCTCCTTTTTTGTGTTTTTTCCCTTCTCCCTTAAGCACTACATCCTCTCTCCCCCCACCTAGTTCTCTCTCTCTCCGTCTATCACATCTTAATCTCCTCTTTCATCAGCAGCAGGCCCTGCATCTCCTCAACCTCTCATTTTCCTCATTAAAATCTCTCTCTCCCATCTCGCTTTGTCTCTTCAGGTTACACTATACAGTATTTCTCTTAGGGTTAGTCACCCCTCCACATCTTTCTGTCTGGTACCTAGAAGGTCACAAGCGGACAGATAGTAGACTGCAATGTCCATTTACTCGCCTGTTCTAGCATAAAGTAATTAGCAGAAGTGGCCCAGTCTACCTGTCACATTCAGCTGTAATGAAGCTACAGTGTGCCAGAGCTGTATAAAGAGAAGTAGACTAAAAGGAGACAGAAAAGAAGAACTTCTACTTTTGAAGTTTCTTTAATGAAATATCTTTAAAGAACTCAACAGCGTGTGCACATATTTTTTTCTCTATCTCTTTCTCTATCAAATTCATTCATTCTGTCAGGTTTCATGAAAAACTTCAGTCTGCTTCTACCAGTCATTCTTTTCAGTTATAAAGAGCCAGGGGACTGCTTCTGCAGCTTGTACACAAGACGTGTCGGTCTGATTGGCTTTGTCTTTACAACCAAGGTTTTTTCACTCAACTCGACACTTTTTCAATTTAAATCATGCCGAGTTTAGTTGCCTACATATGGCTCCTCAATGCCCATTTCAGTTTGTGCACCTGCGGAACCTGTAAATATGATGGAGAGGGGATAGTGGTTATATTTGTAGAAGGATGGAACTGGAGCTGCCGGGCAAGAGATCAAGAGATAGGCCAAAGGAGATGTACTGTGTGTATGTGCTAAAAGAGAACATGAAGTTAGTTGGTGTGAGAGAAGAAGATATTGATATAGACTTAGGCAGAAGAAGATGATTCGCTGTGGCGACCTCTGAACAGCCAAAAGAAGAAGTACAGATTCACATAATCTGTAAATAAAGCTGTCAAGTACACCCCAAACTGTAAAAGTTGCTCCTTTTAAGGCAGAAAATCATGGGCTTGGCTTTTTGCCATGGTCACTGAGAACACAGAAAGTCAGACTTCAGGGGTGGTGAGAGAAAGATGAAGAAGAATGATGACTCAGCACCGGTCTTTTTTCATAGTCAAAGAGTCAAGCAGCAAATCACAGGGGGCAGGCAAAACTGTGATAGAGTTTCAACACAACACAACAAAACCCAGGTCAGTCACTGTTCATAATCTGAATACACAAAAATAAATATTGACTTTTATACTCTCTAAAGGTCCTTCTCTAACACCCACTTTACTTTACATACAGTGGTGCATGTCAATGATCTCATATGAAACTTTAACAAACTTCCAACAATAATGGTTCCCCCATCTCTAGCATATACTACATCAAATTCTATAATTAATGCAGGCTGAGGGTACACAGATCCAGTATATTTGTCCAACATTAACCATTTCAGCATGTAGAATTCCTCCCACAAAGACCAATATAGGGATGTCAAGCTAAAGGCTGTGCAGCATTTATAATTCTCATATTGCAGCAAATTTGCTGCCCAATATATCTCAATATAAACAAAAACTTAAATTATTCTCTACACAGAGACTGTCTTTGTCCTGTGCTAGGGTCACTGGCACCTGGAGCCTAAGGCAGCCATCAGCCAAGAGGCACGGTACACCGTGGACAGATCACCAGTCATATTCAGGGCTCAGTTTCAGATCAGAAGCATCATTATAGTCTGAAGTATCATTATAGTGCTGCAGAAATAACCAAATAATCCTGCAAAAATTCTTTTTTCTGCCTTCTTCTTCTTTACCCCTTTGCCTTCTATTTAATTGTCCATTTGGTGCTTGCTGCATCTGTATTCCCACTGTATCGCTCTATTCATCATCTCAAGTGAGGCCTGGTTACCTCAGGTATACACCCCATCCACTTCCCAATATTTAGAAACAGGTCTAAGCATTAATCATGTTTGCACAATGGCTGTAATACTTGCTACTTATCTTACTTTGCTAGCACCTGTCTTCCAAACGGAGATGCTGCTGCACTGATAGTTTTGGAATGGGTGCTTGGGAACCAATTATAATGCAACGAGATGCTCCTTTTGTGGGGGATTTACAACAGGAAGGATGGACAGAAAGAGCGTAGAAGGAGGGAAAGAGAGAAGCTAGGGGTGCTTAGGTGGCTAGAATAATACAAAACAAATGGAGAGGACCTTGTGCTTTAATTGGGTATTGTTTCAGGGATGCATGTGTGTTTAGTCTCCAGTCGGAGTGTGGGTGGCTCGTAGCAGGTACCTCCATTTGAAAACAAATGGTCACCAGTGGACAGCACATTGTTAGACGGAAAAAAGGGGGGAGTGGCAAATCCTTTATCTGCTGCTCTCTCAAAGAAATGGCCGCAGAGAAGAGAGGATGTTTGTGTGGTTTAATTTAAACCCCTCTGAGCTGTATGTGTGGGCATGCTGCTGCATGTCCCATTTTCATTGCAGCATAACCTCATACTCCTCTATTCTCCTCATATACACTAGGATTCCAAAGTCTGAGTCCACACCAGAAGTTTCAATGTTCACTGTCATACTAATGAATAGAGGCTTTCTCAGCAGCAAATTATGGCCAGACTGAAAGTTTCCAAGGGGGCAGTCCATGGCACTTAGCATCTGTCACACAAAAAAAGCAACAACACCATCAGAAGACCAAAAGAAGCCTGTGTAGTACTGTCTCAGAGGACTAACAGCGCCTCCAAACCACTTCACAAGAGGGGAAACAAGGCCAGAACGTAACACATACAGGCACATCACAGTGGTGTGTTGAAAAAAGAAGTGCTGTTTACTGATGGATTACACACAGAGTGATGGCAGAGGCAGAAGGGGTGTATGTAGGGACACAAACAAAGAGAGAGAATCATACCATAGTACAGTATTAACAAATGTAAGGTGAACTGGGACTTTTCAGGCAACAAAAATAATTGGCATACACGAATCTGGCGCCCTCCTGTATGTAATAATATAGTGCCAGTACATTTTTTATTTTTATTTTTGTGTGTGTATGTGTTGGGTGGTAGCCATGATTCTGGTGGAGAAACGGTGATGTATTGCCTCCTGGATTGAATAAAATAATACTAATAATATTAATAATAATAACAATAATAATAATAATCATCATCATCATCATCATCACATAACTCTTAAACTTTATCATCAAGAATCATATGTAACTGAAGTGATTAGGTTAAACACACGGTCCAATGATTTATCTCCTCAGCAGCATATCAAGACTCCATAAAAAAACACACAACAGCTGCCTCCACATTTTTCTTGGCACTCTTGCATCTAGACATAAAAAATGACATCACAAAATAGTCATCTTTCTCTCGTGCACTATAACAGCCATTTAATACAAAAGAGTGTGTAATAACATCACTCATACTAAAAGAACATAACCTTAAAAATTGCCTTAAAACGTTTACTTTGACAATCAAAAGATGATCTGGTGGGGAGTGCAGAGAAACATACACATTAAATACACGAGGGATTGGAAGAGAATCATACACTCAGGTGGAACACATTAGGGCGGGGCAGACAATCAACGGGAGGGGGAGACACATGAGGAGGGCATGACAAGACACCTGAAATGAGAGGGAGGTTGGAAGGATGACATTCTACAGCTTGCCTTCAGGACCTTTTATCTCAAACTATGGTAGTGGTTAGCATGTTCCCTCTAGTGGTACACTGAGGAAACCTTTATCCCCAATGAACCAAAATTATTTTTTCTCAACTACAGTTGTGTAGTAGCATGTGCACACATCCACTGTAGTTACAAGCTGAAGTGACAGGATAATAAGAAAGAGAAGTAGCACCACCTCTCTGTTAACCAGCAGAGGAATAGGACTTGCGTCATATTTAGATTCTTTTTTAGTGGTAACAGAGAAAGAGCCTGAGGCCGTATTTTGTGGCAATGCTCTTAGCAAATAATCCATGAGACAATCACATCTCAAGCAGAATCCTACAACCAAACACACAGTGTTTTGTGTGCACTTCTCTCTCCTGTATGGTTCATACTTGGGCAGGATAATGAGCCTTTCCTCCTGTAAACTGACCTCAACCCCACTCAGTGTTTATGAAAGCACCCAACAAAGTAGAGATGCAAACATTCATCATCCTGAGATATTGGTGATGAACAGATTCTTTGATGGGACTCTTTAAGAGTCCATTGAGCACATGTAAAGTGGTCACTAAGAGGTAACATTGATCAGGCATGAGCAGAATTTGCTCCATAAGTGACACATAAGTGTCTCCTGTAAACAGTCCATCGTCAGGACAACATTGACCAGTTGCACACATGCTGACGTTCATATTATCCAGTATCTTCTCACATCATCTGCTTTACATACCTTGGTGTGTGATTTAATCATGTCTGTGTTGCACACTGTCTCCCCTGTACCCACCTGTCTGCTGCTTATTTACATGAATAGAATCTGGCAAGCTGATAGTTCGGTGATGCACATAGTGTGTTTTTTTTTTTTTTTTTTTTTTTTTTTTTCCTTCCTGGCTTTTACTCATTTGCCATGCAGAGTGTAGAAATGGAAATTTGATTTAAAAATTTGTAGCTGTATCTTATCGTAGTGGGCTAGACTGATTAGATATTTACCTTGGTGTCTTCATAGTACAGCAGAAAAATGTGTGGTCTTAAAGGCACAGTTCACCCCAAAATCACATATTTTTCTTTTGGCCTTATTTATACGAACAACTTATTGCCACTCCAAAAAAATAACGATGAAAAAAGTTTGCTGTGAACATTTTGGTTTTTGTTCTCTTTATTAACTTATACTGGGTCAGATGCATGTTTGAGTTTTCTCTAATTGTAGCTATGATTGTGCTGTTTCGAAAGGAGTGCAGGACTTTTTTGTATTTCTCTGATCTTGGGGTGAATTTGCTGGGACGTCCACTCCTGTGAAGATTGACAGCTGTCTTGAATGTTTTCCTCTTGTGAATAATCTTTCTCACTGTAGAACTCCAAATAGTTTAAAATGGTTTTATGAGTCTTTCCAGATTGATGTGCAGCAACAGTTGTTTCTCTAACACCATTGTTTATGTATTTCCTTCTTGTCATTTTGTTAACACACACCTGAATGCTGCAGAGCAGCAAACTGTCAAACCGTCTGTTTTCATAGAGGTCTGTACACCTGCTGATGATCAAGTCATCAAGGACTGATGATCAGCAGCACCTGCTGCAGCTCAACTAATTAGATCCTATGGAAGCAGTAGGGGAATACTTGTTATTTGTCTGAGGTTGTATTTACCTAACACTAAGACCTGCTGTAGAAATACAGTAGGGGAGTTATAATAGAGTGATATATAAACACAGTAGCAGTAGTATAACCTGTCGTCTTGAAAGGTGTAAAAAAAAAAAGAGTTATAATAGAGTGATATATAAACACAGTAGCAGTAGTAGTGCCCTCCGCAGTTCTTCCACTGTAAACATAATCAAAGGACCTGTGCCTGCACAGTGGAGCAAACACACCAAGGTTTTCCAGTGACTGTTTTGGTCATGGTTACATCAGAATGTAGTGCCCTATAGGGTGCCTCTACACATATGTAGCAATCTGGATCAAAGTGTCCTTTGACTGGAAAAAAAAATACAACAGTCCACTGTAAGTACCCCCCGTGAGCAACAAAACATGATGTGCCCTTTAAATGCAGAAGATGTATGGCAGTAATGGGCACCATTCTACTGGAAAAAAGATGCCTTTGGTGTAACTGGAACACACTGATATGCAGGAATAGGTGCCCTTTTAATAAAATGAAAAAAAAAAAAACACACACACAAATACATTCCCTGTGCCCTCTAGGACACCCCCCACAATGTGAGGAAACATGATGCCACAATGAGTGTCCTTTCAATGAGCAAGAAACACGATGACATGCCCTACAGGGTGCACCGTACGGGAGAATGCTGTCAAGTGCTCCGGCAGTAAAGAACAAGAGGAAGGGTGTCCTATATGATGCCCTTATGATGAAGTAAATGGGCAATTATGGAAGAAATCAATGTATCCTGACCATTAGGAAAGTAAAGCACATGGTACTTGTTGTAGGTGACTTGGTGGTTCAGTCGAAAATTGACATTTGTGCATAGATCATGGAGTAGTAGCAGTGAATTCAATTTACTACAGGAGATAAGCGTGTATATATATATATATATATATATATATATATATATATATATATATATATATACGCACACACTGTATATAATTGTTATTTGTATCCATCTAAGCTATGTTGATGTTATGTCCATATTTTGTGATTCATGCTTATCTCCTGTAGTAAATTGAATATATTATAAATATAGGACTTTCTGGCTCAGTACTACAAAAGGTGTGAAAATTAATAGTATAATGTATGACATTTCAAAATGGTACAACCAGGCCTTTCATATAATCTACCTGGAAAAAGTGTGTCAATCCAGCCCCATGTTAAAATGTCCAGCTTTACAGTGGAAATAAACATGTTTACATGCTGATACAAAGAACTCATTAAATTATATTTGGACTAGAGATTACACATAACTATGGCTATGGCCGGTTTGAGTGACAGGTGGGGTTTGTAAGCCAGCAGGTGAGGTCACAGACGCTTCATCCATATTTTTTTTGTTTTTGTTTTTGATTTTTTTTTACTGTGAATAGTTACCATTCATTGATTTTTTTTTCTATATGTGGACATGCTCCCCAAACTACAGATCTTTACATTGAAAATAACAGTAATACAAAATCACCAGTACAATTTCAATAATGTGACCTTGCGTACCTGTAGGACAAACATTTTCAAGTCTCACATAAAGGTTATATTTTCCACCGAAAACACAGCCATGCATAATTCAAATAATTTCCACATTGTATCTGAAAAGCAATATACCTTTACATGTTTCCAGCATGTTGGATTTTGTACACAATTTGCATTCACTGTGACAAATTGTCCTCTCAGAGCGTGCGGCTGCTGGAAGAATGACAGCTGATATTTTAATTGAATTATGACACCATGACAGGTTTTCAAACAGGAAGAAATGAGAAGACAATGGTCCCTGTTTGACAGTCACACTGTAAATGGTAAATATGAACATCATCATGCACATTTTTGGAAGATGTCTAATTTATACGTTTTCTCCCATAAAGCCAGCGGAAAAGAAGCCACAGATAAATCACCGAAATGAGTCTGTGACTTTATGGCCATCCAAGATGGTTCGACAGCACACTTGGCATAATATTTGAAATAGTACGCTGTTGGCAATATGTTTGAATTACCATAGTGCTTGTATTGTCAGGGACGGCATTGTGTGAGTGCGCCTGGCTCCATGAATCTGCATAATCACGAGGAGAGAGGCTGCACAGCCTCAGAAGGCTTTTATGTGACCCCTTCCATCACAGTTTCATATCACAGCGACAGAACATAAGTAGCATATGAAAATGTGTGTTAGGTGACGAATGAGCACTGTCATTACTTGTGGCTCTGACATTTGTCAACCGCTGTGATGTGATGCATTTGTCCTGCAGCAGTTTTGTACCTGGCCCCTTTTTTCCAGCTGTTTGTAAGCGAGCAGGTGAAGTCACATGGCTGGAGATCATCGCTAATTTAATTATAGACAGATTATGGCCCAGTTTGTGTAAAACCTACAGCCTTAGAATATATATATATATTTGCTGTTAGTGAGGATTAATCAATGCCTAGCAAGTGCACTGCCTCTCTGGGCAATCTTCTGAAAGGTTGACTTTTAACCCACTCAGCAATCATTTGATCAATTGTTCAGAGAGAATGGCCCCTTTCTTGAGTGGGAAAATTGCATGTGCTTTATCATGGATTGTCCACATCTCCAAGGGAACCCAATTATTGGTAGCTTTGCTGGTGTAACTTGTACATTCACATAATGCCACAGCTGTACAAAATGTGGTCACAATGGTTCCCTCAGAAAAAACCCAAAGCTGCAAGCATTTGCATGTATTTTAGTGGATTATTGCAGAAATGTTTTTGAAGAAAATCTAAGATGCTTACACATTTTCCAGTAAGTTAATTTGACCCAACTGTGTTGTAGACAACATATAATTTGAAAATCTCACACTCACACTTTAATCTTAAGTAAATTGACTTTTTAAATGCTTACATGCTACTTCTCTTAGGTATTTCTAGCAAAAATCAGTAGGGTATTTATTTTTTTTACAGATTCACAGAATCATCAAGCATTTGTAAATTTTGATGAAGAGTGATGAGGTCACAACAGACAGGTCCTTCCACACTAAACTTGGAGGATGATTTCATTCATTTTCAACAACATTTACTATATAAATACTCACTGATACTTATACATTTACAACTAAAAACAGTGTACTAATGCTGCGGGGGTTCTCCCTCAGAAAATGTCTAATGAGGTAAATGCTATTTCCTGCATTCTGGTGGATTTTAACAGGTTGTTCAACACTTATTTTGTCTACAGAAGTAAATGCTTAAATCAATAACAGAGACAGATTCAACAATAGCTCCTTACATACAAAAACAAATTCACAATGAAACAAGAACCTAATGGTGGTACTACACTAACAGATTATTATAACAAAATAGGTTTATATCTATTACTTCCTACTTTGGTGCTGCCACAATTTTCACCACAAAAATTATATTTCTGCTTTACTGTATTCCCAATGGAGACTACACAAAATGGATCCGATTAATTAGATTAGAAACAGATTATACCAAGCCTCCAAAAATCTGCCTTCCTCTCTCATTTTCAGAGACAAAGGACTGGCAAACCTCCCTCATGTCCACCTGATCGAGTTTCTCTTGGTGAATGTGGCAGAAAGCTACACCGTTTAAACGTTTGTGTTTCATGGAAGAGTGAAGCCATGTTTTAAGCCTCCCTAAGGCACTGAAGTTTCTTTCAGCTTCAGCTGAAGAGCATGGCACAAACAGAAGCAGCTTGACCAATACCTCTAGTTGTGTGAACAGAGCACATACTTCCGGCAACATAGCTGTGAGGGTCTCTGCTGATTCGCAGCTGTGTTGCAGGGATACTGCATTTTGAACATTGCCAGCTGTACCTCCAGTGAATGTTGATTTATTTCTGGGTACCTACTGACAACATCCTCCATCTTTTCAGTAAAATAAGCACCCTTTTCTATTTTACTGGAAATATGGAAGCTGTCCAAGTCCAAGCTCCAACTGCACATGAACAGTATCTAATCGTTTGAAGAACTCTATTTTTCAGTGGATGTTGGTCTGAATGCAGGTGTACTTCCTGTGTGGTATTTTGGGGGTCTGTGGATATGGGACATCTGGATAGATTCATTGTTCATTGGTAGAGTGTGCCAAGCGCATGGTAGAAGGCCCCTGTCTATGTAATGGAGGCATATGGCCTCCTTCTCAGACCCTGAGATGTCTTAGGCTACGTTCGGACTGCAGGTCTTAATGCCCAATTCGGATTTTTTGGCAAAATCCGATTTTTTGGTGTTTACAAAATAATATGTGACTGCTACCACTCTCCTGTGTGAACAGACTGCGGCCCTGAAGTGACCCACATGCACAGAAGAGGACACAACGTCACACAATGAGTCACACAAAATTGTGTTGCTTTGTTTAAGGTAATGTCCGATCGTAGCCAACATAATTACAACCAAATATTATTAAGAAGAACGCCGAGAAGGAAGAGAGCAGTCGCTGCAAGGTCTGTACAGAGATGTGTGTGGGTGCGGAGTGGTGGGATAGTGATGTTACTGCTTTTAGCGACACTGACTTCATTCATAATTTCAGAATGACGAGAACCTTTGAATTCATCAGCGAGCACCTTTCTGTGTCACTTTCACGGCAAGAGAGTCGACATCTCCCTTATCTGTGAGCAAGCGCGTTGGAGTTGGGCTCTACTTCCTGGCAACAGGCGTTTGTTGCTAACAACACCGCTTGTCTGCCCGCTCCTGTGTCACAGAATTGTGACATCCGTCGCCTTTCACTGACGCAAAAGTTGGATATACGCCGCATAGCTGTTCAGACTGAGGTTGCATTGCAAAAAATCTGATACATATCTGATTTAGGACCACATATGAAAGTGGCCTCGGTCGGATATAAAAAAATCAGAATTGAGCTGTTCAGACTGTCATGAAAATATCAGGTCACATATGGGCAAATAAATCGGATTTGGGTCACTTTAGCCTGCAGTCTGAACGTAGCCTTAGACTCCATCCATAATGATGGAGTACTACAACATGGTCAGCTCATGTACAGTGCTTGAAATGGTCCTAACAATTGTACTGGCTATATTACAATTACAAACTTCATTCTGAATTTCTGGACTTGTGTAGTGGTTTGTAGGCTTACTGAGCCATCGCTTCAGCACATCATCATCCTCAGCTTTGTCTTAAATTAGCTGAAAAAGGTTACCATGGCCACATAAAGCTAGACTCTGGCGAGCAAGAAAACTGATAGATTTAATTACTTTGAGCAAGCATGCTTTTGCTTGTCTTTGCTGCTGCTACCTAGCTGTAAATAGCTGAGTGTAAATATCTCTGTGTTGGTATGTGTATGTTGTCAAAAAATACTTTGTGTGCTTGTTGGTGATTAGTACATTTTTTTTTCATTATTAGCCACATAGTGGACTATTTTGTGTTTTAAAGGCTTCCATACAATGAAATGTATGTGTTTATTGTAAAATGATATAGGATGAGCATAAACTAATAAACGGCAGGATCGCGACCTTGTAACAGTAACAGCACACTACAGTCATATTTTCTTCTTCCCTTATCTGCTACGACAGTGTGTTTCCCTGTTAGTATAACGTAGCAGCGCCTTTGTACTGATGGGTGTGTTTTAAGTTTGCCAACAGTGAGAAGTGATTTGATTGGTGTAAATGAGCTTTTTAACGCGTCTACTTGCCCTGATCAAAGTCGCACAGACCTTTCTGCTGTCTACTTTTATGCTTCTAACATCAGCTTTGAGTACAGAATGTTCATTTACAGTCTCGTACACCCACACACTGACAGGCGCCATGGTAACCAGATAATGTTATTCTCTTCACCTGTCAGTGTTTAAAATGTTCTGACTAATTGGTTTATACTACTTCATAATTTCCTTTTATAGTAGACAATAGTCATATTGTTGTTATTATTACTTTTTTTTTAAATCTGCACACATCTGTGGAATTTCCCTTTTGGGTCAGAGACCAGTTTTTGGACTATTCAGATCTATTGTTTGTGCCCCTTTCTCATCTGTCCGCTGTATTAGTCCCTAGTTTATGAAAGGCTTGTGATGCTTTTATATATATATATATATATATATATGTGTGTGTATATATATATATATATATATATATATATATATATATATATATATATATATATGTGTATATATGACCACTGTGTGGAACAGGATTAGTATTATTTTTACACACGTATTGCATTCTGATTATGGTACAGCACAATTCTCTGCCACTGTCACAATACTGATGTACAGTGACTGAACAAAATTTTGGAGTTATGTGTTTGTATTTTTATAAAATTGGGAGGAGGGACTCACTGAGGTCATAATTGGAAAATGTTAACAATATGAGTGATGTTGCTATAACATGGAATCTTAGGGATAGGGTAATGAGTGAGGATGTCACCCACTGATTTGGACATAGGAGCCATATTGAAACCTACAAAGTGGCCTCGGTCTAAGCCATCTTATCCGGTTGGACTAATACTTGCAACCTGTCATCAGTAATAAAACCTTATGTACGGTTGATATTCCAGTCTTTGGAAACAACCACTGAGTACGTATCTGCCGGCAGTATGTAATATCTTGTTGCTTGGGGGGCAGGAATTGTCACTGTGGTACATACATCACTAAAATAAAGCAGTGGTGTCAGGGGGGGACATGAACCCCAGGCTCCTGGGTGAAAGTTTGCTGCAGGGTTAATGCCACCACCAACCCCTTCCAGCCTCTTTATGTGAACTTTAGTGGCCTTTGTATGATCACTACAACACTGTTAGCAATTATCCACATAGCATGAAGGACAAAAAGTACAAACAAACAAACAAAAACAAACATACACAACAATAAATAAACAGGATTACTTTGTTTCAATTACTACAATCAATGTCAAATTCTTTTTTAAAACAAGCCAGTTAAGGACTTCCTTTAAGATCAGCATAGCTAGCTCTACAGATTTGATTTCAATCAAAGCCATTAGCTGATTAGCATAGGATGCATAAATTAAGCAATGTGAAAAAACACAAATGTATAAATGTCAGAACTGATTGATACATAAGTCTAGAAATGATCAAAATATGATGGATGGACTTGTTGATGTACTTGTTTATGGCTTTATACTTTATACTATTTTTCTTTAATCTTCCTTTCATCATAGCACTCTCTTCAGGCAGTAAAGCGCCTGCAGTGCATTGAGAAATGCATCATCTGAGAATTTCATCAGAAACAGTGCCATTACTGAGTGCGTTTCTATGACAACACTACGACACAAACACTCGACAGCAACATTCAGACTTTTCCATCTTTGTCTGGATGGTTCTTTGAGGCCTAATCCACTTCATCATGTAATTCCGTTCACAATTTAAGCTGATGTCATAATGATAATGTAACTATTGTCCGTTTTATATTGGTAGTTCTATTTCGTTTCACACCATGGTTTGTTTATTTCCCTCTTTCTTTTCCTCTTGTCCTCTGTCGATTGGTTTCACCTGCGTCCTGTTTGCCTTGATTAGTCCTGTGCTCCTTTTTGCCAGTGTGTCTGATTTGCTCTCTGTCTATTTGTGAACATTTTCTGAGAGTAAAAACTTCTCAGAAGTGAGTATGATGTATTTTTTTGCAGTCTCAACCTGCAGGCTTCATATTTGTAAAACTAAATGCTAACATAGCTTCATTCAAGAACAAAAACAATATCCTTGATATCAACTCATTTCAAGCTATAGCATTCTACATAACACTTATGAATTTGTAGTAGAGTAGTATTGAGTGGTAAGCTGAGATCTCTAAATGATTTCACTCTCTCCTTATCATAGTAGACAAAGAAATTAAATATTGATTCCTGGTGTGGCACCACAGGCTGAAATTACCCATTCTGTCTGCTCTCTGGCTCTGACTCCTTCCCTCCCTGTCCTCTTGCTTATTCTGTCTGCCCTCCCAATGCATCCTCCCTCTTACTCTCTCTCTCTTTCTCTCTCTTTATTTGATTTCTAAAGGACTGCCCTCTCATTCTGACTCCCTCTGTTTCTGTGACACTCTTTTAATGCTCTGTGACTGGTTATAAGAGAGAAAAGCAAAGTACAGGTACACGGCCTGACTTAAAATCCTCTCTCTCCCTGGTTGGATTGATGTATATTTTCCAATTCTACTCAAGTTGAGGCATTTTTCTTCTTTCGGCCATCTTTATTGCTAGAATTCAAAGGCTTCACAGACCTTTGAAAGTGTTGAGTAAATGCCATGACCTATGGATACTTGAAATGCTCACAAAAGCTGCAGTATTTTTAAAATCTGATAAAAGGAAGGCTAAGAGGCTAAAGCTAGATTCTTTCATATGAAAAACGTATCTTTATTCTTTTATACAAGGTTAGAGTTGTACGTTTTCAAATGCTAATGCTGCACCTGAAACTACCTGGTACGTTTCAGTTGGGTTAAGGTCAGGACTTTGAAGACAAGAATTTGAAGACATCAGCTCAGTTCTCGTTTAACAATGCCTTTACAGGCAGAGAGATCGGATGTCCTGATATTTGCGTTTAGAATTGGCCGGTGTAAGAATTAGTCAGAATTCATTGTCCCATCAATGCTAGCAAGTTGTCCTGGGTCAGATGCAGCAAAACAGGCCCAAACCATGATACTACCACCACCACACCACCACACTACCACAATTTTTTGCCTCATCTATCCACAAAATGATTTTGCAGCAGTAGTCTGGTTTGTCCGCGTGACTTTTAGCAAACTGCATACAGACAGCAGTGTGGTTTTTGGAGAGCAGTGATTTCCTCTGCGCAGCTCTTCCTCTCCTGATTGTGAATTCATGAACATTAACCATGTGGCAGGTTTACCTTGGGTTTCTTTGTGATCTCATAAACTGCTACAGGTCTTGTTTTCGGACTAATCAATGTTAGTCAACACTTAACACTTAATTTGTACGCACCTTTCTGTGGATCTGTGTAGTCCATACACTTTAAAGATGATTTTGTAACCCTATCCTGCCTGATCAGACATTTTGTAGCTCCGTATTTAAATAAAATTGGGCTTAAACTGACAGCTGATTATCATCCAACTGATTAATAAACACCTGTGAAGAGATGAACTCTAATCTGGCCCCTAAAATTACCGGTAACTGCTAATCCTAGAGGTTCACATACTTTTATCACTCAGATATGTAATATTTGATCATTTTTTAAATGAATACTTAATGGCAAAATCTAACATTTCTCTCTGTCCATTTTCTGAACTTACAAAAAAATCTGCTGGTTTTTAGGTTTCATTAACGTTTTGTATCTTCCTGTATAATAGTGCATAGTGGTGCACAGCAAGGAAACACATTGTAGAAAATGTAGATATGTAGCTAACAGGGAAACCAGAATGTCCTAAAACAACTCTACACACTGTGTAGTTCAATTGTGTAGTAGCACTGATGGCAACGGCCCAGAATCACTCAGTACCTCCTCAAATTGTGGTCTATAATTAATGTCCACAATTCATAATTGAATGTCGATGTCAGTGTAATTTGCCAATGCTGTAATTGGCTAATCCCACACCCCGTTGGATTTCATAACATTGTACTAAAGTCTCGTTTTTCCAGGGCAGGTTAACCATTTAAGCCAAACCTGCACGGTCTGTGAACATGGGCACAAAAACCATAACTCAGACCAGCTTTTGAAATGTAGTCTATCACCTTAAGATTTCCCTACACAGTGATGCAGGAACTAAAACCACAGTATGTTGTTCAGTCATAGAAACACGGGCAGTTCATGCTTGCCTGATGGCATACTTGCTCACAAATTGGATTGTTCAGCGGTGCTAGTGTCTTTTCTAATCAGGCAGTTCATGCAAATGGAGTTCATGTGAAGTTCACTCAATATCTTGGTTGAACAGCAGCGTTCCAGTGAATTGCACAACCAACAAATAGACAGGCTACAGTCACTCGTACTGAGCAGAGAGTTCAGTCTGTACAAATCCACCATAATTCAGAGTCTTATGAAATCCAAACCGATGACCTAAAAATGTTCAATTACCACCTCTTGAGCTGACGAACATTCTAAACACACTGACAGAAAAGCAGCCCTGATTGCAGGACTATTGAATTGGATTGCAGTATATTGTACATACTGCTGGATTTTGTTGTTTCCACGGCTGCAGGGAAGTTATGCTGTGTTTGTCTCACATGATTTGCTGCTGAGCAGTACCAGTTTGAACTTGAGGCATTCTGACTTGAGTAAGATTTGACTCATAAATCTGGCGACTTGCGACATAATAAGGTTATCTGAAATTACTAAAAAACCTGCTGGGAGGACACAGTTTGACAAGTCAACATTACATAATATGATGCATATAAAATGTAACCATATTTTATTCCAGATCAAATCCTTTTATGTCTCTTGTGCTCATTTTAGCCCGCACAGTTTCACTCAGTCATTCCAAGCTGCAGCTGATGGTATCTCACTCAGTATAAAATAATGATATCACAGCAGGTTGAGACCTAGCTGCAGCTAAGACTCTGAGACGTCGTTGTAATGACAGCACATAATCTGTAAATTCATGTAAAACAAACTTATACACAAAAACACATATCTGCCCCAGCTTCCTGCTTTCAATGATATGTTTAACCGTTGTCAGTGAAGCCTGGTCCCATCCTCTGGTCAAGTTAGGACAAAAAAATACCTACAAACTCGACACCTATGGGAGATGTTTTCCTTGTTTCGTGTGTTCGTTTATTATTCAAGTGAGGGTATTATGAATAATGTGGTTGGAATTGATACGCGTTACCTGTTGGAAGATCCAACTAGCATTTAAGCCTGCAAAAGCTACTAAAGAGTCAGTGGTCTAGGATGATGTTGTACCGATGTTGAAGATGTGTTGATTAATTTGGGACATCAACTGAAGACAGTACTCTACTTTAGTTCAAGTTGTTGTGGGAGTGAATTTAGTCAAACTATAAAATTAAAGTTGGAATTCTTCAAAAAAACAAAAAAAAACAAAAAAATAAACAGATCCATATGACTCAGCAGCCACATACAGGAATCCAGACATACCGGAAACAGACCAACTCTGCAGATGCTTTTTGATATACAGTGGGTACAGAAAGTATTCAGACCCCCCCACAAAAATTGGTCTCAAGGCTGGTCTCGAGAACTACATATCAGTTTGACGATATTACTGGCTGAAGTCAGCCAGGTACAGTGGGTACGGAAAGTATTTCGAACCTTTTAAATGTTTCACTCTTTATATTGCAGCAATTTGCTAAAATCTTTACAGTTCATTTTTTTCCTCAGTAATGTACACACAGCACCTCATATTGACAGAAACACACATAATTGTTGACATGTTTGCAGATGTATTAAAAAAGAAAAAGTGAAATATGGCATGGTCCTCAGTATCAGAGCCTTTGCTATGACTCATATATTGAACTCAGGTGCGTCCATTTCTCCTGATCATCCTTGATGGTTCTACACCTTCATCTGAGTCCAGCTGTGTTTGATGAGACTGATTGGACTTGATTAGGAAAGACACACCTGTCTGTATAAGACTTACAGCTCACAGTGCATGTTAGAGCACATGAGGATCATGAGGTCAAACTTTAATGATTTTAGCAAATGGCTGCAATATAACAAATTTAAGAGGGTCTGAATACTTTCCGTACCTACCATACACCCTTTCAATGTAATAGCAAAAAAGAAGCAAATCAACAGGCTTACATTAGCAGTGTGCAGAGCTGCTACTTCACAAGTTGTATAGGTTGCCAATGCAACATCAATGCAGCACCATGCTAAGTTATGTAGGTCTATGAAGATTACCATGATCACTTAAAAGACAAAAAATATATATGTAACTATGGTAACAGGCAGAAATATTCTTCCCCATTCTGCTGTTGTTCGTCCTGCCTGGTGCAGAAACAGTGATCTAAGACTTTGAGCTGTGTTTTCTTCATACTTAATCTTAATTAGCAAATGTTATCAAAATGCTTCCATTTTTGTATATTTAATTAAAAGACCATTAATCCTGCACAGAAGTACTGTAATCAACAAATCATCTATCAAAATTGTTGCCAATTATTTCTTTATCAGTTGAGTAATCAGGAAATTACTGCAGCAGAGCTCCGGGTGGTTTGTGGAACTAATAAAGTCATGTATAGTAGGGGTCAGTAGGAGCCCAGCAACACATTTATTTTTTATTTTTTGCCCAGGGTCCGTTCAGGAGGTTAATCTGACCATGTTGGGTAGTCAGTGCACTTTGGCAGTGGAGCTGCAGATCATCTGTCAATCACACAGTATTTACTGGGCTGTGATATGTGTTCTGCAGTTTATGTTCTCTTGATGAAGTTTGACTGATGTCTTTCTCTGGTGCATAAACTAATCTCACAGAATGATCTAATTTCCACTCTGCCTCTTTATTATAAATAAATAAACACAAACACACAATATTTGCTCTGCACATCAATGCTTGCATATTATCCAAAAAAAGAATTGTCATAATGTGACAGCTGATCAGAAATTACTCAATCATGTAGACAGTTTTTTTTTAGTTTTATTATTTTTTATTTACTTATTTATTTTTATTTTTTAACAGAACACTGTTTATGTACAATACTTATTTAATTTTTAATTTAGCTAAGATATATTCATTGTACATATTACATTTTCCATTGGTTGCTTCCTGTGATAAGTAGTGTAATTTTAATGGTGTATTTATTTGTTTTAATCTGCATTTGAAACTCACTGAGAAGTTACAGGATTCTCTTGTTAAAACGAAAAAAAATTAGAAGTATTAATATTTTGACTAGTCTGTCCTCTGTGTTCCCCATTATAAATCTCAGTCAACGTTAAAATTGTGCACACATGAACAGGCATTTACTCCCACCCTGTTAACTCCCACAATCAACTGTAAGTGGCTTCATGAATATTGATGTCCATGTAAATATTTTTGTCCTTCCAGACCTTTTTGTGGGACTGATTTAATAAAAATAAAAACTGATTAAAGAGAAATGAAGTTTTGAGTCAAGGTTAGAGGTATTATTTACCAGGCTTGATTGTGTTTGAGTGCGCTGTGTCATAACAGTAATGTTCAGAGAGCAGCAGCCTTTAGAGAAAATAAAATAACAAAAAAAGGTTTGACAAGAGTGTGTCAGTGACAGTGGGATGATTGGACACCAGAGCTCTCTCCCCTTGACAGACCTTGACAAAAGGAAAGTCTAATTAAATGCAATGTGACAGGAGAACATAGTGACATCAGGCGGGCTCGGAGGATGTGGACAGTTGAGATAAGCCTCCAGTTGATTGACTGTTGCATCCTGTTTCCTTCCACTACCCACTCTGTCACAGCAGTTCCTGTAACAGCAGCTGTGTTGTTCTTTCAATTAGAAATAATACCAGTGAGCAGTCCGCCCAGGTGACAGACTGCATGTTAGTGTGAAATGTGACAAAGGCTGGAATTGTGCAATTAGCCTCTTCTCATCCCCCTCTCTGTGTAAACACTGTCTGTATTTAGTACAGTTTGGACTTGTCTTTGACCGTTGTGATTAGCTTCAGCCCTCAGGAAATGTTTTCTACTTCACTGTCACAACAGTGTGGCTCACAATAAACAGCCTCACACCTTTTCTATGTCACCAAACAGTGTAATGTATGTTAACGTGACACAGACCTGCAGAAACACAGCAGTGTTTTGTAAATTGCATGTTGCAGAGTCAGTATGACAGCCTCCATGCATAGAAAAATCAAATGTCAGAATTTGTTAGGTAATGTTTGCATGTTATATGTAGCTTTCCATTTGTTTGTATTGTAAGTGTAGCTGTTGTAGCTTTTCAAGAATACACCAGGGTTTGCCTCTGATCCAAATACTTGCAAAAGAGCATACTTCTTCCAGAATTAATTGACATATTTTTTAAAGTACATTTTGTATTAAGTAAAGAAGATTAGATGCTAGTCAAACAGCTAGTATAAAAGTGGTTGTCATTCAAAAATACAAGTGTAATATAGCATTTTTACCCGCTGAAGTCATTCTACTAGTATTATTGATCTAAAGGCCCCCTGACATTCATTAAAAGGCATAAATATCTATTAATAACATGCATAACTAGTTAGCAGTTAGTTAAAGTTAGCACATGATAATTTGCATACTTTCATTTTCAATGGATGTGTTTGGATGAATGTTAAATGTTGTAAATGACAGAAGACAGTAAATGCCTGAATTTGGGAGGCCTGTCTAATGTGCAGAGGCAGGTCGTTCCAAACTTGTGGTGCTGCCACCGCAAAGGCCCGGTTCCCTCTGAGCTTCCGATTCGTTTTAGGTACATCTACTGCATTACGCTAGCATGATCTGTGTGAGAATATGTTGAGGATGTGGCAAATATTTCCATTGGTGACACTGGTGCAAGTTGATATTATAAAGAAATATTTATATTAAAAGATGTCATTTTATTCTCATATGCACAGTAAGAAAACTGGTTTCACTGTACAATGAAATTCTTACTTTGCTGCTCACACTGAATGCCATGATGTGATAAAGGTTTAAGGTACCAACAAAAAATAGAATAATTTACAAAAAAAAGCGATTTGAAGAGCATGCAGATACATACACATAAAAATATAAACTATAGAAGTAAGGAACAAATATATAACTTATTGTGTGTAACCTTTGAGCCTTTGTATCCAGTTTTGTTCCCTGTTGCTCTCTTCATGTTTCCTGGGATGAATTTCTCAGATCTAACCGTGTTATCCTTCCTCTCCATCTTATCTCGCTCTTTGTCAGAGACAGCTGTTGAGCTGCATACGTGGAGGGAACTGCCCCGGACCCAACGTCAGCTCGCTGCAGTTGCCTGGAGATGTGAGTTTCTTTGCCAACCAACTGGCCGTGCCCACCATGGAGTTTGCCTTTGAACAGGCTAAATCAGAAGAGGTAGGCCTGATTCAAAATCAATTTTTTTTCTTCACTTCCACTACTCCCATGTTCCCTGCTTATGATTTTCTGATGACACTCCCATTGCTTTACTTGAATTTGCGCTGCGAGCGGTCACTGCAGAGCAGAGAAGCTACAGCCAGTGTCTCACAAATTTGTGATTCAGTTGCTTAGTTTTATGTCAAACCTTTAGAAAAATAAATTCATAGAAAAACACACCTCCACATGTGTGACTATCCGCTTCTCTTGTGTTTGAGATTGAATGTGATAACAGCCATCTGCAGCCTATAAAAACTAAGTGTCATTTTTGACACAAAGTTTATTTACAAACTCACTTTGACACACTGCAATATGGATTTTTGTCTCTTTACAAGCAACAAATACACATCACAGGGCTTACAAATTATGCATGCCCCCGTTTACTTCCATTAAAAATGCAGTATTGATGTTTGTTGCACTGCCTTGGGGTGGAAACACAGAGATTTAGCCCCAGCTAAGTCAGCCCACTCAAATTTGGAACTCCCGGCTAGGATGGTAACTTTGAGCTTAATTAGTGTGAGAGAGCTCCATGATGTTTATCCGCCCTCCAGGCGTCTTCACAACCTGAAAATAATAGGTAGTGGAGGGTGAAATCCACGGCGCTGCCTACATTTTAGGAGAGACAAATTCAATTAGGGAAAAAAAAGAACTGCGATACGTAATATGGGAATGGTGCTGTCGGGGAACATCATGTGTGCACAGGCTGGCATTTGTCTAGCATTTAGACTGTCTATCATACATCACAGACTTATGTCAGCGGTTATTTTGATCCCTGCTTTGTGGACGTATAGGAGAAGAGGATGGTGTTACTGTCAAAGGCTGTCTGTGTGATCCAGGGCACAGTGGACTTTGAATTGACTCAGAGAGGGAAAAAAAGTGTGTCTGTGTCTGTTTTTTGTGTACCTCAGACCTGTTGATAGCTTAGCTGCTAGCTCCATCTTCTCCTTCCCTCTTCTCCGTCTTCATCTTATTCACTCTAGAGGAATATCAACATTATCATAATCATTATCACTATATATTATGAATCACAAATGAATGATCCCAAGTCGCGTCCTAAGTTGCAACTTAACTGCACAAAACAGCCCTTTGCATTTAGTCATACTGCAGTCGCTTTAATACATGTCTTTGTCAGCCACACCAGCAGGAAAATACAAACCTCCATTCAAAGCACGCCATTCATCTCCTACTCCCATTTCCACAAGGTGAACATGTTTATAACATTCTGCCTTGCGTAATATTAAATAAAGAAATGGAAAAAATACACCTAGCTTTTCCATGAATACAGCTCATTTCCTTCACACTGTGTGGTTTGGTGAATGAATGGTTTCGGGAACTGCAGTGTACAAGAGCTCTGAGCTCGCACAAAGTTGATTTAAAAAAAAAAATACATGTATTTTTTAGTGAGTTTCTGATTAATGCACCTGTGGGGCTCTCCTGCACATGTCCTATGATTTTTTTTTTTTTAAGTTTCCACCTCAGGTTCTAAAAGTAGCACCAAAAAATGTGTCACTGATTTGCTGCTCTGAGACTCTCTGTAATACAGGCCAAGGTGTGTCACATATGCACGAGGACAGCTGTCAAATGTGCAGTCAGCAAGAGTAATATGCAACCTCAATCAGCGCGCCCTGTATGGCAAGGTCACATTAATTGAATTTACTTTACAGTAACTCAGGAAGGAAAGAAGTGTGCTGTAGTGAAAGTTGCATTTTAATAATGTAGAGATGGTTATGTAACAGGAATATCTTGCAGTATATCATAGAGATGCTGCTGCTATTTGGCTGTCTGTACAGAAAGGATCCTCTGTCACTGATTTGAGTGAGCTGTGTACACTTTTGTGCAAACACTGGTGCACCTTCTCAGCCCTAAAGTCAGTTTTAGTTTACTTCTTACCTGGAAACATAATCATTAATAAAACTGCTTTTGTCAGTTTGTGTTTTTTTTTTTTTTTTTTCTCCGCTCGGCAACCTATGATACAAATGGAGCTCAGAATCCCCTAAAATACTGTCAGCGCGGATAAATGTTTTTGCCACACTTATTTTTAACAGTTTTTATATACAATCCATCAACCGATGTGTTAGTCATATCTCTTATTTTTCACTCCCACACACTGAACACGGATTTTGTGTTCTGCTCTTTGGTTTTCCCGCTACCACACATTATCAGTGTATTTTAAAAAGGGGAGGAAAGTAGAGCTGCAACACTGGGTGGTTTTCTGATTTCAAGTTGATTATATATTTTAAGATTAACTACTTCTTTTTCTCTTAAAGCAAAATAAAGTGCCCTTACATGTGTATAGTACACCCCTCTCCACTAGTGTGGTTTTGCTGGAGTGGCGATTTTTATGTCAGACCCTAATGAGCCCTGTCATCCCTTCAGGCTGTTAGAGGTTCCCTTGTTTGTTTTTGGAAATGAGAGTTGACAGAGTTGGTGTCTTGGAGGAGGAAAAGGTGTTTGTTTTTTTTAAGTCTGTAACTCTGCTCTAATGACTTCATTCCTCCATTATGAGGCCAAAGCATAGCCATCAGCAATCACAGAGTGACTCTACTGATAGTTGTGCAGTGTGAGAGAGAAAGAGAGAAAAAAAGAGACAAATAATTTGTCTCACTGGAGAGAAATATTTGACCCCAAGCATCCAAGTTTTGAGCTGGATGAACTGTTACAGCCTCCTTTCAGAAGATCTGCTGAGCTCTTCGGTGGTGCCTTGCAGCCTGAGAGTTTTGTCAGGCAAGCAGTGATGCATGCCTCCACCTGAGAGGAAATGGCTGTCTGAAAAGAATAGAAATAGAAGGTATGGGAGTGTGATTTATTCTGTTTAGGATGTTTGAGCTAAAGCGAACTTTATTTTTAAATGTCGTTGTGAGCTGATTTTCTTCCATTTTTAATATGGATTCATCACTTTTTGTCACTGCAATTCACTTTCCTGTGGTCCAGCTAGCTGGAGATTGTGTAGTAACACTTTGTACCACCAGATGGCCTGGTGAGCCAACATAGTGCCTTTGGACAAGGAAACGAGTAGTTTAAGAGTTATTGCTGTTTGGCTAAGGTGCACCTTAATCTGTGTGTTGTTTCTTATAAAATATGGATGAACCATCAATGGCATCTGCCGTTTTTGAGAGTCCAGATGGGGGGGCTTACAATCACAGTAAGCACCAATATGTCCTCACAGAAAAAAAAACCCACTTTTGAAAAGCATAGTAATATCTATGCTAATGTACTACATGATCATATTGCAATCATAGGACGTAGCCATAGAAATCTGTATTAGGAGGCAGGTTGTGATGTTTTAACTGACATTAGTTTTCACTCGCAGTTGGATTTACACATGTAAATGTACTTTTTAGTTTGATTGGCGTTGCTAGGCAATCAAACTCTTGTTATTCACCCTCTTTCTTCTTCTTTTTTATTCTTCCGCACGTTTTTTGGCGCAGCGTATCTTCAGCATACATTGACCGATTTCAGCCATTCAACTATCAAAATGTTCATCTCACAGAGGACATTCCGGGTCAACTTCAAGTTTCGGTGTCATCTGCTAAATGTATCTCCTACAAATTTCAAGCTACAGACTCCATTTTAGTCTTGAAACACTCATTAGTTGCTGCTCTATCAAACTTGTATTCAGAATTTTCAAATTCTAAATTGTTTCTGCACGCCTTTCCTCAAAGTTGGAGTGGTTTTTGAGGTCTCCTCTGCTGTTACCATAGTGACAGGCTGACACACAGAGGCATACAAAGCTCTGAATTGCTCTGATTCGCCAGCAATTCAGAGCAATCCTTCACATCAGCATTCAAAGCAATGCTTCAGCTGCAGCAATCAAACTTGCATTTTCTTCAGAAATGCCCTTTTCTAGTTAAAACAAGTTATACAAGAAGTCCCTCCATACAGTTGTGATTTAAAAAAAAATGGTCTTTTTTTCTAAATTGTTTCTGTTAATTTCTGCCACAATTTAACATGAAGATCTATAGGCATTGACTCACTTTTGGAGCTATCTCCCAGAGGCCAAAGAGGGGAACTGAAGTTTTTGCACCACTGGAGGTGGCTGCTTAGGTTTGTGTTTGTGATGGGTCCTGGTGCATTTACATCAACTTGGTGCATGTTTCTAGTTATTTCTCATCCATGGTGGAGCAGTGAATGAACTCTAGGTCACGTTTCCACTTTGTATGATAACATACAACAGCTGGGATTATTTCTTTACTCTGATTTAATTAACCTTTGATTAATTTCTTTCAAATATGTGGCACGTTCAGTCGGTTGATTAGATGTTCATCAATGCACATAGTTTATTACTGTAGATGTTAAATAATGTACAAAGCATGTTAGTTTACTTTGAGAGAGAAAGTAGAGAACTTAGAGGTGCAAAGATGTTGGCAATTTATCAAAGCAGATACATATGGCCATGACGACGAACCACCTCTATGAGCAACTTTTTCAGCAGGTTTTCCAGCATTGTTCAGTGTTCCAATCAAACTGCTATACATGATCTACTGTGTTTGTAATTGTATTCATTCATCCTCATATCCCGAACAAACAGAGATGCGGTGCCGTTAATGTGATGGGAAACCACCAGATGTTGTGTAGCAGCGCCACGTTGTTGGGGACAGAAGTGCGCTTCATTGGACATTTGTTTTCTCATTTAACATCTGGTTTTACCTCTTACTCCAGGAAAGTTTTCTCCTCTGTGCATTCATAACACTCCTGTGATTACATACCTCCCCGAATAACTTTGTTTCATGAAGTTTGTGTCTTCACTTTACTTATGAGTGGATGCAGAATCTAATAGAATGTAATAAATAGAAGTACAGTTTGTTATCTGAACTGTAGATCATGTAAGGTATTGCATAAAGATCCTTCGGTGTATTTTTCTTCGCTGCTCTGTGCAGAAATCTGGAAGTAAAATTCCACCTTGTTGGCATGACGCGTGGGAGTCATCTCTGACATGTGTCATCAGGCAGTTGCCTCGACTTTGGGGACATAGAAAAGAACTCAGACAGGCCACTGAGGTGTGAGAAGAATATCTGACATCACCTCATCTTTGCAGCTCTCTGATTCAGAGATAGGTACAGAACAGGTTCAGGTGGGGAGAGAGGAAAAATTAATAGAGTCAGAGGGATCTTCATCTTGACTTTGGACTTGAGGCCATTACTGCAGCTCTCTCCAGACAATTATAGCCCTCCAAAAAAATGTAAGGGCCAGGGCTATAGCTTGGCAGCATGGCTGACTATTGGTGAACATACATGCAGCTTTGACTTCTTTTACATCAAGAGCAATGTTAATTACTAGAGGCAAGCACGTAAACATCTATTTCTAACGTTATTTGCCTGTAGCTTCTTCCTTTGCCTTGTTTAAGCTGCAAAGCCTGTTTTGACCTCAGATGACCTGCTGTAACCTCAGCTCTAGCTGCTTTGCACAATCCCAGGTTCTGTGATCTAACACACCTCATGATCTAAGCTGGAAAAAGTCCTCTAAATCCAAATCAATTGTAGAAGGGTCGACACATAGACCAAGGACCTATAGCAATACACAATCTAGACAGAAAATAGTTCAGACCCTGTCCCACATTGCATCCTGGGAAACAAGATTCAAGAAGGTGCGGTGAAGGCCTGTAGCTCAGTCATTGATGACATGCTGAATGGAAGCAACAAAGGGACTTGTGTGTAATGAGTACTTCAGGTATTTTGTGTAGCAAAGACAGAGACACTCCAGAGGTAAAACACAGATAGGCCTGTGTCAACCTTCACAGTTTTTTTCAGTCGAAAGCAAGTGAAGGGGTGTGTGTGTGTCTTGTTTCTGTAAATGCGAATAAATACACATGTTCTGGATATACTTCGGAGATTTATACTTAAGCACTGGAGTTATGCCTTTTAAAACTAAAGTTTATCTGTGTAGATTAGTATTGAACCATGACTATTAGAGCTGCAGATACAGCTTACACAACACACACACACACACACACAAGAAAAAAAAGGTTAAGACATCTTGCAGCTATCTTTCTGCTTAACTGTAATCTGACAGGCTTTTGCTGTAAGCCTAAGAAAGAAAGCTGAAACAAATGACATTAAATGGGAATAAAAATAGAAATCATCCTTTACATCCTCTTTAAATGCAATTGTCAAACAACTCTATGTATGATAATTAAAGACTATAGAAACATGTGCACAATAATGCTGTTAACATTGTTTGATTACCTTATAAAAAACATTAAAAATACAAAAGTCCTAATAAAGGCCCAGATACTTTTACCTTTATGAGGCTTTTTGAAAAAAAGTGTATCGGTTTATCTTTACTTTTTTTGTGGAACAGGCATTTTGTCCTTCATGTTCCCAAAGAAGTCCTATAGTTATGAAGTCTGAGCTCATCAGACAACAAAAAAAAGATCGGATAAATCTTTTTTCACAGTAACCCTTTCACTTCCAAAATTGTATGAGACAATAGCAATTATTACATTAAATTATTACATAAAATATAACATTAAAAATCCCTAAATGTTTGGTCGAGGAAGTTCTATGTGTTGAAAAGTAGACTTTACAGTAGTTTCATTGTCAAACAGCTTAAATGGACGTTCACCTGTCACATGTGACCATAATTCGGTGTGAAGCACTGCTTGCAGAGATGTTTTCCAGCCAATGATGTGATTAAGCATGAGCCGGGCATTCTGCTGAACAACTGTCAGTAGAGCTAGTAACATATTACACATACATCAGTAAACAGGTCATTTAACGCATATTCGACAAGATGCTTTGAAGTTGGCAGCAATTTCATCACGCCACTTCTCTAGCTGCACACGGAGGCTTGATTTATTATTGGTTCCTGCAGCAGAAATAGCATTTTATTACGCCAATTTCCAGTGGCATTTGGTCCATTTTAAAACCTTATTCCTCATCCTGCATGTCTGGGGTTGTAGAACACAGGCAAATGGAGTTTAGTTAAGTGGCAGTAGATACCTGTCAGTGCCTCCAGCCATCCTGGATGTGTGAAGCTGATGAGGGATGATAGAAGGATATTACATCTGCATCCAGTTCTTCCCCTGCACAGCTGTCTGGCCAAAAGGCCCTGTGGTGCTTCAAATAGTGATGATGCCAGGGAGCGGTGTGTGTACCCCACACACACACACACACACACACACACACACACACTGATGGACATGTGGGTGTTCAAATCTGACACATCTTGGAGTAATTCTAATAACAACTTTGAAGATGGGACTAAGTGAGGCTGAGAGGACATATGACTTAGGTAGATGGGGTTTCTATCAATAAATTATTACCTCAGAAAATTTGATTATTACAGTTTCCCAAATCTCAGCCATGACTCTAGACTGCTCTATTTTACTTAGATGTAGGAGCAATTTTGTTGGATTACAGGCACAGAATTACCCTGCTAAGCCACTGCAGAAATTATAGAACTGGTCAGAAATGAGCAGGTAAACTGAACTGTATGTGTTCAAGTTCACCATATATCCCAGCTACAGCATGTGGCTACTAATTTGTGAGCCAAACTCACACTGTTATCTGTCTTTTTGGTTCTGCCTCTCTCAGCGGTCTTTTCAGATTTTGTGTCTTTAGGAGGTTCTCCAGTGTACAGTACAGTGTAGGGATGTCCCAATCCGATACTTTTAGGGTTCTCTACAAATTGTGCTACTTGTGCTATCTTGGTTGTGATGTCCTGCACCTTCGTGCTGTCATGGGGCATTTTGTTTCTCTTCTTTTCAAACCTATTACTGCTCGCATTTCTTTTTGCACAAGCAAAACTGTGTGTGTGTGTGTGTGTGTGTGTGTGTGTCCTCGGAGGAGTGCCCGCCACTGCACCAACTACCCATTTCCATTGGCACAATACTACAAACTGCCCAGAGAGTCATTGATAGCACTAATAAATATATATCCAAGTACTTATCGGGAAGGTAACGTCTGATTCTGATTTTATTGTATTTTATGCCATTTTACAGAGTTCTGTTAACATCAGTGCTTTATTTGGCTTAATTTTTAAATAATGTAGGGAGAATAAAGTGGTTGTGAAGACATTGTTTTAGCTTAGCTTAGCCTGTATTTTCAGACAGGACATTTGATGATTGACTGTGTCGTTAGGCAGTTTTTTTATCAAACCTGCCAATAGGATTTGGATTTCTGATGGTTTAATAAATTACATTTATTATGCCAAATTTCCAGGCTATTAGATTTACATTCATCTTCTCACCTTTAAACACTTTCTGACATTTTGGCGCCTAGTTTGATGATGTCATTTTAAACATTGCTGCCATTTGCTAAGCTTGTGTTGCCCTATGAAGACTTCTAGTTAAAGTTGTTCTCTAATACACAATTTGAATAGAATTTGCCTTGCTCTCCTTCACCGTTAATCCACCAATGGAATGACAAGCAGAGACCTCTGCCTCATCTTTCTCTTTCTGCTCACATACAGTTCTTATTGCACTACTGGTTATACCCCACTGGAACATTTAAATATTCGTGTTTGAAATATTTTTATCTGCTTAGCTGTTCATTGGGCGGTCAACTAAAGTCCCTTTAAACGGACAATAAAGTCGCAGACTCAGCAAAGCTGATTTATTGGTAATGGAGCCCTTTGCTCCAGTTATTTATTTATTTATTATTTTTTTAATTCCCTGTGGCTTGCATATATTTATATAAGATTGTAAACCAGCCAGGTTGTTTTGGTGTTTGTTATTTTTGGTGTTTAGTAGCAAAAAAAAAAAACATGTTGTGTGTCTGACTCTAACTTTAGACCTCTTGCCCCTGCAGTGATACGACATGTTGGCTTCCATTTCCCCTTGAATTTAAACACAGATTGGTGCTTTTTATCAACCCTCACTGCTTTGTGTTGTTGTGCAACATTTTGCAGAGATCACTTGTCTAATAAGAGAATAAGAACCATGACGTATTCTCCTTTTTGGTGTTGTAGCATTAAGAAGTAAGGGTATGAACAAAAAAGCTTGATTAAATTAAAGAATGCATCTCTCTCATTTTGCTCCAGTGTGTAGCCACCATTCAGACTACTAAAATAATAATGGAACTGCTGCTGTACTATTAAAAGAAAAAAAAACAAAAAAAAAACACTGCAATGACTAACAACACACCATCCTACGTCAAACATCTCATCTATAATAGGCTGGCTTGTTTGATTGTTTGACACATGAAATGGTTCCGCCTTTACACAACAACACAACTGGAGAGGTAGCTGTCGATTCTCCTCCTGCCAGCCAGATGCACATCAAAACCCCACTGAACAAACTTTTATACAAGCAGTTGCCAGATGTTTCATCATCATCCTGCCACACTAAAGCAGTTTTAAGGCTCAGTCTACTAGACTTACTTATTGGAGAATGGGATTTATCTCGGAAAGTCCGCCAACTTTCACAAAATATTTATTAAAAGAAAGTCTAAAGACAAGGCCAATTTTATACCCTGTTAATGTTGCATGTTATTAGTGGAAATAGGGGCATGGATACACACACACATTCACATACCCCTTTTTAATATTTGTTCAGATTTGGTATCAGAATAAAGGTAATTAAAAAAGTGTAGTTTATCAGATTTTATTTGGTAAACTTTTTTGTTTACACAAGTATACCTAATGTTAACATATTTTAGCTACTAGCTCATTGTGTTGCTTGATGTTAGAGTTGTGTTGAGGTGGAAACGTTCGATACAGGCCTTTAGCTGAGTATCCCGTTGTACTAGAAGGTGTTTGTCCCATGATATGCAGCTACAAGAGTATAGCATGTAACATTTTTATGGGACCATCTTACACATGTAAGACACCCCTGCTTCTCAAATGGAGCTTCTAAAGCTAGAAAACAGTGTAAAAAACAGGCACTTTCTAAATAATACTCCAACTGTCACCATGTCAGGATGCTGACTGGTCCAGTGGTTTGCTCACACACACGTTGCTTAAGGCTCTGCATGGATCTGTGTGAGATTGTTCGATCTTATGAGAATGCAGCTGCCACAAGTAACATTAACAATTGTTACTGTTATACTCCAACCTTTATTAACACATGGTAGAGGTTTTTCTTGACAATCTGATATTGTTTCTTTGCTCCATAATCCATCCCTGTGAAAAGAAATCCATTCCATCAAAGTTTTTCTAATTCTTCATTTCTCACTTTGATGATGCCCTATTCCAGCTTGCATTATTTTGTATTTTACTCAGACACACAGTCATCATTCTCTTAATACTCTTTTCCCTCACTCCTGTTTTATGTTCTTGAAAGTATTTTCTTCAAAATAGCATTCATCATTTCTTAACCAGAAGAAGAAACATTGTTACAATCATAAGCTATCACAGCCACACTTAAAATATATAGCAATATATAGCATCTTCCTATGACTTGCAATACTTTGATAAATGCATAATATTCACTATAATAAAGATTTATGTCAGTCCAATAAAGCAAGTAAATCCTATTCAGCAAATCAAAAAGTAGGTAAACTGATTTAAGTGTTTGCTGTCCCCTGCTTCCTTTAGTTATTAATCTTCATCACTTCTTCCTTACTGCTGTCTCCGTCTGCATCTCCCTCTCTTTGGTTGTCATCCACACAACCTTAATAGGAAATGAAGGATTCTCACTCTCTCTCTTTCTACTGCCTCAACGACACTAACATCTCTCTCAAACACATGCACACCCACACATACACACACCCTCAACAGATGTTCAACCCAATCAACTGGATTAGAGGCTTTAGTATCGGTATCAATTACCTCCTCAGGAACAGACGCTGCCAAAAAATTTGTCCCCAGCCAAAATCCCAGACCCTCTGGAGTCTGTAGAGGAGATAAAACGAAAGAGGGTGCTCTCTATGTGCTGTTTAGAGGCATTCCTCTTCTCTGTGAATAGGGAAATAAGAAATTGATTTAGTTTTAAATGGGTAAAAACACCAAGGTCCTGTTCAAAATAGGGGTTTTTCTATGAAGAACAAATCGTGTTTCAGGAAATCCTGCACTACTCGTGTGGGATTGCAGCTGTGTTACGTTCTTCTTTGAAACATTTCAGTATAGCAATGGCTTCAAAGTGATGGGTGAAATGTATTATTGATCCACATTATTTCCATGTCTGTTTTGAACCTATTACTACCTACTTATCTTAGTAGTGTCTGCGATCCACCTAACTCTGGGTCAATCCAAATATGGGTAAATAGTTTTTCATGCTAACTTTACTTCAGCTGCATATTTCTTCTTGCAGTTTACAGCACATTACACTGGCTTCATTTCTCAGCCCACAAGGTTGCTGCTTCAGTTTACACCAATAAGCCAGACCAGTTTGTTGTGTTGGTCCCCCTTTTTACTGCCAAAACTGCACTGACTTCAATATCTGTCTTATAGAAAAGACTTTACTGAGACATTTGTCATTTCTATTCGCCTTGTGGTACTTTCATAGTGTATATGTTAGGAGTAGTAGGAGTAGTTTGAAACCTCTACCATAAGTCCTGTAAGTTGTGAGATGGGGCCTTCATTGATCAGACTTGTTTGTGCAGCACATCCATTGGATTGAGTGCTGGAAAATTTGGAGGCCAAGTCAATACAACAAACTTTTTTGTATTCCAGCTCAATCCCACATGCCATTGTTGCTTTCCACATTGTCTTGCTGTGAGAGGCCACTGCCATCAAAAACCACTGTTTCCATTAAAGGGTGGGCATGGTCTACATCAATGTTTAAATAGGTGCTACAAGTTGAAGCAGCACCCGCACAATTGGCAGGACCAAAGGTTTCCCAGTAGAACGTCATCCAAATCATCACACTGTCTCTAGCTTCTTCTTTTGCTGCATCCTTGTCTGATCTCCACTCCACTCCAATTGAGAGAGACTTCACAACAAGCAAGAGCTGCATTGACGGGCTAAAGGCCATCACCAGGGAGGATACAAAGCATTCACTGTTTAAAATTTCGATCAAGCCTGTGTTTGAGTGCAGCATGTACCTGTACATACTGGAGTAAAGGCATCAACAGTTGAGGCATTGCAATAGATTTTACCACCATATCAAAGAGAAGTGCAGTTTAGGCAATACATGTGGATTCCTGGGGTTAGTGAAAACTATTTAGTTTTCGCTAACCCCAGGAATCCACATGTAAGCAAGTCTTACCAGGTGTAGTTCATTTATCAGTTCATCAGTTGATTCCTCTGACTTGATATACCTCCAATATGTAAGTCATATTTTATATAGCTATTTCTTTGTGTTGTTACCATACATTTAGAAGGTTTATTCCAAACTGACTTGTTTGCTTTGTTGAACTGCATTATCTCAAATATTTTCACACACACAAGCTTAGCCTCTGTCAGATCTGAGCTACCACTATTTTTTATTATTCTCTTTGAAATTACATAACTGTATTCCCATGGCTAATGTCTCTAAATGGAAGAGACGGTGGGTATGAGGCCATTTGAAGTTCAAACTCATAACCCTGTGGCTAATTTATGACTTGGAGGGAGACTGGCATCCATGGCATGGATCTCCACAGACCCAGCACAGTGCAGCCCTTATCTCTGGGTCAGTTAGATTCTTCACTCTCTGTGTGAGCAGGGAATTTCTCATGCATGTCTAAATAGATACATAGCTGTGTTTCAGGACTTGGAGTTAGGTCATTGTGTCTAAAGGTGCCATGTGCAAGTGAATGTGCACATGAAGTGTGTACATTAATAATTTTTTTAGCATTGTGTTGTTGTGTACAGGGTGCAGAAACACCTTCAGTGTCCTTCAGCTGCTCTGTGTACCCCCCTCGTGGTTCACACAATGAGCATAATAGGATCATACATGACTGAATGCATGAAAAAGCCCCAGTGCCACTGCTGTCTGTGTGTGTTGACTTATCACCCAGCGCTAACGCAGACTGACAGACCAACATGCATCTAATTTAGTATGCTGGAGGATGTTGTGAGGGCCGAATTACACTAGAAGGGAATGTATGCAGACACATATATAGCCACATGCTCATACATACAAATTCAAAAAAATATGTGGGCATGGAAATGACCCATATGAAAACCTTTATCAAAACTGACATTTATTTGGTAGGTGATTGGGCTATCTGTCAATCACATGCCATGCTTCCTTCAACTAATTAGGTTATTGAATTGGAAACAACAATTATTCAACAATTCACCAAGAAAAGCTAGCAAGTTAGCATGTCAGTGGGAACTATGTCATCAAGTCTCTACAGACTTTGCACACCTGGATTTGTGTGCTTTATCCCACTCTTCCTGACAGATGCTGTCAAATGTCATCAAATTGAATGGAGAACATCTGGTGACTGCTCTTCAACGGTTTTCTCTTTTTTTGCTTGGCCACTCAAGCAGTCAGAGATTTGACCTGAAGCCACTCCAGCATTGTCTTGTTTGTATGTTTTGTATGACTGTAACACTGAAAGGTAAGCTGACAGCCCCACTCTCATGTTCCAGGCTTTGTTGAGCATCAAGGAGTTTAACATTTCTTCACTTCTGATCAGTTTCTCTCTAAGAAGGGCCTTTATAGCATCATGCTGCCAGGTGATGAGCAGTGCCTGATGTTCTGCCTAAATAATTTAGTCTGTGACTCTTCAGATCACAGAATGTTTTACCTTGTACCTTCACACTCTTTTGAAGAAGACATATGTTGCAAACTCTCAACATTTGAACATTGACATACTCCCATTATGTCAAAAGACTTCTAACTTCGGATAGAACCACTTCCCCCAGTTATCAAAATAATGTTCCTGAGCCAGTGGTGCCAAGTAATGAAGTACAAATACTTTGTTACCTTACTTTATTTCTACTATACTCTTACTTTACTCTGTACTTTCTAATAATGACATTTTGAAAATGGTCTCATTACCTGGATGTGGGTCCATCCCTTGCCATTCAGAAAATGTTTTAATGTTTGTCGATCATCTATCCTCACGGTGCTCCAAATTATCTTTTAAGACCGATGTCCCACTCTCTCCTGGTCGCTTGGATCATTGTATGTTTGTGTGTATGTTGTAGCATGAATGATCAAAGAAGTGAGAGCTCCTACCGTTAATACAAGATCTTCAACAACACGTTTTTGGGCTATGACAACAAACCGGACAGCTGAATGCTGCAGGTGGAGAGAAACAGGACTGCTGGACTCAGGATGTGGATGAAGAGTGTATAATGTCCCTTGATGATGATGCCAGTGCTCTGACTCATCAGTTAGCTAAATAGTTAAGCTTCTGTCAGCTAACATCAGTCCATCCATCAACGACAGGCTGATAAACATTAAACTAAAGTAGGAACTTACTCCTTACTGTCAGCTAGTTTTATGAGTTAAAACACACTGTAAAAATGGGGTATGCCTATTTTTATTACCATGTATTATCATCCATTTAGCAGCCTCCCTCTTGGACTAAAATCAATTGTGTGATATATATTGATCATTTTGATTAGTGTAGGTAGATCATTTGGTATTATTATTGTAAAAAAGTAGCTTGCAAGCAAAAAAGTGTGGGAACTTCTGCTTGAGGCCTATTTTGGAATTCTTGTCATTTAAAAAAGCATCCAAGCTTTAGCGCCGCTCACAGACACAATTCAGACACCCGGTTGGTTAGTATGGCACTCAATACACAGTCTAGTATAGTGATGTGATTTCCACCTAGTTTTCCCCTGAAATGTTTTTTTTACACCCAATACTTCTGTACCTTAAATTTACAAATGTTGGTTCAGTACTTTGACCAAAGTATTTTAAACCCCTGTATCTATACTTCCACTTGAGTAGTAAATGTGTGTACTTTTTACACCACTGGCCTGAGCAAACCTTCCAGGTTTGTAGCCTATTATAGCATCATATCATCACATAACATCATAAAGGGGGCAAAAACTTTCCCTGTCTAAACTGGAGTTACATCGGTGTAGAGAGGAGGAGAAAGGAATGAGCTGTATATCGTGCAGAACCTTAAATTCTGACTTTCACAATGATGCTTTCCACCAGCTGCTCTACTGACAAAGATGGAGTGTACTCAAGTAGTTGTTCTTGGCTTCATTTGCTCTTAGGCAGTTGTGTGCTGTTAGACGTCCACCTGGCACATCTCACACATAATGCCTCCGACCACAAACCCCACAATTCATTTATTTATTTATTTATTTTTGTATTTATTAGTATTATTAATGTATATTGATGGTGGAAAATTGTGAAGTGACTACAGTCAAATAAAAGATGTCTTCTTGTAGCTTTTGTTCTTTATGGGTTTTTTAGGCATCATACTCAATAACGTAATAAAGCTTCTCTCAACATGCCCCAGCTTTGTACCCACCTGTTATAAAAATCCACTTATATGAGTACAGGCTTTAAAACACTGTAAGCTGTAGTCACATCACTGCTTTTGGCAAATTTCCCCTGGCTGGTCTTCCTCTAAAGGTGCACCTGCCTTCGAGCTGACTGACAATGATGTTTGGCACGCTGCAGCAGTAATTAAATGGGTGGACACCACTTGGGATGGGGAGTCTGCAGTAAAGACAAATTACATATTTATATTGATGAGACATCTCTACATAATTATACACCCTCCGAGTCTCTTATTTCCAGTTACAGTCAGACACAGTACATGTTATTTAACAGACTGTTCTTTTAATCAGTTCCTGGATTGTACAAAGTCCACGTAAGGTTGTATTTTTATAACAAACACATAGCAATATTCTCTGAGGCATAGAGGCAACAAAAGGTCTACCTTGACCCCCTGCTGTACCATAACAGAAAACTGCAGTAAGCCTATAAAGAGGCAAAGCAGAATATTCAGTCTAGTGACCAGTTCTTTAAGTGTGTTTTTAGTTGCTGGTTTGTGCTCTTCTCTCACTTTCAAAGACTAAATCTTTCGAGTGGAGACAGTCTAAATGTACTATGCGCTGCATTGAATGCTCAATCTTATTGTCCAGGGTGTAACCAGCTTTATCTGCTATCTGCTGGCTCTGACTTCAGATGTTTGAACCCATCCCACTACGGTTTCCAGTCAGTGGTTTCAGTTTATCTGTGGATGCTCTCATTCATCCAGGTCATAGTCATTTCCAAGAGTTTAAATCGAGGCAACAGGACTCAAGGATTGTGTTTTGAAGACGTTTCCTCACTCCCCCCAAGTGGTTTGCCTTGGGGGAGTGACCAAAGGTCTTCAAACATCTTCAAAAAACAATCCTTGAGTCCAGTTGCCTCGATTTAAACTCTTGGAAGTGGTTTCAGTTCTTAAAAAAAAAAAAAAAAAAACAATCAGTCCAAAACATGTGCAGCATCATTTAGCATCAGATAGCTCATCCTATGTCACCTGAGCATTATTGTCCTCACATAGCTTGAGTATTTTTCAGTTCACTTTAGAGAAATATTGCTCATCTGCAGCCCGGCTTTCTTATTAGGCCCCATAAGACTGTACTAAAAGCCAATGTTATGTTATGCTATGTGTACATGTTATGTTTATTTATGCTTACTTGTGCTGTGAGTTGTCTCTGTGTTTATGTAACATAAACAGCACATAGGTCAACAACATTTTGTTTAAGTGTGCTATACCAAATAAATTTGACGTAGACTGATAGCTGTGTGGTTCCCTTGTGCCAAAGAAGCAGGGTCCACTATCCCCTTAGTTGGGTGCCAGCAAAAAAGGCATTTATGACACTTAAGTGAGTTAAAAAAAATTGTTGTATGTTTTCAGATTTATGTTTTTAACAAATCAGCCAATCATACATAGCAGTCACCAGGAATCCATCCATGTATTTGCTGTACCTGAATTGTCCTGTTTAGGGTTGCACAGAGTTGGAACATATCCTAGCTAGAGTAGTTAGTATTGTTGTTGGACTGCGTTGTCATTCCTGAAAGACATTTTGACAATGCAAATGGTGCCATCAGTCAGACAGGGATGTCAAAGGCAAGTTCAGTTCAGTCCTTTTCCAAAGCCTTGTCCAGTCAGCTACACAGTATTAGTGCTTGGTAGGTTTATTTGGTTGAGAATTTTCTAAACCCTTGTCGGTGGTTTGGACTAGTCAAAAAGTGTCCCTGAATTATCTAAGAAAAAAAACTGTGACAAACTGTGTAGGCAGAGCAGTGTCAAATAAGTATGCTCAATAAAATCAAACCACACAAACAAAGGTGTTGGAAAGAAAACAGCGTTGTACTGTTGACATTGGATAGTGGGGTGACAAATGAGCACAGCATTTCAGAAAATGTGCTCTTTATGTAAATAAAGAAACAGATTTCAAGCTGTCAAGCAAGCAGGTGACATCTGCACTTTTCCTCCATTTAGCTGTCAAGAAACCTCTTATTAATGTCACACAGCAAGGCCAATTTTAATGTGTAAGATTGTTCAAATTGTATATTGACACTTCAAAGGGAATATTGTTCCCATTTAAGAGTGAATCATGCTGAAAGGCTTCCAGTGGATGATTTCGCCTGCTGGGTCTGTGTCCTTTTCATAGATTAGCTGCTGCAGCCCATCACCCTCTGCAACAATTTGTAACACTTTGTTAACACTAAGCTAATTCCCAAACATGTTTTAAAAGTTTTATAAAGCTGTTGACTTGTGTTCAGAACTTAGTTATTTGATCACAGTATGAATTTTGCATCTTTGGAGCTCTTTATGTTTGTTTTGTCTCATGGGGAGTATAGAAGTAGTATTCCACAAATATGCAACTACAACAAGCCACAAAAGCACCGAATCCTAATCAATTGTAACAGACCACTGGCGTACACTAGAGCACTCTTTTTGTAGTGTCAGCACATGGTAGGCTTCCCTTTCTTGCCATCTTCTAAAATTACACTCTGACAAACTGCTTGAGAGTTGTTTAAGGATTTATCTGTGTTTATCGCAATGAGCTTAAAGTTTGCATCATAACCGCTCCTCAGTTGCTGGTTCATTTGTGCAGCTTTTGAACTGCACTGTTCAGGACAGTCAATCACCATCATGCAGTCCCCTGGCACTGTAAACTTGTTTAGGGTATGGGTCCCTGTAGTCCTGGGGGCCACGCTTAACATGACTGTCCCAGTTTCTGTTGTTCTGGCAGTATTATTGACATATAAAAGTCTAAATCCTAAATGTAATGAGACCACATTTTCAGATGTGTTTTTAAGAAAAAACAAGTCATATTTAAAACAATGTGGTAATAGGCTGAAAAAAGCAAGCTTCCAATTAGCAGAAGTATGACTAATGAGTAGCTTTCTCAAGCTCTGCTATAGATCTTTAGTAAATGACATCTGCAATGCCAAAACAAAACTAAGATTGGTGTTTGTGTGTTAGTCTCCTCCACTAACCTCAGAACTTCTTGTATGTTGGCATGGCAACCTATCGTCTGTTGGCTTAAAATGGTGTTAGATTAAACAGATATGACACTCTCCATTGATTGGCTAAGGAGAATCGATTCCCCTTGCCTGTGGAAATCGGTTAAAGTGGAGGCAGTGTCAGACTAAATGTGGAGACAGGTTGATAATTTAGTCTGATATCGGCTGAAGTGGAGACCCTCCATTCTGCACTAATGCTAATAGGGAATATTACATCGTGGGACTCTACAACAACTGCATTGTTACTCATGATGGGGTCATGTTATTTCCCCCACCCACTCAACTCCAAATGCAGATTGAACCAGACTCTGGCTTGCTTAATGATATGGCTGTCATTTACAACATTGCTTTAATTAAAAAGTGAATGGACCCCAGCTTTGATCTGCCACCATCAGCTTGATTTTGCCATCCAGATACATCCGATAGCAGAATGAGGTTGCAGCAGCCTCTTTTGTTCCCTCAGTGACACCCAGTGGTGAACTGTGGAGACAGAAGCAAACACAGAGAGGGAGACGATAAGATGTGGATATAAAGGGAGCAAGATAGTGCGACAGACAGAGAGGAACAGCGATTGTGTGCTTACGTTAGGTACCCCAGAAGAGTCCAAATGAATATCTCAACACACTATTGATCCAGGCACTGTCACTACTATTCTTTATCCCAGCCCTCCCACCTCCCGTTCCCAAGTCTCTCCATCTTTTGCTCTCTCACTGTCAGATTCAGATTCGTCTCATGTGTTTTTTTTCCTACTCTCTCCCTCTCTCTTGCTCAGATTGTCTCTCACTCATATGGTGCCCCAGGGTATAATCAAATAACTGCCACAGAGATGGAGTGTATGAGGAACTGGCATGCAGTTCAGTGTGTGTGTGTGTGTGTGAGAGAGCATGCTCTTTGCACCTAATTTGTTCACAAAAATAGTAAGATCCTTAAGGGGTTGCTTAGTGGACAGGCCCGGGTTTCAGATTAGACTGAGGGATATTTCAGTCTGTGGTTTTAAACACTCTTTTCAGATACCAGGCAGAACAATATACTATCATACACAAAGTTCATCCAAGTGTACCTGTGTGTGCTTCTGATATTAGCCAGACACTGGTTTGTTGATGTTTGGCAGTAGCCTAATGACAATAATTTGACATATAAATTCAATATAAATGTAAAGTCTAATATTCATACACCACATCATAGCTATTTTTTATTAATTACCTGCATATTTAAGTGCTTTGCCATGTGCTTCGTTCATGTATTGAGCTTGCTACATGACTACATTACTTATATGATGTTTGTTCTCAGATATGCAGCTGCTCCCTGCACTGGGTGAGAGCACACCTTGTTGTTAATATATTATGTATTAATGGGAAGTGTAGCATGTAGCCTATATGAAGAGAACCAGTGACATCACTGGTTCTTGGTGTGAGATTTTAACCTGACACACAGGCCAATCTGGGAACTGGGCTTGCCAGTGGAGATGGTTTAGAAAGGCTTATTTAGATTATCTGATTATTATTTTGTAGGTGATTAGATGGACTATCCATCAACGAATCAGAGGGAGCACAACAAGCCATCTTTGAAAGCTAGTCAGTGTGTTGATACATTCTAAAAAAATGCATTATTACCAAAAACCAAGAAAAGGTTTGCCTAGGACTGTCATGACCTGGTGTTTATTTATGGTTTTGTTTTCCTTGTTTTGGGTTTTTAGTTTAATCTGTGTTTAGTTGTTATTTTCCTGTAGTTCTGGTGTTTTGTTTCCTTGGGTTTGTGTTTTGTGTTTCTAGTTGTCTAGTTGTCTAGTCTTGTTTTGTGTTTCTAGTTGTCTAGTCTTGTTTTGTGTTCTAGTTGTCTAGTTGTCTAGTCTTGTTTTGTGTTCTAGTTGTCTAGTTGTCTAGTCTTGTTTTGTGTTCTAGTTGTCTAGTTGTCTAGTCTTGTTTTGTGTTTCCTGTTTTACTTTGGTAGTCCTGTCCTCCCTGTGTATTGTCTTGAGTTTTGCTTCCTGTGTTTTCCCTCCTTGTTGATTACCAGCCCTGCCCTCATGTGTGTCACCTGTGTCTCGTTGTCTTCCCTGGTCCCTTTGTATATAGTCTGTGTCTTCCCCTTTGTCCTTGCTAGTTCGTCTCGTCTGGTGTAGGGTTTGTTTGTTTCATGTCTCGTCCATGCCATGCCATGCCATGCCATGCCTAGATCCTCGCCTACCATGCCATGTATTTCTGCCTGACCTCGGGGTGCTCCAGGTAGTTGCCTTGCTCTTGTTGTTTTGCTCCTGCCCTGTAGTTTTTCCACGCCAGTGTGATTTTGTGTTGCTACTTTTGTACTTTACCTTTTGACCACAACAAGTGTGATTTTTAGTTTGTTTTGTTTGCCCTCCTGGCTTTAAATAAAAGACTGCTTTTGAACATTTAAACCGCTCTGCGTCCTGCAACTGTGTCCTCACCTCCTTACACAAACCCTGACAAGGACATGCCCAGTTCTCATCACAGGAAGCTGATTGGTCCAGATGAGGCCAAATAATGTACCTTGAAGCTAGGCAATATAGATTTGTTCTGCACTCCAGCACCATACACATAGGTACACAATGGTATATAAAAATCAATCATTTCTGACTATGTTAACAAAAGGTAGTTTATATGGTTGAGCTGCTGAAGACCCTGTAGGTACAAGGTAGCAGTTGAGTGTAAATAGTAAGTAAATTTGAAACTGTCCACTAAGGACACTGCTGTGTAATCTGAGCTATTGTTGTGTTTAGCAGTCTCAAAAGCCTTGAAACTTAGGGGATTTGTTACTGAATTTTATTTCGCTGTCTCACTGGTACCCGGAACAACATGCTGCCAACGCTGCTGTGTGTGCCGTGTTAACACAGGCCTGTTCTCAGTCTGACCGGCACAGTAATGCCCTTGCTGACAAGGCGCAAATCCCTGCAGCCAAAATGTTGTCGAACTCTCTCCCAAAGAGGTGCTGATTGTTTTCACAACAGAATAAGGGCGATGTGTTTTTCTGAAGAATAATCACAATGAAGCATCCGCATACCTTACCCCTGTGGTGTAATGTAATTATGTGTGTGTAAGAGAGATTCCAGCCTTCAGAGGAAGTTTGTATTGAGAGAAATAGAGACTATTAACCAGGCTTTAGTTGGTTCTGCTGCCTAATCAGCCTAATCAACTCCCCTAGATCCAGCAAGTAATACCAGCGCCGCAGAAGAAAAGAATGAGGGAGAGAGGTGGAATAAGAGACAATGAGGGATAAATGAAGAAACTGTGGGAGAATTAGAGTTGAGGAGGAATGAGGTGATGAGAAAACACTGCCATGCAGCAGACAGTAAAGTAAGAGGGGGACTGCAGGTCACAAGAAAAAGTCAGTAAAAGAACAATATAAAGTTACAGCAGGGGGTTATACAGTTTCTTTGTAGTATGGGTTTTAAAATATCTGTTAAATGAAATAACACCAGGTTTACACCAAGGACATCTGGTCATGAGAGGGAGGTTTTCCTATGGGTGGCCAGGGTGGCTGCCTTCTTCCCCATTCTGATGCTCAGTTTGAATGGTTTTCCTTTATTTTTTATTACTTTCTACATTGTAGATTCATACTGAAGACATCAGAACTATCAAGGAACACATATGGAATTACAGAGTAAACAACAAATTGTTAAACCAAACAGAATATGTTTTATGTTTTAGATTCTTCGAAGTAGCCACTTTTTGCTTTGATGACAGCTGGAATGGTTTTCCAATGGCTTAAATGAGTTCTCAGAGGTGCTGAGCACTTGTTTTCTGGTTTGCCTTCACGCTGTGGTCCAACTAATTCCAAACAATCTCTGTTGGGTTTAGGTCAGGTGATTGTTGAAGCCAGGTCATCTGACGCAGCACTCCATCACTCTCCTTCTTGGTCAAATAGCCCTTACACAAACTGGAGGTGTGTTTGGGTTCATGGTCCTGTTGAAAAACAAAAGATGGTCCTACTAAGTGCAAACCAGATGGCACAGAATGTCACTGCAGAATGCTGTGGTAGCCATACTGGTTAGTGTGCCAGCAGTGTCACCAGCAAAGCTCAAATCACCTCTTCTATGCTTCAAAGTGTAGAAACCACCTGCTCATCTTTTGTGCATCTGAAAAGACATAACGGTGGAACTACAAATCTCAGACTCAGTAGATCAAAGTACAGATCCCATTCTGGTCTAATGTCCATCCCTTGTGTTTATCAGTCAAAGCAATCCTCTTCTCTTGTTCCTCCTCAGTAGTGGCTTATCTGCAGCAGTTAAAACATGAATGCCTGATTCACAGAGTCTCCTCTGAACAGTTGATGTTGAGATGTTTCTGCTACTTGAAGTCTGTGAAGCATGCATGTGGCTCTAAGTTAATTTGCAGTTTCTGATGCTGGTGACTCTAATGAACCTTTCCTCTCCAGCAGAGGTACCTCTTGGTTTTCCTTTCCTGGAGTGGTCCTCATGAGAGCCGGTTTCATAATGGTGTTTGATGGATTTTGAAACTGCATCTGAGAATACATTCAAAGTTCTTGAACTCTTCTGGATTGACTGATCTTCATGTCTTAAAGGATGGACTGTTAAGGGCTTCTTGCAAAAATATGGATTGTAACAGCAGCCAAATTTTGCTGTTAACCGTGTACCAACCCTACTTCTGCACAACACAATTGATGTTCTCAAACATCATATCGTTTATAGTTCTTTTCAACAAAAGTTGTCATTGTAGCTTTGTGTCTGCATTTGGGTCCTCTTTTGAACTTACCGCAGTACACTCTAGCTGCTGATTCATTTCTCTTATTTTCTGATGAAGGCTTTGCTTCTATTTCAGTCAAAATCTGAGCAAGAAGTATGTGTGAAATGCAAAATCAGTTAGGAATGACATTAACATCAGATCCCTGGCAAATCAGGCACTAAGTTCCAGATGACACCATACTCTGGAGTTTTATCTGTTTAGTTTGTATGCAGTGCTGTGCTGTTTTCAGCTCAAACACAGAGCAGTAGAAGAGGAAAATTCACTGATTTGTTTTTTTTTTTTTTTTTTTTTTTTTTAGGTACAACCTTATAGATCCGGGTTAGAAATTGACTTTGGAGATTTGAATGTACAATCAATAGTCTGTGGGAGCAGGGTTGGCTTCTCTAGGTTATGTATTTAATTAATCATTCCCACTCAAGGTAACCTGGTTGCCTCAAACTTGTTGAGGAAGAGTGCATTTAAATTCTTGTTTGTTGTATCGGGCAATCTGCATCAGGAGCCACATTAGCATCCGGACAGTGAAAACGACGAGCATGCAGATTACAGCATGTCACTATGTTAGTATTACTAGGGAAAACAAATTGATTGCATTGTAGTAGTAATGTCAATAAATTTAAAACTAAAGTTGAACTCCACACAGAAAGGCTGAAGCCAGATCAAACCAAAGAAAACAAAGCAAACTGCTGCACCACTGGGCTGCTGGCGGATTTATCATCTAACAAATGTGTTTTAATCCAACTCAAGTATATACATAACATGAAATGAAATTTGATTTATTCAAATAATAAATAAAATAGTTACAAGAAATTGTTTTAACAAAATACGCAGAAAATAATGACATCTAATTAAGAAGGTTTAATTATGTGTTCAACTCTCTTCAATGGGAATTCAGGAACATTTTTTTTATTTTTTAATTTAATATGGTGACAATAAACAGACAATATAATAAAGAGCTTCTGTTGTACCAGCTATCATCAAACTGACAAAATTAGAATGAGTCCTTAACAGTTCGTTTTTTTAGTGAAGAACCAATACAACTGTAAAAATGACTGAATGAATGAATTAAATAGGATAACTAAAACATTTTATTTTAAAACATCTAAACTTGATGTTTACACACCAAGATTTTTACTGCGTCATTTGAACACATACATCCCCAGAAGAGAAATTACAAATTGGTTCTCCATGTTCCATGGTTGAGTGTCAGACATTCCTCACTATGTACACTCAACAAAAATATAAACGCAACACTTTGTTTTTGCTCCCATGTTTCATGAGATGGACTTGAAGATCTAAACTTCATTCCAGATACACAATATTACCATTCCTCTCAAACATTGTTCACAAATCTGTCTAAATGTGTGATAGTGAGCACTTCTGCTTTGCTGAGATAATCCATCCCACCTCACAGGTGTGCCACATCAAGATGCTGATCTGACATCATGATGAGTGCACAGGTGTACCTCAAACTGCCCACAATAAAAGGCCACCCTGAAATGTGCAGTTTTGTCTCACAGCAAAATGCCACAGATGCCACAAGCATTGAGGGAGCGTGCAATTGGCATGCTGACAGCAGGAATGTCAACCAGATCTGTTGCTCGTGCATTGAATGTTCATTTCTCCACCATAAGCCGTCTCCAAAGGCGTTTCAGAGAATATGGCAGTACATCCAACCGGCCTCACAACCGCAGACCACGAGTAACCACACCAGCCCAGGACCTCCACATCCAGCAGGTTCACCTCCGAGATCGTCTGAGACCAGCCACTCAGACAGCTGCTGAAACAATTGGTTTGCATAACCAAACAATTTCTGCACAAACTGTCAGAAACCGTCTCAGGGAAGCTCAACTGCATGCTCGTCGTCCTCATCGGGGTCTTAACCTGACTCCAGACCGTCGCCGTAACAGACTTGAGTGGGCAAATGCTCACATTCGATGGCGTCTAGCACGTCGGAGAGGTGTTCTCTTCACGGATGAATCTCGGTTTACATTGTTCAGGGCAGATGGCAGACAGCGTGTGTGGCGTCGTGTGGGTGAGCGCTTTGCTGATGTCAATGTTGTGGATCGAGTGGCCCATGGTGGTGGTGGGGTCATGGTATGGGCAGGCATCTGTTATGGACGAAGAACACAGGTGCATTTTATTGATGGCATTTTGAATGCACAGAGATACCGTGATGAGATCCTGAGGCCCATTGTTGTGCCATACATCCATGAACATCACCTCATGTTTCAGCAAGATAATGCACGGCCCCATGTTGCAAGGATCTGTACACAATTCTTGGAAGCTGAAAATGTCCCAGTTCTTGCATGGCCAGCATACTCACCGGACATGTCACCCATTGAACATGTTTGGGATGTGCTTGACCGGCGTGTACGACAGCGTGCACCAGTTCCCAGTAATATCCAGCAACTTCGCACAGCCATTGAAGAGGAGTGGACCAACATTCCACAGGCCACAATAGACAATCTGATAAACTCTATGCGAAGAAGATGTGTTGCACTGCATGAGGCAAATGGTGGTCACACCAGATACTGACTGGTTCTGAGTCCCCAGACCGTCAATAAAGCAGAAAAAAAATGCACATTTCAGGGTGGCCTTTTATTGTGGGCAGTTTAAGGTACACCTGTGCACTAATCATGATGTCAGATCAGCATCTTGATGTGGCACACCTGTGAGGTGGGATGGATTATCTCAGCAAAGCAGAAGTGCTCACTATCACACATTTAGACAGATTTGTGAACAATGTTTGAGAGGAATGGTAATATTGTGTATCTGGAATGAAGTTTAGATCTTCAAGTCCATCTCATGAAACATGGGAGCAAAAACAAAAGTGTTGCGTTTATATTTTTGTTGAGTGTATATATTCACTGCTGCTTGAATGGATACCTTACATTGCTGAATATCAAACTTGCAATCTGAAGTACATTACAGTGCCAGGTGGATCTGGAGTAGTCCACATGCCAGAACAAGAAAAAAATTGAGGTCACTGATAATCAGAAAACAATTGTATTGTTTAGTTTCAGTTTATTGGTTTTCAGCTGCTGTATCTTTGCATTCACCTTATGTTTATCCAGATCATTATCAGATCTTATAGAAATACCTAATGATGTGCTTGAAGTTTTCTGGACAGCTCAGAATAAGCCTGATGAACACCATGATGATGCTGCCAGGGTTGTTCAGTACATTCAGTCTTCAATCACAACTCCCAAATCCTCCTACTCCCCATCTTCATCTATTTGAATCCAATAATCCAACAATCCTATTTGTTCCAATATCAGCGGTGCAGTATTATTGGCAATGTCAACTCTTCATTGAGAACACATACAGTACAATCATACACATTTACTAACTTCTCTCTCCTGGAAGAGGTCAGTTATTGGTTTTGAAGTCCCCATTGATGGGTTGCTTCCCACAATCCCTAGTCCTCTGAGAGAGATGTTGTTTTTTTACCCTATTGTTGCTTTTATCACTTCTTTAATATAAGGCTTTTTCATTTCGGACTGTAAAGCAATTCTCTCATTCTGTTTCTAAGGTTTCACCTTTTTTGGTCCAGGGGAATGGAATTCACTTCATCTTTTCTTGGCCTCTTGATGTTTGCTGCGGCTTTGCTTCTGCCTTCTCCTTTGTGCTTCAAGGTCTTCACACAGATTTCAGGATCTTCTAGAACACCAGCTTTATTTGATAATTTATTTTGTATTTTTTTTTTTACTTTAGCCACTGTTTATTTTTTTTTCCATCTGCAATCCCAGTCCCTCCAAACAAGAATGGGCTCTGCAGCTACCTCTTCGCACTGATAGTCTGGGTATTTTGTGTGTTTAATAATTTCTTATGCCAGACCATCAATGATGAATCCTTCCAGCTTTGGGCCAGGGTTGAAGTGTGTCTCAAAATTTGTGTTCTTTTGCTGTAGTTCCAATCCAGTCTCATTGGTAAATTTAGGGACCACAGAGTTTCCGTGGATAAATCTGATGATGAGGTTACTGAGGATGAAGCTCAGTTACGGCAAATGGGGCTCTTGTGGGTGAGTCAGACAGCTTAAATCCTCCCTAATGTTCCTTGTACCAAGAGAATGCACCTTTAGTAGAAAATAAAGACTTTAACCATTCCCTCACTGTAAACTATTGCAAGACACTTTCTCCCCAACTGTACTTCAGCCACAACTGGGTATCTCTGCTTCAGGGTAGACTCCATTCCACATCAATAAGCATGGTTCATATATCTGACTTCCAAAGATGATGTCTTGACACTGGAATGATGTGTGATAGGCAGGCATGAACTGGTGCTTTTGACCAAGGTATTCTTGAAGCAGCTAGTGCGAAAGGGCAACCTGTTTGAAGAAGCTATGTTTGGCATCAGATCTCATTGTCCATAGAATAGAATACAATACAATACAATAGAATACAATAGAAGTACTTTATTCATCCCAAGCTGGGAAATAGTGTAATAAGGTCCAAAACAACGAACCAACTGTGCATAATTGTCTAAATAGTGGTGTTTAGGCAAGAGCTGGAAATGTCAAGGTAGAGCTCTCTGTTGTTTAGCTGCTCTGACCAACTCCACATTGTCTTTAAGATGCCATCCTGGTTCATTTGTGTCAAAATTTGCCCAGTCTTGAAGGGAAGATATCATTTCTCCCTATAGTGTCATTAGTTTGCAGTTCCTTTCTTTGCATTTTCTTTCATTTTATGATAAAGGGTTGTCTTTCTGTCTGTTTCATATAAATCACGGCATTAACCTCATAAACACGTTTTTTTTCCTTTATTCATTCTTTTATTTACTATTTCCTCTGTTCTCTGTCTTTTCAGTTTTTCTCTTACTGTTTTTTATCTCTTTCTGGCTGCATTGATCTAGATGTCAGTGTTATCCACTATTGCTGCTATATAACAGATAGGATTCACACATGATATCAACACTGTGTCTACAGTGCAGCACTCTGAACAAGCACACAAGTATTCTTGAAACTAAGGCCCAACATCTCAACCTCCTCTGTCATAGGACTTGCTTCAATGGCTCTATCCACTGCAGTATCTTTCTGTTGAGTGGTGCCTGTTTGTAGAATCCTCATAAGCCCTCTTCTCTAACTTGACATCTGTGAAAGGTTGTGGCACCACAGCACAGGTCTTCTTCCTAACCTCTCTTTTGGATCATGCACACAGTAGGCACACATTGCCCCTCAACAACTTCTAGGGTAAGTCTGACTAGATTCTGTGGGCAACCAGCCCACCGAATGCTTAGAAATTTCCCGCTTTGCCCTACCCCTGGGTATGGTGTATTAGACTTTGCAGACCCGTCTACATATGAAATTGGAGAGGGCTTATAAGGTATTGTAAGCCACAAATCTATGGCCTCTTTTCCATGCTGCTAGGTCCATGGAGAGCTGTGTATGCATACTGAACATTGAGCCAGATTTGCTCAGTGTGGACATGCCTGGGCTGCACCTTTTCTCAACTCTATTCTGGATTTTTGAATACTGATCCTCTCATTGTTCTCACTTGTAGGGAGCTGTCATGCTGTCCATTTCTATTTACATCCAATTGTTCTAATCCATTAAATTGCCTCATGTCTCATGGGTCATTTGTGTGCATGATGTTGGTTTACATGTTGTTGCAATGAAAACCAACATACATGGGACTGCAGCTCTTGCTATGTTAACTGCCATTTTATTTTTCCTTTATATGCTGACCAGGGGCAGTATAGTTTTAAGTTACTGCTCATCTGTTGAGCAAGTGCAGTGTGTAAGCAAGATTTGTTGTGCAACTTCTGCATCAGCCAAGGTTGGCTCTGAATTTGCTGGTGTTCACCTCTTTAGTGGTATCAGGGCCTTCAGCTAGATGATGCTGGGTAACACAGGGACAAAGCAATGTCTCAAATAGTCTGTGTTAGCCTTTTAGGTTGGATTTAATAATGTAAGCATTTGTAGTGGGTAAAAAAAAAAGAATTAGAGACGTTACCAAGGGTACAATATGGCATACAAAAACACACGTTAAAAGTGCAGTGTACTGTAAACACTGGCTAGAATCTAGAATCTAGAAATATTAGTCAAGTTGTAATTCTAGATTCGTCAAACTTTACTAGAGTAGTTTCAGAACTACACATATAGTTAGGCCTCACAATAAAGTTCAGAGAACCTACTACACTCAGAACTATTATTTTAAGTTTATCAGACTTACTCTAATTCAGATTCACTAATGTAACTACTGACTAATTGTTTTTTTCCTGTAGAAAAGGCTGTTTTGATGTATGCTTGCTGAAAATGTTAAAATCTGGGCTGAATTTCCTGGGAAATTATATATATTAAAGTTTAATGGAACAAAGTCTTGTGAATTCTTTGAGGCTGGGTGGTATCTGAAGCTGAAACAATCATAGAAATGATGAATGAATGTTGGAGAATATGAAGGTAAGCTGACGTGTGTGTGTGTTTGTTTGTGTGTGTGTTTGTTTGTGTGTGTGTTTGTTTGTGTGTGTGTGTGTGTGTGTGTGTGGTGTGTGTGTGTGTGAAATATACTGCAGCCAAACTGCTGCACCTCTGTTTCCCAAAAATTCCTCTTTATCACTTTATATTTTTCCACTCTAGTGATGACATCTTATATTCTTGCTGTGAATGTTTAAACCCAGAGAAACCCATTATAAACTCAGAAAAGAGGAGATGACAGATTAGCGGTTACAGAAATGTTTAGTTGCTGTTATGTCTGCACAAGAGGTCACACCATCTAAACAAAATATGGGTTCACATACTTTTGCAACTCACAGATACAATTAGAAAAAAGAATGATTTGGACCCCTGCTGATTTTGTAAGTTTGCCCACTTACAAAGAATATAATTTTTCTGGAAACATCTCAACATCTCCAGCTTTCCACCATTTTCTCTTGTTTTATGCCCGGTTTACACTGTGCGATTTTGGACTGTCGCAGATGAAAGACGAGTATCGTAGGAAAATTGTGGCGATATCTTTGGTCATGGCTCTAAATCGGTGGCCTTACGTCGCACTGCGTGACAGGTTCCACGACGACCGTTGTCAGCGTCTTGTGACCAAAGACAAGCTGAGATAAAATTCTAGCGGTGTCAGAAATTTAGGATGACTGACTCACAGTGTGACAGCTGCTACGACCTGTCACCCCGCATCGTCTTCCTCCTCCTCGCATGTGGACGTACGTCCTAACCTGTGATCGCCTGAGATTCAGTAAATGGTCATCGTACAATCTGCACACATCAAACTTGACGTTGTACCAAAGTTTCTTAGATTCACGTTGTGTAGTGTGTCATGCAATGGTCTTATAAGATTGTTAAAAATCGCACAGTGTAGAAAGGCCATAGGGAACTCTCACAAAAGTCCTTCATTGTCCTGTCCTAACATGCTTTTTTCTTTACTCACCTGTCCTGGCATACGTGATGCCCTGCAGTGATGTCCCTGGGGTTTGTGAAACTAGGAGTATTTTTTTTTCTTGTTTTGTCCATAAAGTGAATCTTCCTGCAGAGAAAGGTGTTCATGGAGCTCAGTCAGCTCACTCTGCAGAGCATCTGTAGTTGCCCAGCAATGCAGAGCAGAGCTTGTTTCCCCCAGCTGAAGTCATCAAAGGGGGGACTTTGATCATCTTTCTCAGGAGCACAGCAGGATTGTAAAGTTGATTTGTTTCGTAAAGTTTATTGAAAGTAGCAGGCCTTCCTCTCATGCTTGACCAGCTTCATCTAAAAAGCAGACACAAGCTCATGCTTTGTGTTGTCACTGCCCAAAGCCTAACACAGAGGTTACAGAGTTGGAGTTTTCTGACAGAAGATCTTAATGGCCTTGAATGCTTCAACCCTCTGCTCCTCAGAACATCAGAAGCTGCACAAATCAAAACCTTAACCTACACACCTTAATCCAGATTGAATTCTCTTCACTTAAAATTCTGTCTTCCCAAAACATTGTGACAAAACTCCCCTTTATCTTGCTTGTTTAAAAATAACAAGCTGAATAAGTGGTGGGTTGTCTGTTGATTCATACATGCCAAATCGACTGCGCCTCATTTATGTAATAAAAAGGAACAAATTTGTGGCAATCATGTTTTGATTTGCTGCAGAGGAATCTGATAGTGGTATCTGATTTCCCTCATACTCTATTAATTCTGTGTTCAAAAGAGATATCTTGTGTTTGCCTACTACTGTAGGCTCCATGCTGCTCTCGGTGCTGTTTTGATCGTCCCCTCTTGCAGGTTCATTGATTTTCCATTATTCTGGTGGAGGCTTGATCTGACAACCTGTTTAGTATCGACATTTTCATTTTTGTGGACAGTTTGAGCCTGAGTTGTGCAATAACTTTTACGTGTTATTATTTATCACATTTTGGACTGCCTGAATATGCTCAAAAACTGCACAGACATCATGTTTGTAGACTGAGGCCCCTAAAAAAAGCAGACCTGCATTTTTATGCACATGCCAAACATTTGGTACACCCTAAAAATTGTAGAACCCAACAAACAAACAAAAGTTAGACGGGCAGGACGCTTTTTATATTTTCATGTACTGCAGCTTACAATGTAGTTGGATGATATATTGTATTAGGTGTGATTATCTGGCCATGAACGTACAGTTTGTGAACTTGCCTAGACGTTCAGCACCATGGTTTGTGTGACTGTATAACATGAGACAGTGTGAGTAAAATGCCTGAAATATTTTTCAGGCATTTTACATCAGCGATATGCCTAGATCATGTAGATGTTAACATGTTGAATTTATTAATAGGGTTAGCTTCTTAGGTCTTTGTTGTAATGTTACAACATTGGGTCAAAGTGGTAGCAGATTTGTCCTTGTCTGCAGCTGTAGAATGAAAAACAGCTTTAATCTGACTGGAAATAAAGCTCAATGATCAATTGATCAATTGTGTTTCAATTGGAACACACCATCGCAAGCTGTGGTTTAGGGTTTAGTTAGTTTGAAACCTGGCACACATGTCCCCATTAGTTTTGTATTCAACAAACACAAGATTTCTTAGCATTTTATGCAGATGACAACTACCTCTATCTACCATTTAAATCTGGCAACACCTTACAAAGCCACATTACATACTGGATAGCCAATTAAATAAAAACAACACATAATTTTTCAGTCCACCAAGCCCTCCAAATTTTGGTGTCCTCTTGGATTCAATGCTAAACTTTATCATGCAAGACTACCTTCCATCAGCTGTGAACCATAGCCAAACTAAAATCAGTAGGTATTCATGCTTTCATCACCTCCTGGTTTGCCAACTGTAAATACCTGTATATAGAGATGACATGTTCAACCTCTGAAAGAGTCTAACAATTAAACATTACGTGGCCTAACATAACAATATAAGGTATTAATAAACAACGAGTCACTCATCTGCAGAGTCCTGGAAACATGGTGTACCTGCCTGTACTTCAAGCCCTCAACTGTGGTGTGCCTCGGAGTGAGAGAGCTGTTTGCACCTTTAATTGTGTTCGAAATTGGCATGTTTGGTGTTATAGTGTCATTTTTATTAGCACTCTTCACTTAATATCAAAGTAATGTTCTTGTTCAGTCAAAATGAAGTCATAGAGCAGGTCCAGAGCTTTCATTATACATCTGATCTGGCTGAATGGTGAATGTAGCTCGGAGTGTATTGGCCTGCCTGTCTCGAGACAACTGTCTATGTCTATTTTCTTTTCTTTTTTTTGTACTGAAATCCAGTTTCTCTCAGAAGGTTCCAGGACATTGATCAGTAAGTTTTCACAGGCAAGAGAAAGCTGACATTTATCATATAGCAAGACATTTTGTCTTTTGGAAGAATTTGATATGAAACCTGCAGTCACACTATTAAAATGGAGATCTTTTGTTTTTATAATGACTGTTGATTTCTATTGTGTTCTGCTTCCTTAGACTTAATGTTTAGACAGACTATGATGCCTGGAAATATGGAAATGAGCTTCTTTCTGTTTTGTGCATGGAAATGGGAAAACGTTTACTGAACATTTTACATTTGTATGTAAGCTTCTTTGATTGTTGATGCTGTCATTTGTCCTGTTGTTTTGACTGATTTAAGCATTTGGTGTTTAATTAGCATAAAATACGATTTTGGATGAAGGTGGTTCCAAAGGTTATCCTTAATACTGAATAAATGACATGACAGCATTTGTTAGCAATCATATGAGGATTATAAAATATGAGGGGAAAGATAAAAGGTACAGGGTAGAGAGGGACTATACTGTAAAAGATAAAGTGATGGTTAGACAAGAATACACAGGGCTCAGTACAGAATGAATGGAGTTCAGGTAGCTTTGATCCTGGCTATCACCCTCTTGTTTTAAAGCTTCGGCTCTCTGTGGCCTTTCATCCTGGTCCCTGTGAAGTACAGAACAGTGTGCTTGATTCGGCCCGCTGCTCATTTATGGCTAATGTACTATGCAGTGGGGATCAGCAGGTGAATCTGAGTGTAACCTGAGTATCTATTAAATTATTTTTTTTCAATCTCTGTGAAAAAGTCTCTATCTTTAATGCAAGTGAAGTGGAGGTAAAGATTAGCATGTATTCTTCTTTTGCCACAGTTACCCAACCTAATGACTTTAACACAGTAATGTGTTAAAGTAAACCTGTGTTTACCCACACTCTTTGGATGGCTTGTTGCAAGTTGTCATCACAAGCCTGACATTTCATGACCATTTAAGATGTTAGGGCAAGCACAGGTGAACAAAAGTCTGATATTAATTGTGTTTTAGCTCTGTTTTGTGACTCTGACTTCTGATAATAAATTGGTTCCTTTTGCAGCTAAATGCTTCACCAGCTAACTGTGGCTGCATGTTACCTCTTCAGAGGACTGTGTATCGGCTGAAAGCAACTGCATGCCTTAATTAAAAACACCACTGTAAAATCAGTGAGAATGAACCAAATTAGTACGGAGACAGAAAATGGCTTAAATGACAGTACAGTCAGTTACAAAGTTTACTATATGAACATGAGTTAACAACAGTGACTATGAATTTGGCTTTTGTATTTTTTTTTTTAACCAGCCGGAGTCTTATTGATGTATTTTAATTTGAAAAGCCTGACTTCCTGCCAGATTGATTGGTTGGTGCAATTGACGAGTTTTGGGTGCAAACTCGGAACAGAGGAGAGGGTTGGTGCTGATGCTTCTGAAATGGGCCACAGTGCATCTGGTGGAACTTCACATATTGACTAGAGTTGTAGCGATCAACAGCGTTTAGCGCTGTGCAGTTACAACACACCACATCCCCGGGTCATTCATTTGCCTTGCCGCAACCACCTGCCAATGCTCCAGGTTTGTCTCAACCCACTGTGTGTGGACAGATGGTCAGCACTTCTAAATGAACACCCGTTCTTTGCTATTAATCTGTATATATGTGATTAAATATGTACATGACTTGACCTTTCTGATGAACCCTGTTGCTTGTCTGGGTTAGGAGTTGGCACAAATTGCTAGAGAATGCAAAAGCAGAGCTTTCTATTGAGGCTAGTTACACGTTATGACATTATGATGACACTTCACACTTCAACAGAGTAATAGCTTCATCTGTTTTCATACACTTGCATCTTAGGTGAATAAATTACATTCTTTCACAGCATGCCTCTGGTCAAAATAATTTGCAGGAATAGTCCTTTTAGATTATACTAGTGTTGTCTCTGTCTGACTCAGTGTTGCAACATATTATGTTATTAAAATAAGCAGGGCATGCTGAATTAGCTGTCAGAGAGATAAACACAAAATATTGTCTTTCTCCACAATGATTTAAAAAGTTGTCAGAATAGTAAAGAGTTCACCTGTGTGTGCAGTCAGGCTGCTGTAATTTTTTTAAATTAGTAAATGCATTTCAATCATGAGAGACTCAGTGAACTGAATGAGAAAGAATTTATTAATACAATAATTGTAAATGTGCGTTGGCATCCTAGACCCCGTTGTGAGGACCACGTGTCCTGGTGCCAGGTGCACTGATGGACAACCATGTGCTTGAATACGGTGTTCATTATGGACAGACTATGGCTTCTCACCGGGCAAATCCAGAATGGAAGAGAGTCCAACCTTCAAGCCCAATCAGATAAAAACCATTAAATTAATAAAATCCAGTGAGTTACACCATACATAAGCAATAATAAATCTTGACCCTGCTGTCAGTATTTCTGATAAACAGCTGCTATGCTAAATCGATTGTGGACACAGTCCACACATGTCCTGTCTGTAAAGGACTTCCAGCAAATAGTGTGTTTTATTAATATATTAAGTGAGTAATATAATATATCATATATTAGCTCCTCCATTGCTGCATGTATGGGTGTGTGCGACCCAGCCACATTTGTTAGTGCTTGTACCGTCATTGGTAATGGTTTTAAAACCACTCATGACAGTAAGTAGTTGCAGAGGCACAAAGCCAGACCACAGAGACTGACAGCAGCAGAAATCTCCAAGGTTCAAACAGCACTCGAAGCCATGGCTTTGTGAGGGTGCACAACAGATGTAACCATGTGTTTCATTTTCATTTTTCTCTGAATGTAGGTGGCGAGGCTGCTTTTGGGAAAACATTGTACATATTCTGCTTGACATTGACAACCAAGGCATATTTTGGAGCAGATGTTGTGTTCCATAATTCACATATTTATTCAGATGCAGTAGCCAAGATTAAAAAAAAAAAAAAACTTTCTCCGTGTTTCTTTTTGGAATGTGTAAATATCTGAATTATAAAGTAAAACTCTCTGCTCTGTGATTGCACTGAGGCTGCCAGATCCACTGATTTAGATTGTCATCTCAGAGGAGCTCCTCAGCATTATGATACTATGCAGCACCCCGCCTGTCAAAATCTGAGAAGGTGCAATGTATTTTTCTAACATTTGCAGCTATTTATAGCACATGCCAGGCTGCTATTTATTGTAAAAGTGTTAATAAATCATACCTCTGGTCATGAGAGCTCCTATCTATGAAAGGAGAGTTAAGTTGGGTCCTAGACTGTGAAAAAATATGACTGAAATGCTGCCATCTCTAAGCAGCAAGTCAGCTTTGAATAGATTTTTCTTTGGTGTCCTTTGTTGTCCTTCAAACCGCTTAGGGGCACCTCATAAAATTCAAGCCGCGGTACGACTGCATGCTTTTGTACGCGACCCGGACACTCTCCCCGTGAACCCGGAAATATGACATCACTAGCCACATTTGCGTTTAGACCTAAGCCAGATGTAAGCCAATCCGGCTAGATCCACCTCCGAAAGGTGGCTTGAAATCAATCTGGATATATCTGGCGTTGTTCAGACTCAGAAAAAAAGGATATATCCAGATACGGCCCGAATCCCGCTCTAGCTGGATTGATTTTTCCAGTGTGAACAGGGTCTTAGAGTGGTAGTGATCATGTTGGCACTGTCAGTGCCAGCACATCTGTCGGTTAGGTTAACATAACTTGACGGTCTGTTAAATGTGTTAGTTGGCTTCTATCATTATTAAAACATATTTTTTGAGGTGTAAAATCCAAACTGGATACAAAAAACTTGCTGTAGACTGTGGTTACCATCATATTTTCTTCTTCACAATGTTCTATGATGTTCCTATAGAAGAGGGTTATAGTAAGTATAGTCATTTTCAAATCTGGTTTGTCTGACTCTATCTCCCCCGGACTCACTGTGTTTGGGCAACCGTTGACATCAATACCTAGCGACGTTGGCGATGACGTTAATCATGCCTCCAACATGTGACGAGATGGGTGTGAGAATGTGCTGAATACATAGTCCCTTGGTCCCTTATTCACAACAGTCACTTCAAAACACAGAGAAGAATGTTGTGTACTGTTGAAAAGCTTTGCACCCGACACAGTGACTGTCCTTGCACAGGATTTGTCTAACAGCATAGCTGTACATGTGTCCGTTGTTATGGGTTTTACCGGGGATTCTCTAAGCATGGTTAGCATTTCAAGTGTCTCTTCAAATCCTGAAACTAGCAGGAAACTCTGCAGCTGTCAGACTTTCCTTTACTTCCTGGCTCAGTATAAAATGAGTGTTTTGAACTTATGATCTTCTAAGCTGTCTGCTACTTAATTTGACTCCATAAAAAACATCTCTCTCTCTACACAGGCAGCACCACAACTTTGAAGTCACAATGAAATGTTGTTTTTTTGGGGCATTATAGAGTATAGTGAGGTGACAGTGAGGTATTTTGGAGGGTGTGCCGGCATGGTTATGTGACTTTGTGTCAACCTCAGACTGTGTGTGTGTGAGCGCACAGACTTATGCACATGTATGTGTGTATTTGAGAGCAGAACATCCTTCACGCTAGCCTTCACAGCATTTATTGTTGATTCCTGTCAAACCTCAGTCACTCAGCTTAGAATAGAACAGAAAGAAAAAAAATAGTAAAGAAACTTTGCTTGTGCTCTGAAGTGGGCACTATAATAGTCACACAATAAGGAAAATGTTTCTGAGTAAGGTCATGAATTTTTTATGTCACCTCTTTTCTTTCAGATCACCAGTTTTCTGTCAGAGGCTCAGTTTTCTGCAGAGTCGCCAAAGACCCTGGATCCACTTTTCAAGTTCCATGAGACTATTGCTAAGGTAGGACCTTCATATATTATCCTAGTTACTAATTATGTGTATATAGGAATATACTGGCTAAATCATGTAACCACACATCAGCATGGCAGCTTACAGTCTGCAGAATGAGATAAGTAACAACATTTCTCTTGTGTAGTCATCCTGTACCTTGGTGTTACTCCCTCACAACCCAACCCAGGTTTTTACAATAGATTACAGTCATTTCTAATGTTAACTCGCTGACTGAGTGAAGAATGAACTTTAAATGTTAGTATCAACAACAACTTGCTAGGTGATGTGATAAACAAGTATTCAGCAGACTGAAGCATGACTTTGACATACCTTTGATCTATGAAGCACCTTTCATAACCTGCATCATTTAAGGGATGCAGACCCAAAACTAGGACACATCTTAGCCTCTCTGGAACAGACAACACTATAGTGGTTTGGTTGACATCAAGATGAAGTCATTAGGGTAAAATGGTTTTTGGATGAACCCAAAGAGCAACAGTGTTCTCTGTATGTTCTCAGTATGAAGGGCAGTGGATAAGATTACGACCCAAATATGGACATTTAGTCCATGATGTCCTCCTTCTACATATGGAGGAGCCTTGCTGCAGACTTCTTGTGCTGCTGTGATGTAATCAGATATATGCATCCTTTGAATGACGCAGCCTCTTGGTTGATACACTGCTTAAGAAACATGAAGTGCACCACACATGCAGGAGCACTTGTACAGGACTTCTGCTGTTGCTTAGCAACGGCAAAGCCATGCTGTCAGTCACTCAGCTGGAGTAGGAGATGAAATTAGCAGCGTCATTAGCTAAGTAAAGCATAAAACAACTACCATCCATTTTAACAGTCAAAGCCTGACAGAGTTTATTGATATTTGCTGGAGGTGTGCAAGGACAATCACTACACTGTCTTTACTCACTACACTTTCATGGCACTTTTCCAAAAGCATGCTAGGTGTCTCAGAAAAATCCCCCCAAAAAAGGCATGTCGAGGTCAAAATTTGCATGAATAAACAATGAATAAATAATGTGTCCACTGCAAATGAAGCTGCCTGTTTCCGTAACGGGTACAACTTCTTTCCTCTACCATTACGTCTCTGTAAATGTCAGATTAAATACACACTGCTTACGTAAGCCGTTGCCAAATTAGGATTGCTAGCTCAGCTAACAGGTCCTTTTTTAAAATAACAATCCCTGTTAGGAGGAACACTCATTGCTTATAAATGCCAGCAGTTCACCACAGCTATCACTACTGTAGGATGGCTCTCACAGCTTACAAATTACATAAGGCCCTGTGACACTTTCATTATGTTTTATGGAGCCCGGCTCTAAATGAAGACACTCTTTTTTTGTATGTCCTTACCTTGGCTCCACATATGTGTGAAATTGCACTTAGTTTACAAGCACCCTCCCTGGCAGGACTGTTCACAAGGACACAGGCTTAACCCCACTCCAGTGTAATTTCAAGCCACCCAAGATACTTTATTCAGTGAAGCAGACAGGAGCTGTTTTTGGAAGAGTGGAATGTGTGGGAGAAGTTGAACAAAAGATGCTATCTGTGTATTTAGACTTCTCGAGTAAGCTGTCTGTGCTGCTTGTGTGACAAAAAATGTATAGTCTTTTTAAGGACAAGTGGTGCATCAGAGTACTGCAGAGTACAAACTTGTTACAAATTCAGCGCTAATGTTTTAGTCCTATGCATGACTTATGCGTTAGTGTCACAATTGTAACACCGGTATTTTGCATGCCTTGAGATCATTGACGCCGGTAGCTCTTGTTCAAACCTATGAAAGGTCATCTGTAGGTGGCTACAAATTTATTAATAGGATGCAGAGGGGAAGGAGGAACAACATTCATGATGGGCACCCGACTCGGAGACCTGGATTCAGTTACAGTTTTGTTTCCACTTGCTGTGTAGTTTTGTAATTTTGCTGGTTTACACTCTTTTTTTATAAGTTTCAGGCAGAGCACTTTTTTGGTTGGTTCAGAAAAAAAACAAAAGTTGTGTCTCAGTTTTACAGTAGGATCACCTACCTGTTCCATCAATGTCTATCTTCATGTTGCAAATGACCCAAATCTGGATTTAGTCAGTCTAATGACACTGACCTTTTCTTATCTAGACTGGATTGTAATAGATAGTTTGCAAACATCTGTTCCTGTTTAAGCTCTCTAAGTCTACTCTTTTACAGTGTAAATAAATATATATCACATTGAAACTTAAAAAAAACAAGATTCCCTGTCTGTGCAACAGAAAAGGAATAGTACTACTGTAAAAGATTATTTTCAGCTCAGATTCTTTTCACTCTAAAGCTTAGGTCCTGATTTGACACTGCTTTGAATCTGCTGTCAGATGCTCTAACTTTCCATTGTATAATACCATCTTGGAGCCTGCATCATAACCTTGTGAGAACCGACCCATGTGGTTACAGTACTGAGTTTTTAGTCAGGTTTCGAAATTGTAAATTGGTTCTTTGGAGCTTTCAATTTCAGGTCTTCAATCACCCGGAGTAGCATGCTTAGCTGGGAGTCTGGTGGGCCACATTGTTGTTGCCTGCCTTCTTTGTGAGGTGGTAGATAGTAGTCCTCTCCTCGGTGTAGGATGAGCTATTATTCTGTGCTGTCTGGATGCAGTGTACCTTAGTGATTTTAGATTGTGGTGAAAAACCCTACAGAGATGAATCTTGCACCTGGGAGCCATCATGTTAAATCCAAAATATGCCTCCATGGTGTTTTGATCTCAGCTCTACTGTTCACGGTGGATTGTTGTTGAATATTTCTTTCTGACATGGTTTTTATTTAACCTTGGAAGAGTTAAAAATGGAAAGCAGTGATTGGTCGACTACTAGTCAGTATAAGATGCCTGCTTCATTCCCTTTTTGTATTCTTTTTTATTGTGATGTAACAACCTGACCTAAACATATTAAACTGCTGATGCTAAATGTTGTTGACATTGTTGACTTGTCTGCAGATATGGCTTAGTGCTACACCTGGATTGTGCTAACATGCTATACTGACAGTCACATTTGGGCTTTTTTATAATCATTCTTTATGACAGTAGGAGATGTTTCTTACTGCTGAATGAGAAATGAATATAACTGAGAATCTTTCTCTGCTCTGTAAAAACTTTTTTGGATGTTTGTTTGGAAAGGGTGGGTTTGGATGAAGCCCTGAGGATATATTACTGTCAAATCTTGCTAGGTCTAAAGTAGAGGTGTGCTATTTGACGATAAAAGATCGTGAAGGATTTGAACATGTTGGCAATCTGCCAGAGCAGACAGGTTGTTTTATCGACCATAGGGCACCTTCTAATATTTGCAGTTCTATGTTCGCGCAGCCGATGAGATGACCAACCAAGTACAGCCTCCTTGTTAGGAACATTACCAGCTTGTTATATAGGTTTGCTGTTGATTCTGCCATCAGCAGCTCATCTAAACCTGTGTGTGTGTGCAGTGGAGGGGGGTATAAGGAGTTCTGTGCACGCATGTGTACGTCAGATGTAGACAGAGGCAACAGCTAATGACGTTACCAAAACAATGATAACGCAGGCACACAGTGGCAGCAGCAGGTCCGTTTTTCTTTAGATATGATTCCCAACTTTTATCATCACCATTCTAAATCACATTGAACTTTAAGAGTTACTTAAGTCTCAAAACTGTATTTATTGTTTAACCTTAGGAGGCACACTTCAGTCTGTTTAAATGACTGTTGATTACGGTAGTCTTCATTTTAACCTATTTAAAATAAAACTTTTTTGTTCTGTATTATTTAAATTTTTATGTTATGATTGAAAACTAATACTGAGTGCACGTTATCAGAGTTGTTGTTTGCCTTTTAAATCTAGCCTACTGATAGATTTTTGAGTAGTGACAGAGTAGGCTACCTTAGGCTCTGTTATTTACACGGAAACATGCAAATTAGTGTCAATTTAAAAACAAATTGTGATAAAATTGTGATCGTGATTTTACCATTAAAGAATCGTGTTTGCCATATCGCCCACCCCTAGTCTAAAGCTTTTCCACAATAGCCAACACTGATTTGGTTGACATGAAATTAAACAGTAACAAACAAGTAAACACATTAACTTCTGCTGTAGTAGTGGACATTTAAATACGGAAGTCTCTTAGAATTGACTCACTATTGAAGCCAGCCTCAAGTGGTCATTTGGAGTGGTTGGCACTTGTTTTTTTTTTGGCAGGTCATGATGCATTTTCTTTCTTTCTTTCTTTGTAGACAAACAATTTGTGTATAATATTTAACATGTAGCTCTACTGATGACAAAACAGGTTTGAATGTTGTGCGTGAATACCAGCAGTGAGTGGTGTTATTGTTCAATGTGCAGGCGACCTTCACGTCCATCCCCCTCCCTGCTGGATGGTGATTGCTCGGCTTAAAGGCACCTGGTTGGCAGCTCATTTTTCTTCCTTATTTTCATTCAACAGCCCTTTAATTCATCTACACGGAGAGGAGTGAAAACTTATCCACCTAAAAATAAAAATACAGGTCACTTTGTCATATTGTGCACATGTTGCACAGTATTGCAGCATGTCACGCATCACCCCCATCTCTTCTCTACAGACATGGCAGGATTGTGTAGGTCAGATCTGAACTTTTTTTTAACCAACAAAGACAAAATATAATAATTATCAACATTTACATTCCAATCTGTGACTTTCTAATTACTTTAATTACCCAATATTCTGCTTTTCCTGTGCTTGTATGAGCTATATGTAAATCTGGCAGTCATTTATGAGTGCTTATGTACAATATGGTTATCTAGCTATGAGGGAACTGAAACAAAGGAGGGGGAAAAAAGCTGCTAAAGTGGCTCAGCTCCCCAAACTCATGAGAGGTCCCAATCCTGCTCAGCACAATTAAAATGCCTTTGATCACATCCCACTGATTAAATGCAAAGACAACTCTCCTGACAAATGTGTGTCAAGATCCACAAACAGTACAGTTGTTGAAATGAGTGTGGTGTTGTGTCTCAGACACATTTCCACCAAGCTAGTCTGCTTTGGTGCTGCAGTGTAACTAGGAGAACTTTGATTTCCTTTGAAGAGTTTTTTTTAAAGATTTTTTTTAAGATTAGTATTAAGGGGTATGAAAGTGTTAGTGATAGCAGCACTAGACTGAATATAAATTTGGGCCCCTGAATTCTCTATTCTGATCGTTATAGCATTTAGCAGCTTACACAAACATTAGTTCGATAGTTAGAATAAGAATACAGTTTTGAAAACAATCACCCCTTTGAGCTACTTCTGAAGAAGGCAGTGCAGAAAAGCGAGTTCAAAGACCAAGAAAATGAAACTGAAAACTGAAATCCTCAAAATTCAAGACTACATTAAATCAACACAAAAACAGCACAGCCTGTGCAGATTTTCAAAGGTTCAGTTTGTATCCAGACTGTTTAAAGTTGCACTCAAAAGTTTGGCAAATTTAGTTTATTGGGAAAATGTATGAACATTCACTGCACAAGCAACGATTTAGTTAAGTCGCCACAACTGATGTTTCTTCTTCTTTCTTTCAAATTTTCACTTTTAATTCTTACTGCAGACAAAATAAAATAAATATATTCAACCCTTTTAAGATCTTTGCCAAACATGATGCAATAGCCAGCAACCACCTTTCTGGCACTGGTCCTGAAACTGGATAGTTTATTCCATGTGGGCAATGGCCTCAAGTTCAGTAATTTTTGTGGGTTTGTGTACTGAAATCGAGCCTTGATGGACTCTATGGTATATTTGGGATCATTGTCCTGTTAAAAGGTCCATTGATGACCTAGCTTCTCACAAACAACACATTGTTTTCTCTGAGAAAACTGAGAAATTAAAAAGTTCAAATTTTGTTTCAGTACTTAACAATACAGCATCTGAAAACCATCTGTAGATTATTTAAAGTTTTGAGTCTATTGGAGCTGACTTTTCTGGTGTTTTTCGGTCAGTAGTGGCAAGTGTCTTCATCTATGGCACAAAGGTAGAGCTGGAGACACACTACATGATTTATTGCCCGATTTTAGCCAGTGGTTGAGGGGAACAGACCCTAACCTGACATCAGTCAGTCAATCAAACATATTTATTCATATTTTGGGGCGAGTCTAGACTCAGTCATGTAGTGTAAACAGATCACCAAGCCAACTGCAAACAGGTGTTGCCAACATTCAATGAAAAAGAGAGGGTGGGACACAGGAGATAGCGTCAGAAGATGACGGACTATGATTGACTTGATCCGAACCCATTTTTCCTGAGCAGACAACAACAACAGCAGCAGCAAGCCAATTGTCGTCAGTGTTTGTTTCACTCTTTCAACTGTCACAAGACTTTGTGTACAGTCACAAGACTTTGGGTAGTGTGTCCTCAGCTTTGCTGCTCCAGTAAACGTTGACCATGTGGCTAGCAAGCCAAATCAACAGGTCAAACTAGATGAATAAATATTGTTTTGGAACACTTGTTATCTGTATCTTGTATCTTCCTTCATTTCACCTATCTCTGCTCCTCCCACACTACAAAACAAAAAAAGATTGCCACTCTCAGACATGGGTTGAATTAATTTCACTGTCAGCATTATAATGACAATACATTGTAATTATCTTTCTCTTCACAGATGGACGTTGAATGTGCGTGAATGACAGTATTTTTCCATTTTTTAAAAAGTTCACTGTGCTACTTTCAATAAGCCCTTGGGCGTGTTTTGTTCTCAGAGCCAGGTGCTGTCCCCCACATAAACGGTACAGGGAACAACACAGAGAGCAATTCACCAACTAAAACAAATAAAGGAAGTCAGACTTGACTGGATGGTTTTTCATGCTGCAGATGGTGTTGTGAGGTTGTAATGTCAGCATTGGTGAACGGAATGAGAATAAGCTGGCTCACCTGTGGACCACATTTTTGACAACAAAGGTTGACGACGTGACATGTTTTGGGAATTCCATAACTGGGTGTGTTTAAAGGTAATTTTTAAATTGCTGACTGACATACTCCACTGGCAGCACAGAGAAAGACCCTGTGCATAATGATCCTTAGCTTTTTACTGAGGAAGGCTGGTACGGAAGAGGAACAGGCTTAGAACAATTAAGAGTTGGGAAGTTTTATAGGTTCATCACAGTGATGACAACTGGTCATCGTTCTGAAAAAAGTACACTAATTATGCTAAAACTTCACACAGCATTTTAGCAGATTAGCACTTAGCATGCTAGCACCGGTGCCCTTGTTTCAAAGCTTTTTTTTTTTGCTAGATGCCTGTATTTGTAATTAAGCCATCATGAAAGTAGTAGTAGTAGTTTATTTTTGAAGACATGTTTGTTTGTCCCTGTGACTTTTTTTCTGTAAAAAATTTAAAGGCAATGGACAAAAAGGAATGATTTGACAGTAATGTTTGGCTTGGCCTACAAAAACAGAATATCCCTGCAGCACTATATGATCACATGATTAAGTGATGACACTATGTCTAGGGGTCAATTATCACTCTGACTACGTAATACCAGAGACCATATATGCAGATGAACAATGGCGCTTTTGTCCACCCATTGTATAAAAGTGAGGTCAAAATATTTCACTAACGACTACTGCCATGTTGTGGCAAAAAGATGACAAAAAGATGTCATCTGTGAGCAAGAATTTGTGCAATAGAGGTTGTGTTGTGAAGGTTCATCAAGTATCCCTCCCTGAACTCTTCGCCAAGCTTGGCTGCTCCATTGGCTACTCATCCTTTTGTAGCCTACAGTAACTAATTACTTACAAATATATGTTTAAAAATGAGCATTTGAACGCAGAATTAAGTAATAGGACAGAACTTGCAAGCCATAAAAAATATTGGCGATGTCCCATTTACTATGTTTTGGCAACTGTGCTGTTCTAGTGAAAAAAAAGAGACTTCTGCCGGCCGACAAGGATTTATTCTTTGCAAAGAAGGTCAATCAAACACTCTAGCAGTCAGAATGAATCAAACATCCCCACAATGGGGAGAAGTGAACATTTAAACCTGGGGAAGGCACTCCCCCAAGCAAGTCACAGCCCTCTGTGTCTGTGACCATATTTGGCATTGAGTTCCTGGAATGTGGGATGTTCATTCACAACTCAGGATCTTTTCCTGGAGTCTAGCAGGTCACAGACCCATTTGTCTCCTGACCATAATTTGAAGTGGCTTCCTGGAGTCTCTTGTATATTGGAAAGGTTTAGACATCAACATTGAATGGCAAAAGGCAAGAGGATCTGTCACCTTCAGCCAGCCAGCAGGGGGCAATCCAAATGTTTTGGCCTCATTTATTGGGGAGCTGTCATGCTGTCCATCTCTAGTTACAGTAAATGCATAATACAATGAAATCAATACAATGAAACCTTTTGACTACATATATGAAAATACATGGATGAAAAGTGCAACCTGGCCACAGAAATTTCAGTTCATATTTTTGTAAATGCGCTCAATGTTTTTATAATATGCTCATTTCACATGTTAATTTCTTTCGTATACCTCCATCTAACTTGCCAGCATCAGTGCAGCTCTCTATAGATGCTGCAGTTTTATCACCTTGCCTCTCTCCTTTAACACGTCCAGGCTTCTTCACCCCAACTGCCTCTCCCGTCTGTCCCCTGTGCGCTTTGCTCATCAGTTGATGTAATCTGAAGAGGCTGCCGTGTGTTGGTCCGAAGTTAGGCTGAAAATCTATTTTTCTCAGCAGTGCAGACAGTGACATTAAGTTGCTGTGCTTGTGATCGCAGGTGTTTGCGGTTATTCTGACTGATTAGATCTCCACTCAGGCTGAACTTGGGTTGGAGTTGTGTTAGGACTAAAGAGGTCACCAAACATAATGTGCTTTTAAGATTGATAAGCAAGTAGGCTGTCCTTCTCTTAGGGCAGGAAAGGGCATGGGATGACTGTATACACCCATGAAAACCTGTGTGGTGTATTTTGACTACCTGACTTTTATGATGTATACCTTCTTCATTTTCTTACTGTAAGAGAGATCAGCTCTGTGTAAAGAGTGTGTCTGTGTGGAAGGTTTCAGCCATAGTGGCCAGAGGAGAAATAGGGTTGTCATTTGGCCTTAATCATCACATCCTTGGAGATCAGGCAAAGTGCCAGATGTTATTTGCACAGGTTGTAAAAAAAAGACAGGATCAGAGAGGGAGAGATAGAGAGAGAATGACAGTTACATAAAAACACAAGGCCCAGAGTACACTGACACAACATGTCACGATGAAGGGCAAATGGGAGGTGGCAGAGATGTTATTCTCCATGTTAAATATTCAGACTGGGAGGGGAATGAAGAAAGGCAGAAAGCCTGTGTGACCTCCTGTGTGTGTTTGTGTGTGTGTGTGCGCGCTTGCATTACTTTTATTAGGTAAACAATCATGTATGTAAATCTATCTTAGGATTACGCCAGTTATTAGGTTTCATAGATACTATGATGTAAATATGTCTTCTGAAGAGTTCTGAGCCACAGAACCTTGAGCAAATAACAAGCAACAGACAAATGAAATAAAGTATAAGAGATTTGAAACAGAAAGCTGGGGGTCATCAAAGGTCAAATCCAGACAGCTTAGATTCATTCTCGATTTGAGAGTTGAAGAGCACTATCCACCTACAATTACTCTGCAGTCATGAGTTTGATTGCAGGGAAACTTCAAAGAAGCTCTTAAAGAGATGTGGTTAAACGTTTCACAATGTATTAGTAAAGTAAAGATGAAACATTTTTAGAAGTTAACAGATGAACACACTCACTAGTGTCTCAGTAGATGGTCCACACAACTATAACTTCAGGGGTCAACAAGGAAGTGCCAAAAATCCCATGTTGTTCTGGCACCGCTTGAGGCTGACTCCCCATCAACCTCCAAATGCCCAACTTTATAGTAGAAATAAAATCATGTCTACAGCCTGGTATACTTAATCATTAGCTGACAGATGTATCTGGTGGTTGTGCTTATGGTTAGGGTTTAGGTTGGGTGGTCAGGGGTCTATATTTGTATCGCAAATACAGAAAATTGAAGACCAAATGCTGTCATTGTGTTTTTCCACTGCTAGATCTGCTTTGGGGCACCTTTGACTGCCAGAATTGTCCTTGTAGGACCTTGTTCAGGGTGGTTCTCAATCCTGCCCTCGATTCCCTTCTGGTCAAACCCAAAGGGGTAAACAAAGGACAACAAACAGTGTTTCAAAAACAAAAAATAACAATCAACAAGCAGAATCAAGACGATGAACAGCCAAACAAATGGATAAGGGAAGATTAGATTGGACCATTGATGAGGAAAGTCTTTATTGTACTGAGGACCTCCTGAGAGGTTTCAGTTTCTTGCTACAAGGGTTAATTAGGGGCCTGTTCCTGTAAATGATTGCGCCACCTTTTCCCCAAGTTTCTGCAGTGGAAAAAAAGGTTACAGAAAATGCTTCTCCATTTCTTCGTTTATATCCATCTCTCCAACACACACACATCTATGTACATCAACACCCACCCCCCCTCCTTACTCTCTATGGAATGTGTGTGCATTGTTAGTGTTGTAGCTCAGGGACTTTGCCTATGCTCTGTGTCCCTGTACTCATTTGTCAAGTGTGGTTTTGGACGCAGCCTGGGTTGAGGGTGGCAGGTGGAAACAGTGCCGCATCTCTCCCCTCTCTTTTCCTCTCATTGTTCTCTCGCTCCTCTTGTCTCCCATGGCCTCTCAGAGTACAGTGCTGTCTGTGTAGCAATTTCTTTTTGAGCATGACATCGTGTACGAGCTGGCAACTGACTTAGCTGGGGACGCTAGTGTTGATCAAGCTGGCGACACATGGCACTGGCAGCCTTCTTTTAATGGTTCTTACTGCACACATATGGGTCTATACACAATAGACTGATGTCACACAGTGATGCGTATATAAACATCATGAATATTGCAAGTGAGGATGGTGACATGTCCCAAGGTTGTGCATTCCACATCAAACATAAGCATTAGCAACTGTGACAGTCATTATTTTTCTTTTATTGTTAACTGGGAATGTCTTTAAAAAGAAATGGTACTGTCAGACACAGCTATTCAGATAGCTAGTCCATGAGGGAGCCCACTGCTGCAATGAGATCCTCCACCCGTCCACCTGAACTGCAATGCAAGGGCCATGTGTGCAAACCAGTCGCAATGGTCACACCCCTCTTAGCCTGAGGGAAAACTGGCTACCACCTGACTTGCCTGTCCGGGAATTGCCATTGGGTGCTTAGAGTAAAGCAAACTTATGTGTGTGTTAGAGTCAATCATATTTACCCCTGTTCGGACCTAGACCCAGTTTTTAAGCTGCCTCACTCTGCTTGTTTTTGTGCATGCTAAGCAACCTTTGGCACTTTACGCCAGAGCTATGAATGCAGATCAGACCAAATGCATCTAAACAAACTATAAATAGGGTTGACCCCCAAAATCCTAGACTGATTTGGTATGTGTGCGAGAGCAAATATGGAGTATGATAGCATGAGGAGCTATTTTCAAGTATTCTGACAGATCCAACAGAGGCTAACACACAGCATTGTCAGTCAGGTCAGTGCCCATGATAAGAGTCATGGCCTTATTTGCTATTTCGTATATTTCATACATATACTCTCTTTTGGACTAGTTTCCATTCGCAACATTGACATTTTACATCAGACCTAGTAGTTTTTGTTTGTCAACCCTAAATTTAACTAAACAATACTGTCCACACAGCGGGTAAAGTTGGTGTCAACAGTAAGGATTTTTTTCATATAGTTGCACAACAGATGTCCTCATCCAAAATTTGTATGAGCTTGCATGATCTCATTCTTCCTGACTCTCCAGGCATGCAGGAAGAAAGCACATCAGTACACAAAGCACAGTATGCTAGCTGGGCAAACACCTGAGTGTTACATACATCTGACTGGAAGTTTTATAAAAAGTTATATCACACAATAATGAAAAATCCATGTTAATAATGAATGAAAATGTAACATCAACACTGGCAGTATGTCATGTTCACAGGATGAATAACAAAAGAGCATTAAGACAAGGAACAGTTGTGTGTGATTGAAAATACAGTGAGCCGATTGAAAGGTCAAACCCTATTTGAGCTAATAGAGGTGCTCTCCTCTGCACTACAGCATGTGTCAGACAGAAACGCCACACTGATTACACTCAGATGTGAACAGGACCTTTCATAATAATATAGGGGATATGGTAAGTTTCCATTGGTCATGGCTGCCCGTGCTGGACATGCTGTTAGAGGGTATTCTTTTATATATATATATATCTTTTCTTCTTTCTCTGTCTGTGATATTTATTCCTTTCTTGATTTGCATTGTACATGTCCTCCATATCCAAAGTAGAGTCCACTTTTGATAGAACTGTATTGCGTGTTTTAACATGGACGCAGCATAAGACCAGGCAGAATTACAATTATGGTTATCTAGTCTTGGTGTCAGGAGCCAAGCCTGCTGCCCCGCTCTGGACTCTCAATATGGGGCCCAGCCACTTCCAGGTCCAATGGAACTTCCGGGCGACCTGACAGGTTCCCGCCATGGGAGGCTGGGCATGCCTCCTACTGGCTGTGGGGTATTTAGGAAGCGGATTTTCAGGTTGTCCCTCGCCAGATTGTCTTGTGTGGTCTCTAAGTGTTCCAGTGACTACAACTACTACTAATTTCTGTAGACTGTTACCTGC